>NW_021940535.1:11501393-12129259 GCF_001715985.3 Manacus vitellinus | reverse complement strand
CCATCCCATCCCATCCCATCCCATCCCATCCCATCCCTGTGCCCATGAAGATGCCTGATGCCCAGGGCTGGGGCTGCCTCGCTTCTGGGATGGTGGCATGGGCCCTGATTTGTGAGGTCCTCTCCTGCTGCCCTGGGAAGTACCCTTGGGTCCTTGTCCTTTAGGGAGTAGCTGGAGTATGCTGCACCCTGAAAGTAACCACTCTAAAATCTTTTTATGCAGGACTCATTGGAAGAGTTGGTAACAGGGACACTGAGGGCCTAAACAAAAAATACTATTTATGAGTGTTGAGATTTTCCTTCCAGAGAGAAGTTAGTAAGTGAGGTATTTTTCCTAGCTACGGACAGAAACAAATATGGATCACCAGGAAGAAATAAAAGGGACCAGTTGAATAGGATAACATCAGCATGAAGTTACTGCAGCCATCACCTCTTCTCCTGCTCCTGTTTGGGTCAGTTTTTATTCTGGACTGCACCTTGGCCTCCCTCCCAGCACTTTAAAGTTCACACTTCCTAGCTACAAAGGCAACGGGACATGGAGGTCTCTGTAAGAGCCCTGACAAGCTATACAGAATCAGATGAGCCACCATTCAGTGTCTATACAATTGCAAGTATTCAAACACTGTTTGCTACATCTGTTCCATTGCCCGGGCCACTGTCTGTCTTGATTCATCCATGCCTTTGGCCATCAGCTGGAACATGCCCTCTGTCCATGACAGGGGAAGAGCACATCTTCCACATCAGCCACCTCTCAGATACAGCCCCAACCTTGGCCAGCCATCTCCAACCCTGGTGCCAAGGGCCCTCATGATTCCAGAGTTTGACCAACAACTAACAGGAGCGGTTTGCACAGGATATCCTAGGCTCTGCTCACAGCTGTGTGAAATCAGAAGGTAGCACATTCCTACCTTGGCTGGAGCTCTCCCCAGGCCATTCACCTTCTATTTTCTTTTCTGTGACTCTTCCCAAGACAGTGGAGTTGCACGGTCTTTCATCTCCACTGTGCTGCCCATCCGTCACATTCCCAGATGTGCTTTTTGATCTTCTTTCCAGCCTGCCGCTCTGCTAACAGAAGTTGTTTTCTGTCAGCATTACACAGCACACTGTGAAAGGTGAGCCTTTCATATTCCTGCTGGGGCCACCCCACACAGATTTCCATCAAAGTGGGCTCTCCTCTCTCTACAGCCCTACCATGCTTGGAGAGTGCCCATCAATTCGGATGGCAGCAGGCAACACCTCTGAATCAAACACTTCTTAGCTGTTGCTTTCAAGTTTTATTAATGTTTGTTAATTCCTGCTGATATCTTGCCAAAAGCATTTTTTGAAAAGTGGTAAAACAGTTAGAAAGTATCCACACTTTTTTTTCCCCCCTACCTGGATGCTGCACAAATTGATTGTTAGAGAAAGCCTAATTCATTATCCATAAATAGTTCATAGCCCAAATACACTGCCACCAGAACATATTTATTTTCAGTTGAAGTATTCTGTTCTGTTGAAGTATTCCTCTTCATAAAATCCTTCACTTCTGAAGCATGATAATAAAAAAATTGCTGTGGAAATCTGAGGGCAGAGGATGACTAACCCTTTACTCCAGCACTTGGAAAGGTGACAAGTCTGCATTTATTTTCTTACCAGCTACAGCACAGCAAGGGAAGAGTTTACTCCCCTCAGTCTGGAGTTTTCACTATAACAGTAATAGCAGCAGCACTTGGACATTTATCTGCGTTTCTAAAGAATTTTAAGCATTAATACTTTGAGCCTCACACCTTCTCAAACAAGGATAACATAAGGAAGAAAACTGAAGTAACTTGCCATTGAGAAATTGCCCAAACCACAATTATCCTTCAGGAGCTCCAAATGTATTCACACTTTTGTCTTTACAGTCTACCAGTTGCTCAGATAACACTGCATTTATTGTGTTTTTCCTTCTCCATATCGATAGGCACATCATCTGTAAGTAAAAAAGATACTTGCATTCTAACAAAGAATCTGGAAAAACACTCCTCAAGAAACAAAGATGCAGCCAAGTACTAACGTAAGAAAAAACCACAATATAAAATACAAGGAACAAAGCTGAGATTATGCCCCACAGTCTGTCTGTAGTTGTCAAAATGTCCAGGTGTTTACTACCCTCTCATAGACATTTTAAACATGCATTCTGCAGATGGGCAGATGGAATATAGATCCCAAGGTTGACTGTGAAATATCCTTACTTTTATATTTCTGTTTCACCACTAAACAAAGGTATTTACCTATTCATAAAACACAGATCCCAGCATACAAAACATTTCCCATTCTTAGTGCTACAGAAATCTAAATAGGAAACTCTCGTGACTTAATTTTAACTCTAAAAGAAGATGCTGTAAGAGGACTCAGCTCACAGACAAATATCTGGTGAAAATAACAAGTCTTCCATCTCCTCACATGACATTAATGACCTGCTAGTTCTTCCTGGCTGTGTTTACACACTGATAGTGTCACATCCATAGATCTATCCTCATTGCACATTATTACTCTCCCAGGGCATGCCTAACTGGTGAAACTGAGTGGCAGAGGGACAGCTATTTCAGAATGATGATCTCTGTGTACAGTACACTCCAGAGTACATGTAACCTTTTTTCCAAACCATTATATCTCTCCTATGGGGAAATAGGTATTCTGAAATACTACAACTTTTATGCTGTCAGAGAATTCTCATAGAGAAGCATTCCAATACTACTATAAGGGAATAATTCATGCCAGTTCTGTTGGTTAAGTCTTAAGCCTCCTGTAAATTCATCACACATTTCTGCAAACAGAAAGGAAACTGAAGATACTGCCAGTGAGTAGAACACCTTTCACATCAGCTCTTTTGCACAAAAGCAACACTTTTTGGGGCTGTACAGAAAACACATCCAGAGACACGAAGCAGTGGTAGAGCATGACCAGGTTATGCTATTTTACTGTTCACCATTAAACCTTTTCATGCTGACAGTAAAACTCCACTGCATCCATAGATGCTTATTACCATTCCAGGAAGGAGCTATGCAACTCATGTGGCTTTCCTATATTCTGTAATTCATACAGCGTAAATTCTATTTATTTCAGTTCCATAGACTTAGTAATTCCAAAAGTGAGCAAACAAGCAAACACCTCTTGACGTTACTTGCAACTGTGTGCAATATTTGCCTCTGTGTTCCAGAGGTTTCAGAGACACATAGACAAGGAGTGTCTGGGAAGGTAAACTGAGGCAATGTAGGGGGAATGTCTTTTATTCAAGGTCTCATAGCAAGTCAAAAGCATCATCAAAAATACCAGGCTTTCCCAATTCAGAGTGCAGGACCTACCTGGATTTTAGAGACTACAGTGACTACAAAATAGAAGTTTATTGTTATGAGCCCTGAAAAACCTCTACCATTCCATACTGTGCAACTACAAGATGACCACAAAATCACTCTGCATATGTTATGTGCCTGCTGGCAAACACAGGGTCAGCAAGAGATTTTTTTAACAGAAATAAAACTAGGGAAAATCCAGATAAAATGGTAATCTTAAGGGAGATTAAAGCTAAAAAGAATGAAAGGTCTGAATTTCTTACTCCATGACACATGCTGATAAAGTATTTCAGTCTTCTGAGCAATGAAGATCAGATGGACACCCTCAGAAGACCCCTGATGTCAAATCCTCAGTGAAGGACACTTTAGACATCCATGGACCTGGCAGTCAAACTTCATTCAGAGCCCACAGGGATGTGCCCCTGCCCTGTAAGGCATACCAGACTGCAGATGACCTCTTGTCACCAACCTGTCAGAGCAAAAATGAGAATGACCACTTGCAAAGTAAGGATATGCAGAAAATGAATGCAGTAACACTAAGATTTTTCAGAAGAAAGCATTTTTACTTGCACAGAAGTGCTTAAATTGACCTCTTTCCAGGACTAAAGTTCACTCTGGATCTTCTTGTTGAGCAAAAGATAATAATTGAGGTGTTGCCCCCTACAGTGACCTGCAGACATTCTTGTAGTGTCAGGTAATACTTGAGATGGAAAGAGTATTAGTGTGGTTGATGAGAAGGTGCAGCACATTTTCATACTTCACAGCTTGATCAGCTTCTCTGAAGGGCAAATAGAGTAAGAAAAAGCAACATTAAATTCCTTACTCCCATCCTACCACCTGAAATATCTGTAGATGCTGCACTTCCTACTAGCTCCAAAATCCAGGCAAGTTTGAGGAAAGCAAAATCTACCCTCAAGATATGCTACAGCTTTCACAATTAATTTCTGTACAAATGCTAAATATCTATTCTGGAGTAGAGGAAAGCACTTCAGGATGATGCTGGGGTACAGAATTATATCCCATGGTTTGTATGGTTTCCCTTCAGCACTGATTTTTGCTTAGTGTTATAGTCTGATCTTGAATCATTAATGGAACTTTTAAGCTTATATAAGAACTGGGCAATATTCCCTAGGGGTTGGAGTGAGTACCTAGTGTATCGATTCACGTAATTTCTCTGTGGGCATTTCCCAAACCTATATCCTCAGAGGATCTAAGTAGTCCAATGTATCTTTCTGTTCTATTGTTCAAAATGACTAAAAATGCTTGGTAACTTCGTAATAAGTTTCTGCTAAGGAGGATCTGGTTCTTTTATGTAAAATGATAATATGTCAATACTTCATAACTAAGATATGTTGGAGAGATTTTCTTCCTTTAGCCAGCTATTTAAAATAGCTAGTGATGTGTGATGTATATTTTTAGATGCTGTCAGGAAATGCTATTTTTGATGATACAATATGTCTGTTTTTCCTTACCACAGAGGAAGACAGTGATGGCTGACTGAACATGTTTTTCCCCCCCAAAATGGCATATCTTTGGGGAAACATCAAGAGAAGTGACAACACATACACAAGATAAAGAGCATAATTTAACAGTCACTGCCATAAGATCCACTATTTAATTGAAAGAAAGAAAATCTTTCCTGGTTGATTTTTTCCAAGGAAATTAGTGTCTTATCAACCTTAAACCTACTCCTGCCCTCCCTGCAACCAGTAGTAGACTTGACTGCTTTCAGTCAGACCTTGGGCAATTCACTTATTACTCTTGCTGTTACTGGATTAGAGAGAAGAGTCTGCTAATAAGTTAGCACTCTAATACCAGTATCAGCCTCACAAAGTAGCAGACAGAGGCTGTAATTTGTGAGCTGGTTTGTGGTGAGATAGCTGTAGGTGTGTGCAGTAGGAGTATAATACAGGCATCAGGACTGTGTTGTGATTCATGTTATAGATCTTAATATAAACTAAGAAGGAAAACACATTTATTAAGAACTAGAGTGTGCCCATTCCTTGCAGGGACACACAGAAGCAGAGGAGGAGTGTGGTCTCTATACCCAGTGGTCTCATTATCAGCAACTAATGCTGTGCCAAAGCACTGGCTTTGCTCTTTAAGACCAGAGACAACAGACTGCTAAGTTCATCTTTGGCCTTTGCACACACAAATGTAATTGATCTGTAATTAAAAAAAAAAGAGACAAAACCAAACCAAAAGCAACCCAGCCCAACCAAGCAAACAAAATCAAGCCAAACAAAACAAAAAAACAAAAAACAAGTATAAAATTGGAAAGACTTCTAGTAAAATGAAACAAAATCCCAGAAGGACATCACTACAGGGTGGACGATAATATGTGTGGGAACAGTAACTGGTACAGGCCAAAGACCTCTCAGTTTCTTCAGTAAAAGGAAAGAGTAGAATCTGTCCATGACACGAAAGCCCCTCAGTGTAACAGTGTTGGTTCAAACACAGCATAACCTGTGATGGCATACAGGGAAGAGATAGGTGCTTCTGACCTGATCAGCTCCTACAGGACTGAGCGTTTGCAGCACAAGCCAGTCTGCTTTCCAATTGCTGCCTTCCAATCTCATCCTTAAGGACTGGACAAAAAAACTGGTTAGAAGACTGTTCTGACAGATGAAGAATGAGCCTCAGGAGCAACATGACGCATAGCAAAGTACCCTGATTCTGACTGCTGAAGTTTATATGTTGCTCCTAACTAATCCCAACTGAACCTCCACTATCTTCCCTGGAGCTAAAATACAAATGAGTTTTGCCCATTTTATCCAAAACCAATAGCAAAATCCAGAAGTCAGATGAGAAGTTGCCCCAGGCTCCTCCCATAAGAAGCATCCGTAGTTACATACCTTCTGAAACACCAACATGGCTATTTCCTGGTATAGCAATCTGCTTCTGAACAGTGGATTTTCAGGCAATGAACTGCAAAATAAATCATAGGGATGTTCCAGAATCTGTATATGCATAATATCAGGAGTCAAAACATTATAAACTCATCACTGCTCCACTGTAGCTATAAAAACATAAGATACTGGAGTCCTAAAACTGATTCTTATCCCACAGAAGCTGGACCACATGTGATGCCATTTTGGATAATGGCATCCTATGGATGACAGGACAATCAAGTATGGCCAACAGCTGCAAGAGGCTCTTCTCTTTCCTCTAAATTTCTTGATCTTCAGAGTTACAGGTTTTCATCCAGTTGGTGGGTCAACAGAGCCTAGGGCAGAGGTCTGGCCTCAAAGGTATGAGCTGTAGGACTGTCTCCTGGTCCAGCAAATGAACTATCTTCTGCCTGCCCAGTGTCATTAGTCTACCTATGTACAGTCAGGGACCTTATTGTTACATACAAATCAAAGTTCCTGTGTGCTGGACACTTCAAAAATAGTGAAAAACCTTGCCCAAAGGACCTTGAAGCCCAACATAAGAAACTAGCAATATTTCAGTGACATTTTCACAATCAGTGAAGTCAGATACTGTTACAGATGACAGATGCTTGCCAAATTGATTTTAAGTGAGAATTAGGTGATAGGTTTTCATTCTGTCACTGTTCCTCACTAAAGGTGTGGCCTAAACTGAGTTTTTTATGAGATAAAGGCTCTAATATTTTGCCCAGGTCTCCACACAACTCAGAAAAGGAAGCTACTTACTGCATCATTTTCCCTTGAAAGAGCAAGAACACTTGGTCCAGATGTCCACGGAACATAGGACCAAAGAGCTGCAGGTTTGTGGAAGGGATGTATAAGTTGCAATGCACCCCTGCATCTGCAGGTGACTGCAGATGCATACTTCCTTGCAAAATTTCCAGTCTCCTCCAGCAACAGAAAATTCCACAAGTTAAATTTGCTACTAGTAAGTTGCCAAGTTCATAATGCCTTAAGGTAGTTTGGTACAGGCAGTCTTACAACACTAGCTCAACTTTATTCCAGGGAAACAACTCCCTAACTTTTTAAAAACAGCTGGTAAGCCTTGACCCCTGATATATCTTGCAGAGCTGCAGTATGGTAAACTGCCAGCTGCTATGCTAGAGAGCATCATCTTGCTGCTGTCAAAGCAGAAGGTGCAGAAGCTGCAGTGAGAACAATCTGCAGTTTTTATTTAGTTCCTTTTTTTGTTTTCTGCACTGGCTTGGAACAGCATTAGGGGTTCAGAGGGTCTGAGACAAGTAGGAGAGATGAGCTGGAGAAGGCAGGGATGCTCAAGTCCTGGAGCAAGGAGAAAGTGCTGGGATGCTTTTATTTCAGAGAAAGAGGGAGGATTGTTGAAAGTTTTGAGAAAATGTGGGATATTTGGCAGCAAATATGTCCAGGCTGGCATAGATCTATTCAGTCAGTTCTATAGCTTGCAAAGTATCTTCCACATGTAGCTTTTCCCCCAGAAGGGTGAAAAAATTTCACTGTGTGTAACAGAGTTATAGTGGAACAATTTAATAACTGACACAATAACCAGCTTCTGCAATTCTATGTGTACCTTTTCTTTCCTTCTATAAATGTAGAGCTTATACTTGTGTGTATGTGGTAGTAATGTTCTGCAAGCTTCCTTGGACAGTGAGAAAGTATCTCAAATGTATTTGCACTTATAAATGATTCTACATTCAAAATTTCTGAATGATGTGCTGCATAAAACCACCTTCCCAGGTCACTTTCTGTCAGTGTGGTTACTAGAAGGAGCAGACCCAAGAAACTCAGAAATCAAAGGCGCAGGCAGTACAGTAAACATAGTTTATACTTCAAAAATTTGCTCACAAAATCTTATTCTCCAATAGGCAACTTTCCATTTTAGCTATTTTATTTTATTATTCCTTCATAAATGAGTTTTCTTCTCTATTTTCAGTGAGCTTTCATTATTAATTTCTATAGAAGAGTTAGCTGACTGCAGTTATGTTGTCTTATTAGATCATCCATTCAACCCACTGCATCTTACAGGATTAGTCAGGAAACAGGAGAGCACAAACTATTGAATTTTGGGCTTTGAATCTCTTGTGTGTAGTTCAGATCACTAAAAGGGCCACTGCAATTTAATTACTCACTAAAATCAAGAAGACAAGTGCTGAGCAGTGATGAACTGTATTTTTTCCCAAAGTCCTCACCAGCAGTCAGCATTTATTCAGAAGTGCTTTACTGGTTCTTTTTCTGGCAGGGAATAAGCTGCATCACATCATTTTAAGGGCCAAAGTACTTCTGCTTGACACTCTCAAATCCCTTATCATTTTAAAGCAAGTGCAAACATAATTTGTCTCCATAATCTAGCATCAAATTCCCACAGCCATCTGCGACCTTCCTTCTATATCCCATCATAAGTACTTTTACACATATAAACCATTTCTTTTTAGTTGTACTAAAATAAAATGTCTGTGACAGAAGCATTTGTTTTACGCAAGATATCTGATGGAACTGTAGCTTTGGAAATTTCTAGCAGCCATTCTTAGACATCTGGACAGTTGTGTAATAAATTGTTTCTAGGACAACAAAATAACCAAACTTATACCTCATATGCCCAATTGTCTCATTGGAATCATATAAAAGATGATGCTCCCTTTTCCCCATTATCAGTCCCATGGAAAAGCTTAGAGGAAGAAGGAAGGTACAAGTTCATTGCCACATCTTGTAACATAGGACAAAGTTAGCATAATAGGTGGTATTTCCATCCATGTCACTCACAGAAGATCCATGTAAACTGGTTGTTTTGCCAGTACCTTCTTTCAAACACAAATCCTTTGTGTGCACAGAACTAATCTGAGCAGTGACCACCATAATGGGGATACAACACTGTATCTGGAGCTTTTCTTGACAGAGTGAACTCAGTATTAGAAAAATGTTGGGCTCTCAGAATAGACAGCTGAGGTAAGGCTGTTGCCTCTGACCTCATATTTCTTCTAACCTACATTTCTATTTCCAGATGTTTGTTTTAAAAATTAAGTTTCTGCTCTTCAAAATGTGACAAACTGACTGTATGGAAGTGAAATTTTCTGTCTAGAGAAGGCTTACCTGTCGAGGCTTATCATCACAAAAGTAGAGAAGATATATCCATGCTGTTGATTAATTGCAGTGCAAAATCTCAGGGGTAAAACATTTCAGCCCCCACAATTCTTTCAGATATGAGTGTTTGTTTTTTTCAGGAAATCCTCAAAATGTTTAGGTTGGTATTCTCATATCAGGATCTAGACTTTCATTTCTATCTTACAGCTGCTCAAATAGTTCAGCCATATCTGTCTGACAGCTTGTGAAAGGGATTTATAACCACCTGAATGCAATACAAGGCTTTTGGTAGAAATAAAGTATTGGAACCATTATCCTGTTGTTTTGAATCAAGAGGATCCATTTGAACTACATGATCATATTCCAAGTTTGGGGGGAACATCTTGCAGGACCTTTTTAATACATACAATACTTGCATAAGAGTCATCATCATACAAATCGAAGTTTGAGTAGGATTTTTCTTTTATATAATCATGTCAGGAAAACTCCCTCTCTTTTTTAATTATTCACCAGTCAGTCAAGTCCAGACACAGAGTAATATTTCAGAAAGAACAACTTGGTCTGTGGGCACAAAATCTTTCATGACCTTTACAAACTCTTGCATGGACTGTCTTGTGGATAGAGATGTTGCTGCCAGAGTCCATTTTTTCACCTTTGTTCACTTAAGACTGGTAGAGATTTTTTTGCAAAATCAAAATCTGCTAGCTAGACAAATACATTTATTTGCTTCTTTCCCCAAGGACACAGTAGTTCAGTGAACAACCTCATAAACTTTTCAAGAAAACTCAGTGTGGATGGAGCTTCCACTGCATCACTGTATGTCATAATGCAGATTCTCAGATGAACAGTAACATTTACTGCTTTGAGACTATAAGCAGACTTTTCTGGTCCTCATTATTTCACACTCAGTCACGTGCCAGGAATGTGCAGTTTTCCATAAAATAGCAAAAAAACCCAAAAGCAAAAAATGAACCAAACAAAAACAAACAACCCCCCCAACAAACAAAATACTGAGAAGGGGATGAGAAGTGACAAGATGACTTATTAGGTTATACTTCAGCCTTAACAATAATAAAAGTCATTTCTACACAGAATAGAATATGGTGATAAATATGTCTTCAGGTAGTTGTGAGAAACAGCTGCTATCTATTAAGTACCTTCATTAGAAGGATGGATTTCCATCTTCAAAGCTCATTTGGGAAGGAGCCAAAGAGTGGTTTTAAGAAGCAGAGGTGTCCACATTCAGGTCCTTTCTAGTTCTTCCAGTGAGTCACTCAGTGATGATGGGAAGTCACTTTGGCTCTGAAAGATTAGGAAAGAGAAATTAGTGGAGGGTTCCTGAGGAGGCACATTGAAGTTAGAAGACCTGCAACCATTAATAGCAATTCAGATTCTGAGATTTCCTCACAGTTTTCAGAGTCTACCTTTTTTCTCCTTTTTAATCATGCAATTTCTCACTGGAAAGAAGAAAGAATTAACATATCTACCAAAGACAAATGAAAGGCCTAACTAAACAGTCCACAAAAGCAGAGAAAGAAACACTTCACAAGATAAAATGAGAGAACAGTTTTCCTCCTTGTCACATTGCCCTCACCAAGTTTCCCTTTAATTGAGGTTAGAAGTCAGCTCTATAATTCTAATTGTACTGTAATTGTCTGCTGTGTATGTTTAACATCTGCCTGTGCCAAAACAATCAATACCAGTTAACTTTGTTTTGCCTTTTCTCCCTTACGTGGCAAGTATTCTTCCTTTTAGCTTGTGTCACAGTTTATATTATCTTTGTTGACAACACAATTTGCAAGGGAGTCCCCTCTTCACTATTATGTTAATCATTTCAGAAGGTAAATACACAGTGTTAATCCCTAAAAAACAGGCAAATGGAACACCACTGTGTACCTGGCTGTAGCTTTAAAACTGAAATGACAGAGCTATTTTGTCTGAGTGCAATGGCACTGATCTCTTTCTTTCCATAAAATTATGCAACCATACATCAAACCAGTGGTTCCATTATTTGAGTGTCTAGCAAACACAACTGGACATGTTATCCTGGACCCTGAATTTCTGTTATATGGACAGCTGCACTAAATATTTGGTTGCTGATAGACCATCTGCAAGACATGTCACTATAAATTGATTTATGGGGGATGGAAGGTAAAATTCTCTGAAGACAGAGTGTTAGACTTGCAATTTCAGAAGATTTTCCTCCTTAACTACTGCAGTTAGAGTGAAGATTGGCAAGAAAAAACAAACACAGATGTTCCCCACTTTCGACTAGTGTTTGGTAATAGGCAGAATACAAATGTCCCAAATCTTCCTTTGGTAAAAGGCCATGAGAACGCTGGGTCCTTGTCCAAGTTTTTGCATGTGATTCCAAAAATCTTCCACTCTAATGAAGTCTTCTCTGAGCTTGTTCTTACATGGAGAAATAAGCTGAAATGTTGAAAGAACAAACACAAAGGGATTGGTATCATTTTTATCCATTTTTATGTTTGAATGAAGCAGTGACAATCTCAAAAGTTTTATCTAGGAAACATAGCATTTAGAATGTCTTTAAAAATTTCCCATGAAGAATATAGGTTGCATAAATTAGTATTTACCAGTGAAACCAAAAGTTTTGCTCCAAGCTTAACAGTGAACTAATATTATATATCATATTTAGGTATGCCTGTTTGTCACAGGATAAAAGTATTGAAAGTCTCTCCTCAAGATAGTCCTTGCTGAACAAAACCCAAAAAATTTATCAAGATATATTTTCAGTCAATGGAGTTCGAAAAAGTTTAAGACAAGGCATCTAGGTTCCTAAATATTTATTTGAGTCAAAGCTCTGAGCCATGACAGGTAAAAGCATTCAAAATATAAAAGTTATTAAAAAAGCCCACAAAGCCAGTGGGTAAAACATAAAGGCTATGTGACAACCTGCAGTTATCTATGACAGCTTAATAGCATTTCAGGGATATAATAAATACAGCAAAAATTTCTCCAGAACATTAATTCTTGGCCACATTAGCTCAAAAATAAAATGAATTATTTGATATTGATACCTACAGAAAAACTCAGAGCGTTTTCCTCCCCTGTTATAAACATTACATATCTTCCTTACAGAAATATCCTTAACAGCCTCATACTCTCTAGTACCACTTTAGAAAAAAAATGGCCATAAAGCTGCAATATAGCCTGTGGCATCCATCCATACAACAACTCCTGCTTCTGACATTAATGTTCATGGGAACTAGCAAAAGAGCACAGTATTAGAAGACCTTGAATATGAGAACATATAACAGATTTTTTTTTCTGTTCTGTCTTTTTGAACCCTTTGTCATTTGAATGTTTGTGAATATACTTTTTCCTATGTTAGGAGAATGAGATGACAATTCTTTCAATGTATTTCTTAATCCTCACCCAAAACTAGCTTGACAGGTTAGCTAACTTAACAAAAGATAAAAATGGAAAAGATGAGGAGGAAAACTTTTCCCTAAATAGTTGAGCTCATAAAGTCTTCAACAGCTCTTCTCTACAGTGAAATGTGCACCTTCATAGTTTTTTGAACCTCTCCATTAAACACTAAGCTAGAAACACACACCAACAAAACCATAGTGGTTCTCCCATACTTATATGTTGTTATATATACACTACAACTAAAACATAAAGAATTCTAAAGGGAAAGTATCAGAGTATTTACATTCATTACACTCATGGCTGCCAGAAACTGCAATTTCAAAATTTTTAAATATAATTTAGTAAGAGAAACAAAACCACATACAGCCAATTCAGAAATGAGCAAGCACTCTAACTGCCTTTTTTAACTACTAAGTCATAAACCCTCAGAAATAAAATATAATTGCACAGATAATACCACATAGGAAAGCTATCTATAAGAGGGTGAAGGAAGAAAAAAAAATCCTTGTAGAAAAACACTGCACAGGTAAAGGTAGCACTGTAAATACAGCCAGGCTTAATTAAACACATCAAGGGATAAAACATTTTGAGGATGAGCTTAGTGTTAAATGCATGATTCCTGGGAGAAGCTGGGGGTGACAAAATTCAACATGGCAGCAAATTGTTACTTTAAGGGAAAAGAGACTTTAATAATTTTGATCATTACCACTGTTACTATTTTTTGTAATAAGCAGCATCTTTAAAAGTGAGCAATATTAAGCTGAGATATGTGCACAGTAGACCACTGCCCCTGCATCCCTAGGAGCACATCCCTTTCCAGGTTTCGAGATAGACATGGTCCGAAACAGCTGGCCTCTTGTGCAGTGTGCTAAGCCAGCAGGACTGACTTCCATTTAGGTCAGGCTTTTAGAGATGGTCAGAACTCCTAAGAAGGTTAAAGATTTATTTCAGGCTACTTATATCAATTGGCTTCCTTGGGAAGAAACCTGCTGGAGGGTTTCTTCCAAAGTGCTTCCCTCAGAACCAGCCTCTCTGGAGGTTGTTGCCCAGATTCAGAATTCACCCAGAAAAGCCCCATGGATGACTTCTGAGGAGCTTTTTGGCTTCAGCTTTGTGCCAGGCCTGCTGTTGTAACCACCAACTCCCAGTATTCCTAGTCCTACTCCTGACCAATCAAAATTGGCAATTTCAAGTACTAAACTTATAATCTTAGTGTTACAAAATTGCTTCAGAGAGAGTTGTCACCAACTCAAAGGGAGGTAAGCAAGGGCAGAGAGTCATCCTAGTCCACAGACTTCTCCAGGAGGATATGGGCTGTGCAGTTAATTCATCACACAGAAAGCAAGGGGGTAGTTAAAATGTCTCACCTATAAAGAGCAGTTGAGAACATTAAGATTTGGTCCTGGCTATGACTCCTTATCTGTGCCCTGACACACCAATGTTATTATCTGTCCTGTCATCACTTTTACCTTTAATGCTAAGACCTTTCAGCCTTTTCTTTGCTGATAATTGATCATTACTAATCATCACTGGCAACTGGTCACGAGGTTAAAAATATCCAGTGGTAGTTCTCCATGCTGTCTTCACAAAAAAAAAAACTCCTTAAAAATAATATGTAAAATTTCTTCTTTTATGTATTTGACACTTCAGAGTCAGAGGCATAGTTAGATGGTACAGGGACCATCACAGACATCCATACATATACTGCACTAAAACATCTAAAGATCACCAATTACTGCAATATTTAAAATGTCATTTTTACTATAAAGACATAAGGAGTTCATTGATCCCTCCAATTCCTGTCTGAATCCCCATAACTCTGTTTTCCTTGAATTATTAAAGGAATTAACAGTTCATCCAAATTACTGCAAATCTCTGGAGCTCACCTCTGAGATATTTGGGAATTTTTATTTGTAAATGAAGATATCACTTCTCCAATGAAAAAGAGTCTTCTATATCCACTCTTTAATGTCGGGCAGTTAAGTACTGTATTCAGAGCCTACCTGATAGCAGCATAACTCCTAAGAATGAATTGTTGGAAGTGTACTGATTAATTAATGAACAGAATTAAATGTAGAAACTAATGATGTGATGTCACCAAGAGATTTTTGTCAGGTACTTTACACATAGCTGTCAGTAAAGCATAGGTCTTATCAGGAAAATACCATATGATCTCATACACTTCTCCCTTAAGAGAGAAGCTCACTTCTCTAAAGACACAATGATTGAAATAAGCCAAGAAAGAACACTAAAATCTCTGTTCTCTTGTCAATACATTGGGCATTTGTAGAGAGGAGCAATGGAAACTAGAAGGAGGAACTTATTGTCTGCTAGGGAAGAAAGTACTGACAAAGCAATACCTTCCCAAATACTCAGCACTAAATAAGTTTCACTGGAAAAAGAATGAAGAAACCAACTTCACATCAGAGCCAATGACAGAATACTGAGAGTTAAAAACCACTTTGTGAAAAGGGTTGTATAGAACTATGAGTTTATTTAAAGTGTAGTTGTCATCTGGGCTGCTCCCCCCATGGGTATGAAAACAGTAGAGATGGTCCAGGGTGGAAAGTCACCTGTCTCAGGCATAGGGACAGGGTACATCTATGCCCTGGAGACAATGGCAAGAATTTCCCAAGGCAAGACTTTCACCTGGGTGCTTAGAGAAAGGCATCACCCTCGTGTTTAAAGGAACCTTTTCTCAAAGCCACCTATTTTTTAAATTTCATTTTCCTCAAAATTGCTTTCTCTATCCCAATTTAAGCAGATTGGTTTGTTTTTCCAATTGTTTGTAAAAAATATTATTCAAGTGGTTATACTTTCAAATTAGTATCTCTTTCCCAAGCAAGAAAGGACTAGAGCTTATGCTAAATAAAAGTATATGGCTGCATCATCTTAAGAGCTTGTAGCTGAAAAAAGACCAGTCATATAAAACAACTTCATTTCTCACAGAAAGGTAAGGAAACTTGCAAAAGAGAAGATAGAAAAGAAGATACAAAGAACAGGAAATGTCTCAGACAAGGATAATCAGCAACTAAACCCATGCCTTTCTGGAATGAAAAATCCTCAGAGATGATAGGACAGATAACAGAAACCAGGCAATTCTATGTCATCTCATGCTAATCCATGGCTACCACCAGAATACAGAGAATAAGGATGATAAGTTTGACTCTAGGATACATACTACCACTTCACAGTACCTCCACATGTTACCACATTACTGCATTGTATGGATTACTGTATATACATGCACATGTATTTACAACTTGCAGATCCAGATCTGGACACAAAAATTACAACCCTTCAAAGAAGGGCAAGAAGAAGAAAATCTTTCTTCCAAATGCTGAAAGTCATTTATTTGAATCTTTAATTTCTCTTTTTATAAATCAGCATTTTGAGAATAGGGCACAAAATATGTCTTGATTTTGAAGGGCTTACTCATCACTGATGTGGTCTTTCATATGGAAATCAGACAGTATTTCTTCCCTTGAACAAACCCCATGTTTGGTTTATACAAAAATCTAGATTTACATGCCCTGAAGAAATGTAATCTGCCATTCATTTCCAAGCTCATTTTGAAGTACAGCGCAAACTCTGGTGATTAAGAGACTGACCCACTACCACTTACCATCTGTCCAAATATACCCAACTTTGGCAAACCCTCTTTGCCTGCTCTTCCAGGATTTCCGTGTGTTGTTTAAACAGAAGTTCACTCAAAATGGTTGCTACAAATCAGCAGTGCACAGCTGGTGTTTTTTGTGGATTTGTTACACAAAATCTGGAATTCCCAAAGATTTTTGGCTTTCCGCATATTGTGAAGATACAATGCTGATTTAACAGCCCAGAATTGCCCAAACCATTTACTTCTGTGAGAAGAATGAATAATCAGTACCACATCAGAACAAACTAGTATCATCTAGCTGCCAGTTTAAATGAGGCATTAATAGGTGTGGATGGAGATCCCAGGTGAGGTTGCTCAGAGCCAAAGAAGTTTGTTAGTGGTCTGAAGGCCCTGACAAAAACTGGACAATGTCTCTTTGTTTAAGGACCCTTCCCTCTACCAATCATCCACATGCCAGAGGATGAGCTGCATCTTGTTTTAGGAATACGCTCATAGATCATCCATTTTCTTACATGTTACATACAGACAATAGCATCTAGACCCTACTGTGATCAATAAAAGCATTTGCCATTTTCTTCAGTGAAGCCAGGATTTTACTTAATATGTAGTCAGTGCACTGTTTGGAGACATGAGCCAAAGCAGAGCTTTAAAAATGAGGATGTGCAAAAGCTTTGATTTTGTAGAGCTGCATGTCAGTTAAAACAGTCAGTTCTACCCATATGAATTGACTTGGATGGCAAAGTTTCTGTAGGGGTGTTGGGTAGGGGGAAGGGGAGGCTATGGGGAGGGCTTACATGAGAAACTGCTAGAAGTTTCCTCCATGTTTGATAAAGCCAATGCCGGATGGCTCCAAGATGGAGGAAAGGGGAAAAAACCTCAAAAGTTACAGAACAGGAGTAGAGAGGCGAATATGTGAGAGAAACAGCTCTGCAGCCACCAAGATTAGTGGAGAAGGAGGGGAAGGAGGTGGTTCAGGTACAAGAGCAGAGATTCCCCTGCAGCCTGTGGTGAAGACCATGGTGAGGCAGGCTGTCTCCCTTCAGCCTATGTAGGGGATCCACCACAGAAGCTTATGATTAAAAGCAACACTTGTGTGCTATCATCAAAACTTGTGTGCTGTGAGGTATATACATTCATCTTCTGTGATGGTATAGATCTCAGAGAACCAAATATTCATATGTAGTGGCTTTAGCTTCTAGTATTAATGTTGGATCTCTTGATTTCCACTTTCTGTTATTTGTCCATATGATCAGCATTACACTGACTAAATGTAAACACATGAGGACTCCATGTGGACTGCACTTGATCATTCATTGTACGATAAAGATAAAAACCACCCTTTTCCCTGTATTTCATTTGCGTCTAACAGTTGCAGAGCTGAAGGACAATAAAAATGTTGCAGAGTTAAATTGTTGCTGAGTTTGAAATTTTGATGTTTGATCCTGTGAAATAGAAATTAATTCTGAAACACTGGCATGAAGGACATGCTACATGAAAAAGTTCCAGTTCAAGCCACCCTTTGGTAGCCCTTCAGAAACATCTCAAACATTAAGATCAGCTTTCTGTAGAATTAATGTTTAATCCTAGACACATTACATTCAACCACAAAATTCTAGCTGCTTTCTTCAGTATTGAAGGGAAATAGCTTGAAGTAAATGGAAACTTTCTACTTACTCCAAAGTAGCATTCTAGCACAATAGCTAGCAGAGACTATTCATGTAAGTTTCTCACCTTTAGGCTCACTTTTTGAAACAATGACTGCTAGTGCATCTTTAGCATCATTTAATTATAACCTAGAACAGGGGAGTCCTGCACTAGACTGATGGAGGTGGGATAGACATCTGACAGGAGCCTGATTGGTCCAACCTTAAGAAGAGAACACTTTGTGGAGTCCTTGTCTACAACTACCAGATGGGAGGAAGTAGAGAAGATAGCCAGACTCCACAGTTACACAGTGGTAGAGGAGAGGCAATAGCCGCAAGCTGGAACCTAGGAAACTTCCATTGGAAAAAAGAAATTATTGTCAGAGTGGTCAAAACATGGACCCAGAGAGATTGTGGGATTAAACATGTTTTGAGCAGGACCAGAAACCTCCAGAAGTTACTTCCAGCCCTGGTGATTCTCTGCAGCTTCACCAACACGAGCCCCCCCACCCCAAGAGCCAGAAACACTTTCATCGTCATCAAATAGGGATCAGCTCATTTGCCCAGAAAAAAGAAGCCTGAAGGAAAATGTAAGGAAAAGAAAAATGCCTGAAGTGAGAGGAGCATTTTCTCAGACCAAGAAGGTGAAATAAGAAAAACTATGCAGGGTTCTTTATACATTCAGGCTGAGCTTCTGACTTCACATCTCACCACCAATTAACTACATGTGCCACTGACTCCAGGAAACTTACTCCAGTTTATGTTGATGCAGCTAGAAGCTGCATCCAGTCTAGAGAATTTTCCAAAATTTTTCATAAAACATCACCCCCAGAGCATGCCAGTGGCACTTTGCCTTGGCAGTGTTCATCACTTCAGGTCTCACTGTAAAAGTTTATACATGCTATAATTTTGATGTCTATATTTATAATTCTGCTCTGGGTAGCACTTAGAAGGCACTGCTACACTCAGAAAATGTTTTTTTTTAATATGCTATATATGTACAAGGACATCTGAAGTTTTACAAGCTACTTATTCTTTCAGAAGTGTCTGATCCTTTCACTCATTCCCTACCTGAAATCATCACAAGGTGCATAATCATTCCCACAGCAACCAATTGATTTCACATATTATTCTTTCAGCTGAGAAATAAGCAGATGATGAAACCTGCAGGGGAAAAAAAGTATCCTTGAAAATTTTCCCTCATTCCAAGCTAAAAAAAACAGAACAGCAGATAAACTATACATGTAACAATTTCCAAATGTTTTTCTTGAGAAACAAGTAGACAAATGATAGTGCTAATTCAGCAAAGTAATGAAGTATTTGGACAATCTAGGAATCGTGAGTGTTAGCTAACCAGATGCCCTACTGAACTTAAGTCAGTGTTGAGCTACACTATGTCCTCTCCTTTTCTTATTTTTGTTGACCAAGTCTCCTTCCTATGTGGCAGATGTTCCAGAAGAGCTAAGGAGGCTTCACAGGTACCACCAACTGGTGTGTGACATTCACAAGTGGAATGTTAGCATACTTCTATGTAGCACTGCCATTCCCCATAGCAGCCAAGCTAGGCCAGCCCTAAAATGTCCAGAATGCCATTTAATCCAACACCCTATGGGAATAAAGTTGGATTTTAGGCCCCTCTACACATTTGCATCAGATAATGGAGACACCTGAGGTAGAGCCTCTTCAAGTGTTACCTCCCTTCTCTAGGTCTTCTGCTTCCCAGAGTGAGATATCACACTCTCTTATCAGATAAAAAATTCTGCTCACTGTACTGACTGAATCAGAAATACAAAGAGCAGGTGCTTTGTAGTGACAGCTAAATACAGTGGCTCTGAATCTGCTATGTGCCACTTTCACACAAGGTCAATTGCACCTATAATTAATTTACACAAGCTGAACCCTCAGCTGCAACCTTACACAGCCTTGCAAATGCACAGGCTGCACAAAACTGTATTGGTAATTAATTTGTCAAGCAAATGCTAGGGAAGAACAACACTGGTAATTTATACCATAGATATTCAAATGAAACATCTTGCCTGAGTAATTTAATGTCAGAAAGTAGAAGAGTAGCAAAGCAGCACAAAGAATTGGAGTCTTCCACCAGCTATTTCTTGAAGGGACATTACTGTAATGTATTATGAGCCAATTTCAGATGCAGTAAAAACACATGCTTCTTCACTGAACTCTTCTGGACAGATTTGGGCATTAAAAATGGTTGTGAAATTATAGATGCACATCCTTTGTACAGAGACTGGGATGACAGAGGATGATAGAACTCAACCAGGAAAGACCTGTATGGAAAACACTGTGTGTTACTCTGAGAAGGAAAATATAGATCAGCTATTGAAAATATATGTTGCATTCTAGCCCCTTGTAAAAACAAACAAACAAACAAACAAGCCAAAACCAACCAAACAAAAAAACCCCAGGACTGACCCCACACCCTTCTATCTTTCTCCTTAATCTGCCACTCTTAGTACTGTCTGAGGCATTGGGATTCTTATCATTTGTTGGCAGCAGTCCACTCCACGATAACACTAGTTGGTTGTTGCTGTTGATCTTACTTTTTGTGTGTGTATGAAATAGAACTTCACTTAAAAAAAAAAAAAAAGAGAAACGAAAAAAAACCAAAACTGCTTGGGTGCTACTGCAGTGTTTTGCCAGGATATCCTGGATTCAAGTGTGATTCCCTGGCTTTGTGACTATGCATTGGACTTCATAGTCACCAAACTGGGACATACCCCAAGATGCAATTAAATTTCTATTCACATGTGTATGAGGGGAAGGAACAACCTGCTATTTGTTCAATGAAAATGTTATTTACTTACCATCCAGATTAATTATTACTCCTCTCAAGAGATAAAGTTCAAGTTAGTAGCTATTGGAAAGCTTGAAAATTGTATCAGTGACCATAAAACTCAGCTACATGTCCATTACACATGGCATCTGATGAGAAATGCAGTATAGGGACTGCCAAATCACAAGCTGACTAATGCTTCAAATCCAAGGACAAAGAGCATATTACAACTCAGTAGGAAAGGAGACCATTTCTAAAGCATAGTAATATCCACATAGTAACTGTTTGATGTTTTTCAGCTGGAAAAATATGCTAATAGGATCAATGAACAAAGAGAAAAAAGACTTTGAAACAAAGATGAATACAGATAAAATAGCCCAGTGCAACAGAGATATTTCCACATGGCAGCAAACCATGAGCCAGGAAGCATTGCATTGTCTTTTCGGAAAGCAAAGAAATAAGCAAGTGCCAGCAACCGACCTTAAAGCTGTACTTAAACAGGGAGAAAAACTCAGTATTAGTTAGGGGCAAGGATTGCAAGGTTGAAGCAATCTGTACCACCTCATCTCATTTACTGTTATATACTTTTTTTTTTTTGACACTTTGCCCAGAAGTGTTGACTGTCCTGCTATACTTTTAAAAAAGACTGCGGTCTGTGATGGTGGTCATCTTTTCTGGGTGTTGTATTTCATCATTTGTCTGGATACCTTCATTTCACACCTTTTGCTAAGATATGAAAAAAAATTCTCAGGATCTGTCATTATTCTGGCCAAGTTTCCCTGAGTGATTCTGTCCCTACTTAGAGATTAACAGTAAAAACTCCCTTAGCTCTCTCTAGGTCCTTATCAAATGTTGCCTGAAAATCCCAAACACCATGCATCCATTCTTTCCAATAAGGCTGACCAGATATATCCCCATAGATGACATGATATAAGGGTTTATATTCCAAGGCTGAGAAAGAGTGAAGACGCAACGTGTGTTGTGGCTCAGGGCAGTGGTTGAATATTGGTTAACTTCATCTCATGTGAAAACCTGGCCATCAGCTGTGAAACTAAAGGCAAAAACCAGAAACGTCATTCCAGTGGATTGCAAAACACAGGGCATGCCAAGAGGAGGAGGACAGAAGAAGAGAGGACCTGCTCCTTAATTATTTTATGATTTTTTTTTCACCAGAAAATCAAAGACTGGCCAGGCAATGTCACTGAGTTGTACTAAAGAAACATCATGATCCATTCTCATCACACCACACTGACTTGCAGAGTTACTGTACAGACAGCTACATCTTTTGGAATATGTAATGGAAAGTTAGCAACACAAGAGCTGCAGAGGTGGGTCACATTTTATTCAGTGGATTTCAAAAGAGGGATGGTTCAAGGAATAATGGCTTGGATGCTTTACCTAGTGTTGTGTTAGTTTAGTTACACAAACATAGGTTTGTTGCTTCAAGTCACAAATCAGAGCTGATGTGAAAAGTGCATAGGTCTTGGTGTGGATAAAAGGCCCATGTAAGTGTCTAGCAGACAACCAATGATGTTATTTTCTTTACCTTCCTGAAACTGCACATTCTTTTCTGAAAAGTAATCACAGGCTGAGCTGGTGTTTTGAGATGTCCATTGTACTAACACAAAATAGGCTACAAATAGTTGAAAATTACTGCAGAGCTTCTGTGAGCAAGATGAGATTAAGAGATGAGTCCCATTCGATACAGGGAAAAGGGGTCACATACTATGTGGAATCACAAAGGTTTCAATTGTAAGGAATTCAGAAAGGGGCAGCACTTCAGTTCCTTCTCATTCTCTCATTCTTGGGGTATTTTTCCTTTTTTTTTTTCTGTGAAAAGAAAGAGGGTTGAGTAGTTGGCCATATGGAAGGCCGTTCTTGCTTCAGCCTACAACAGCAACGTCTGTGGTGTTAGGACCTGTCAGATGCTCTGCCATGATCAGGAAGGATGCTATCCTTGAAAAGAAAAAAGTTAGTAGAGAAACAGTTGTTCAATTATAGGACCAACATAAAGCAGTTCTAAAAAATATTATTGACACATGGACTTTTAAATCTGGCATGCAGCAGAAGATAAAAAAATAGGTCATCCTAGTAATAGTCTTCCACCCAACTACTGCACTAAAATGTGATTCTTCACTTCCTCATTGTTTGTCTCACACCAGTCATTTTTGTTTCTTTCACTGTAACACAGTTGTTATGTTGCAGCTCCATGGAAGTACAAAACTATTCAATCACATCATCACTATTATGTATAATACTTCAAGTATTTGATTCTGCTGTCCTTTTCAAGTTTACTCTACACATACTTCTATTTTAGGTTGGGAAGCTCAAAGGAAGAATGTCTCCCAGGGTAACCCTCATAATTTATATGCAGCACAAATTATGAACAAAACTGAAACCCTAATGTTTGCCTCTAAAAATCATGAAAAGAAGAAGACTGCTTGCATCAAATATTAGTACAATATATAATTTATCCAAATTACTTAAATCACCGAGGCCCACATGTAATCTTTTATAAACTAGTACAGAGTATTTCACACAATTGGAACACTGACAGGAAATCTATGCTTGCTTGCCTTTCTTCTCATTACTTAAATGTTCACCCTGAGAAACAATTCTGAAAACATGAACAGTTTGTTGACTATACAACATTCTTCTTGTAATATTGCAAAGAGGTGACAACTACAAGTTGAATACTGTAGCACATAAAAGACCAAAAAGGGAAAGTCAGGTGAATCGAACTAGATCTTTCTGTTAACAGGTTGCTTTTGTTTGCTCCCTAGGACAGGAAATACACCTGCTTTCACGTTTGTATTTTCCTGTGAAGATATTATAGGCCTAAATGTACTCTATGGCACTACATCAAAAAACATATGTTTTTCAGAGCTTGAAAATTAACTCACTGAATTATGCATTGGCTAATTATTTTGCGAGTCTTACAAATGACATAAGTTGAATATTAATTTTTGTATTGCACATGGTGATCACCAGAAAGAGAGAGAAGATTCATGTTTGGTATTCCACTGCCTCACTTTCACCCAAGTTCAAGAACAGTACAAATCTGACCTGGGTCTGTTTAGCCAGCAAAAAGACATTAAAGGCAGTCTGATGTTCCCTGAGCGACAAACACAGTGAAAAGAAACATGTTTTACAGATCAGAGATGGTAGAGTCTGAAGCAACCAAGCATCAGATGTTTCTACACAACATAGCAAAAACAATTTACAATTTCTTGCAAGGCAGGTCACTGGGACTTTTGGAGACCAGTAGTTTGCATGCATGTGTCTGTGTGGGCAAACATGGCATGTGTATATACACGTTGCAGCTGAGTCACAGATGCAATTTAAAACAAACACAGAGACAGAGACCCAGTACAACAAATGCACTGTTTGCCTACAACAAATATTTTTCTTCCTCAATTCCATGCTGTATTAATTATCCAAAGAAGGCCCTAATGTTCTCCAGGAAAGACTGCTGCCACACACACCAAACTAGCCAACACCAGTGCCTCATTTTACTTTTACTACCAACAGTAAATAGAAGACACTTTTAGACTAGTTTTGCCAGATGTATCTAACATTACTTTTAAATTAGTGAAAAAAATAATAACAGTGATTAGACAAACTGTAAGACAGAACAATTGATGATGAGTTACCCTCTCATCTAGCTTTTGTTAACAAGTCCTTAACTAATATAAAGAGGAAGATCTCAAGCACTGCACAAACTCCCTGTGTGCGGCAATTTTATAGCACACAAATTTCACCTGCTCTGTTTGGCCTTCCAACTCTACTTTATAGCTGCCTTCACAGATAAATTGATAGTTTATAGATATCCATACTTCAAGGGCTCTGATTTTTTGCCATTTAACTGGAGTTCTTCCTGTGGAAACGGAGCTACAGTAACTTGGTACTTCGTTAAACAGGTGATATGATTTCCATTTTATTGAGCCAGTCCAACCAATACACACTCTCAGCCATTCATCTGGCCAGAGTGTTATAAGGCCAAGTTTTTGAAATGACCTTTCCTTTGCTCAAGTCCTTGGCTATTATAACAGCCATTTCTTTAACTATTTTTCTCTCCTGAGTAGATGTTACAGTTTCCCCCACAGCTTCACAGCTGGAGATGTCACAGTTTCCAATCTACTTTCACATTGTCGATGTGACTGACATTTCTTCATGCAGCAGAACTGGGTTCACATGAAGCAAATTTTTTGGTCCTCAGGATCAAAAAACTTCCTTTTTCTTTTCAGGAATCAACATACTTATTAGCAACAGAGATTTGGGCAAAGGTCAAAACTTCATCTTTTAATCAACAGCAATGAACATAAAGGGTGAAAGTTTATCCAAATCTCTGACTATGTGAAGAAACAAACCAGCATAAGCTTCTGGCACAAAGAGTGCTGAGAAACAGCTACATATTTGTTCTACTTCCCACAGTGAAGTGTGTGATCTTAAGGGAGGAGCTGTCCCTTCTTTACGAACCATACCCAGAGCTCTTAAGTCTCTGAAATATGCATCTTCTGGCTTTTTGCCGTAGGAAAATATCAGTCTGTGGCTCACAGAGACTAGAAGTTTGGCCATCTCCTCTCTTATGGAGCAAAAGTTTTTAAGTGTTGCTTTGCAGGCAGCACTACTTGTGCTGGGTCTTTGGGGGTTTTTTTCTGGTTGGTTGGTTGGGTTTGGTTATAAGTACAGTTGAAGCATCCTACTTTTCTTAATAAGATTGGGTCTGTGCTTAAGATCTTTATACTAATTCAAATTTAAATTTTCTGAATAAGTAGTGTAGGGACTTTAAATATGATGTTTCGTTCAAGCTAATTCAATGGCTGTTATAACAATGCTGTCTTATACATGGTACTGATAAAAGTGTTACCCACGTAAGCAGAAGCAGAAATCATTCTCCCAGGAGAAATAATCCTTCTCCAGCATCCATGTGCATCAATTCAGGGCTTCCTGTTCACTAGAGAGATTGACTGATAGCCAACAGCTAAGACAGGAGGAAAAAAACCAAAAAAATTCTTTTCATGGATTATGGGAGCAGAAATTATTGGTCTTTAGAAAAGTAGCAATATTATCTGCCAACAGCTTACCAAAAAGGGAAGGAAAATTCAGTTATCCAATGGGATAGCCAAGTGAAATACATCACAATACTTGTATCATCCCTAGGCAGTGTTCCACCAATGTAACTCCATAGTAGTGTCATTTACTTTACAGAATAAATCTGGAGCCAGTATAGAACACAGACCAGTCCCAGAACATTGTGCCCATCCCGTGGGTTTAGAGATGGATGGTAACTCAATTAGAAGTGCATAAAGGTATCTGCCAGTGGTATCTCTCCTTTTCCCATTTTCTTAAAGGGAAATAATTCATATAATTTCCCAAATTTTACTGGTAATTTTTCCCAAGTGTCTGGCTGCCTATGTTATTGTTAAAACTACAATCACTTCAATAAAATACAGATTTCCAAGAGAACATTACTAACAGTTTAGAAATAGAACAAAGCCATACTAAGCCTTCCAATAATTTACAAAATGTTGTTTCCAGGAAACTAAAATTTAAACAGCAGGGTGTAGACCTAGATATTCTTTGCTTCATAAGGTGATAATGGTGAGGAAAACAAAGAAACATCTTGTAAGTAATTTTCTTAGACCATTACTGACAGAAGGTAGTGAAAGTGCTATGAAATTTGCCAGAAATGACCAACCTACCAATCAACTAAATGTTAGTTACTGGAAAAAGAGTAAGTAAGGATCAGAACTGTGCACCAAAAGATAAAGACAAGAAAACATAATATGGTACTGTATGGGGAAAAAATTCCATAGCAGACATGATTTTCTGACAACAAAATATTACCTGAAACAAAACCAGCTCCTTAAACTGGTTTAGTAACAGATAGTAAGCACAAGAGATGCTGATAAGTTGACTTGGACAATTCTGTTCAAATGCAAGTACAGAAACTATACCTGCTATTCTTAAATATGTTCATAGAGCTAAGAATGCTTCTTACGCTTCTTCATTGCTCATTCTCAGGATGAAAAGAAACAAGATGTATTAGCAGTACAATAGCTAAGTTATACATACATACATAGGAAATAAATAAAACTCTGTATTTACTTTTACCTTTACAAGGTCAGCAGATAATGAAATACACAGTAAACTTCTCCCTTTTCCTTCTCCTTGCCTACCTAACAGCTTTTGATAAATGGTTCCATGAAAATGTCTTTTTTTTTTTAACATAAGTCATACAGATAGGAAATTACAGCTTCAATATCTGAAGTAAAGCCAAGTTTTATGTAACTATAAAGCAGGATGTCATAGAGGTAAAATCCCTTTCTAAAAGGACGTGTTTCCAGCCAGTTGATAAAACTCTAACCTCCAGTTCGCTATCTGGAAGTCATTGCTATGAACCAAGTGAGTCCAAAGTTATGAGAAAACGTGGAAAGAGAGATGTGAAAGCTATGTCATCTCTGAATACCATAAAAAATAAATTATACAGAATTTCCATCTTTTACATTAAATAAAACGCAGAACTGAGGGGCATAGAGCAGAGAAAAAAAGTAACTGTGAAAAGTGGAAGAGAAGAAACTAGAGTACCCCAGTTTATCTCTGTGACCCCTCAAATTGTCTCATTTTGTAAAATTAATCTAAGTGCCTCTCTCTCTTTCTGAACTCCTACCACAACATAAATGAAAATATATGAAGAGAAAATTATTTAAGAGTTAATAATACAAGTATATAAAAATCACTGTATTGTTTTTTCACCACTTCTCATAATGCTGAAAGAAGAACTGGACACTGACTTAATCTCGTAACTTCTGCAGGGTACACTTATATTGCCATCAACCCTTAATAGAGGAGTGAAAATTATTGAACTCAATTTTTATTTAAATTTGGAAATGTAACCTTGTGTTCTTGATGTCTGATTGCACTAATGCATTTCTCAATAGATTATGGGATTTCCAATGATTCTCACAGAAGTGTGTGTCAGGAATCTACTGCAGCTACAGTAACCCAAAACACAATGAACAGAAGAGAGTTTAACACTAGATGGCAATATGCTTTTGTGAAATATTTATCTGAGGTGCCTAGAGATACAGGTAAATATTTTTCCAACTATTGTACTATCTCCTTGTGTAGGTTTAGATGATGCCTAAGGATGCTGAGGGAAAAAAATTCCAGAGCAGTTAATTGAGGGTGAGATAAAGAAAGGGTTTAATTTGTGCCTAGGCATAGATGTTACAAGATGCGTGCAGGCCCTGCCTGAGATGTTACATTTTATGATATTGCCAGACCAATCCAAGTTTTGTCCATCCCGTAGCTTTTGCCCTGGTCCATCCCCTCGTCCACCCCCGGGAATTGGATCTGGGGGCTTTTGGGACCACTTCTTCATCATCTTCATCATCTTCAGAGTACAGAGGGTACATGGTCACCCAGTTCTTGACTGTGCTCTGTTGTTCAGGCCAAGATATGAGTGTTCTCTAAACAGCACAGGCCTTGCCTTGACGAAAGACTAAACATTTTCTACTGAATTCAGGGGTAGAATTGATATGGGGAGCATGGAATGGGGTGAGAGGGTTGAGGAATGTGCAAACTAAAGGGTGCTAAAGGGTGAGGAATAAGGGCTGCTGCTTCTAAAATCTACTTCTACTTCTTATAAAATTTATAAAGCTTATAAAATTAGGAAAATAAGAAAAAAACAGATGGACCTTACGGGATCAAGACATATAGTTTTTGTTTGGTTTGCACTGAAATAAACTCTTATTTCATCCTATTGCATATTTCTCACTGTCTGCTTTAAAATAAGTTTGGACAATACTCTGATCCAATTAGAAGAGACTCACAGTTTAACCGAAAGTACGTTATGAATTATTCAATGTGTGTGTAAAACGTGAAGAATCGCACGAGGAATGTTGACCAATTCTATCCTGCTTAGCGAAATATAATTTTGTGGGCTACCACCTTGCTTCTACTGATTTAAATAAGAACATGAACCTAATGATGCATTTTTCAAACTCAGGATTCCCCTGGGTAGCATTTTTTTTTCCTTTACCTGAAGCATTGATCTTGCTTATCCATTTTTTGCTCTTGGTTAATCATGTAGCTTCTACCAAAGTCCACGTCAGTTACTCAGGTAGAATAGCATGGATCATACTACAGTTATCCAAGGTACTTTGGTTGGGTTAAAAAATCAAAGTATACTGTACTAATTAGTGCAGTGCTTTTCCCAATTTCTTGGAAAGCCCAACATGTTATAAATCAAACCTATAAACCTACACTTTGTAAAACTAAACCCACACTATAATTATCAACTAAGCTTCTAATTAATGGGTTGCTCAATTGTTTCCAAGAATGAACAGTATTTGAAGGCAACACTAATCAGTTTCAGCAGTGGCAGCTGCTCAGAAAGGCCTTGGCCAATTCCCTGCATGATTTTAAGTGTATCTTCCTTTTACTGGCACTTCTTTTTCTACAAAAATGGGTTCTTGAAGCTATTACCACTCCCACACATGACTTATTCTCCCTCCCACCAATTCAGTTAGTAACAGATCCCAAAACAAAACAACAGGGTGATTGCCAGTACCATTTTGTCTGTTCATCATTTTAGCTATGGCCCTCTGGATAGTTTGTCCCACATTTCTGCAAAAGGCATTTTTATACCTTTTGTATCTGTGAAGACAAACGGACAACAAGGATTATAGTAGGTAAGAAAGTGGGACATCTCTTTGAAGTACTTTGTGAAGGCAGATCAAAATAGCTCAGAGAGCTAGCTCAATGTCACTTCTAAATTAAGTGAAAATTAGAAAATTTCTATCATCCTGATAAGGAATATTTAGTTTGATTTAATGCGAGAGAAACTGGATATATGAACTAAAGGAAAAGTACAGAGTTTGCTTCTAACAACCATATGAACAGTCAATGCATATTTCCCTGATAAAAGTCACATTGGAAATGCCAAGTACAGCTTTGAAGTAACACCACCTCTAGGCTTAGTTAGTATTAATAAACACAGTGTAGTGACATAAAAGCACAGTGGTCCATTGTAACAGTTGTGACAGTTTCATTCAGAAATTGTTTGTGGCAATCACCAGCCTCTCAAGAAGACATCTGATTGAAAAAGATTTGAAAGGTGCCATGAAAGTATGCCTGTGTCCTAGCATAAAATGCTTCCTTGATTAAAATGAAGAAAAGCAAATAAAACCAAAAACTCCAGTAATCAAAGAGCCTAAAGGATGATAAAAGCACAGGAACAGAATGAAAGGGGGGAAGGGGAGGAAACAGCTCTGAATCAAACAGCCAATTTACCAATTCTTCATTACTAATTCAAGATTTAAGTACCAAAAAGTAAACCATCCAAATGGGTAGATGACACTGATTACCAGCAAGGTCCAATATTTATGAGAAATCACTGGCATATATTTTACCTCAGTTGAGTTTTTTATAGAGGATTTTTTATTTTTTATTCCAATAGAAATAAAGAAGTGTTGAAAGAACATTTCTTCCCTCACATATACCTGCATTTCAAATCTTGCAGCATTGTGCTAGGCATGATCAGAAGTCATTCCAGCTGAGAAGAACAATTACTTTAATCATAGTTATTGTAGCCTACCTCAAAGTTAAATATAATTATTAAAATTTAAAGAAAGCAGCAATCCAAACCCCTCAGGTATTCTAAGGTGCACAAGGACAATAGCTTGATGCTTGATTACACACAGGGAGGTTGTTGTTTGGACTGATGTCAGCATCTGTAGGAAACACTTCTGCTTTATGCCCAAGCTAGACAGCTGTGGTGATGACTGGCTGGAAGAAAATGTTCTTTCCTTCAGTATGAGAATATTTCATCTCCCACTGTCAGAACAACATACAACTCATTAGTAAGTATAAATGATCAGATAGTGTCACTGGTCTAAAGACCTTTGTCTCCTAGCCATTTCCTACAAACCTTACCTCTTTCCTGCAGTGGCAGTCTGGTTATGGGATACAGCCATCCATCACACCCAAGCAAAGTTACTTGAATTTGTTCATGGAATTTGGGGGGGAAAAAGAATGGTGGACTTTTACCCTGTACAAAATTCAGGTTTGTGACTCACTGATGGCCTAAGAACAAAATATGTACTACTGCTTTGTGGAATAATAAACAGGGATAAATCCCTTTGATCTGATATTATAGTCATCATGGCTGGGCTTCACGAACGAAGATTTGGGAAGGGCTCTACCCACATTTGTTACAAGCACACTGGTGGCTAAAAAGGCCAGTACAAGACAGACATGTCCGATTGCAAAAGGCACAGCAGAAAGACTCCTTAGGTGGTATATTCTGCAAGACACAATTCTTTCTGTGTTGTCTTTTTTCCTCAAGAGTGATCCTGTGTGCTTTTTCAAAAGCATCAGCAGCATTACAGATAGTGTGTTGATATTATAGTAATCATGTGTTAAAACATAACTATCAAACTGCATCTTAATCTGCAACTCCTCCATGTCAGTCTTGCTTCTTGAGTTGTTTATTTTATGATCACAGAGATGATGAATCACATGGAACTGAAGAGAAAGTGCTCATATTTGAGAAAAGGGAGTTTTATAGTCCAGCAAAACTCGAGATGAAGGTTAGATCTAGAACTTGATCTCTTTTTGCATTAACACAGAGATCCAGTTTTATAATATTTTTTCTTCATCAGAACCAATGGGGGAAATGGAATTTAGCATTTTCCTGTGTTTTGAAGTCCCTGTAAGCCAATGCAACTCTATAAAAGTCAAAGAGTTAGTCTAGCTCATACCAAAAGAGGATCTGGAGCAGCAGATGCACATATCCCAAACACAGCCACAAAATGCAGAAGATCAGAATGTGCTGAGAAGATATTCAGTGGAAGAATGTGCAAACCTTAAAGGAAAATATATTTGGAATAAGTTCATCAAATTCCAAACAGTTACTTTATATTTGCATCAGTGTAATGGAGAAGAAGCTGGCCACTGGGCAAAAAAAGTACTTTATCTCAGACTGGCATCAAGAGTGCAGCTTTGAACCCAAACAGAAGGCAATTGCCTAGAACACCGAATGGCCTAAGAATGACCACAGCCCTATTCCTCACAAGGCCCAACACCAACTGCTGTCTCTTGTTTCCTGCTGTCATTTAAGGAAGAAACAGAGAATATGGGGCAGTAAGCGATGTCTTCTTCCAGCAGCTTCAAGACCATCATGCACAGCTCATAAGGGCCCCAACTACCAGTGCATATTACCCTATTAGCAGAGCAAAGATGCTCCATTTTGTTCATACTTCTGACAAGTCTTGACCCAGCTCCTCAGGGCAGCTGAACATGCCTTTAGCTCAGTCTTAAAATGAGCTGAAAGAGTATTGCTGCATGTTAGCACTGAAATCATTAACAGAAAATGTGTATCTGATTGGGGCAGAATTCTGTCTGAGGTGGGGGTAATGTGTCCCTGAGACACAGGCATGGTGACATGACATGAAAGGCCTTTGTTTTCCTAGCATAAAGGGCCAAAGAAATCTGTGTTAAGCATTAGCCAAATAAAGGCAGCTGATACCTATCTATTTAGATACTAAGCAAGTGGATTGGAGTAGGAATTTTTTTTGTTCTGGCTGTTAGTTTATTGCAGCTGAACGAATGATACCCTCACTTTTCTTTATCGTTTCATTAAAGAGTGTAAGCAGGAGACAAAGAAGTACACTGTAAACCAGAGTAAACATGGAACTCTATTGACAGATACAGCCCTGATTTTACTGGGGCTGAGGAAAGATGATGAGGAAAAGTCATGAAAGTGGACATGGACATCAAAACTGCAGAAGCCACAGAGTCATGACTTCAACACCAGAGGTTGGAATAAGTATCCCACTAAGGGGTCATTTCAAGGAGTTAGAAGGAGGGGAGGCAGAGTGAGAAGGTTGAAGTCCCTCCTCCACCTGCCTCCTTCTCCACCACCAATAAAGAAGTAGCATCTCAAGCTGCAAGTTCAATCCTACATTATGGTTATATACCAAGCAGATTTAATCCTACACTTAAAAGCTGGGGGAGTGGGTAAGCACCACAGCCTGGAAAGGATTCTTCATATTATAATTTGGGGGTAGAGGGCCAAATTTTGTCCTTTGGATTAATAAGCTTTCAAATACAATATTGGCACTTAAACCATGAACCTATTTTAAAGCATTGAAGCATTGTTAATGAACATTTACATTCCCTCAACAGCATCAGAGATCCAACAGCATCTCTTAACTACCTTCAGATATCACAATACAGGACACAACACAAAGCTGTACCTTTACTTGCTTAAAAATATTATGTTTATCATGATCCCATAAATATTTCATCAAGTTTATTGGTAAGATAAAGGCATGTGATCTACACCTCATATATTTTCTTTTGTCCTCCCAAGGCAGTGAGAGATTAATTTATTACCTTTATTATTATCTTCTCTTCTTCCACCTCAGCTGTTGTTTTAACACAGACTGCAAGCATATTAAAGAAGCAGGTGCCTTGACTTTGAAATGGCTGTAGTTAACACACCTCTCACAACCTACAACAAGGAATTTCTTTCTCAGGTAAGAGCTGCCAAGAAAGCTCCATATCCTGCTCTCTGGAGTTTCAGTCTCAGGCACAGAGCACCATTTCATTCTCCCTCTGTGACCTTGAACAGGAACAGAATTAACCAACATGGTGTACTTTAAAATAACTCCATCCCTTTATGTGTTTTCTCCCACAGAATTAGAGGCGCCATGATCAGATCAAAGGAAGCAAGTATCAGTTTTTGCACTAATATTTTTACACAATATTTACACAATTTTTACACAAATATTACAAATATTTGTATACCAATATTGACACTAATATTTTGTCATCCCCAAAGTAAGAGTAATTTCACCTCCCTTATTACAGAAATCTCAAAGCGTGAGGCAATGGATGCTTGAAAAGAATGCTCCTGTTGTAGATCTGCTGTCCCTGCTAGACATACATACAGTATCTGAAAAACCTGAATGGAGCCTTGCAATTGTGAGAACTTGCCTATTTTTTCTCAGTTGGTCTAATTAAAAACCTTGTCTGGCAGAGCAATGTATTTTAGGAGTAGTGTCTGATGTCATGTCCTCTAGAAACAGCAAAACACAGACCCTTCAGAGAGATTTTTTGAGGTTTGACAGCCAGTGGAGGCAAGAAAATGTACAGGGTGTAAGCAGCTTTAATCAGCTGACCCATATCTCCCCCAGGTTCCCTCAAAAAAAAAAAAAAAAAAAAAAAAAAAGAAAAAGAAAGAAAGAAAGAAAGAATGAAAGAAAGAAAGGAATTTTCTTTCTCAATGAACGTGGGCAACTCCCCACACTTTTCTCTTTCTGCATGACTGTGTTAAACTTGTCAGGCAAAAAGCAGAAATGAAAGTCTGACCTCTGAATGTTTCATAGAGGAATCTATGGTGTGAAAGATACAAAATTGTTACCTCAGGAAGGAGAACAGATCCCTCTAGACAAGTCTATACCTAATAATTTCAAAGGAAAGTTTTGTTATATGTGTTTTGTTATATACTAGCTCGAGATTATATAATCTTTTTGGGTAGCAACATGACAATTTTTTTTCATTAATTTCTTTTAAATACTTACATACTGAGAGCTTTTGATGACTAAGAAATCACCCTCAATTTTAACATATTAAAAGGACTTCCATTAACACTGAATGTAGACCAATAATTTGCAAGATCCATCCTGTCTCTTGCCCAGGTGTCTGAGCTAGATATTTTTTAATTTTTATTATTTTGTTTTTTAATAAAATTTTATTTTGTATTTAATGACAGAAACAATTCTTGATTTATGCACACTGTAATAATGAGAGGGTTTGCAGCAAGAGAAATTTGAAAATAAAAAATTAACTAGCTGTACAAAATTCTGGGGGATAGTTCTAGAAAACAGTGGTACAGGCTTTAACACTAGAGACAGAGTCAATCTACTGAAGAGATTAAATTTTCCTTTTTTCTTTTTGTTTTGTTTTTTTTTGTTGGTTTTTTTTTTTTTTTTTTTTGCGATGAACTTAGGCTTATTCCTGGTCCTATGCAACAAAACCTTCTGCTGTTTATTCCTCCTGCAAACCACAGTCAAATCCAGGGAAGAATCCAGAGATTCATTATGAAAGAACATTTGTCAGCACTGCTCCTTCTAGCCTTCTAGTACAAAGTGTTCAGAGAAAATTGTGTGAGCATTAGGAATGCAGATGGTTTACTAGCTCTTTTGCATACAGTAAGACATCTGCAGCACTTTCACTTTTGGGAAAGCTGACTGACCCATACTAAATCCTAGCTTAAATAATAGAAGGCAACTTCTCATTTTTTACCTTCACCTGCCTTGCAAGTGCCAGGGCAGGACTCAGAAATTCCACTCCATGTTATACATGGGACACAGGAATTGAGTACAAATGAAAAATCTACTTTTCATTTTATAGTTTCCCTAAAAAACACTAACCCTAGAAGGGAAAAAAAAAGGCAGGAGGAGGCAAGTTCACAGTCCACTTTCAGACTTCACTAAGCACAGCTGACTCCACCCCTCTTAGCCATATATCTACCATATCACCACATCCAGCTAGGGAACCTGGTGTGTAAAACAGCTGAAAGCTACCCTCAGGATGAGAGCAAGGCAGCTGGTCTGTGGAATCTGGAGTCTGTGTTTCATGTTCTGCCTTTTCTGCATCTTTCTTCACCAAACGACAGCTAAAAGAAAACTGAAGTTTGTGTCCATAGTAAGTAGATAACTCATGGGCAGATGGAATTTCTTCAAAACCTGTCACTTACTGCTCTTCTACTCTAGGGTAGGGAGGAGGGAGTACTTTTTTAATATTAAAGTGTTTCCTGCATATTCAAAATTCGTTATTGCATTGTCCAAAAAAAGTCCCAATTTTAAATAAGATTTTAAAATGTTATCTCCTTTGTACATTCCTAGATGAACTTTACTTTCTGGATGGATACAGAATGCTTACTTTATAGCACTAAGAGACAATAATGCAGGACTCTGTTTTAAAATGTAAAAGAGGATTACATAACTAAATACCAACTATGCAAAACCCTCTTTACTATGGAAGAGTTTCCACTTTTCCAGTGGTTTCAATGGATTAACATGCAAAACAAATTTCAGTATGTGAAACTCAAACAAGTGTACCATGACACTGGACAAGCAACACAGAACCAGTACTGTGAAACAAATGCTGTTTCCAATGATTATGACATACCATTTGTTTGCAGGAAGCCTGAATCTTGTTCTGAACATTACGCATACTTGTAAATCACTTACATAATTATTGTGCTGTAGTTTTTGATCTTATTTCTCCCTGCTTGAAATAAGAAATAAAAAAAAAAATCTGGTGTTAAAATTTTAGAATTATATGGCACATATCCACAGGGATTGTGTTGGACAAGGAAAGAAGTCATTGTAGGAATGAAAAATTCTGATGTATCTTTATAAATATATCTTTTATCTGAAGTGAAATTTCAGATCAGGTTCAATGTTTTCAGAGTAACAGTTTAGTCTTTATTTAGATATCAGATGACACTTTTATCGCCCCTTGTAATGAAAAAGTCAACATATGGCTTTTTAAGGCTAATTTCTGCCAAGACAGAGCACTTCACAGCAGTCAGCCTGTTATCTTGATCAATAGTTTGGGTTTTTTCCTTATGAATTCCAGCTTGGTCATAGCAAAATATTAATGTTCAAGTATTTTTTCAAAATTACTTACATGCTTCTGTTTGTTTTCTGTTTATTTAATATTGTGGTCTATACCTCCTAAAACACATAAAACCTCTTCAATATCTTACAATATATTGTAGTTTTTGTAACTTGCAAAAATTTATTTGAGCTAATTACTTCTCAAATGCCAGGAAAAAAACCCAGTTATATTTGCCTAAATAAATCAAACAGGAAATGTAGCTATCTAGACTTAAAGAAAGCATCTGTCACATACAGTACTCACTCTCATTGCATATTTCTTGTGACTATACTAATAAGTTATATTTACCACAAAAATACCAGTAACACAAAGGGAATTTCATCTATTTTATCAGGTATTTCGCCATGGTGATCACACACCAGAGGAGTTTTTTCCAACTGATATGCACAAAGAAATTGTAAGACAGCAAGGATATGGACAGCTTACTAAGGTGAGTTTGCTTACCTGTGGCAATATACTGAAATATTGGAAGATAGTGTATTGATATTTGGGGTTTGAAACTTTGCTCCCATTTGGAGAAAGCCCTTATCAAGTTGCCATATACAGATCTCCAGAAAGACAGCCAAAGAACTTACTAGAAAACTACAGCAACAGCACTCACTAACTTTAAATGACACTGAGTCAGCCTGTTGTGGTCAATAGGAGCATGTTGAGTTCTTTGATTGCAGACTAGGGTCTCCTGGGAACAGTCAGGCATTGGTGACCACCTTGGTTTACGTGAGACCACACATAAAGCTTAATCCGACAGTAGCATAAGGTGGTGGAAGTACTCACAGACCCCTCCCCGAATCTCTGCTGAGTAGGAATGTTTCCTAGCTCATGAACTACTAAGGTCAGCACTAGTAGAAACTCCTCTCATGCTATGTCCAGGAAAGTAGATTTAAAGGTCACTCTGATGACCAGTGACAAGCCTTGAGGAAATGGCATGAAGCTGAGTCAGGGGAGGTTTAAGCGAATATCAGGAAAAGGTTTCTCACACAGAGGGCTACTGAGCAGTGGAACAGGGTCCCCAGGGAAGTGGTCACAGCACCAAGCCTGTCAGAGTTCAAGAAGCATTTGGACAACACTCTCAGGTACATGGTGGGATTCTTGGGGTGTCCTTTGCAGGGCTAGGAGTTGGACTCGATGATCCTGATAGGTCCCTTCCAACTTAGGATATTCTATGATTCTATGATGCTATTTTAATGCAGGCATTGGTGGAATACAGCAGAACTGAGCTTGCACATAATTATCAGCTATCACAGCAGCTGAGGCAACTGCAGAAACTATGTCTGCATTGACTGTAACTTCCATTAGCTGCCACCTCTTATGAATGGAGCCAAGGGTGAACTCCTGCGCTATCAGACTGTAAGGCAATATGTGGGCATTAGGTGTTTTTAACCCTACTTCTGCTCCACTCCCACCAGCAGTACCCACAGTATCTGTGTACCTGTGTTTCATTCCTTTTTTCCCCAAGGTAAGTTGTCTGGATGGAAAAATCCACTAGTTATTTTCACAGCATTCTGGGAACCAGGCAGCTTCACTGAAGTAGTTTCGGTGTGCCAGAATTCTGGTTGTCCCAGATAAATGGCTACTGTGCATGTGGAGGCAGACTGTGAGGTGTGTCTCTCTGTTAGGCACACACACCCCCCTTATGTCCAGTGGGTCTCTTTCCTGGGGAAATTAGTCACTTGCCAGGTCTCTGTCAAAATCAGAATAGAACAAACTGCCTCAGGGGTTCCTCTTCCCCACCATTCTTAGGGGGCCAGGCTGATCTCCAATGCAAAATCAAGCCTGTTTCTTCCCATGTCACCTCCCTTGAAGAAACAGGAGTAACAGACCGGCTTACTATGCTTTAACTCAGCTCTGACTCAATCATTCCATATAAACACTACTCAAGCTCAGCTCTCCATGCCAGCTTGCTCCAGGGCATGGAACGCTTCAAGACTCAGGTGTCAGGATTTCACAACATACGCACTAGGCAAGCTGGGGCAGAAGCCTAAGCCACACATATACCCTAGGAAACTGTATGCACAATTTCAGCAACAAAAAGAGGTGATCACATACACACACAGTGGGCCCTGAGTAACTTGGTCTGACCTCATAGCTGACTCTGCTTTGAGCAGGAGGTTGGACTAGAGACTTACTGAGGTCCCTTTCAGTCTGAATTATCCTCTGATCCTATAAAATTACTTTAGGAAGCAATGAGTAATCCCAGTGAACAGTAATGTTTACATGAGCAAAGTGGAATATATTTAAATTTAGGCCAGGTAACACCAGGTGCAAGTAAAAAGATGAAAATATTGAAACTATTACAGGGACATTGCACCTGATTGTGGTGAAGTCACCATCCCTGGAGGTGTTTAAAGAAAGACTGGACGCGGCACTTAGTGGTGTTAGGTCATAGGTTGGACTCGATGATCTCAGAGGTCTTTTCCAACCTAATTGATTCTGTGATTCATCTGTCATGTGTTCACAAAATTATGTAGGTAAGTTGGAAAATCTTCAGTAAAGAGCTACTAAAATGTTGAGACTGGAAAACCCTTTTTGCTGCAAGGGAGAATTGTCATCAGTCTAATTTAACACAGAGATTAACTGACTTGATTTCATTTTATGGATTATTGTTTAACTCTGAATAAGATCTGTGATGGTGAATGGTATTGAAAAGCATAACAAGATCCAGTGACTGAAAGCTGCGAACATAGTCAGGTAAGAACCAAGAATCAAATGTTTCAGACTGTAAATAATAATTAAGCATTGCAACACAGTACCTGAAACCTTGGATGACTTTTACTTCAAGACTTCTATTCTTAAAAATTAGGTCTTGCCCAAGTTAAAACTGTAGCCTCCGTATGGAGTCACTCGTGATACTCTATGGGATTCATATCCTGTACGTGTCTTCATGGGCAGGTGGCTGCTCTGTCTGCACTCTCAGTTAATCATCTCTGAGACAGCAATAGAGCTGAAACTAGACAAATGGTATTGGGACATCTCTCTGGCTGCTTGAAGTCACCCTGCCCCTCAGCCAGTCTCACTAGCTCAGATAAACATACACGTATCTTTCCATTGAGCAAAATACAAAACTGTATCCACCAAGAAATCATATCTAACATTATCCAGTATTAGATACACAGCAACTTTACTGCTTTTTTCCCATGTCTTCTTTCATTCTTCACTTGTGAAAGGAAAAATGTCTTTATGAAAATAATATGAAATATTTTTGGGGGTTTGTTGTCATTGTAGGAATGAATGCCTAGCATATTTCTTTAGCCTCTTACTCTGTTCTGTTACCTCTACAGCTTGGCATACAACAACAGTATGAGCTTGGCCAGTACACGCGGAGGAGATACTCTCGTTTCCTGAGTGTTGTATACAAGCAGAGTGAGGCAAGTGCTGGATCTGGGCAGGAGGATATTTGTCATGGATGTTAATGGGACTTCCTGGATGCATGAGTGTCTAAACCTGGTGTGGTTGGAGAAAACTAATAGTGATTGAATTCAGTGTAATTTCATATTATCTGTGAAACTGTGGTTCAGCTTTTATTCAGACTGATGGTCAACTGAAAACCAGGCTGTACACCAGGTTCAGATCCGTCACTACTGTATGGGAGAGTATCTATGTCAAATATCTCCAACGCCACTTTGAGATGGAGTTGAAGATACAGTTTAGTTTTCATTTAGGTTCCAGCTTTTCAATGCACATATGACGTCCCAAATGCTAAATGGTCAGAGTGAGTCTGATGCTTTCCACTACCATTCTGAAGGGAAATGCTATCATGTTGCAGCTCACTTGTGAAATGAATTTTTATTGCAGCTTCACTCTTTGTTCATCCTCCTTCTTCATGCCACCCCATTTTAATGACAACTTCCCCAGCACAGTACCATCCCCCTTCTTTCCTACCAAGAGGAAAGAAAAGCAAATCTAATGGGAAAAATGACATTCAGAACTTTTTCTTTTTCTTTTTCTTCAGATTTATGTGCAAAGCACTGACTGTGATCACACGCTTATGAGTGCTCAGGCAAGTCTTGCTGGACTGTACCCACTGACACGGGAGCAGATTTGGAACCCCAGAATCCTTTGGCAACCAATTCCAGTTCACACAGTGCCACTGTCACATGATAATGTGAGTATAAACTAGAGGCATTTGCTTTCCCTTAATGATTAGTAAAGTACATAGAATATGAGATGAAGATGCAGCAAAAAGTGCATGGTAAAGCCAATGAAGAATTGTCCAGAAAGGCCTAATAAGCTGAATAGAAATATTGACAAGAGTTTCCACAGGAATGAACTTACGTATCAGAGACCTGGTCTTAACAAAATAGGAAAAAAACCAGAAGTCTTAGGTACAGAGAAAAATATTTAAACTGTAATGTGAGTAAAGCACTATAGAAGTAGATCAATCCTAATCTTATCACAAACATGACTTTCTTTGTGTGAGAAGAGGAAACACACCTAATATCACTAGTGCTTCAACATTTCTCAGTCAGCAGCCTGAGACAAAAGAATCGTTCTGGGACTTACATTACAGTGAGAATTGAGTCACAGGACTTTTTTCCATGCACCTTGCAAGTGAGTGCATGCACTTTGAGGATGGGTGAAAAAAGTAAAAGGGAAAAGGAAGGAGGACTCGGAGCTTTAAGTACAGGAGTTCATAGGGCAATTCATTTATTTATCTCCCTTCCTCAACTCCTCACCTTGGAGCTGTAAGGAAGCATGTGGATAGCAGCTCTGTAGCCTGCACATACACCTCCTAGAGGACAAGGCTGGGCAGCTGAATGGAGCTGGAGCTTCCTGTGTATGGAAAACCTATCGTCAAAAGTTAGAAAAGATTAGATGTGTGCAGTATGAGTCGCAGTTTGAAAGAGAAGGTTTGCAAATGTGATGCAAGATAAATTGTGGGCTTATAAGTCTAGTTAACACAGCTTGTGGTGATAGGGGAATCAGGTTAAATAGGTTCTCGCCTTGGGGTGATGGGCCATGAAGAGAGAAGATATGGAAAAATGTGTCTTCCTGTTCACACACACAGTCTGGCATAGAGTCAGGAGCTGCTTCTGACACTGTCACACATGGTGGTATCCCAGCAGACAGTCAGGAATACCTGTCCAGTATCAACACAACTAGCAAACTCAGCAAGCAGGTGCTGCACTTCATTCACATCTAGGGGAGAAAGTAAGTTTATTTAAAAAAATCAAAAAGTCATGAACACATGCACATTTTTCATACTTTTCCCAACTATTTAACTTCATTCATCTCTACTACATATACAGGCTGAACTTGAGACAACATGTATCCTACCACCCAAAACAAAAACCTATCATTTATTAGTGAAGTCATGCCTGTTCATAAACCTATGGCTATAATTCAGAAACATTTTCCTATCTTCTAGAATGGATAGATTGTATTTCTAAAAAGATCAAGGAACTGCTGTGAAGATTTCCAAGCTCATTATCCCTTCAAAACTCTCAAGTTCTTTTAAAATTTATTTTAATGTAGGGACTATATAGATGGATCTTCATTGCTAGAAAAAGGAAAAAAGCACATTGGAGAAAGCACTAAGAATATCTCAATGTCAAATTTTAACTTTTGTTTAAAATTTAACACAAAAAAACTTCAAACAAGAATAAACTCAGTTTAGCTTAAATAAATGAATGAAATTAAAAGTTCTTAAATTATTCCAGTCACACGTAGCCTTTAACATTCATATGTCTTAGATTAATGAAAGACAAAACTGAGTTAAAGAAACGTCACAAGTTTCTACAATTTAGGCTGAACTAAATGAAGCTGTGGTAAGTCCACTCAATACAGCTGCCTATGGACAAAGATTCCTATTGCAGTCCAGCTGTTGCTTGGCAATGAGTGAAATCATTCCTGGAAAAGCCAAGAACAAAGGAGTTCATGAGGTCTTGTGTCAGTCTTCTGTCAAGGGACAAATTTTATGTTGTGTGAATGAATCCTTTAACTTTGAATTACTGCAGCTATTACTCCCTCTGAACATTTAAAGATTATTTTCTAAGTAGTCATCAGCATGACTCTGAGAGTCCTAAAGATGAATATCCTTGAAAACTACATTCCCAAATTATTTTTCAGCTTGTCTTAACTAGTGCTGCCAATCAGAACAACAATCCTGCAAGGGCATATTGAATTGCAGAACAAGATGCACCTTGCCTAACTAGTGTTTTGCAATTTTCTTTTCAGTTGCTATACTTACCTTTCTCACACTGCCCAAAATACAACGAACTTCTGAGAGAAACCTTCACAACAAGGGATTTCCAAAGGCAGCTCAAGCACTACAAGGTAAAGTATTTTCAGTTCTGGAAACCCAATTAAAACGTACCACTTCTTCAATATTATATAACAGGTAGGTTTAAAATATAGCAATCAATGTGCTTCTTCCAGATCTCTAATCTTTACAGTGGGTGTAGGCGACATACAAAAAAACAATTACAACATTACAGATCCAACTGGACTGGGCTGTTCCTGTCAACTGAAAATTGCAAGTCATAGAAAAGATAAATTATTGACTTCCTTACAAAAACTTAGCTTCTATGAGGCCAGACAAAACAAAATTCAGATAAAATCAGTGCCAATGCCTCTTAAATTACTCCAATACTTCTCTCTGTTTACTCCTGTGTAAAGCAAGACCTCTGACATCTCTCTCTGTATAACTCTCTACTAGTTCAGATTCCTCTTCCTCCACAGAACACTCACAGCTCAATTCCCCAGAATTTCTATAACAGCCTCAGTGCTTTCCTTAAGTACTTGTTCATGCTTCACACTGAAAGTCTTCATTCAGGTGCTCACTTACGTTTCTCATCTCTATATGGTATCCTTTCCTGTCTTTCTCCACCATCAAAAACTTTGCATGAGTATGTAATCACATGTCTATTCTGCTGCAACCTTCTTCTTCACAGGTGTATTCAAAATGACACTATGAAACTCACCTTATTTTCTATTATCTGTAGCCACCAACCTCAGCCACCTATCTGTGGCTCTGCATCTGGGTGTTATATGCAAGTAAACAACAATTCCCAGCTTTATCAAATCTGTATCATACCTTCCTTCTCCTGAGTACCAATATCATCATAATTCTGTTTATCCCACTTCTTTTACGCACTTTTTGGATTTCTGCCAGAGTTCTTCATGTATTTGTGTCCCCTTTGCCTCCTTTTGAACATTTCCACCAAGCATAAACAACCATCATACTTCAAGTCTGAACTCATATCCCCAACTTTGTCTAGATGAATAGGCCAAATTCTCTTGCATCTAAGCAGTGGTTCATTGCTTAAGTGCAAAGACTCTCTTCTTTCTAACAATTCCTATGTACTAGTATGGCTGCGTGTAGAAATTATGTAAAAAGGCCCCGTATACCACAAATTTGCTATTCTTGTATTCCAGCCATTTCTGAAGTTTTTAGCCACTAATACAGGATACTCACTGAAGAAGTTGAACACTGAAAGAATTTGGAAGCTCTTGGACACTTTACAATATGAGGTAAATACAATCACAGAATCATTTTGGTTGGAAAAGACCTTTAGGATCATCAAGTCCAATAGAAATTCCAATACCTTCTTAAAACTAGTTTTACCTCTTATTGTGTGTAAGACATCAAAAGACAGCAGGTCTGTCCTTCAAAATTTTTTGCACCATAGACTACTCTTCCCCAGAAACCTTCACCTAACATCAAACTTACAACTGAAAATCCTGTAAGCATACTGTGACTGTGTCAGACTGCTGTGGGTCATCCACTATAATGAACACAAACCAGTGGCCCATCAAATTCAAGATCCTGTCAGACAAAAGTATATCTTTAGATAAAATTGTTGTTACTCCTCCAAACACCATCATGAAGATACACATGAATAAAATATGTTGCCGGCAAAGAAATATAAGCATCCTTCAACAAAGAGTTTATGCAAATTGTATAAGCAAGAGAAGTTATTTGCACAGGAACAGTAGTGGTCAGAGTATTTTCAGGAATTAAGAAGCCATTGGAATGACACAAATGTATATTTGTTCAAGTCTGGGAGCTTGTTCTAAATAAGGAACCAGGGGTATCACAACAAAAGCATGGATTTTATATCAAAAGGGATATTGTGGTGCCAAACTGTCATGGGCATCTGGGTCCCACAGTCTGGTAAATTTGTGATTTAAAAAAAGCCTGACTGCCCTGCAGTAAGTCCCTCTTCATATAACTTCAAAGTCTAGACTTATCTTGGCTGACACAAGTGAAAATTGCAGAGTCTTGTGTTAAAAAGTTGTTGTTGAAGGCAGATTTTGCTGCAAATACTTTCATGTGTAACTATTTATAAACTCAAATATTAATGATAAATAGGTTATTCATTCGTTCATATGGATTCATTCGTTCATATCCATTCATTGGATATTCCCAAGAAAACTGAGGCAGTTTTAAGTCAGATTTCAAAAGTTACATGTAATATTTGTGTGTGATGCTAATGAGTTTAACTTCTGTCCTGTAGCTTCTGCAGAGGTCCAACTTTGGTCAAAGCAATCGTGAATGGAATGTTAAGCAGGGTCCTTGAGCTAAAAGAAGTGATAAAATGTTGGGATATCTCACTGTAATTTCAGTGAGGTCACCCTTTCACATTTTCCGATGCAGGATAGTTCAGGACTGCAACTTTTTATTTCAATTTTTATATTATACATAGAAAGCTGTGTCACCAGAGAAATGTGCAAAATCAAAAGCTCCCATCAGGGATCTAGCTAAACTGTGGAAGACAAAAAAGTTAATTGGGTTTTTCCTTCTGGTGTTAGATTTGATGAGCTTTTGTCTTTCATACTACTCACTGAAGACTCTATGGGTATCAGTTAAGACATCTGCCATAGAAGTCACCATCACCCTTTCAAGGATACAGAGAGACTGTCCTTATACAGTTCATTAAACTACAGTAGCTTGCATCTCTCTGCATTTGTTACTTTTGGCTGTCACCTGACTTTCAGGTAACCTGGAGACTGATGTGCTCGCTTGCCTACAGCACTGTCTTAAATAGCATGCTACTAGCCAATTCTTTCCTCAATTCACAAATCACATTTGTCAAAAGAGAAATGGATAACGTGATCTGAGCTGGTTTAACCCAACAGTTCTATTGTTCCTCTTGTTTAAACAAACCCTTTAAGTAGCTGACATTTTCCTTTGAGCTCACTTGTTACAAGAACACTCCTTTTAGTGAGCTCAGTCCAAAGGTTACATTGCTCCAAAGTTACAAACATTGATTAAACGGGAATTCAGGCTAGTGCAAACAAAGTGTTGTGCATATCTTCCCTTCTCACAGTTGTGATCATTAGTATACCTTGGACTGCATCCCCAAGGAAAGACTAATTCATTCCAGTTTAGCTTAAGGACTGTGTCAGTATCCAGTAGACCTGGTGTAAGCAGATATGAATTTCATCTATATATATATCTCATCCCTGTACATCTACCTCATACTCGGGTACATCCATATTACAGCTGTACATATTTCCACTTGATCTCTGTATCCCACTTATATCTCAGAGTTACCAGCCCTTAAAATCTTGATGTTTATATAGGATTTGTTCCAGTAAAGATCTCCAGATATATCCGAGTAGACGACTGAAAAGTCATGCAGTGATTTTTTTCATCTGACAACATAAATAATGCCAGTTGCTTTTTGCATAATTTTTAGTATATTTCCTCTTCTTGTTGAACACTGCCCTTCAAGTTTCTTTCAAGTGGTATGATGCTATAAATAGGAGTGTTACAGCTGTCTAAATGCAAAATACAGTCATCATTTTATTACAAAGACAAAATGTTACTTAAGTGAAACATTCCGAATTTGTTCTGACAAGCATTTTGTGCCAGAACAAACAACAGTTAGCAGTAGGAATCGGTAAGAAAATCACCATGTTTTCTTTCTTCACTGTAGGATATTAACAATTACACTTTACCTGTTTGGGCTACTCGTGGTGTCAGGACCAAGCTGATAAAGCTCTCAGAATTGTTATTGCAGGCGGAATTTGGGTTCCACAAACAAATACAAAAGTCACGTTTGCAGGGAGGTAAGCCAAATTCTTACCCCAATTAAAAACAAAAGTAGGATGGGAAAGAAGAAAGGGATATAACAAACATTGCTACAGATTCCATAGTAGATGTATGAAAGATGCCGTCATATGTGGATATTGGTGGTCAGCACTGAAAGATTTTGATTAATAGGAAGGAAGGTGGTGAGGACATGAATCATGAACATCCTAATCTAACATTAAAATGGAGGTATCATTTAGATTACACTGTATAAGAAATTCAAAGTGATATACAGATTCTAACTGAACTGAATCAGTCTGAATTTAATGTAAGCCACCATGTGTAATTTACTTTAGAAAGTATTATTTGTAATAATGTCTAGAATGGTGAGTTTGTAGCCTTACAGTCTTCATACTCCACTACCAAGAGTCCTAAAATGAGATTATAAACTGCTTCTAAACTTTATTCTGCTCAGAAAATAGTAGCTGAAATTTAAAAATATTTTATATATTTTTAGTCACTCGTTCTCCTCCATTCATCCACTGCCACCTTTTGAGCTTCCTTTCATTTTACATGGACAGGGTTTCAGTCAGGATCTATGAGCTACAAAGACAAATAAACATATAAGCATGAATCAGTTTGTCGCATTTCTGAAGCTCCAACTTACAAAACTTAGCACAAAGTTCAAACATCTGTCCTTGCTAACAATTGCTATTAAAAATGTGCCAGTAGCTGAAGCCTATTCTGTCTAATTCTGCTTGTCTGTACAGTTCTCCTTTTAGGATTTTTATTTGTTGAGATGCCAACCTTACATTAACATACTAGCACAGCCATTGATTTAATTCAAGTAGTTTGTCTTACAACTTTTCAGCAGTTAACATTAATGAAATACAGACAACTATACAGTTTATGAAGGCCCTGAGTCTGGAGGATATGCTCTTCCTTTTTTCTATGAAAATCAAGAAATCAATGAAGTTACACACACAGCAGGGTAGTATTCATTACTGTGCTCTTCTTGCACTGGTCTGCTGGCACAAAGTAGCTGTGAATGCACTGTTTGAAGATGCTGAGGCTATTAGAGATCCTCAAAACGTTTTACACAGAAGTAAAATAGGTCCACTGTTCATATAAAAGATAGTGTCAGAATTAATCAGGGCACTCTGCACAAATTACCAATAAAGTCAATTGAATAAATCTGGTGCATTTAAAACTGATTGTTAAAATGGCAACGATCAATGCAGATGTTAACATCTCTTTCATTGTCACTGCTTCCCCATTTTGTTTCAGGTATTCTTTTAAAAACCATTCTAAAGCGTATCTCAAATGCTAGAAACCCTTCACACCGGCAAAAAATGGTTATGTATTCTGCGGTGAGTGATTTCTGTTTCTTTTATGCTTCCTTTCTGCAGTTATTAAATACAGTGGAAGTCATGAAATTTTATTTCCACCATGAAATATAGCTACAAGCATTTTTATTTGGTTAATCTTAAATATCTTTTGATTATTTTCATTCTTTAATGAACAGATACTGCTTTGAAACCTGCAGCTTTCCATTTTCCACCTGATGTCATGGCTTTTTTCTTTGTAATATTGTTTTGATTGAGTAGAGAACTGGAAAAACCATGCCTCATGTTTTACTAAGCCTGTATCATGAAGATAATTCAGAAAGAAATCTCCTGCTTTCTGCATCTTTTTACAGGAGCAAAATAAAAAATAAAAAAAAAAAGAAAAATGAATTTACAGTTACTTGAGAAGGTCTTATGATGGCATGTACTCAATTGTGACTTTGTATTTTGGTTTAGAATGTGCAAACGCTGTTATTGGAGGAGGAAATTTTTTTATTGCTCTCAGTAAAAAGCTCCTGTTTCTAAACTGCCATTAGAGTATGACCTAACGGGTATATATCAGCTAAAGAGCTTACTGATCTGATCTCTAATACTGTTTATTTAATGGAAAAAAAACACTAGTTCCTTTTGAAAGAGCTTTTAAAACTCCTGTTAATTTTGGTAAAAACTGCAAGTGACTAAGGCTTCTTAAATATTTACATATGTGTATATTTTATACATGCAGCACCTCAGTTTATATAGCCATAAAAGGACACTATTTGCTCAATGTTACAGAGGGCAACTATTAATGAGGCCACACAATAACGTTAATGTTGAGTGGAGAGATAATGTGCTGGACTTATTGTTAAATAATAGGTTCATGCAATCATTTTCAGCAGACCTTTAATTACAGGTTTCTTCTGTTCACAGCATGCAGCCACCATTGCTGCCTTGCAGACAGCACTCAATGTCTTCAATGGGAAATTGCCTCCTTACAGTGCCTGTCATTTTTTTGAACTTTACCAGGAAAAAAATGGGCAAGTACCTTCAAGCTGTACTTCAAACATGTACTTTTTCTAAAAAGCAATTTACTAATTTACAATTTATTTATTTCTAAAAAAGCAATTTACCCCAGACTAATTAAACTGGATACACGAGGTTCACCGTGCAGGAAAATATTATAGGTTGATTTTAATTATTATAATTGGACTCAGTTTAGTAGATGGTAGCAGAGTAAACCTGAAAACCTTCTATATATTGATTCATTACAGTTATGAGAGGTTTTACTCCCTCCTTTTAATCTATTTAACTTCTTGACAAAGATGACATACTACATGCAAACTGGCGTTGACCCCCTATTGTTTAAAAGGACCTTTTCAGAGTACTAATGATATTAATAAAACATAAACACATTAACAACCAGAAAAATAAGCTGGCTGAAAGTATGTCCCAAAATACAATCTCTACAACATGGAAAGACTGTGTGGTTTTGCATGGCTAACTTTATTTTGACCCTCCTGTATTTTGAAACAGGCAATACACCATAGAAATGTACTATCGGAATAATTCCTTGAGAGATCCTCACCCTCTCACTCTCCCTGGCTGCAAATTTCGCTGTCCACTGGAGAGATTTACTCAGTTGGTCTCTCCGGTCCTCGTACACTACTGGACAAAAGAATGTAAGATGTAGAACATCAAAAGAGGTAAGTTAGGTGCTTTGGGCACATGTACCCAAAGTAAAGTCATGATTAGACCTTCTGCCAACAGCTCATTTAAAGCAACAACCATTTTCACAAGGGTCTGGTCTAAATTGAAAAATATGCAGATCCAGTAAGACAGAATTGTACCCATGGCCATAATTTCTACTCCATTGATGCATTTACCCATTCCAGATCAGCTTTCTTATGAAACGAAGTCAAGGCTGATCATGTGATTTTTTTTGTTTTGTTTAGTTTCAGTACAGTCAAAAAGACCTTCAGTTACTCAGGAAGCACATATAAATGCACTGACTTAAAACAGTCACCTTATCTTCTCTAACTGTTCAAGCTGATTAGCAACATTATGCATTCCCTTGATTTCAGGAGGTATTCGGAGATTAAGAGAGATGAATATTGAATAGTATACCAGACTGGTACTTACCAGAATGTCAAAGATACACAGACACACATTGGCATACTAACACATTCCCTAGTAGGTTGTCTGTATCTCCATATTAAGATGTTTAAATGTCCGTTTTGACCATTGATAGTATTTACTTTTGCAGAAAGAGGGAACAGGAAGGCAGAAAATGACATTGTCTGTCTTTTATCTAGTTCTGTATTCCTTAAGGGAAATAAAAAGCAAACAGACCCCACTTTTTTGATGATCAAATATTGCATCTAACATTAAAAAATTTTTTTGAATCACTGATCTCAAGGAGAATTTGAAATGTCAGAGATTAGAAGAATGCAGACCAGTCAACTCATCTGGGTGAAAATAATTTCCTCTTAAATATCTTGAACCCATTAACAGAGATAGTTTAGCCAGAATGAATGAAAAATTAGCAACTAATGATTCACTAAATAAATTTCTTCACTATAGTAATTGCTCACAAATTCTCAGGAAACATATCAGGAAATTACCACATTTAATTGCAAAAGGTTATTTGGCAGAGGGAGAGAGAGGTTGTTTCTGATGAGGGTTTTTTTTGGCTAAGCTATTAATGCAGTCATGGAAAATAGTGATAAATACTTCATGTTTATATGGTGGTGCTTAATAATCTAAGTTTTGTGAAAATTAGTTCCCCTCCTTCACAAAGCAAACTGTGTAACTGACTAAGTAAAGAAACAAAAAAAATCCATCATATAATCAAAATTTGACAATAATAAACCCACAAATCTTTAGCCTTCAAGTTCAACACAAAGGCTGCACATTGTTTCAATTCTCAAATTTTGATGAAGTGGAAGTTAGATGGTGTTCAGGCATTTTACACCAAATCCAGCATCACTGCTTTCATCAGCAATCCTGAGTGTTGAAAACACACATGGACCACAAAAGAGGTTACAATCAAACCTGATGCTCCAATCAACACATTTTCAATATTGTCATATCAAAATTTGACACTTTCCCCTATTTTATCCTGGTTCAGAGTGTACCTGTTGGGGCCAGATCCTAATTTATTTTTGCTTATTTAGGAAAAGCCAATTTTGCTTTTCCTGCAGGCAGTTTTAACGATCTGCTGTGCACTTGGGAAAATGCCAAGGCCCACTGCTCCCAAGCCTGCACAGTGCAGCACTCTGACAGACAGACTGCACTGTGCTAAACCACTGTGCTCTACCAGTTCACAGTGAAAGCAGATAGGCTGAAACAGATGATTTTTAACACTAGGAAGCTAAATTAAGCTGAAAAGTGATGCAGAGAGTTTACAGGTCACATTTACACCTAACATGCACAGCTGCAACATCACTGATTTCAGCTGTTTTCAGATTTGTCAAAAATAATGTCAAATATCATTCTTTGCTAATGCATATGTTAATACTTTGATTATACATGCATCAGAGCATTTGATGAATAGAAGTCCACAAATGCCATTTTCTTAATGAAATCCAGGAGTGACTAAGTTCAAAAAATTAACTTAAATAGCTATTCTACAGGGAGACACCAGTTCCCACATATAAAGATGTTTCTGGAAAATGTTTAATTTAAGTTTCATGGAAAGAACTTATGTCCCCACTACAGGGAAATAAAGGGCTTATGCAAGTATTATTATTACGGATCACACAATACAGCAGCAGTATTTGAGGGTGGTACAAATCAGAGTCAAGTTCTTCCACATCATGATGACCGTATTGTGGAACATAGGAAACAAAATTAGCTCAGCATATTTGGGAAGGAGATAAAACTATGCTCTCTCTGCACTCTTTTTGCTGCTCAGGAAGATTTCGGTGTGAATTGACTCAAAATTTCATAAGACTAATTCCATTTCATAAGACTAATTTTCTAATTCCACCAAAATGAGAGCAAATTTGTTAAGTCTTCCACACTTAGTCTCAGCCACCCTCTTGTTGAGGCACTATTAACAGGTTTGCCATGTTTTTGGAGGAAGTCACATGCTAAGAATGATTCTCTCTTTTTGTCTTATCTTTAGGTGTTCCCCCCATGATCTTCAGTGTGATTAGCTTTATGAAACAACTCCTTCCACACTGTGGTGTGACTACAGTCTAACATTTCTCCTTAAATTCCATCAGCGTGAACAGTCTCCTGATCTTTATCAAAAGAAAACATTCCTCAGCACAACAACCCAAAATTACTGAAAGCAGGGACTTATCCTTCATGTATATTTGCTTTACTTTATCAGGTGGTAAGATCCAAGTGCAGTACAAAACCAGAGTAATTTTCAAGACCTATTAATTCCAAAGGGATTTTGTGAGAACTAATTCACGAATGTAATTGTAGTTACAGTGTTTTAAAGGGCTATCGCCTAAATTTACAGCAAGCTTAGAAAACACCTCTGAAGGAGTGTTGCCCTCTTTTGAAGAATGAGGAAAGAACTCCCAGAATTGGTGACAGAAGCAGTGCTTCAAAAGAAGACCCCAGAAGGAGGAGTCATTCCAGTGTCCTTAGACTTTAATTGATTCAAGAAGTAATGAAACACAAACAGATCCCAGAAGCCACAAAAATTAGGATAGTGTCTGTTTACTAGCAAAGAGATATATTTCTTTTTCATTTTTCTGTCTTAGACATGCACAAATATCCCACCTCTATGTAGAAGGAAGGCGAGACATGGAAAAAATGGACCATGAATCTAGACATAAGAGAAGCCTACAAGAGCCAGGCTAGCTACCATGAAGACCTAGCATACAATTTGCTGATCCAACGAGGCTTTCAAATATTCTTTCCAAAAGATAACAAGGCCAAATGTTAATTTTGAAAGAAGAACAATTTATGGTTTCAAATAGCTTTTCAAACACCTTTCTTTCGTTATGTTACCTTGGTTGTATACTCTGATCTGATCATATGAATTTTGTGCCTCAGGGAAGTCTGTAAGTTCACACTGCTCTTGACATTAATAACAAAAAGTACTTGCTACAGAATAAAAAAATCCAGAGCCACGTGCTCACTAAAGCATGCAGAACATGTTGGGCAATCCCTCACTAGTTACATTTTCTAATATTGCTACTGCAAAACCAGTTTGTGTTCTTACTACAAAAGCTGGATCAGAACAATCAGATGTAAATAACTTCTGAAAACAGTGAGCACTTCTTTGCTTTTTTATTTTTTATTTTCTCACAGTGGATAGGACCTCTGTCACCAGTCTCATTTCCTGCAGGTAATTTTAAAGAGAACCAGACTAATAGATGAGATACAGAAAATTTTGCCATTCTAGCTTCCGTTCCTTGGACCAGGCTTTTAAAATAGATGCTAAGCCTTTGAAAAGTATATTCCTTTTTAGAATTACCTCATAAGCAGATAGCTGCTACTCCCTAAGCTAAAAATGAATCAAAATAATAAAAGGATCCCTTTCCTCCCTAACAAGAATCCGAGATTTAGAATTCTCATTGTAAACACCTATTCTCTTCTCAGCAGGTCCCAAGCAACAATTCCTGTGCTTCTCAAGCTATTATAGGATTCATGGTTAATCTAGAAGCATTGTATTTAGATGTCGCAGCAAACATAGAGATAAAAATAAATTATTCCCTCTAGTCAAAAAATGGAACCCCTTTACTATAGCATCCAAATAAGGGTAAAAATATTTCCTGACAACATGAGACAACCAGTTCTAGCTACTTCTTAACAAAAGGAGAACAAGCTTGTTTATTCTGTATTACCTTAACGTCCCACAATAGACACCAGCCAAAAGCCTTCCTAGGCCTTGCAGCCCTCACAGGAAAGTTAGTGCAAGCTAACATTTCAAAAACACGTTGTTCATGGCACCTCCCTTAATAAGAAGTAATTAAAAAAAACTGTTAGAAGAAAGGAAATAGAAAGGAAAAGCTAAGGTTCCATCTTTATTGGTATCAGACTTCTAACAGATCATAGCTTTGGTTGTAAAAACCAAATTTCTAGGCATTTTTTTATTTCTTCTGAACTTGTTCCTGATTCTTCTTTTTCTGAACTTCTGCCAACTTGTGCTGCTTGAGTTGCTTTTAATGTTTTTTTTGCCAAATGTTTAGAAGTGGAATTTCAAAAGCTGTAAAGGGGGTTTCGTGCTTCTCCCATCAAAGGCAAGGGCAACTTTTCTGTTGGTTTCCCAGATTGCACAAGGCTTATATAGAAAATGCAAGAGCTGAGACATTCTTCATGATTCTCTTTAGTCTTCAGTTCCCAGCTCCTCCCCTCCTTCCTCACCCAAATCCATCTCCCAAAAATTTTCAGAACTGCATGATGACCCCTTGTCTGTCCCACAGATTTGTCTGGGATGGGGGATTACGGACCTGGATGGACCCTGGTCTCAGCACTTCAGTTCAGCTATGGAAGTGCATCCTAGCTGAGGTCACTGCTCACAGTACACCAATGTAAGGTCCCCCTTTCCCATCACATGATCAGACCACGACTTCATCCATGCTACATGCCCAGTGAATGTACCTTGAACATTCTGATTTCTGCTGAGCGAAAATAAATTTCAAATTTAATTCACAAATTAAGGTATTTCTAAATTATTTTATTCCCCTCATCCTTTTTCAGCAGAAACCCCATCACACACATTCTTTGTGATGATTTTTGTTCTTAGGCCTATCACTGTAGAAACACAGAAAGGAAGATTTCCTTTTTACCTCGCTTAGTCCGAGAAAAAATAAACATCAGTGTTTATAAAGGCTGAAACCAAGCCCAGATCTTATTGTAGGAATATAAATGTGGGATATCCATGAACGAATAATAAACTGCTCTAAACTATGTTTTTCTACAACTTCACCAGCTGACTGATTGGAAAAATCAGTCCTGTAGTCTTTTGCAGGTATGAAGCCATAAACAGGTTCATTTCAGTTCCTCTTAAAGAAAAAATGAGTAAAAATGATGAAAAAAATTATTACAGTTCGGCTTTGGAAATATTTAGACGATTATTTAAACTATTTAATTTTAAATATGTTGAAAAAGCAGGATCACCTGAAAATGCAACTCCCTCTCTTCTTTCACAAACAATGCATAGACAGACCAGTTATATTTTAAAGAAGACTTGCTAGTGATACAATCACCTAAATAGTCATAGATGCTGTAATATAAGTGGATACACCTTGTGATGTTCAGTAATTTTCCTGCCATATGCTGAAGCAGTGCCAACAAGATGGGGAATGAACAACAGAAAAGCAACAGTAATTTTGTGCTCCCTGGGAAATGTGGCACTGGACAGGCTGGACTATTGTTTTTGTTCATTTCACCACTTCCTTTTCTCTTTGGGTTATTTACTGAGTTGATTGACTATCAAAAATGAAAGAAAGAAAAAAAAAAAAAACAACCCAAACTTTGCATAACTCACAAATATGGATCAAATTAATTGACTAATTTTGATTCGTTTCATGGTAGTGGTAGAAGTGGTTTTCCCTTCTTTTTACTTAGTGCTTATGGTACTCATCTGAGATGTGGCTGACAGAAGTTAAAATCCTTCCTTTACCGGAAGGATCTGACTCTACCTGTTCCAGAAATCAAAATCACCACCAGACTGCAGAGTTTCAGAGGGGAAAGTGAAGATGAATAGTGCTTTCTGTCTCTTTCTTATTTGCTGTTCACTTTGCTGTTCACTTTCTAGGAAATATGTAAACCTGCAAAAACCTACAAATTAGGCTTCTGTGTCTCAGGCAAACATCTTAATCTCATAAGACCAAAGAGAAATTCTCTCTGTGCCTTCTAACCAAGTGCATATTAAAAACTTGGGACAAACTAGGAATTTACTAAGACATAGTGAGTAGACACTTTCTTCCCCCTGCTTGCCTTAGAGTAGTAACTTTGGGCTTAGGGCTTTTTTTCCTGTAGTGTAAGATATAGATTCATGTTCTGTCACCAGCATAAGTAAGTTAATTCTTCTTGTGTCACAAATTAATTCCTTTGTCCCTTCCCACTTTCCACAGTTGAGTGAAAATACCCCAACACAGGACTGCAAGACAGTCTTTTGTTTTTCTCAGAAGTGCTTCAAAATGGTGCCTGAAAAATGTGTCACTTTGTTTACTGAAATCTGGTCCATGAGTGCTTTACTTCATGCCCGTCTGCCTTGACTGCAATGACTTCCACCCTTTCTGTGTGTAGGTTGAGCTCCACCAGCAGTGGTTACCTCAGGTAACCCTTGAGTACATTAAAGCATGGGCTCTTTTGCAACGAGTCCACTTCAAAGCCAATCAAGCTATGCTTCAGCAAGCCTTTAAGATAGATACATGCACTTAAAATCGATAATTGTGTTTAAGTTATGCCATAATTTGATAATTAAAATATAAGACAATGAGCCAAATTAACATAAACAAGACTCAAATTGTTTAGGTCCACTTGCATTATAATGCTTGGGCAACCGTAAATAGATTGAGTTAAGAAGGATTTTTAAATTATTATTAATATATTATTACATATAATATAATTTTTATATATATTTATTATATATAATTTAATTATTATTATCTTTTTCTGAAAAGATCCAGGATTTAGGTGTTGCAGAATATGACAAGTTTATAGCTGCCAAATGCCCAGTAGAAATGGAGACAATTCAAGAAAAGCAAGGAAATTTCCAAACAAAATACATGCTACCAACATACCTACAGATTGCATATGGGATTCCTACAGAACCCTGTCTTAACCACCAGGGCACATGAATGGGATATTACTTCATTTTGGAATGTGCAGACATTTATTTAATGTCTACATTAAATAAAGCAAGCATAAAATAAGCACTAGCAAAGTTATGTGCCAAAGGGAAAAGTGAAACCACAAAAAGCAGAACTACTTGTCATATGCTTGGTCTTGGGTTAAAATATCATTTTTAAGAGATGTTAGCAAAGATTTTCCATAAAATGGGGTTGTTATATATTTTCAAATATTTATGAATGGTGCCATCCAGAATTACAAAAAAATTGAGATCATGTCTGAGGTGAAGTCACTATAAGGGTTCCATAATAATGAGACTTCAGTAGTCTTAGTCACTCATCAACAAAACACAACAAACCAGCAACTCTTATAAAAAACGTAATCACTTATAAATTTCATGGTAAGGGCTTAGAAAGGAAAAGAAAAAATTACGAGAGCTAACAAGAAGTCCTTGATCAAAGACCTTAGGAACCACCCATCTAGAAAACTATATAGATTAAAAAAGTAGGAATTCCATCCCGGATTTTTAAGGCATATTGAAGTATTCTAAAGAAAGTATATTTTATGATCTGTACTCTTTAAATAGTAGAGCAACATCATCATCTCGCGTTTCTTTTCAGAAAGGCATAGTATTATGTAGTTATGAAGCATGGATTTCTCTCTTACATCTTCTGCATAGGCAAAAATATCAGGAGAGATCAAAAAGAAGGGTGGGGACATAGCAGTGGAGAAAGAAAGAAGTCTAAGTGCTGAAAACTAGTAATGGACTGAGAAGACAGACGGGAAAGTCTGGGAGTTGTGGTACTCCTCCCTTCCAGACTCATCCATCAGGCAAAGTGGATACATAAAGAAATTCACACAACTCAGAGGAGAGAACACCTGAAGCTTAGTGGGCTTTAGGGTCCTAAAGATAAAATTTGGGGTAAATGGTAAAAACCTTCTGTAGAGAATACTGTTGCAGAGAGCTCAACAGGAAACCCTGAGACAGGTTTGAGTACAACAGGAATGGAATGCCAATACACTAAGGACCTAAAGTTTTAACATTTAAAGAATTCTATTCATAGGTCTCTGCAAACTAATCAATTTACTCAGAAAATCCTTATGAAATCAAGTCTACACATATCATTATTTTATAGAGAGGAAGTCAGCAGAGGTAAGCTGAGCAATCTTCTCAAAGACAGTGAGCTACTGTCAGAAAGAGTGTTCTTAATCAGTAATAATAAAAATGTGAGCTCCAGGGCTTGTTCACAAGAAATGTCTTAGAGATCTGAGGCTGCTTGATATAAGCAGTTACAACAGGGGAAGTACAGAAATAGTCCAAGGGAAAAGAAAAGCAACATACACAAATTGAAGAGCAAATAACTGCCCAGCAAGGAGCTTAAAGAGCATACTTGTTGCAAGATTTCAACTATTTTATCTAAGAGACTGGCAATTTTAACCTACATGAAATGCTGTCTGAAATAATTATACTGATTTCACAGTAATAATATAGAAGAGGGAAGAAAAAAGAAGGGGAGGGAAGCCAAAAAGTGAACTAGCTGAGCAGCAAAGAGAAAAGAGTATTGCCTGGCTCTTGGTTCTGAGTTCATCCTCGTGACCACGCTGTAGTTTGGAAAAATTCCAAACCCTGAGAAGTGGAATCAGAACAGGTAGGTTGAAACATTAGGAATGCTTAGCAACTCCTTTGTATTTTAACCTCGTCCTTACACTCCAAAAGAGAAAAATATCAGAGAAAGAAAGGAACTGAATTATGATTTAAGAAGAATGTAAACAGTAATTTGAAAACAAAGGGCAATGCAATTTGTTGCGTAGTCACACAACATTCCTCTTGCATTTGAAATGCACCAGCGGCAGTTCCACCCCTTTTGAAAGTACAGCCTGACATCTCAGCTGTTCAGCCTGAGCAGCTGCTGGAGCTACAAAGCCTTTTTTCCTCCTCTGCCAGGATGGGTGTGATGATACAGGTTCCTAACCTGTCCAGGATCCTGTGTTTTTCTTTTCATCTTATCCTCATTCTGCTTCAACAGACTACTGCAGAACGAGAACTGAAGTTTGTGGTTGTAGTAAGTAGTTTTGTTCTCTATTTTGTTGTGGGGAATACAGGGAATTTTACATGTCTGTCAAATCAGACAAGGTGGGCAGCTGCTATGCCTATCTTCTAACTTAGAAATAACTACTACTGCCCTTTTGCTTACTGGGTTTAAAGACCTTAACTAAAGATGGATAAAAATGCCTCTAGTTATAAGACTTTTCATCTCCTAACCTCTAGTTATTATTTCAAGATATCTGAACAAGTTAGCTTTGGGGTAGATGCCTAGTGAATAGGAGTAAAGAGATGCAAAGTCTATGTTTGCCTATTCTTCCTTAATTTAGCTAACATTCCAATTCATAATTCAAGAGCTGGTGATTATGGCCTACCTATTCTGTGCTTGGAAGCTGAACCTTATGATATAGAAATTACCATAAAAAAAAGTATTTTCCATTTCACAACAACTGAATTGTCACAGCAGTTTACTGAGAAACAGAAATAGGCATTTTTATGTAGAGATCTGAGACACATTGCATTAACTGCAGTTAGGCTGAAAATTTACTGTAATTATTTTTTTGCTGGGCCATTTCTTATTTTAAAGTAACTAGACAATACTTCAATGTCCCTTTCTCCAATAGCTCAGGAAGAAGAGAGATTAATTCAATGTAATACTTTGAATTATGAAGGTTGAACCATAGTCCTTTTCATAGTTTTTTCTTTTTTTTTTTTAATAAGAGGTACATTGATAAAGAATAGTTATATAGAATAGTCTAAAGTGATACTTTCTATACAAAATTGAGGGGATTGGAATTTGCATTTATAAATAGGAAATTGAAGATCTTCTCCTTCCACCTTTCTCTATTTGAGACATTATGTGTACGTACAGGTAACAGGTAGAAGTGCTGTGTCCAAAACATATCATCTGGCTCTAGATAAAGTATTTTATGTCTTATTACCTATTGGCTGCACTATAGATGCATAACTTGGAGGGAGGCCAGAGTGCACAGGAAAAACCAGTCCTACTCCTGCTGACACAGCAGCGACTCAATGTTAATTCCAGTAATATTCTGTATATAGCAATATATTTAAATGTTGTTTCAATGATAACAAGGAGAACTGGACACACAGATGAAAACAAGCAGACAGTAAGCCTTGGAGAATTAACTCCTTAAAGGGAAAGCGACTTCTATTGAATTGCAGCTGTTACTGTGTTCTAACGAGGAATGGTTTTGCAGAAAGACTTACAGGAAATGTTCACCATTATGGAGATAGAGGCTTCCTTTCCAAGATCATCTGCTTACCATAACTATGAAGCCACTTACCAAAACACATATTTATTTCTAGGGTAGCTTATCACAATTAATAATAAAATAGTAGGTAAATTTCATTTAAACTGTCTTCCTTTTATCCCTGATAAATTTGCTTAGGCTGACCAATCACCTAAAAAGTTACAATAGGTTGAATCTTATCACAATGTGCATCTTTTTTCTCAAAGCATGGCTTATGTGTGCTCAATTGAATTTTGCCTTCTGAACTCACTGAATTTTCATGGGAGTAGAATTGCTAGCATAAATAAATAGGATAGGAATTGGCCCAGAACATATCACTTGTATAATGGGATATAATGAGGGTATGGCTACTGTCAAGGTAAGTCTAAAAGGCATCTTTCTGAGATAATTCAATAGCCATTCTCCAGCTGTACTCTGTGAATCACTATGTTTTCACCAGACAGTATTACCGCACTGTGAAAATCATCATAATGACTTTTTAAAACTTTCTTAGTAGAGCTGCACAATATAAAATACATCTGCATGGGAGAAAAAAACCAGATAAATGTGCCTTTTTGCTCACTTGTAGAATTGAGCTGTGCCTGGGAGGATGTCTTGCTCTCTCCTCACAATTTCCAACTTTATGCTGATTCTGTGCATTTTGTTTATTGGCCACAAGTCCTTTTGTCTGAAAAGCTCTAATTCAAGTCAATTTATCAAAATGCTTTTTAAATTTTCTTTCTCACATGTAATCATTAGCCTTCACCATAATTCTTGTGAACGGAATTTAAACCAGACAGAAGAAAATAGGAAATATGTAGGACAATCAAGTACCCAAGTAGAAACAAAATACTGTTTTATTGCCTCTGCATAAAGAAGTCCTGACTTGTAATTTCTGACTCCACACATGCACTCATTTCACCTGTCATGCATGCAAAGAGGTGTGGCTTCTGAGGTACTGTGATTTCATCTTTCTTCTTGTAAGGCAGGATAGAAAGTGTCTACTGAGCATCTTATCTCTGAGCATGATTTGTCTAATCAAGCCAAGCCATTTGAAACCTTGACTAAACATGCTCAGTATTTCTGCATCTGCCACTTCCCTGAACTGACAGCATGATATTTCCACTTCACTCTTGTTTCTTCATTCCTATTGCTGGCTTCAAAGTAAAAAATCTTTTTGTTTGAAGCTGAGTCTGTCAATAAAATTGTCTGTAAGAAGCTCACTATTACTCAGAGACAGATAATTCACTGTAATTCATGGCATTTCTGAATGAATATGTTATGTATACTATACACGCTGTATTCTCAGCTCACCCTTTCCTCTGCAACAGTTTTTCTCCAACATGATTTTTCACCTGGCAACAATGGAAGCAAATGCTGGCCAAAGTCTCAGTCATGTGACCATTTTGATCTGATGTGATCACCCTCCTAAAGTTGCAAAGAGTGACTGGGTGAACCCAGACACCAAATCAGGTTCAAGCAGTATCAGAGTTGAAAGAGAGGTATTGGATAACTGTGCACCTATTGCTTTTGAGAACTGAGGTAAAGTGCTTCAGAAAGGACTGCTGAAATAAACAGGTCTGCTTGAGTATTTTCTCCTTGTGTATATTCTTGTGTATATTTTTGTGTATATTCTCCTTGCCCTCCCTTCTTTCTTGATTTCTAATGTCTTTTCACCTTTTATGATGCCTCCTTTCTCCTTTTCCCTTATTCTACCATGTTCTGTGTCTTCTGAAAGGTCAGGAATGTAATCTGGAGGCTGGGAGTAATAAATGCTGCAGCACACCTATTTTTAGATTAATTTAAAGCATCAACTCCTTTTTAACAAAGTTGAAATTATAAGTGTTGAGAAGTACATATTGATGAGCAAGACAAGATTTGTAGGGATGCATTTTTTTTTCCTAACACTATCAGGTCTTCTAATGAAAAACATAAACTTCCAATATACAAGCTCCTATTAGAGTTTTAAATTTAAAAAAAAAGTCTCCTAAAAGGTAGCAATGAGTGAACAAGTTAGTCTTTTAGGTTAAGTGTTTGTTCATAAGGTCATTGTCTCATTTGCAACTGCAGCTGAAGTAAGGTCATTTTCAAAAGTAGCAAGCAAGAAGGAGGTTTGAGCACAAAAAAAAATCAGTAGCCTGAGAAGTTTCATCCTTCAATTCCTAAAAACAGGCTTTTGCTCTTAGAAGTATTTGTTTCCCCCTTGATACTTCCAACTTAGTGTTCATGTCATATTCATATGTCACTGTGAAATTAAGGTGAAGAAATATAAACAAGGAACTGAACTCATTCCTATTTTATGTGAACTAAAAGAAGCTGTGCTGCTTTTTGGAAGAGCGGACCCTCCACTGCTTCAATTTCCTAAGGTTACAAAGAAAGAAAATAATTTTCATTACATCTCCTGCTCCCCAATATATTTGAATATCTTTTAATCTTGATCCCTTTTGCATGCTAGTCTCTGTTCAGGTAAAATGCTTCTCTGTTCTGGCTTATTGAAAGTTTTTAGGGGTTGACTGTTGTGACAGTAAAATACACGCTGAGGGTTATGCCACACATGAAGTATAAATATCACAAAACAGTATTTAAAATCTAACACATTTTCAGTTACTTTTCACTAGTAAAAAGGGCATATTTATTGGCCAAGTGTTGATCCATTTTTAAATATTGCCTAAAAAAATAGTCGTTTAACATGTCAGTCAGTTTGAGCAACTGTCAGTTACCCCTAAAAATACTTTTCCGTGAAGTTGGATAATTTAACAAGAGGATGCAGCTACATTGAATTGGGAATTTAACCTTCATTCCTTACAGAGGCACCAGCTTGTCCAGAGAAACTAATGAATCCTACCTTACACCAATGTATATCAGCATGTCAAAACACCAAGGAAATAATCAGGGGCACAAAAGTCCTTCTCACTTGTTTTTCTTGCGTGCAATTGAATCAGTCACCAGACAATGTAGTTCTTCACTTATTCTCCTCTTCAATAGAGGTGCACCGAGAAATGGTTATAACTAATCAATTGAGATTCCAAATTAGTAAGAAGAGAGATATATAGAGAATTTAAAATTGCATGGAGAAGCAAAAAAAAAAAAAAAAAATATTTTATGGACTATTTTCCTGTTCTTGAACTCAGAAAAAAAAGGCGTGGGGCTTTTTTCCTGAAACTATGCAATTTCATGTTGACCAACATGTTGTTGATGATAATGAAAAACACTGCTTGGTTTGCTGCAAAATATTCATTTCAGGTTCAGCAAACTTTGCTGTCTACTGTAGAAAACGAACAGAGGGAGAAATCCAATTATATTTGCCTTTAATGGACAGTATTTTCCATCTTTGAAGTACCTGCTCTGGCACAGGTTTGTGCACTTCAGTACAGAAGGCTGATGGAAAGGGGGTATGCTGTAATTAAAACATTAAGCCACACTGCTGGTGTTTACTTTGAAAAATATAAACATGAAACACCTCCCAGTGGGAGTGGCAAACTAACTAGCCCATACAACCGTCTCTGATGTTTGGGCAAGAATGATGTGGCTTAATGAGGCAGCGAAGAGTAATAATTATGAAAAAGTTATATACTACTGAGGTACTAGGGAATAAATGTCCTTTTATGAACAAATATACCATGATTCTACATTGTCGTTTTATTCTGCTAAGTCAGGAATGAGTTTGGTTATGGGAACATTGACAAGCAAAGGTAACTTTTGCAATAGTTGGGTCAGCATTTTGGAAGGCTGTCTGGAGCCCTATGAATGTGTATTCCAGCATTTCCTTTCAGATTTCCTGTCTAGATACCTAGCTATGAATGTAATCCCAGCACTAACATCTTTGGTGATTAATTTTATGTTCTAGGAGGAAGAATCATCGGGCTTATGCTCACTTAATTTCTATATAATTATACATATTTTTGAATGTAAAGAATGTACTCCAATCCTACTTAACTAGGTTTCTGCAGACTCTCTAATATTTTCATTTGAAAAATGGTACTGGAAGTATAATATATGCTTGACTTCTAGTTAGATAAGAAAAGAATGTTAATAGCATTAAACTAAGGGTTTTTTTATTGGTAATACTGTTAGGTTTTCCGACATGGTGACCGAACACCAATTGTAAACTTTCCAACTGATCCACACAAAGAAAGCGAATGGCCCCAGGGATTTGGACAACTCACCAAGGTATGTCGGCTTTCTTAGAAGAATTTATATACGCTAATAAAATAGGAAGTGGGAAGATTTTTTTTATGTGTCTCAAAAACATTAGCAAATTTCAAGTGCTGAGAGTTGGTATTAGCGATACCCCATAATTCATAAACATTTTTGCAATGTTATTCATCCAGCTACTGTTAAACTGAAATCTTGTTCATCATAGCTTTACAACTACCTTCCTAAAAGCAAGAGCTTTTTGACAGTGTACCTGCATTCAAGTTAATGGCAAGTTTAACTGCCATTTAATGTTGTACTCTCAACCCTGATGAAGTTCTAGTGACCATTAAGCACCGGGTCCTATGAGAGCGTAAGAGAATGACACCAGCACAACAGGTCAAGTGATGAGTCCACATCTCAGCATTGGACTGAAAACCACCACCTCACAAAATAAGGGAAGACTTGCAGGACCTAAGGTTGCTTCTGGGGACAGTATGTCTTCTAAAAAGGCTTCTTGCAGTCCAGAGTTTCACCAGGATGCACTGAACCTACTTCTTGCTCTGGCATTTCAACATCGAGCCTTAGATCTTTAACTGTATTTGACATATGAAGTTCTGGAGCAAAGAGAGGCCAATGCATTTCCTAATAACACTTTGTCATGATGCAGAAGCATGAAACAGAGACAGGTCAGCATTTAATGTTTGAAGGGAGACTTGAAAGATTTGTAAAATTAAGACACTCAGCACATTACTATCCTCAGGTACCTAGCTTATGTAGTAAGAGGAAATAAGTTTCTGCTTGGCATAGACTTTTTTCAGAGATTTCTGGTATTTTATTTCCTTTTTATTAACAGTAGAAAGAATGTACTTCTCTGACAGCTAAAAATTAAAAAGTTCATCTCAGGTTTTAGAAATGAATAACAGAAAAGACAGTGTGCAATCTAAGACAACTGCAGGCACACCAAGATAAAGAAGGAAGAACGTTCCTTCAAGCATGAAGTGTAAGCCACAAATTTATCATGTTGATCAAACACCAGAGCAATGACAATGATGAATACTAGGTTGTCAGTCATCCTCTCTCAGCTGTCACTAAGTGACACACATTATCACTTAGCACCTACAGACTTACAGCACCGCGGAATTGTATTTGTGTAGAATCAGGTGCAGCGCCTTTCTGTAGCAGATGCTGCAGTCTTAGCAGTTCAGAACACATAATTTTTTCACAGATATAAATGAGTATTTCTGTTAAAAATGCTAGTCCATCTACAACATACACAGTTGTGCTGGTTTTGCCTGAAGAGAGTTAATTTTCCTCACAGTAGCTAGTATGGGGCTCTGTTTTGGATTTGTGCTGAAAACAGTGCTGATAACACAGGGATGTTTTTGTTACTGCTGAGCAGGGCTTACACAGAGTCAAAGCCTTTTCTGCTTGTACCACCCTCACAGTGAGTTTGGCTGGGGGTGCATGAGAAGTTGGGAGGGTACACAGACAGGACAGCTGCCCCCCCGACCAAAGGGATATTCCGTACCATATGGTGCCATGCTCAGCATATAAAGCTGGGGGAAGAAGAAGGAACGGGAGTAAACATTCAGTCTTATGGTGTTTGTCTTCCCAAGTCACTTTCCTGGGGGCTGAAGAGCTGTCTGCCCACGGCAAGCGGTCAATAAATTCCTTGTTTTGCTTTGCTTGCATGTGTGGCTTTTGCTTTGCATGTAAAACATCTTTACTTCAACCCTTGTGTTTTCTTACTTTTACTCTCCTGATTTACTTTTACTCTCCCTTATTTCACCGTGGGGGAGTGAATGAGCAGCTGATTGGTGCTTAGTTGCCAGCTGGTGTTAAACCACAGCAACCGTACATTATACACTTAATGATTACTTAAAAACTGAAGGCACACATACACATAAAAAAGAAAACAGAAAAGAAACTTCTACATTAAGATTCTCCAGTCACCTTAATCTAATAGTCACCTGTATGCTTGCCTCACAGACTGGAATGCAGCAGCTGTTTGAACTCGGACAGTACATGCGGAAACGATATTCCACCTTCTTGAACAGCACATACAACCGGCAAGAGGTATATAGCAGAACTGTCTGGAGCACATTTCTCTGGCATAGCAGAACTATGGATTTATAAAAGCACATCATCATAGAAGAACATTTTTGGAAGTCAGACTTTTATGTCAAGGTTTAAACACAGACTAAAATCTAACTTTCAGCTCCTACATTCAGTTTGGGTCTCTCACCGCCAAATTTTCCTGAACTGAACAGCTACACCACCAAACGAATTGGGAATTTATACAGTGACTCCAAATTGTTCTACCCTGTTGAAAAATGAATGCCTATTCAGTCATGCAATGGGCCATGCTCACATACTTCATCCTGTAAAACAGAGGTCTAACAGTTCTTTGGATGTGCTTATCATAAAGTATAGATCCATTGCGGGGAAGATACCACTACCATTTTGGTCTATATATTAGGGAAGCATTGATGGGAAGGTATGAAAGACTATAACTTTGCCAAGCTTCCAAGAGAAGTTTATGATTTTAAGTGCCTTAACATTCCTGAGGTATAGCTGATAGATTATAGAATCACTTAGGTGGGAAAAGACCTTTATGATTATCAAGTCCAACTGTTAACCTAACACTGCTAAGTTCACCACTAAACTATGTCCCTGAGCACCATGTCCATATGTATCAATGTTCTTCTGAATATCAAAAGATGGAGAGCTTCCTTCTTTTAAATCATGCTTTCTTATTCTCTCAGTTCAATCTGAGGGTTAGATTCCAAATTAAAAGGTGCCTTGGCAATTCCATTTATGAAACTGAAGTAAGGCCTCAAAAAGCTCAGTTATGGTTTCACTGTTTTGACTATATGCAAAAACATAACACTGAAAACAAGAAGCCAGGATTCACGAGTTGGGTAAAATTTCCCTATTATTTTTATAGCTTCTATTTTATCTTTAACTCTTTGCCATTCTATCTTCAGTTTTACATCCAAAGTACAGATTATGATCGCACCATTATGAGTGCCCAGTCGTACCTTTCCGGCCTCTTTCCACCAACTAGCAGCCAAATTTGGAACCCTGAGCTTCTCTGGCAACCTATTCCAGTTCATATATTTCAAAAATCAACAGAGCGGGTGAGTACTGGCTAGATGCTTCCTATAATGTCTTAAACTTTCACAGAAGCAAAAAAGAGAAAAAATGGAAATAGCAAAAAATATTTTCTATGCTTTTTGAGTTCAGTCTAGTAGAAAATATCAAATGCAGCTACTGGCTGACAAGTATATCATAGGTCAATTGTAATAGCTACATGAAAATCCTCCTTCTGTAGTTGCAGAATACCTCAATTGTCATACACACTACCATTTTCTTCAAAGCACATTTCTCTTGACCAGAACACTTTCGGACAGTATGCTAGGAAGATGCCCTAAACCTTTCCAGGAAACAAATGCTTTTCTAAGCACCAATTCTCTCTTTGGCAAGTTTGTTTCATAGTTTATTCAAGGAATTGAATTTTATCCAGCCACTGTAACGACCTCACAATTATACCTTCCTATTCTGGCAGCACTTAGGCACTCTAATTAAAGAGAAGGGTCCTTTTATGCTCAGTACTATAGAAACGTTTAATGAAATCCTAGCACTTCTTTTGCATATCATAAGAGCAGATCCACCTGAATAATAGGTCCTATAGAAGTTTTACTTTACATAGCTCTCTCTGGCTGACTCATGTTTACATTTTAATTTTACTTGTTCTTGTGACAAGGACTGTGTAAGGAACAGTGTGTCCAACAAGGATGAAAAGCTATTGAATATAATGACAGAAAGCCTAATTTTCTTCTGCCTTTGAGGACAGAATTTGACTTTAAGGAAATTTATACAAATCCCCTATTAAATAACTGCCTGTCACCAACATCAGAGAATAGACTCTGTCATCAGGAGGTGGCCACACCTGACTCCCTTTGGTATTCTTCCATTCTTTGAGACCATGCTTGAAAGCAGGTACAGAGTGAAAGGGTTTCCACAAACTGGATTAGGCACATTGTGATTCAGCTAGAAATTTAGCCCTGTTCCTCAACAGAAAAGAATGCTGTCACTGCCATTTAAATGTGGGACACCAGGGGAAGTTCTTTCACCAGAAGACCAGAAAAGCATCAAAGTGGTCAGGGCTTTGCCCAAACAATACCTCAAAGCCCTTAGGGGAATCACAATGCAATGTAATGACCCGTTTGAAGAAGGCAAGCTCATTCGTAGGAGTCTCTAGTACCTCACTGTTTGTGCGGCTGCTCCGAGTGGGTATTGATGTTTCACTGAATCACACCTCTGCAGCAACTCAAAATTCCTGTTATATATGCAAATCACATGGAAAAAACATTGTTCCCTTGTTAAACCAAGCAGATGTTTGAAGGCATTTTCAAGCCCCAAGCAACACAAAGTGGGAAATTGAGGCCAAGTACAGTCTTGTAAAAAAAGGTAATCACAGTTTATTTTTAAGCCACTGAGATCTATCAAGACTTGACAGGCAACAGTACTGAGTAATGCTTAATGAAGTCAAAGGGAGTGGCTTAATTAATAACACCTAGAGAGGGATAATTAAACCATGCCACAAGAGAAACATTTGTTATTGTGTAATTAAACAACATTCCCCAGATTCATATTGCAACTTTGAGCCTTCATCCTCTAGTGTGCTGCTGTTACAGAAAAATTGTACTCTTGGAAATATGCCCAAGTGAAAATGGGCTAGAGTTGGTGGCTACTGCAAACTTCAGGTTGATTAACCAAAGAGAAAAGAGATGCGCAGTCTGTTAATGTTCACCTCAAGACAGAGTAAACACTCTTGCACATACATAAGCCATAGATATAGAAGTTATTTTCTCCACTGTATATTAAGTCAGTTCCTTGACATGATTTGTATGGTTATAGGCTAATATTAGTGCTGGGTCAAAAATGCTCTAATGATGTGACATAAAGTGCTGAACCAGTACAAGCTTGTTTTGCTCATCATGACTTTTTACTGACACTTTATGCTGGATCAGGTATCATTTGTCTTTCTGTAATTGGTATAAACCATATTGGCTAGAGCACAGTGTTTGAAGAATGCAAGTATTTACACATGGTTCAAATCAAATATGTACTATTAGGTAACCCTGTAATGCATACACTTGGAGTTATTAAAAGTGAACTGTATCCCTAAATAAGAATAGAGCCATTAGGCTCATAGCTTTTTGAGATTTCAGGAGTACAATTTATTTGTCACCCTTGTTTGGAGTTCTGTCCACTAAGTGGTACTTAAAATGCTTACCATGATCCACTTATCTCCAGAGATGAGAGCAGGATGTGTAGATGCAAAAGCAGTTCAGGTTCCAGGACCAGGTGGAGTCAAGTTGCATCTGGGGGGATTCAGAAATTAAGGAGGAAATGGTAGCCTGATCATGCACCCTGATCCAATCTCTTGCTAGACACACGTAATTGCTTTTTGCCAAAATAAGCTCAACTGACGGAAATCAAGCTATCCAAAGAAGTAGCCACTGAAAAGCCAAATTACCACATTGCCTATGTTAACCAACTTCATGAATAAGGTAGCCAAGCAAGCAATTAAGGAGTAACTGTTGCACAGCCATGGATCTGTCTAACAAATATTACATCATCAATCTCAGCAACAGAAAAAAAACAGAGGGGTGTTGATAATTTTAGAACTATTCTAACTTTTACTTTTCTGGTTTCAGAGGCTGAACTTTCCTCTGCCTGACTGTCCCCTTTTTGATAAACTTCAGAATGAAACACAAACATCCAGTGAATTTCAAAATAGAATACAACCATACATGGTAAGACAAAATAAAAAGAAAATAAGAAGGAAATAAAAAGTAAATGAGAAGAAGGAAAGTAAATAAGATTCAGAAATTATGGAATTGCATTGTTTCCTTTTGCTAAAATGCAAAAATATATTAAAAAAATTAAAATCCTGAGGACTCTTACAATCAGAAATTCAGGCCAATAGGATCAAAAAATATGTTTGATACGTTATATATTTCTCCCACTTTTCTACATTAATCTTTTAAAATGTGAATTTAATATTAATTTTCTGAGACTACTTAGAATTCAATTATCTGTGAGGAAGAGAAATTTCTGGATGCAGCAATTTCTAATATTATAGGGTAGCACAAAACTAATTCTAAAACATCTGAGAAATCTGAAACTTGGAAAGGTTTATGCTTTCCTGCTCTGACTTTCTGAAGTTGGCACTACAGCAGAGAACTAAAGCAAGCCTAACCAGGAGAACAGTCTGATTTATGTAAATTTCTCTGCATGCATTTTGGATCCATCACAAAACATTCTTCTGTTTTGGCCCTGACACAAATCTTCACAGTCAGAGATTCAAAGTTTTCCATTCCAGTGCTGCAGCAGGATATAGGTACGTAGATGGTATACTTGCCTCAAGCAACTATGTTCGTGTGGATAATAATTGCTCTAGACCGTGGTTACTGCTGCTCTCTTGTTTGCCTACCATTGCACTTTCTAATGCTTTGACTGCACAAATAAAGCAGGGGTCTCAGGTCTTCATACCCTGACTACACTCGAAGTCACTTCAGGCTTACTGCTAGGGCTAAACCCAGTATTTTTCTTTTTTTGGTTTATTTCTAACTTTCCTCTAGCTCATCTCCTCTGGTCAGCCTCACTCACCTGCAATGGGTGGTGAACTATGACTTCATAACTATCCTCTATCAGCTAACAGTATGAACGGGTAACAGGGGAATAAGGGATATTAAGGTATCCCTTCATTCTTCTGTGGTAGCACATAAAAAGAATCCCTATGGGAATTGTTGTCGAACAATTAGATATTCAGAACTATTAGATATTCAACTCCCCTTCAATGGCAGAAGTAAAACCTACTTTCCTTTCCAGTTTCTTTTTGCCTCACCTCTCTTCATTTTTGTATTTTCTCCTCATCTTTTTTCTCATGTTCCTTTTCCCTTAGTACCTTCCTCTTCCTTATATCTGAAGGCTTGAGGTGACTGAGGTAGCTTCTTGGAGCTTCTTGCAGCTTCTTGGAGAGAAGAGTGTGACAGAGTGGAGGGAAGAGTGTGACACCAAACTTATCCACAGCAGGGACAAGAAAAACAGCGTCTGAAACAGAGACCAGTACCTTGAGAAGTTACAAAATGAAAACTATAACCAGAATCTTCTGCTACAGGGGTTTCACTTGTGAAAAATGAAACATTATTGTGATGCCAGGTGTTAATGGATCTATATGCATATATGTTCCATATGTATTGAATATTTGTTGTATACTCTTCATTCTTCCCCCCAGGATTTTATACAAACAATGGCTGTTAACACAGGACTTGAACTAAATAATCTTAAAATACTGGATAATTTCCAGCTCTGGAATACCTATGATACTCTACATTGTGAGGTAATAATAAGTCAATAAATGCTGGGGAAGAATATAACTTTAATGTTGGGTTTCAATTACACTATGACAAAGTGTTTTCACAGGAATGAGTTGCCTTCTCTTCTGGATCTGCTTTTTTGTTTTTGTTTTTATATATATATTTGAATATAAGTTATAATTTAGTACTTTGGTATCAGATAACCCAAAAACATGGTTTACAGCTTGGGAAACTGTTCTTTCCATTTCATGTTTTATCCTGAAGAACAGATACCAAAATTCATTCCCATTATTCCCTTTTTTCCTTCCCAATATCATGCAAGAGAATTATTTGAGCATGCTGCCTATGATATATTTGTGATTTTTAACAGAGAAATGAAATTGTCAGCCTTAACCTATCAACAGGTAAACATAAAAAACTTAGGTTTTGAACATGAGAGATAAGATCAAGATATCAGTTGAAAATTTTTGAGGTGATGATTGCTACCAGTGAAAAAAATCAGTCTGATCATAGAATGGATTCCATTCAGCCCCAGTCATTACCAGCAGCACATGAAGCCTTTTGAACACATCCTCCACACATTGAGGCTATTAAACGAAATAAGACACTGTCACTCTTACCTGACTGGAGAGTGACACTTGTCTGTAATTGTCCAGTGACAGAACTAGTATCTGGACAACTGTATGGAAAGGCAGAAAAAATTAGAGATGTATAACCTGAAGACCCAGAGGAAAGGAAGAGGACAAGATATACGCCTGCGATATTTCCCACCAAAAACATATATCTCTATAGCAAGAAGACATTATACCTAAAAAGAATACCCTTCACACAGGTGCTTCTGCTTTTCCTATACACCCACTTCAGGTTGATCTCCATCCCCACAAAGTGCGTTTCAGCGCATGCTGGGGAGTAAAACCACACTGGGCAAAGAATTGCAGGACAGCCTCAGAGAGTCTAAACTTAGCAGTGTGAGCCTAGGCAACAGGATGATGGAAACCGGTGAATTATAAACATTATTTTGTTTTCCTTTATCACTAGGGTATTCACAATTACACTCTCCCTGTATGGGCCACCAAAGATGTAATTGCCAAGATGGAAAAACTGGCAGAATTGTCCTTATTATCACTATTTGGGCTTTATAAAACAGAAGAGAAATCACGACTACAAGGAGGTAAATAAAAAAATGCATAGTTCTCAGAAAGGAGGAGACAATGCTTATAATAAAAGGCAACATCCTGTCACTCATGCAAAATTATTCACACAGAACCTTCATTTGAAACTATGGAGATTGGATGCTATATTAAGCATTAAAATATGTGCTGAACACTGGCACTTACATGGATGAGATATTGCAACAAGTTGTAAAAACTTCTCTCTTTTGTTATTCCAGATTTTTTAAGGGATTAGAATTTTAAGAAATACTATAGAAATATAAAGGAAAAAAATCAGGCCCTCATGGGTAAAACCATTACTCATCTTATAGTAGGTTAGATTAAGTTCTCCTTCTCCAACATTTATTCTAATTGTTTCCAGTTCTTTGTTTTTTCCTTTGATGTGCTGGTTATATATTGTGCCAAAACCTTGGCAACACATTGGTAGCCCTCTGAGTGACTGATATAAAGCTGCTCCAAAACAGTCTGATCAGCAGAGAAGATGAGAGATTCCAGTTATGTCTATACTGCAAGAACTGCGACAACTGCTTAGCTCCAAAATAGGGGTGCACAGGCTATGCATATTCTGACACTGCTTCAGGAAACAATTCAGGAATTTGTCACATGATCCCCAGGTGTCCATGAGCAGGAAATGCAAACAACAGAGCTTGAATATCTGCAGGCTGGAACATTTGGGGCTAGGCTTTCTAATACATGTACTGTGCAGTCTAGCTCTAGGTAAAGAATTATTAGCAGGCATATATAGATCTCTGGGTCCAGCCATACAGTAATTACAGGCTCGAACTGGCATTAAAGCCCACTAACTGGCAGATGACCATATAATCTGATCAGGACTATTTACATGTATGCAAGTTATGTCCACTTTCCTTAGAGTGATATAAATTGTGCTACAGGGAATTTCTGCTGCCCTTATCCCTTTGGCTTTAGAATGTCTCTGGTCCAGAGAGGGACTACAAAAGAGCTTTGGAAAAAAATGAGAATCGATACTGTGTAACTTGTGTGAAATAAATAGTTAAAATATTTCTTCAGAATGTAGAGAGGAAGAGACTAGCACAGCTCTCATTATTGCAACACTAGAAACAGATAAAAAAGGATGGAGAGGAGATCTCAGCATAACAGAACTGGAAGTGTCATTAGCCCCAGTTCTTAGGATAGTTCTAGATGATTTTCTGTGAATCCTGTCTCTTCTCTTGACCTCGATGAAGAATCATCTATTTTACCTCTGTAATACCTTCTCTCTAGTTATGAAGTTGTAGTAAGCTAAAAAAATAAGTATGGGGCCTGAGGAGATGTCATATTTGAACCTCATAACCTTTCACTTTTTTTGTTTCTAAGCAAATGTTATACCTTCATTTTCCTCTTCCTATCTTTTTAAGGTGTCCTTGTGAATATTATTTTAAATAGTATTAAACAAGCTGCCAATTCTTCAAAACCAAGAAAAATGGAGGTCTACTCTGCAGTGAGTATTTTCATCTTTAATAAATGTTGCTTTGATTTTACCAGTAAAAGACCCTTAAAGAGAATAATCAGTGTTTCCCTGTAAGTTAAGTGAAAGAATAATATAATACAGTTTAATTCAGCTAATAAGCTGAACACCACTCAGTACAAGAACACAGCATAAGCACGGCTCTCATCTCAGTTTAAGTCAAACTATACTTGGCAAAGAAAACTATGCATTTTATCATTCAGTTTTCCTACGACTTAATGGTTCATTTTTCCTTAAGTGCTCTAAAGGTAGTGGCATATTGCAGAACTTCAGCTGTACCTCCAAACCTCTCCTCTGTGTTTTGTTGTTCTTTTTTTTTAAAATTGTTATTATTTTATTTATTTTAGAGGGTTAAAAGAGCCACTTGGTTCAGAGCAAGATCCACTTAGCTCATTCATTATTCTGTCTTTAACAAGGGCCAAAGGCACGGATGAATGTGAAAATAATGCCAGCACAGAGTGATAAAAGGTTCCAGGCAATCTGTGGCTTAGGGACTGCCTGAGGTAGAATCTGTGTCTCTGTGTTTAATAGCTCTTGACAGACTTTCTTCTATCAACTTATATTATCACTTTTTAAATGCATTTATACTCTTGGCCTCTGCAACATCCTGTGACAATGACTTGTGTGTTAAAGTAAAAAAGTACTGATTTAGGTCCTTCCTAGCATTTATATGTTGAGAAACAAGAAAAACTCAATCTTTATTCACTTTTTCTGGGTCACTCATGAATTTAATATTTTCTGTCACACCTCTTCCATCTTTCCTTTTCTGAGATGGAGTCTTACCCTATTTAATCTTTCCTCATATAGAAACCATTTGATACCTTAAATCTTTCTTGCTGTCCTTTCTACACGATTTCCAGCAATACTACACTCTTTTTGAAAAGGAAAAAGAAATGTATCCAGATTTTGTACTTCTGCTTTAATATCTTGAGTACAAGTAGACTGTTATTTTTGAAATTGATCATTCTAAAAAGTTCCAGAACCTGAAAAATAATTAAAACATAGATGCTAGACCATAATATAAATAGGCCTAGCAGATAGGTATATAAAGATGCTTACAACATTTATGCATCAAAGTGTTGGGACTTCCTTCCTTCAGCTCCTGCTCCTGCTATCCCTGCAAGAGGAGGGATAATGGGGAGAGGAAGAGACTACAGGTGGATGGGTAATTGGCTCATAAAATTAGAAGCCAACTGAGATTTTCTTGTATGAATCCAAACAGAAGGAACAACAACTAAAAAAATTCTGAAGTGGAAGCGAGAACAATTTGCATGCAACTATTTGTCTGGTGTACTATCTAAAGAAAAGAACTTGTATCTTTACTTGAAATGCTGTAGATTAAGTTCTGCTTCTCCAACATTTATTCTAATTGTTTCCAGTTCTTTTTTTTTCCTTTGATGTGCTGGTTATATATTGTGCCAAAACCTTGGCAACACATTGGTACATTACTTTACACTGATTTCATCTGACCTGGGAGCAAAAAACTCTACTGGAGGAAGGAGTAGCAAAATACACTGAAAAACTAGATTTATTACTGAGACCACATCTTGCTTTCCCTCAGTATCCCTATCTCTAAAATACTGCCAGATGGTGTAAGACACATACTGCAGTAACTCTTTGGAAATGTCTCCTGCTGTCTGCAGAACCCATGTTTTTCCCAAAGGTGAATATACTGAATACAGTTTTATGGTCAAATTTATACAGTGTTTCTTTTATCTTGATTTCCACTCCCTTTCTATTCTTGTCTAATTACTCTGCATAAATGCTAGTTGATTTAACTGGCTTTCAAGGATGGATTTTTTTTTCCCCCAATAGCATGACACCACAGTTGGGGCTCTCCAGATTGCTCTCAATATTTTCAATGGAAAACTGCCACCATATGCTGCTTGCCAGTTTTTTGAACTCTACCAAGAAAGCAATGGGCAAGTATCTTCTTATCTGTGCAAGAACAAGAAGTGTTTGGAATTTGTTTCCCCCTTCCCCAAAATCGTTTTCCTCTCAAATATTGTGAGGAGATACAATTTTGATTTAAACGGATACTTCAGTGAGCAGTCCGTAGGCACAAAGTTATACTAAAACTAAGAAAAAACACATTTGCTGGATGTGCATGTATCTTTGTGCTTTGAAAAACAGGAAGAAGAGGAAAACAAGCCTTATCAGATAGAAGTAAATGATAAAATAAATTTTCCTGATTCTTCAAATGTAGCAAGAACATTTCCAAGACTTTTCATAAATCCGAAGGCAAACCAATTGGCTTAGAAGAACCTGGTGCTGTTGCCATTCAAGGAGCCTTCTGAAGGACATTTTCAGCTGACTGGTGATCTGTGCAGCAATATAACCAGCTTCAGCAAAGTGGGTTTTGCAGATGTCTTTCACAAAGCCTCCATTCTTGAAGAACAGGTTCTAGAGTAGGATGTTAGAGCCTATTTCCAACATGCTGTCTCCAAATAGGAAATCTTCTATTTAAGAACATTTTTTTAAAAACTTTTCCATGTTGTTAATCAGGCGATATAGCATCGAAATGCATTATAGGAATGACACTTCAAAGGATCCTTACCTGCTCACTTTGCCAGGATGCACCTCTTCTTGTCCACTTGAGAAGTTTGCTGAACTAGTTTCTCCTGTGATAACAGAAAATTGGTCAAAAGAATGTGGGAAGAAAGACAATGTGAAAGGTAGTGTAACAGTTCTGTATTTTCCACATAAGACATGGAGGCAGAAATTGTATCAACAGTTTCAAACTTTGTACCTTTCACACAATAGACAGATTTCCCTTTAACAAATGAGGGCCAGATTTACTATGGAGAAGGAAGGTCAACAGAAATTAAATTTCTCTGAAAATGTGAAGAGTAGACTTGCCCACCAGTGTGAAGGCAGTGCTATTTTGAACATACTCATGTAAGGAGCTGCCTAAAGGCCACGGTCAAAACTAGAGCTCTGCTTGTTGAAAATGTCCAAGAGAATTATGGGTGTGGGTGCTATGTAAGGGTCCCGTGTATCTTGGATGCATCAGACTTTCTGTAGATGCAAAGCAAAACTGGCTTGCAAATGCACAGAGTGGTGCATCTGTATTTCTGGCACACATACTATGTATTGAGGATAACTTAACCTCAGCTGTATGGAGTGCAGCTAATCCATGCAAATATAGTGGCTATTTGCCTCAGCCTACAGCTGAGAGCTGATAATCTCTTCCCACCCAAATATTATTGCCTGGAAGAATGAGAAGACTTTTCCATAGTCCCAGTATTTCCTCCTTCCTCTGTATATTCATTATTTTGCTGATCCCTGATGAAATTCTTTTTTTTTTCCCCTCTTACCCTGTGGAAACCTAGAATTAAGATTTGCCCATGCGCAGGAAGCTATCTATGCATTTCTAGGATTGAAGTACATGTTCTTATGTTGCATGTGTCAGAAAATGTGATGTTGCCAGAAATACGAACAAAACATACTATATTTCCATTGTACATATTTGTAATTAGACTGTTATGTCCGCATCTAAAATGATATACATATATGTCTTTCATTAACTCCCTTTTCCTTTGTTGTTTGTCCTTCACAGATATTTTTATCGGATTTGATGTTGCTGTTGGCTTGTTGTCCATTTTTAACCTTGTACTGCTCTACCTCCTTTATCATTATGGACGCTGCAGGCGCAGAAGCAATTATCAAGACATTTAAAGGGGAGGTAAAGAAACAAAAGAGAGAGCAGCTAGACACTGAACAATACTTGAAGTTGCTGATATCCATCAGTTTGCTCTGGTCCAATTAATCTCCAAAGCATATTCAATAAATTTGAAGAGCTGAGGTATCTGTGGCCTAGCTCCTAAAATTCTAAACAACTTCAGTGAGAAATACTGTAGTAATATGTAATTGTTAAGAATTACTGGATGGATGGAATCACTTTAATTTATATCTTTAGGTTTTCTACTACTATTAATCAATCTTATATCAATGGGTAGGGTGAAGGGATGCTATTGCCTATACTTTTTTTTTTTTTAATATTGTCTATTACCACTTAGCCCTTCGCTGCTTAACAAGTCTTTCTTCAAAATCGCAGTCTGTAATATTTTCTTTACTTCTTATAAATGAATATTTTGTTGATACATGGGAAAATGTTTTTAGTGAGCAGAAGCTGCAATCACTGTATGAAAAAGATTCATACCATCACATGGACATACTATTTCTGCATTTATTCATGCAAATCTATTAATGAGATCTGACCTTGGCCTTCAGCTAATAAAAGTCTTCAGCCTGCTTTTTAAAGGAGTTACACTACTATAGCTCTCACTGAAATTAGTAGAAACTGGAATAATCTCTGTCACACATCCAGGCATCAAGTAAAAAGCTTAGTGCAACAGCATCTTGGTCAGTGTCCACAACTTCAGTAATACAGATAAGTAAATACATTAAAATCTATTTTCTGCCACTACACTGATTTCCTATTTTTCTGAGCTCTAAGTCATTAACGATCCTTTGCCCTGCAACTTTTCCACAATGTCACTGTTCCCTGTCCTGCTTCAGGTCCTGTCCATAATTTTATTCTTTTGAGCCACTCTTACAATAACTCCTCAAGCTATCACACTTGTCATCATCTTTAATTTTAATCTACAATAATCTGTTTAACTCCCTGCTCTTTTTAAAATTCTGTTTGTTAGCAAGACATGCACTGAAGTAAGAAAACAATGATTCTGCTTTTTGTATTCTGTGCAATATATTTTGTTTAGATTATAAGCTCCTGATGGCAGGGAATGTTTCCATAACTGCTCTCTAGTATCATAAACTAGTATAATAAGCACTAATATTGCTGTATAAAATCCTGCTTATCATCATATGTTTCAAGGGTTGAATCAAGACTTTTATATCCTGTAGTCCTGAAGATGATACTGTGAATTCCATTACCACAGAGAAGTCTTTTTAAAAGTCAAGGCAACTATAAAAACAGGTGCCAACAGCAGGTTCAGCCCAACAGATACGAGTTCAAGCTAATGTGCCCAATCTAATGTGTCCTGTTGAGATGCACAAGTCTAGAGAAAGCTGAGAGATGCAGCTGTTTGGCTCAGGCAAAGCATCACAGCAATGTGAATACATTGCATCTGGACTGACATTCACTGTGAAGTAGTTATATGTAGTGATATTAAATAGCATAAATCAGACAGAATAACAAAGGCTTGTGGGAACGTAGCACTTCCCAAACATTGCATTTTCCTGTGGTAAGTTTGGCTACTGAAACACTATTTCCCACTCACTAAAAAGCTTTTAGTAGTATCCATGACATTTCCATTTTATTTATTTTAGGAAATACCATAATCAACTGATGGATTTGATTCTTACATGGTCAGGATGTATAACAACCTGGGGCAAAGCTGTGAAAAAGATGAAAGGCTGTCCCTTAATCAGATGGTTTAGATGTACAAGCTTCAACTTATAACTAGTAGTTCTGATTCTCATGCAAAAACTTAAAGGACTGTCCATATTGCAGTCAAAAGTATTGCAGGTGCTCTAGGAAACATGCCCAAGCTACCTTCATTACTATTAGGACCGTACTCACAGTGGGGAAAAGTTTGGAACAAACTGCAAAACCCATCCTGGCTCCTGAATATATGTGTGTGTGTGTGTGTGTGTGTGTGTGTGTGTGTGTGTGTGTGTGTGTGTGTGGTTACCTGGTGCTGAGCTCAGTATTACCATGGCCACAATGCTGCTGGTACCCACTTGAGGATGGATTATGTCTTTTATTAGAGGCAGTCAGATGCTTGAAGAGTGAAGATGTATCATTGACTGATAACAGGCAGTAAGAACTGGTTTTGAGATATCAGAAACTCAGTCAGTTGCACTCCACAAGAAGCAGAATGAGGCATGTTTTTTCCAAGATTACTTCTTACAAAAAGAAGTACATTCAGACAGAAAGTAAAATGTGAAGTGTCTGAAATACCTTTTGTGGTTTATATTACTCAAGCCTGAGCTGTAACACAGAGTTTCAGAAGATGAGGCAATTCCAGCTGCTCAGGAGCTGTCATGAAGGAATTTTGTTGTAGGGACACAACAAATTTTGTTAACAGATAGTCGTACTTGAAAATGTCCATGCACTTTTAGAAAGGATTCAGTGAACACAAGTTACACCAAATGTAATGGACAGTTTAGATGACGTAACTTCAGAATAAATGAAGGTACATTAAAGAAGTAATACATTAGTAAAGTAGGCCCTGAATCTCACTTAAAGTAAAGGCATTTTGTCTTGCTGTGTTAAATAAAGTAAAATTTCTCCAGTGGAGTAAAAGGTTGTATATGCCAAACAAGCTTCTCGCTTTTCCAATTTTTCAGCCATATTTACCATTTGCTTAAGTATAATCTGCAGACTGGTTTGGATTAGAAAATATCTTGTGTCCAAGCAACTTGTAGCACTGCAATAAAGTACATTAAAGAAATGATTCGACATTTGCAATTGTATTTGACTAAAAAAACAATGGAGCTTTCAGTATATCTAGAGTTTCCAAACAAAAGTGAATGTTCAGGTTTCTTGCTTCTGTAAGAACAGATTTTTAGAGCACTGTTGTTTTGACATGAATAATGCTAACTTTGATGACATCAAGCTCTTCAGTTTGCTCTCTAGCAGTGACATCATCTGTCTCTACAATAATTACAGTAACAACTAGAAGCTCTGCAGCAGGATTTTCTGGTGCATACGGTAGACGGTAGTGCACACAGAGTACTTTTCAGCTCAGTCAGCAACTACCTCCTCTTACTGAGTTGATTTTGTTCTGGAACTTATTTATTCACAGGCCTGAATATTGCACACATGGGGTTAGCACAGTATAGCCATCTGACTTCCAGAATAACATTGGCTCACCCTGGAGCACTTATAGTCATTTGCACCTGTAATGTAATTTGATCCAAATGATAATATTTCTTCTCACTGAAATACATTTTCTTAGATGTGGTAAGATACAGAAAGCAGAATAACATATACACTGTATTTGGGGAAAAAAAAGGAAAATCTATTTAGTTTAAAAATTCCTAAGTTTGTATTAAACTCCAAAAGACAACAGTTACATTTCTAAATTTTCTCCACAAATAAAAAATGCTAAAACTTCTACTCTACGAAGAATAATAATGATTTACCATGCTGGAATTTGAAATGGATGGGTAGAGGCTGGCCCATACAAATCCTTGTTGAGGTGCTGTCAGCAATATTGCTTAGGATTGTATAGCATTTCTTACAAAGATGGGGATGAAAGATGGAAATTTACCTATTAACAGCTAACTTTATTAATTTAGACAATAATGCTTGTTCATCAGAAGTTGCCGAGTACTAATACTCAAATAAATAAACATGAGTTGCTATTGAAATAACAGCACATCACTTGAACTATTACATTACATGGTCTCTTCTATGACTAGGCAACTTCACCTCCAAAAGCATTATAGCACTGGCAAGACCTGCAATACCATGTCTAGGAGATCAGGTGCAATTGGAAAGACAGTTAAAAAGACCAAGTCCTGTTGTGCTAATTTCTGTAATTTCTCTTAGTAGAATGACACTACTTCCTCTCCTGAGACTAACAGTACATTGTCAAATTTTTCCATCCGGCAGACTGACCTTCCAGTACCTTTTAAAATATCTGTAGAGAGATGAAAGATACAATTTATCAATTCAAGTAGATACAGGCAAACCAAAATTGTCCTGGCTCCATCTCTCTATATATTTAGCTGGAGTCATGTCCATGTCAAAAAAGGTAATTTCTCTGTGCTTTGTTTACAGCAGCTAAATCTCTTGCTCTGTTCCTATAGGGAGTCCTTGATTTCAGAGCAGATAGAAATTCTGCTAGCTCATCTACCCTATAAACTATGGAAAGAAAAGTTGCAAAATGCAGAATGATCATAAAGTTTTATCCTTAGGAAGGTGAGAATGAAAATATATATGAACTGAAAAACCTGTAACTCAAGGCCAAAATAGGTAAGCATATGTCCTGCATTCTCTAAAATACGAGTCATGACAGCATTTGGATAAATAATTACAGGAAGACTAGCAAAATTCAGTAATCCCCACAACTATTGAGCTGTCTGAGGTAATTTCCAGTAATTCTTAGAAGTGGAGCTCCTTCATTCTCTCCACTCCAAGGTATTCTCGAAGTATCTCCTGTCTGCTCTTCAGAAAGCAGCAAGAGCTGAAGCAGATCTGAAGGTAGATTCTTGTTCAGAATCTTTGAACCAAAAGCACTCAAGATTAAAATGGATGTGATTAGTAAATTACTGCTTGTTGTACACCAGTTTCTTCACTCGTTTAATTAAAATACATATACAGAAATACTTTTACAGAATGGGCCACCTCCTCCAGGGCAGTCAAATGAACAATTCAGACATAGCATGTTACACTTGTATATAGATGAGACCGTCACAGGTATAAGTGGCAAAGATACACAAGATTCTTCATGAGAATCTTGTGTATCCTCTGTAATATTCTGGTGGAAGAGAGCCTTATCAATCCAGTTATGCACAACAGACTCTTCTTTTCTTAGTAAAGGAAGATGTGGATCAAAAAACACTGTAGTCTCAAAGACTCTTCAAATAAGCATACGGAAATCTCCTTTTAACAAATGCAGGCCTAACTTTCAATTCACTCAGTTCACTTGAATCTTTGGAAAGAAGAAGTTGGCAAAGAAGGGTAATATTAAGCCATATCATGTGTAGTTAGCCTACCTCCAGCATAGTTATTGAGTTGTCTTCTCTTGTATTTGCTCTCACCTCTAAACTACTGGTAGGATGGAGGTGAAGGACAACAAAGATACTAAACTACAGTGAGTGGTATAAAATACTTTTACGTATTTTAACCACCGAAGATATTTGGCCATAGATGTGAACAAAATGAGTCTTTAATCCCCTCAACTCTTCATTTTAATCACCATACTCAACTTCAGTGTTCAAAGTAAATTCTAAGAAAACTGGAAATGCTATAGGAATGGTCATAGAATAGTATGGTTTGGGGAGGTTTCTAATAATAAAATCTAACAATTTTGAAAATGAGCTCTTCTGTCAAGAAATGGTTGAGATGGTCCTGAAGCTGTTCTTTCTCTTCTTCTTGGAGATGCTTTTGTCTCTCACCATGTGCTTACATGTTCATTGAGCCCTAGTAAATGTTACTGTGACAGGACTGCTCATGACTTTTCCTAAGTCTGAATGAGTGTATATGAGGTAGGAAGGAGGGGAACTGTGCATAGCTGGGCAATATCCCATTCTCAGAGCAATTCTCAAAGCAGTCTTTCATTTATATGCTAAGCAGTTGATGTAAAACTGACAGCAAGTTAACACAGCAAACGGAAAAGACACTCTGAGATCCAGTCTTTTGACAAAGCCTTTTTTTTTCTTTTTTTTTTTCTTGAGAAAGGACAATCTATATGTTTCATCATGTGTAATTTGTAAAGTAATTCCATCATGTTTTAAGGAAGATAGAAGCAAGAGAAAGCATCTTGAAGACTGATGGCATAATGTTAGTCTAACCAAAGCATGCAGTAGAAATGTTAAATAGCCTGAGCAGGAAAGAAAAAACAAAAGAACTATGCTTCTGCATACTCATGTGATGTCCCACCCACTAACCACTAGCAGAGCCTAAAGGATCAGTCTCAAAAGTTATCTTAAATACAGAAGCAGTTAAAATAAGCATAATCTTAATAAATATGTAAATTCCATAATATTTGGTTATTTGTACTTTTATGACGCTTTTCCTATCATGAAAATCTATGTTTATAGATTCTTTTGCTTTTAAATCTTCTCTGGTGATAAAACCAGGTTTAGATAATCTGGTGAATGCTAAGCATATCATTCCATAAATCAAATCCAATATTTTTGCATAGTGGATGGGCAGCTCCACCAAGTGTTTACAAACCATTGTGTTGTGTGGTTTTTTGATACAAGAACCTAGTCCTAGGCGGGAAGGAAATGTCTTGGTACACACTAGATAGAGTATTTGGTAGCAAAATAGTGGCATGAGAAACAAGCACGATGCGAAAAACAGTTTATGTAAGCACCACAAGCTTCTCTTGCAATGAAACATAAGAGACAAAAGCTAAGGGACAAAGTATTTCCTTACGTGCATTAATTATTAGTAGCAGGGCATTGGGGAAACTCCTCAAGATGAATTTGAATTTGAAATACAATCTGCTATAAAGAGAGAAGTAGATTTCTTCCAGGTTAGCATCATCTAGGGAAAGCAAGCACCAAAACAAAAAAAAAGAAAAAACAAAAGAAAAAACCAAAAAGGCTTTGTCAAAAGACTGGACAGCTTTTTGGGTACTGTAGAGAAGCTATTTTGTGTATGCAGAGATCATTGGAGGCCTTGGTGTATCTATAGACATCCTCAGACATATAATTCCATGTGCTAAACTTTATTTTGGTTAAAAAATTTCTTGAGGTATCTGGAGTTAAGAGGGATTTCTGAGTAGTGACAAACCTACAAGCATAATGATTTGTGGAGATGTCAAAGGCAAAAGAGTGCTAACTCAGTATCAACAGTGGCAAATCTTTCAAAACAAGACCAAGGTCACCCAGCTGCTGCAGGGCAGGGTAAACTGCCACAGTTACTTTAGGAACTGATAATACAGGGCGTGTAGAAGCAACATCCCCTCTCCTGGCAACTGCTGACCGGAGAATCCCCGGCATGTTCTGTGAAAGCAGGTAGACTTCTTGAACCCTAGGAATCTCTCCATCTTTACATCTCTCTTCACATCACCTTAAGCTACAGCCCGGTCGGCACTAAGAAAGGCTGAGTCACAACTTCCTGCAGATTACTGGGAGCAGTCTGCCACCTACTGCCTAGACAAGCTCTCCGTGTTTGCAGCTTCCCACCTAAATCTCAAGAAAACTTGTTTTAAATGAGATCCACCCCGCTTTGATGCTTCCGAATCTGGAGTCAAATTCATCTTGGATGTTAAGAGGCCAGTTCTGCCCTTCCAGAACTAACTTCTTTTTTAAAGGAGTAGAAAAGATATTATTAACAATTTTCTTCTAGATAACATGCAGGAAGTTGATAGGTAAGTCAGTGTCAAAAGAAGAGATCTTGCTGCCTCAGAAAATAGCAGACTTCACTACACTTGGCTCAGGGATTAACCAGTGATTTTTTTTTCACAGACAAGAACTTCAGTCATGTTCAATGGCAAAACATCAGAGGATGATTATGTTTTTCTGACCTCCTCTTAACCTGTGTTCATTTTAATCTGTGCTTAACTCCTGTAGTCAGCTAGTACAACAGAACCCACAAATGGAAAAACAGAGAAAAAACATCTTTGATCAGTGTAGCTGTTGATTCCAAGCTTATCTGTGCTATATTAAATTTCCATGCTGACTAGACTTTCCACCAGCATTTTCTCACTTCTTGGTGATTACAATGACTGATCTAACCCATCATATCTGACCACTCAGTCTGGCTGCATGAATTTCAGCTGGGGATTTTTCAACATTTTGTCATCTGAAGTCAGATGCTGTTGCCACACACAGATACAAGCTTTCCATCAGAAATCAATGAAGAACATACTTATTCTAGAAACAGCTGTTTCAGACCCAGCAAGCTTGAAACTTTGTAGTTTTCTAATTTTGGGAAAATCTAGAACATAAAAATTCTAAACCCTCAAGCTGTTAATGGATATGACTGTAGTAACTTGAGAAATGACTCATGGCAAGGAAATTCCCACCTCCAAATTCTCCTTCGAGATCTTGTACTAGTGTAACTGCTGAAAATTATGATACAATAAAAGCCAGTTTGATTCCAAGCTTATCTGTGCTATATTAAATTTCCATGCTGACTAGACTTTCCACCAGCATTTTCTCTCTTCTTGGTGATTACAATACTGCTTTTAATAGTAGTAATCACACTAAAAAAAGGCACTTCTTGAGGTAGCTGAAGTTAATGATCAGAAACTGGTTACTGACTTTGTGTTGCCTTCTGTAGTACAGAGCAATGCTGCTTGAAGTACACTCAACACATGAAGAACAGACAAAAAAAGTACATACAAGATCAAAAATAGTGAAGAGAATGTGAAGATATGCAATATACTTGCAGCCACCTCCTGGAAATCCTCACCTGTGTGCTTACTCATCACACATGCAGAGTTCCACTGACTGATCACTCACACCAAGAGCACTTGAATAAGCAAAGGCTTGCAGAGGTAGGTCTGCCTATATAGTAAGGACATGAGCAGTGAAACAAGGAACAACATGGTAAGCTGCAAATATCTCAAATTTTGGGCAGGGCTATTAAATCTCTCTAGGACCTTGAGAGGAAGAAATAAATCCTCCTAGGGGGAAAAAAAAACTAAAACCAATCCACAATGAAACAGTAATATATATTTATATATATATATATGCATAAGGATGCCTGAAGCCAGTAGCTATCTCAGGACCTGAAAATAAAAGGAAACAGAATCCTATGTGATAAGCTTGTTACAATTTGCAACACAGCTTTAGGGTTTTTTTAGTTTTTCTTTTAATCAGCATAGTCCATGCTGTGCCTCTGTTTACTGGTTGAACTAAAATAAATTTAGGGCCAAACTGAACAGTTTGTCTTTTATCTGCCATGTGCTGAGTCATCACTTTGTGCTTCTGTCGAAAGCTATATTAGTGTTCCTAAAAAACTGAGTGTACCAGATCTCTAAGCACTGGTCAGAGAGAAAAACAAGTTTTATTCAAAGACGTTATTGCTAGCCACTTTTACATAAGAAAAGAACATAAGATAAATAAATAAAATACTACATTTTCTCTCAAGGACTACCAAAATGCTTAGTTTATTCAAATACAATGAACTAACAATTCAGTTTTAGGCTATTTCTATATAAAATAGGCTGTATACCTTATTGACTTCAATCTTATTTCTGCATAGAAACATTTTCTTGTAAGGGTCAGGTCACTTCAGATCATAAGATGCACACTGAAGTAATTAATCAGCATATCTGGTATTATGCAAATAATTACCTCTTCATAAAAGATTCAGTTTGAACATGTCCAGTTCAAAAAAGGCTTGGTGCCTTTTTTGCTAACAAATCACTTGTTTTTGCAGATTGTGAGGGGAAAGTATTGATGAAAAGCTTGAACAATTATGAAATTGGTTTATATATGCATGAATTTTATTCTTGACACTCTAATGGTGGGAGATATTCCTCTTTTCAAAATGGAATTTGGACTAAAAGCAGAAACAAAAGAATTCTGAGCTTGTAGGATAGAGAATATAGTCCTTTTCATTGCTGCTATAACGTCACCTCAATTGAGGGACAGTTCAAGCATTTTTAAACTTAGGGTACCCTCCTCTCAAGAGGATAGCACTTACTTGCTAACCCACTAATTAAATAAGCACACTAGCTAATTTCAGTTCACTGTTAAGTAATTTCTCAAACAACTGATTAATTCATATAATCCAAGCTGTTTTATTAGTATAATACAATAATAACTTCTTATTTTCCATAAATTAAGAGGTGTAAATAAGGATATATTCAAGTTTCTTTTCTTACATGCCTCTCTGCCATACACTAAAAATGGGACAGCAGAAGTTCAGGGAAATTTGGCCAAAAAACAAACTAGCACTAAATATGGTTACATAAGTATCCATATGCTTATGCTTAAAAACTACAGCATATGCCTCATATACCATTTGATGGTCACGATCTATGTCAAAGCAAAGCAAAAAGTGTGGGAAGATAATATGGATAATATACTGCCTGAAATGGATGCTAGAGGGAGTGTTAACTTGCTGCATGTATTTCTGCCTTGCTTCTTGTGCTTGCTCAGATTCATCTACTTCTGTTTTCCATTAATTCAGCCAAATGACCCAGTGATCTGGATATTAAAGATGAAATACTCTTTCATCACTGGAAACTGAAATACCAGCATCTCTGCGATACTGAGAAATAGGTAAGGGAATCCTTGATTCCGTCATACTGAGAAAAACGAAACCAGTAACAGCATGAGGAAAATGAAGGTGAAACTGTAAAGACCTAAGAAAAAATATCTACCAACTCAAAAGAAAACAGAACTTTCCAAATCACTGCTTCTGCTTATTACAGGAAACAGGAAAGAGCCTGAAAACCATGCTGACCGATGCTCTTTTTATGACTCACTGCATCCAGAATTCTTACATTGTAGATGTCATTCAATAACAAGGGAAAGGCAAACTATTAGCTTCTCTATGTCCCATGTTTGCAATGCTGTTTAGCATTATTGCAGTATAATGCGACATTCTCCTTCTGTTAACATGGATGTAATCTGATTACCACTGTAAATAACTCATCACCCCAGCTTCATAAGCATCTGTGCCCATCTCTTCAAAGCCTTCTTCCAAAGAGAGGGTGTGTTGCCTAGTAATATGCCCCACCCTCATTCAGACCAGCACTAGTGATCACTAGTATTGCACAGAGAATTTAATACATTTCTCACGTAAATGACCAAACTTCTTGCCTGTGAACAATGAGGGTGAGAATATGCCCATAGGGAATACCAGTGAGCCCACTTACATGGGTTCAATCATTTTATTTTTCTCCATGGGCTCCGCCATGTCATTATTTGCAGGTGCACCAACAATGATTCACGTGCCAAAGACAGTGTCTTAATCTGCTGCTTTTTCCTGCCAAGATGAATGATCAGGTCCAAGGTTCAGCAAAAAGCCTCCTCAGTGCACTCCCCAAGTGTCAGCAGCCACTCACCTCTGTCTGGATCCTGCTTGCTCCGGGTCTCCTTGGTGCTACGGGGACAAGGAGGTCAGTGACTTGTGTGCCAGCTGGAGTTTGTTGGCCCTGAAGTACCAAGGAGACTTGGTGGCTGCCTGCCCTGACCTACAGGTTCTGATCCATCCAACAGTCTGAGATGGCAGGAGGCTTTAATGTTTTAATACCAGAATTACTTATTTGTAGATATTTGACATGACACTGGATACTGATTTAGAAGAGTGATGCAGCATTATGCTGAAATCACAACACAAACATGACACAATGATTGTCAAGGACTCTAGTATTTCACTGAAATCAAGTCCTGAAAGTTGTCAGAGGGAAAAGGAGAGCCTGCATTATGTTGGTTGCTATTTGGAGATTCAGAGTCAAGGACTGGGTAGGGTAATTGTGCATGACCTTTCAGATCTGAGATCTGTCTGCATCGAGGGGAGGCACAGCTCCCAGGATCAAGGCTTTTTCTGTCTCTATCAGGAGTTTCAGGTTTAAATACCAATTAAATCAGATGCACCTTCTACCATCAGTGTGTGACATGCCAGCTCTGCCATGCAGGGACAACCAGGGCTTTGTGTGCCATTCTTTGCAGTAGAAAGTTACACTAAGATGTAAAGCTACGCACAGGAATACAGTCTAAAATACCATTGCTGATGATTTTTAGGCATTCTGACTGAAGTGAGGTGAAAGCAAAATCACTACAGTTAATTTTCTGTTTTCCATGGCAAAAAGGGACAGGGGTAGGGAGAGAGCAGCTTAAGTTAAGCTTTGTATGTAAGATGGGTATACTACAAACCACATACACACAAGGCTATACTAACCTTTGAAATAGTTGTAAACAGTTTCTGCGAAGAGCAGGGGTAGATATTAAGCAGCAGCATCCAAAAGTGCAAAGCAGCAGGTGTTGGGCATTTTCTGTGCCATGGTGCTGGAGCCAGGGGTGTCTGGTGAAATCTCATAACGAAACAACTGAAAGTTTTGAGAAGTTGAACACAGCTCAGCAAAATAGCTTTTGAACTGATGTGGACTTCCTGACTGCCAGTAAACAGATAATTACATTCTTTGTTTTATTATTAAATTATGTTGTTGAACTTTTATAAAACCAAAATACATTTTTTTAAAATCCATCATGAAAATGTGTTCTGCTTGTGGATCCTGCATATAGGGAATTAAGCTATTGTTGGTAATGGGGGTCGCTCACCAGTACACAGATAATGCTTGAGATTAAATTGTTATAAAAACAATACAACTTCCATATATTATAAAAATTTGATCTTTCAGCCAGAAGCCTTTTCATTGCTGCTGCTGTTATTAGTAGTGATCTGTTCACAGAAGAATTAGAGTTGGGGAATATTATTAGGCCACAAAATGTTCTTTTCGCTTTTGCAAAACCACCTTGCAGGTGTATCATTCATAAATGGTTAGTCTGCATTTCTCAGCTACCAGAGTCATTCTAAATGGTAAAAAGCATACCACTGGACTATGGGAAGGTTTTTAAAATAAAAAAAAAAAGAAAAATGAAAGAAAGAATCCTTCTGATTCACATTCTTTCTCACATGGCTATGATTTCAAAGGCTTGGCCTTCAAGTTATGTCATTATAATCTCCTCTGTTCTTCTCTGTGTTTCATGGACAATTTTTGATGGTAGAAAGACCGGATATTCTCAAGAACATTCTTACTCTCTGAAAATAGTAAGACTTTTCTGACTCTCTGAGGCACCGTGGGCAAGATAAAGAATTCCTTTGTTGCTTTGTCCACAATTATTTCTGTTGGGCATTGTAATCTCACTCATTTCTAATTCTGGGATTTGTCCCCAGGCTAGGGAATCAGAGAATTTATACTTACTTTTCCTCTACATGCTGTACAGGTTGCAATGGGGAGTCAAGAATATATAAGTGACTTCATAACTCTTGCTGATGAAAACTGTATTGCATAAGGAGAGAACCTGTTGTTTGGTTTTCAGAGGTCCTTTTGATTTAGATGACCAAACTTAAATACCTGGAAGGCACTGCAGCTATAGATACATTCAAGGAATAACACTGTGATTCTGAGTAGTTCTACCAAAACATTCCTATGACTGAATTTTCCTACTGTCCTACTAATTCACTCTGCTCCTGAAATATTTCAGTGTTCAGAATTACTTTTTTTGGATTTTTTTTTTCTTTTTTTGTTACACTAATTGCTGAACATAAATCTTGGCCACTCTGTCAATGTCCAGTTTCTCAAATTAGTAGCATTCCTAGTCCTGAGCTAGCATTTGCATTTAACTTAACCCTTTCAATAAGCATCAAACTGTAACAAATAAATTGACAAAGAAGTTGACAATTCCATGTCTTAAGTATGTGAATTTCATAAGATTGGAGCATGTTCTTAAATATGTAAGACATGTAAAACATGGCATGACATACTGTCACATAGATCAAGAAGTTTAAGAAGCCTGCAAGGTACCCTTTCATCTGTTTTGGTTCTCCTGTCCATAAAAAGAGACAGGGAGAGATCAATTTTGCTGCCTTTTTTTTTAGAGGAGAAGTGTGGTTTTGTTAAAAAAAATGCATATTTTTTAAAGGTTGTGCTGGGATATTTGGACATTATACACAAGACTATACAGAAAAAGAAATATTAATGTACTTTCAACTAGTCAAATATTAGAAGCAGAAGGATGTTGTGAAAATAAATTAATTCATGCTCCTAGAGCACTCAGTGTACTGAAGAATGCCACAGAAATGTCAATATGGAAATGAGTAAATCTGAGGCTTGAATAATAGAGTTGGCATAGTATACACTAAATAAATCTTGGGCCAGCAAACTGAGCAATGTGAATAGAAGACAGTACAGCATGCATGTGTATTCAATGAGTCCTTTCATTTTCTGGAGAAGATAAGGCAAAGTTCCCATGGAAAAATATAGTACATAAGCAAGCAACTGTTTGCAAAGGTAATCCTAATCTTCTGGAATTTTTTAACTCTTAAATACTTTTGGTTTTACAATGACAATATTGCATAGTTGTTTATGTGTGTAAATGTATAATTCTCCGGGTTTATTTTAAGACTCTACATAATTATGATGTGGGATTATATCATATATCACATCTAGATCTGCAACATGGATCTCTGACAAGAATACTAACAGTAACTAAAACCAGAATTAAGTTGGCATCCACTAAAGGGATATTAAATACCTATGAGCAATAGTTTTCTCAGCCTGAGTTATCCTGCAGAAATCGTGGATCCTAGTTTAGCTGACTATTGTGTGCTGCCTCTTTTGTCCTGTCTTTTTCAGCCTGTTGCTCTGTTAAACCCTTTCTCCCGCCCCTTTCTTCTACATTTGATTCTTCCTAGCACCCTATGTTGATTCAGCTTCTATTCCTCAGTTCAGTCCCTGTCTCCTTCTCTAGACATTCCCAGTCCTTCTTCTCAGCTACTTGTATCATTAACAGTGTTTCCCTATGCCAGGTCTAGGTATTTTGAGGTATTTCCTTACTCTTCTCCTTTTGCTTTCCCTCTTTTGTCAGTTGTCTGTATCAGACTTCTGGAGAAGAAGTCCTCTTCTCCCTACACAGGCACTTGTTCTGTTAATAGTAGAATTTTCCAAAATCGTAGCCTCACAGTGCTTCCTATCTTCCCAGTTCTCAGGTCTAACCTGTCAAAGCTGACTGATCACCACTTTTCTCTCTCAGCTGTTCAAGATCTTTGTCCATCCCATGATTCCCAAATGCAAAACCCACTCCTAACACATCAGCCTCAGCTAGCACCTGCTCTCCAGTTCTGGCCCTCTTTTCCTACGTTCCAACTTCTATTTTGCCTTGGCCCCTTGTCTTTCTCACAGTCTACTCCTTCTTGAATGCCTCTGTGTGTTTCAGACCATGCCACTGCATGGGCTATGGGTCAACACTGGAAAGAAATATTGACTGGGATATCTGCAGTACCTTCTGTCACAAAATGGTCCCCAAGAGTCAGATATTTCAAAGAGCAGTTTACCTTAAGCAGGCTTAGGTAAGTTTACCTAAGCTGAAGCGTCCCCATGATGAGCCAAGTATATGAAAATTTTCACTGTCGTATTTTATCAAGGTTTCCACTGAAAATATGTGTACAGAGTTTTTTCAGATGCATACAAACTGGCTAAATGCAATGAAAAAGAAGGTAGTTAAAGACTTGCTCTATGAAATAGTTGCTGTTTTCTTTCACATGCAACAAACAATACATTTCTCCTTTACTTTTTCCTTTGAAAAAATATAACCACACTTTTTAAATATATTGTCATTCTCTGTAGCTGTTACATCATTGTGAATTGTTATTTAGTTCCATGAAAAGACTCATTTTACCATGAATGACATCTGCGATATTAAGTAAATCTGTTATATTCACTTTTCTTACACCAGATGCACTCACATAAACTACTAACACTGGGTTGCAACTAATATTGGAACCTACCTATTGGAAGGCAAAAGAGTTAAAAGATAATCTGTAGATTATCTTTCAAACACACACCAAAAAGACCAGGTTACACAGGCCTATAGGTGGACGAAGAGATCAAAAGTTGTTATGGGAGTATTTACTGATCATATGTTCATGCCATAATTAAAGCATTATCCAAACAAGAGTTATTGTAGTCAAAAGGAAAGCTATCAATATGAATACAGATTGGCATGAATCACTTTATTGAGGGTTATTATTAGTAATTCAACAAAATTTATCATGAAGCTAATTAGCTTAGGCTACAGGTATTATCAAGCTATTAGTGGAGATAACGAGTTATCATTAGATGAGTCTACCAGGAAATTTAGAATTATTAAAAGCGAGCATCCAGAAGTTACCTTTTAATTAACGGCACAGAGAAGATAAATTATCAATACTATCTGCATGTATTTTTAGACAAAATATGTCAAGATACATAAAAATTTGATGTGAGCTTTGAACTGCTGGCAAATTGTCAGCATAGTCTTAATGCATCTTTGGGATAACAAAGAGTAGAAGACTGATGCAGTAATGTGGGTCTGATTTTCCCGAAGGCCCTCTGTGTAACCTGCATTTTGGCATCTGCAACAAATTAGGAATAAAAGTGACGAGATTCAGGACAGAGGTTTTCAAAGGCATGCTATTTAATTAGTGTCAGGTGGGACTTGTACATTTCCCTCCCCCTTGTCCCTTTCAAAATCTTTCTGTTACCCTCTCTCAGTCAAGTCCTATGATTTAGTCATCAAAGGATATTGTTATTGTTATTTGGTCATCTAAAAATTACAATTAGTAAGTATATTTCCTCTTAACTATCCTAAATTTATACTAAGCTGTGGTGTACCACTTAGATCCACTCTTTAAGAAGGCTGGACAGATCCTCATTACTTCATGGTAGAAAAACAGTAGTCGATCTCAGAGTGGATGGTCCTGCACTCTCCAAATAAATTGTGAATAAACTATTCCCAGTTCTAATAGGAACTTATTTTCTTGTAAGATAAGGAAGGGTGGAAGAATCTCTCCTTTCTCCAAACAGATGACACAAAATTCTGCCCCATCATTTGAGACAGGAAAGGAAGTTAATTTGTCCTTTGCTTGATGCTTGCAGGCTAGGTAGAAACTTGTTCTTTGTTATTGCTGTAAACCACAATATATCTGCTTTAAAAATATTAGGATCTCTGCTATTATAGGTTGTATTTACAATCATTGTATTTACTGTGGCTGTAGAGAATCCTAGCACTGGCTCTCTCCTGTATCTGTACTGTAGTGTGCTTGAAGAATTCAGCCATCCTAAACCAGTCTGTCAGAACAGGTGCTGATCACCAAAATAGCTGGTGGAGTATTAATTATTTAGTAGTGGACCAGAACTCTTCCTTCCTTCCAGATTTCAATAATAGGATGGTAAGGAGAGACCTTGCTCTCCAGATTGGAGATGGCCTGAACTCTTTTGGAAATTAAAGTATTTGAACAGACAAGGTCAGATTGACATTTGCAGTACTTCAGATGAAAGATTTAGAAGAAAGAAATATGGATTTGCTTCTCCAAAGCAATTTAACATTTTATCTTTCAAGAAGGCATCAAAACTGTGTTTTGTTATTCTTATTTTAATAATGATAATTGCTCTAATATGATTCCTGACTCTGTAAGTGACTGGGAAACCCAAGGGCGAAACACTACCTGTGTCAGACACAGCTAATAATAAATCTACCATTGGCATTAATGGAGTGAGGATTTTGTTCACTTTCTTTTTTATAGCTTTTTAAAATAAAATCATAGACTTTTATATTGGAAGAAGGTGTTAAACCCACAACTTTTGTATTCCAGATTTCCACAAACCTTAAGGTAAACAGAAAAATGAGACCCTATCTCTAAAAATACATAGTATCATATCCTAAGAAAAAAACAAGCAAACTAGAATGCTGTTGTCTGCATATAGTGTAATTTCACACACGCTTTACAATTAAACAGTTATGAAATCCTGGTCTACTTTAATCTCTGAAAGATATTGTACCATGTTGTACAATATAATTTCCATTACTGCCTGTCTGAACTGCTAAACACACATTTCTTGTTTTATTTTTCTCTGAATAATAGTTTCAAAATTATTATTTCACTTTCTTTCATATTTTCTCAATCTTAATCTGTGTCCTCCTTTCCTTTTATCAGTCGTTCACATTACAAAGTTAACATCACTACTTACACAAAAGCATGTCCAAAAATAGAGGAAAACACATAGTTACTGAAATACTAGCTTGAGCTGAATAAATATAATGAAATATAATCTGTGCTGTCTGATTAAAATCTATTAAAATATTGATTACTACTTTGTTACACGGTTATGCAAATGTTATTCTTTGTTGTCAAGTAATAAAAATCTAACAAGCCACTGCTTTACTTGATGTGTTTTACCTATCTATATTAAAAACACAAAAAAAGTATTAAGGCAAAATATAATCCCCCTGAAAAAAAAAATACTCTGAGCCAACTAATCAACAAAACCATAAATCGCTCCAAGCCTGTCCAAAAACTTTTCCATGTACTCAGCCAAAGAAACTCTTCTGAGTCATACGACTTCCCTCTGAAGTTAGATTTCTGCAATTCCTAGTATATTAATAAAACATTAAATCTTTTTTTCCCTTTTAGGTCCATAAGCAAAAGCAATTTATCAGCTTCCCAAAAGTAATGTTATTTTCCCATTAGCGTTATTTTACCATGGTGTCCCAGATTCAGAGAACTAGAGTTATCAAAAGAATGACTTACTAGTATTTAAATGTCTTACATAAAATATAAGATACAAAGGATAGTTTATATGATGATGAAAAGGATATTAAAAAGTAGCAATTAACTGTGATTTTGATCTTTTTTTCTCCAAGATAATTAGTTCCAGTTACAATTTGTTCCTCATTTCTCCCTTCATGTGTAGACTTTAATGACACTATCTTAAAGGAAAGGCTTTTTTTAAAGGTAAGATCATATCTTCCAATGAGAGTCATATTTAGAAAGGTTCAAATATTCAAAATATTCACGCCAATCATTAGGAATTTTAAGGAAATGTTACAATGCTGCCACGGATTTGCAAAATGTTCGGGAAATCTTACATATGGTACAGACCGCGGGGAAGTCGACGGGGAGCCCAAGAGTCCCGTAAGAACTCTCCAGGATGGTTAGCTAACTACATAAATCAGTGATTCAGCTTCAGCAACGTTAACGTGGCATTTAACACTACTTTTAAAACAGCACAAATAATGAGGATAATAATTAAAAAGCGTGGTTTTGATTGTTCGACGTGCCTTTCACAGCCTGACGCCGCACACGCTCGGCCGCCAGACCGAGGGTCAGCGACTCTCCTCAGGCGACGGGCGAGGGCAGCGGGGGCGGAATTTGCACCGGGCGCCTCGGCGCGTGCGCAGGGAACCGCCCCGCTTCCCGGCAGAACAGAACAGGGCAGGGCAGGGCAGGGGGCGAGGGTGGGAAGGAAGGCAGGCAGGAGGGCGGACGGGCAGGCGGGCGAGGCGGCGGGAAGGGGAAGGCAGAGGCAGAGCCCGTCAGGTGACCGCGTCCCGTGACGGCCCCGGGCGGGACGGCGGCTGCGCCGAGGGGCGGTGTCGCTGCCCGAGCTAAGATGGCGGCCTCCAGCGCCAGGCTCTGAGACAGCGGGAGCGGTGTAGCGGCTGCTGCCCGCCCGGCCGGCTGGGGGCTGAGGGGCGACGGCTCCGCTCAGCGCCCCTTCGCCCTGATCGCTGGGAAAGCGCAGTGCTGGTGGGGGCAGGTCCGGGCAGCGCGGGCTCCCCGGCCAGGTAAATCCCATCGGCGGGGGAGGTGAGGGGCGGCGGCGGCCCCCGCCTCCTTGCACAGCTCCGGGCGCTGCTCGGGGCCGGGTGGCCGGGCGGGGCGGTGTGGGGAATGTGGGCAGGGCTGGAGGCAGCGCTCGCTCTGGCCATGGGGGCTGATGCTGCCCCGGCGCAGCCCTGGTCCCTGCCCCAGCCGTGAGGGGCCGGGGCGGTGAGCGGGCGTCCCTCGTCCCCAGCACAGTGGTACCTGTGTTATCACAAGCCGCTCTCGAGCCCTTCGCTTCCTGTATCCGAGCACAGGAGCGCGCTGGGGTTTTTTCCAGCCTCAGCCTGCCCGGTCCTTCCCTCGGAGTGCCCTGCACCTGATGCGGCTTCTGTAGCCGCCGGGCAGAATTTGTCCTCTTTCTTGGATGAATACTGGCGTGTCCATTTAGAAAATATACGTTATTTACCTCCTGCTGGCCTCAGATAAAAATATACCCATGATGACATGCTTTGGGAAATAATTTATGAAGGGCGAGTGAGATGTGGAGATTTGTGCTCACAGAGATGAGATTTTATTTCTTTTTTGAGTGCTAACAGTATTCATCATGAGCATGAGCAGAACTAAATGCATCTTTCAGAAAGTCTACCCTTAATGCGCTTATTTTTCCCAGAGTGTTTGAATTTCTCCCGTGGATGCTTTTCACTTGCTTTTTGTTTTCTGGAAGTCTAAACAAGTAGGCATGCTGAATGGTTTTCTGTGTGCAGTGAGCTGCCAGCAGTGTTTCGGGCAGGTTGGGTGGAATGGAGCTTGCACCTTGATAGATGTGTCTCTGCTGAGAGCCAAGCTCTGGACCGTAAAAAATGTTGTCTTAGCACTTCAGTTTGGATGGGAGGGTTTTTTTCCTCTTTTCAGCTTGGTACTCTGAAGCTGAGGGAATGTTTGAGCATTCTGCTTGAAGGGAAAAATAGGCGTATAAGCTTATTTTGGGACTTCCTATTAATGCACCTAATCTCTGCTATATGGCTGCTTTTGAAGTTAATGTAATCTGAAATGTATTTTCCCTTTTTCTCCTCTGCTCTTTCACAAATACATCCATGATGGTCTGAGAAGATGAAGTTGAGTAGATAACTGCTTTGTTTCCTGTTACTTGGTGCTGATTAAATAATACTGGATTTCAGAAAATATTCCGTGTTTGAGAACTTAAGTTCTTTGAAGTCTTTTCTTGATTATTATACAATTGTCTGTATAGGCAACTTGCATGTTGTGAGAAAAGGAGGGAAGCTGTTGAAGGGACTGCTACTGACTCAAGTTTCATTTTAGGATTGCATTAGGAAGATGGTCTTTAAACAGTCTGCCATGAATAAGCTCCAAATAACAGGGCCATTATTATAGGTGTAAAAACTATGCTTGGCTCCAGCCTACTTCAGTTCATAGATATGCAGCTTTGTCTAATTCCTGCCTGCTGTGGGCAGCCAAGTGGCAGAACACTGAACTAGAAACTGTCTCCTTTCCATTATAACTGATGGTTTTTTTCCACTTGCAACAAATATCTGAGTGTTTGGAGGCTCGGAGCTGCGGTTCTGTCCCTGTGTGGTATAGACTTTCCAGGAACTTTACCCTTGAATTTTAACTTTGTTGGAATACATTTCTAAAAAGATTTATTTCATATGTATTGCTCGATCCTCTGTGTGTCATGTGGCATTTTTCATAGTTTCCAAATACATATTTGTCCTGAGGGACTGAATCACTGTGTATTTCCAGATTTTAAGTGTTATACTGGGGATTGGTCTTGAGGCCCAGATCTGTGTTTCAGACTGAGGAGGTGACTTTGCTTTTAACTTCGTTTTGAAGCTCAGCAAGTTAAACTTACTGACTTAATAATTCTTCAGCTGGCATTCAACCGTATCTCGAGGTGTTAACTTTCAACTGTTCAGCTTCTTGATTTGCTTCCAAAAACCTATTCTGTCAAAAAAATTAACAGCTGTCTTGCCTCACTAATAAAACAGAACAATATTCTGAAGAAATATGACAAGATGGCTAAACTATGACTGAAAGGAGCACTTTTCTTACTTGCCCCCATTAGTGACTAGACCCTTTTATTCTGATACTCACCTGTCTAGCTGGTGAATCAGATGGGTTCACGGATCCAGCAGAATGCTAATGTAGATGGAAAAGAAAAGCAGAATCTTTCACACTTGTTTTTGTCCTTAATGTGGGTTCTCAGTGAGGAAATGGGAGCAGTCAGCTGGAGGAGGGACACTGATATTGTCACTGTCATTTTGGGTAGTATTAAGATTAAAATTCTCAGCCTGTTTATGTCTTGGATCACGGGAGGTGGGATTGCTGCTATCACTGAGGCAGGCTGCACTTAACCTCTTCTAAGGATCTTGTGGGCCTTATCTCTTTCTCCTCTTACAAAAAGGACTGAGAGTTCCTGCACAACAGATTAAGAAATGTGAGTTTCCACAGCTAATTAGACTGTAGTACTTTAAGAGAAGAGTACTGTTCTGGGAAGTAAAAAAAGTTTACTGCTTGTTAAAAAGCATCTGTGTGAAGATAAAACTCTGCAAGTTAGTGCACACAGCAGTGAAAGAGGCAGATGAAACCTAGACAACTAAAACATTTTAGTGCAGAAAAACTCATTTATTTCAATAATGCCTTTAAAGCTACAGAGGTGTAGATGACTGGAAATCAGACTCCAGACCTCTAAGCTAGAAGGTAGATATGTAGATCCACAGATTAACAGAACCTTGGGGATTTTTTTTCGGTGTTTTGTTCTTATTTTTTTCCTAGTTGATCCCTTATTTTATGCTCATAGTACATCTCTCTCTCAGAAAAGTCACACTTGAACTTGCTATGGGTATCTGTCCCTGTGTAGTCAAGACTTTCCAGGAATTCTAACTTGTATTTAGCCGTGCTGGAATAAATCTTTGAAAAGAAATCTCAGTTTCTTATCTGCATTTCTCTTCCTCTTTCCCCCAAGAAATCTCAGTTTCTTATCAGCATTTCTTTCTCCTCCCCCCAGTGGAACAGAATAATAGTCATGTCTGAGGCTCTGAATCCTACCTTAGCATTGGTTAAACCTTAATTTAAGAAAGATCTGCAAGTTTTGTAGTAGTAGAGGAATAATTTGATCAGGAAAAGAGTCAGTCTCAATTCTGCACTAAACTTTGGACCCGTGTTCAAACTTCTGACTTTATTTAAACTGAAGGACACTTATGTATAATTACAGCCATGCCTGTTGCTTTGATGCCTGCAAGGTCACAGCTTTGTTTCTAGCTTTACAAGTGCTACTTGGAGACTAACTTTTCTCCATTTCCTGAAATAGATTGTTTTCCCAGATGGTAGTTTTGCCTGAAGAATGGGAAATCCTGGAGAAGTGGAAAGTGCATGCAAGTTTAACACAGCTTGTGTAATATACCTACTCGTGTAAAAGGTCCCTTTGAACTAAAACTATTCTGTGTTTCTATATAGCTTGAACTCTGAGGCAGGGGGAGTCCTGGAAGCAGTTCAGGCCCCTTAGTTCAAGGGGTTGCTATTTCTGGTACATGAGGCATGCAAAAATGTGGTTTCAGCTCTTCCCCCAAAGCTGTTTCACTGCTATTTACAGTACTAAAAGGACCAAATAGGAAAGTATTGCTGAACTTTTGTTCTGTGTAAAAGCTGATTAAAATGTCCAGGGCATGTTTAGGGGAAGTGCTTTAGTTAGGCTTCTAAAAGAAGTTCCAAGTCATAGACAATATTTTGCGCGCAGGAACCTCAGATTATCTGACCAGACTGCATTCAGCATGGCTGAACTCTCTCAACCAAACAAAACGTGTTTATAAAACGTTATATACTTTCAAAATACTCGTTGCCTCTGCTCCAGTGGAAATGGAACAACTGAACTAGGTGTTTCTCTGGTTTCAAACCTTTGAGAATCATGAGTATGGGATATGGAATGGCTGTGCTGCAAAGTGTTCAAAATAACCTTTGAAGTTTTGATTTTTTTGACTACTGGATACCAAAGGACACTTAAGATGATTGTTAAAATTGGGACCTTATTGTCATGGATGCTTTTATGAGTGAAATAACAAATTTAACTCAATTTTTGTGTTGTCAGTCAGCTTTTTGAAGGTCTCTTGAATACAGGAAGAAGAGGTAAAGGTAACAAGAATGTTCTCTTATTTTAGGAAATTAATGTGATAAATCTAAGCAGGCCACTGTAGCTTACACTGGCAATATGGCTAAACTTGATTAATGATAAATCCTGATGTGTTCTGCAAAGTGAATGGTTGTATCGTCTTAGGTGCTCAAATTACATTGTATCACATTGTTGATAGCAAGAATGATGCCACACTGGTTCTGTCAGAATGAGTGAAGGAAGAAAACTTGGTTTCTTCTAAAATGTCTGTCTTTGGCATGAACTGTTTTTTTATCTTTTTGCTTATCTATTTTTGCTCTTCCTGTGGAACTAAAGACAACTGAAAAATGATTGCCGGACTTCAACGTAGCAGCTCAGAACAGTAGGCTACTGTTAGCCTTTCTCTCTGTTAAATTGCTGGAAAATGTGTGCAAGAAATAATTGTTACTAGATTTTGGCATATATTGCCTCTGTAGTAGTCTTCTCAGTGGGAGGGATAGTGACAATCACTGTCCAGAAGCACAGTGAGTAAAGCATCAAAGCTTAATGATTTTAGTAGCTTTGATCTAAAAAAAAAGTCTAGTGAATTTGTCACTTCCACTTCACGTACAATACTTCATGTATCAGTATCCTGAATCCAGTTAGATGTTAAAATTACTGGAAGCTGCTGGTAGTTCATAAAGGAGTGTTTCTCAGTTCTATATTATTAAGAGTAGATGTTTGCAACAGGAGAACATCTTGCTTTAAATACCCTAAAGCAAGTGGTGTTCAGGTTTGGGAGACTTAATAGAGCTGGTCAGAGGAGTCTGGTATTGGTGAAACTGGAATTACAGATAAATAGATCTTTTAATCCCATACTTAGTGGAGCTAGTCTTGTTATAAGCCTCTTATTTTATTTTTACTAATACATTAGTCAATGTCAAGAAAATGGCTTTGAAAGAAGGGTATGAAGATCGAGTGTCTGGCACTTTGTTCTGAGAGAGAACTTTAAAACACAAAATGATCAGACCCAAAGTGTGCTACTGTACAGTAAGCAGTTTGGATAGAGTGTACTGTGTTTATTCCAATCCATGGCAATAATAATAATACAATATAGTTCTTAAACCAGGTAAAAAAAAGAATTTGAGGAATAATCATAGAATGCTTTGGGTTGGAAGGGACCTCAAAGAACATCTCATTCCAACCCCCCTGCCGTGGTTGGGGACACCTTCCAGTAGACTAAGTTGCTCAAAGCTGAATCCAGCCCGGCCTTGAGCAATTCCAGGGATGGGCCAGTGGGGCATCCAGAGCTTCTGTGGGTAACCAGCTGAGCGTCCACTGTCTACGTCACTGACAAAGATGTTAAAACAGTGCCAGTCTACTGACATCTGAGGAATGCCACTTGTCACTGTTATCCACTTGGACATTGGGCTGTACCTCAAGTTCTCTTCAGTAGGTAGTGATGATTGTGCTGCTTCTTCACCTGAGGGAAGGAATTCTCAAGTTCATTTCAATCAGGCTATCCATTCTTCATGTTTATGACTCCATAACTGCTGCAGTCTTTGCTCAGAAAGAAAATAGCCTGGAGTTGTAGAGGGTAGAAATTAGCGATGAGGTAATGTTACGGGTCATCCATCTCAAAGTAAGAAATCTTCCTTTGCCAAATCAAGTAGAGTTAGCTGAATGTAAAAAGATAACTGGGGTTGTAATGTAACTTTGATGAATCAGTGGGGTAGTGACTGGGATTGAATTGCCTTAGAGTTACTTTGGGCAACCTCTCTGAGTTCTTGCAGACTAGCATAAGTGCCTGGTGTTTTTGGGGATGCCACCACGTTAATGGTGTAAACCTCAGAGTAGTACCAGTCATTAATCAGTAACAGGGAAGCCTGTTTTGACACATTTGAAAATAAAACTAATGCTGTAGATAAAACTGAGAGTGACAGCTTCACTTCTGTGCTTAAGCAGACATTCCCTGATTAAGTGCCTTGCCTATGGCATTGTGAAGTAAAAAGGAAGTTAATTTCCTAAGTACTGAACATGCATCTGTTTCAGTCATGGAAGATAGTGTTCAGAAGCATTCCTTAGAACTTAGCAGCTCCTAAAGCAATGATCCACTCAAGCAGTTGTGGACAAGTTTAACTAAATCCTGAGTGTGTGTTTGGGGAATAGATATTCTTATGTGAAATAAGTGTGTCAGGATGTTAGTGGTGAGATTGCTTAAACTTTTACAGCACAGGAGGGGTTCTCAGCTCTTTAAACACCATGCTTAGCTAATAAGTTTCTCAACTTCAGATTCTGTTCCAGACTGGAAAACAAACTGATATCCAGATATCTCCTTACTGTTTATTTCAGAATTGCAATAGGAGTTTGGCTTAGCTGGAGTTACGGTTATAGGGTTCTCAAATAATTTTGATACTAAACACTTTTCAGAAGTAAAGCATTCTGGAGGTGATATAAAATACACTTGAATGTGAATCTGCAAAGGTGCAGTGAAAGTAGAGTGATTGTAATAGGGCAAACAAGACATAAATTACTGGAACCTGATACTGTTAAAGAGTAGCTAGTGTAACAAATTCAGTGGAGAAACTAATAATTCATGTGCAGCTCCATGTGCAACTTAGTCCATGCACTGTTTGATAAACTTAAGTATTCCTAATTTTTTTGTGTGTGTGGAATTGACAAAACAGTGACTCGAATGTTTAAAACCCCAGTGTTTTTGTTTTGAAGCATATTGATGATTAGTGAACTTTGGTTTTAAATAAAAATCCTTAGTACTAACAGGATGTCTCCTTTGTTTTCAGGTCTTGGCACAGAATGAATATAATTAGAGAAAACAGAGATCTTGCTTGTTTCTACACAACAAAACATTCATGGAGGGGAAAGTAAGTAGTTTGAAGTTTGTTAATTTTGGGGAGGGGGGTTTAATGTTTTGCGTGACACTTCTCCCTGTTACTGGATTTAAGTGCATCCAACTGATGGGTGAAAACTGAAGTACAGGTTCCTGCTGCTCACTCTCTGAACTGACTGTATTTTCACTAGAATCAGTTTGAATTTTAAATATTGCATTATAGCCTTCCTCTGCACATGTTCCCGTGCTTCAGTGTAGCTGTGAAATGGACCACCTGACTTAGTTTCTGAGTCTCTTGAACTTACTATGTAAAGTACTAATTTGAAAGTGGAAATGCTTCTTAGAACAGGTTTGGAGAGGAGTAATGTCTTATGTACTTTAATAGATGAGGGTCACTAGTCCACACATGTACTTAACATGTTGTGTAATAGATTATCTATTAAACTACTAACTGAGATCATTTGAAGAATTCTGTTAATAGAAATAAACTTCATCCCTTTGATCTAAAAATGAATTTCAGTGATGCTGCAGAAGCTAGGGAACCTCTAATAAAAGTATCTATTAAATGATCATAGCTGGTATCTGTTATGCTGTGTCTGAAGTCAGCTGTTATGTATACTTTTTGAAGTGTCATAGGACTTTCTTTGGTATACTTACCCATTGTTGCTTTTCACATACATTGTGGAACTGGGGGGTTTTCTTGCTATCAACAACATAACAAAGAGGGCGGGTTATCTGCACCCTGGAAGTGTGAGTACTGCTTGATTCCAGTGGTCGTACAAAGAGGTCATTTCTGAATCTGTTGATTGACCAGTAAGTTGAAACTGGATATTTTTGTCTGTCTGCCAGATTCATCCTATCAAAGATTGGGAATACTGGGAAGGAAAGGAGGATGGGATATAAGGAGCAGCAGCCACAGGTCTTTCAATTGTGGTTTGAAGAACCATGAGTTGGGCTTCAGTGTCTAATGTAAAAAGCTCCCTGCCTTTTTGTCGGCAAAAATTAAAGCCCTGGGTGGTTCAGAGTCCAGACTAGACTGAGCAGTGTTCTGAGGGCAGAATCTTTCCCCTGCTAGGACAGATTCTTGATTGACTTGAAATAAATAGTTTAATATTTCAATTTATTTTGACAGAATTCTATCCAATACTTGTGTAAATTGGGTCTTACCTAAGTTATGATCCATGCATTTGGAATTGTGTGGGCATGGAGGAATAAACTGTTTCCTCTAGTAATAATAAGATACTGTGTTGGGGTAGAACATCAGAACAGTTTGTCCCTCCTAATCTTTCTGTTGCCCAGCAGAAAATGTCTGATTTCTCCCTCAGAATTTTCCGTGGCATATGTGCAAATTTATTGTGTGAGATTTGAACCACTTGTTTAAAACTAAATACATTAAACTCAGATTTCTTCTTTTGTCAAATACATTTCATTAAAGAGCCTGATGCAAGCTGTTGAACTTAAGAGTAGAATGATCTTGAACTTTGATGGTAGCATTCTAATAAACTATGAAGTCTTATAGAACTTCAGGCTAAGTCTAAAGTCTAAAACACGTTTAGTTTAAAAGTTCAGTGGTGTGTTACTTCTCTGGTAATGAAGGGGAAAGGAGTATTTAGTGAGTAATTACCTCTTGTTACATTGCAGCAGAAGCTGATATGGCTTTTAGTAGTTTTATATTGGAATTCTTAAGTCTACTCATAGTGGACTTTATACTTATGCATTCTCAGTATAATCTGTGGATAATATTAAAGAAAGCAATGTGTGGTGCTAAATGAGCCTGAACCATTTTGACTATTCATAGGATTTGTCACTTTGAGTATGGGCTATGTGTGTATCAGTTAAAGTATTTTCTAGTAATACAGATGATGATGCTCCAGTGTTAATCTGTAGTTCTCTAAAACTAGTGAACACTTTCTGTTGAGTATGGTGCTATACAATTTGTCTACCAGGTTCATCCTGGTTGAAAAAAGACTTCTATGGTGCTTTGAAAAAACTAGTGAATAGGCAATAGCCTTTTTACTGAGAAGAGGATACTTGCTTCAGCTTTTCTCAAAACATCCTGGCATTAGATATACTGCAGAGTAGTTTGAGAGATAATTAATAGTAAACTCTTAAAGACATACAGGTATAAATACCTTCCTTGCATATTTAAAGCTGAAGTTCTGGACAAGAGTATGTTTAGGCTACATGTAAGAACTGACTTTTAAATCTCCTCTGTTCATACAACAAGAGTTGGGTCTCCTGAATTTACGTAGGGAGAGGAGACAAAGGAAATGGTAACTCAGCAAATCTGCTGTTTTGTCTTATGTTCCTTGTCACATCACATATTTAGAATGCTGGATAATAAATATGCTTCCTAGATATTGAAATGCAGGCTTGAGCGTGAGGGCAGAAAAGGAAGGGACTGTAATGTTTGAAAGCTGGTCTTTCAGTTATGTGTGATCATTGCAGATCCTTATTCTGCCACAAAGCACTGTGAAGCTCTTAGTACATTAAGTGAGTAACAAAACCTTGAGCAAATAATAAACAGCTTTATTGCTTGTGATGTGCTGTTCTAAAGAACTTAAACAAACCTTATTTATAAGACACATAAAAGACAGAATACCTACCTAAATCGTGAAACAAGAGGAGAGGGAACAGTTGGTATATTCAAGGGATTTTCTTATGAACTAAGCACTGGAGCATTCTTTGACAGACTGAATATAGTGGAATTATCAGCAGCTAGAGTAGCTTTAAATGTTCTGCTTCATTAGAACAACTTCTCTTGACCTGCATCTAAAATAAGGAAAAGTCAACTATGTGGAGAAACAAATAGGCTTTTCAAGTAGATTAAACATCTTTAAGGTGGCAGATTGCTTCAATACAGATTTTTCCAAGCTTTGAAGAAAATAAGCACTTGCTTTAATTCCTAGAGATAAACTCCTCTGGGTCAGTAATGGCTTCAACTTGCAGCAGTTTGTTTGAATAATAGGGGAAAATGGAAGGGTATGAATTTTGTGAGATTGACTGTCAGATACTCTTGACCTTCCTATTATGAGAGAAGGGATATGAGGGAGCTGCTCTGAATATATCTGAAGCCCATGCAAAGTTTGACCTTATACAGAAATGATGGCTTGTGCTGCAGACCTGTCAAGTGAGAGAGAAGAAAGGACTGCAGCACAAGAATGCAGAAAGGGATGGAAGAAACGACTTGCTGCTTCTTGATGCAGTGTCTAATATGGCACAGATTCAGATTAGTTAGTCAGTCATCTTGTTGATTGTATCTTTCACACCTACAGTTTACTCAGAGCTGGAACTTAAATTCCTACATGGAATCAGTTTTAATATGGACAACTAGCCAAAGTATTTTTATTTGGTTCAAGAAAGGCATCTGTGTTCAGATCCTGTTACTTTAGTCAGAGAATACTTCCTAATACTGGCTCTGGTTCAGGCTTCCAGATAGATGACTTCCAGATAGAAGTATCCTATAATGTGAAATTTGTGCAAGTAATAAGGTACTATTAAGAATCTACTATTTCAAACTCTGATTAGTTTTGTTGCAAAACTTTCAGATTGAGAAATATATAAGAGTGTCTATTGGTTCAGGGTATATTTGGAAGATTGTCTGGGAAATGAAACCATAGTAAGGCTGCCACTTTCCACTTAATGCAACTAAATTTCTTAGCTTTAGCTCATTGCTGCTTGTTTCTGATACTTCTGAAACACAGGCAACCAGCTGTGCTGCAGGTGTTCTTTAAGCACTGGGGCAGTTAACATACTTGTGATACAGTGACTAGCTGCATAGAGAACTACAGCTCCAGTGATCTGAGATTTATGAGTTCACTAGCCTTGGTTTTCCTCAAGGTGAAGAAAATTAGGCTTGGCCATAGTGACACCTGGACTTGTTATAGTACTGTGACCAGGTGTGTAAACTGGATTATTTCATGTTACAACTCTTGTCGGAGACAGCTTCAGACAGGTGCTTTAGACTATTGCAGGAATGTTTTCTTTTTTTTTCCCCTATATATATGGTCTTTTTCGAATTTACTCTGTTCTGGTACTCCCTTTCAGTGCAAGTTCTGAGAGTCTTTGATCCTGACTTAGCCATTAACTTAGGAAAACATATGTATAAGTAAATATATTTAATAGTATTTAACTTGTATTTATTAGGGTAAACTGCAAACCATCAACAAAGAAAATACCATATGCATTTCCTAACAATGACTTGTATATAGCTTCTTAACATAATTTTTGCAGTTCAGGAGGGGTTTTTCTGTGACTTCTGGAGAAAGTTAATATTCTTTTGTATTCCAGGTATAAGCGAGTCTTTTCAGTTGGAACCCATGCCATCACCACATACAACCCCAACACACTAGAAATTACTAATCAGGTAAATACGATTTTTTTAAGTTGATTTCTGACTCATGTTCATTACCCAGAGGAAAAAGTGGCATTCAGGCTTTAGAAACTGTCCAGTCTCACAAGATCTCAGAAAAAACAGGAGATATCGTAGATGCTACAAAAGCACACCTAACAGAAATCCAGTGTCACCTTCACTAACTCCACAAATACCCAGTAGGTTTTGTACTTTAGGCAGTTTGTCTTAATTGGCCAACAGTAGTAGTTTACCTTTGGGTGTGCTGTTCCAAAGGAACTGGGATAAGTTTGATTACTGTAAAGCTATGTCCCTGAAGGGAGTCAGGACACTTACTCACTCTGCACAGTATCAGAGGAAGCTCAGGCTCATGCTGTCACGTAGCATGCTAGCTGTCATCTTATTACAGCCAGTCCCTTTTTATAGGTGCTAGGGGGTTTTGAATGGAGGAGATGTAGCTTTAAAATTGCTAACAGTATAATTTAATTACTTTCAATTGTCTAGTGGCCTTATGGAGATATCTGCAGTATTTCTCCTGTTGGAAAAGGACAAGGAACAGAATTTAGTCTCACTTTTCGCAAAGGGAGTGGAAGAAAGTCTGAGACACTTAAGTTTTCCACAGAGCACAGAACAGAACTCCTTACAGAGGCACTGGTAAGATTTTAATTTTTTTTTTTTCAAGTAAGCAGTAAGTACTTGGTTACCATTACCATTTGAGATAGCTTACTATGCTTTCTTTCCTTGCATAAAACGTAGGAAAGCAAGTTTTTGAGGTGTTATGTTAATGAATTTGATCTAGTGTCAGTTGCAGCAACTACTGCATGATTTGTAAACAGTCAGTAAAGCGACAAATACTGAATATGTTAAACTGCAATGGAATGGTGAGCCTTTTGAGGAGGCTTAGTGTGAGTCCCATAAAATAGCTTAAATGTAGACTTTCTGGATAGATTGGCTCTCATATTTGCATTCATTCATGGTTAACTTTTTTAAAAACAGAGATTCAGGACAGACTTCTCGGAAGGAAAAATCACAGGACGGGTGAGTATCTGGCTTGTCTGGATCATGTGCAGTAAAGACTTAAACTTCTACTTTGTTAATGTGTATTATGCTTGTGCTATGGGCAGTACCTAAAATAGCTTATGTAAATTTGGATCTGAAGTCTTTGAGAAGATTAAGAGTTTGTTTAAAAGCAGAAGGAACCTTTTTAACAGTAGAATATTTGAGCTCTCTTCACTTGGCGTGAGCCTTATGGTGGTGCATGGACTCTGACTGTTACTGCCAGAATACAGAGGTGTGCCATATGGAGCTCTTACTTGGAGAGAAAGGAGAAGAAAAACATAAGCTTTTATTCATTAGTCAACGTTTACTACTTATAGCACTTCACTTTCTAACTCTAAATATTTTTCTGCATAACATCCTGAACACTCCATGTAGGAATGTTGTTTCCTTGGTGGATTTCTATAAATCAGATTACAGGCAGGATTGGTGTTTACTGAATCTTGGTAGTACAGTAATAAACCAGACAGTATACAGAGCTGGACTTTATATTTTTCTTCTGGTCATAGAAGTGCTTAAAGTTGCTTTAAATAACTTAAAATATTGCATAGAAAAATCCTCAGTCATGAACATAGTAACACTGCTGGATTATGGGGGTCTCCTTTGTCTTACTGGAGTTTAGAGCAGACCTCTAACTTTTGCTGTTTTAAGTAAGTCTGTATTTGTAAGGGAGTGTGACTGCAGGAGATGAAAAATTTGCACTACAGTGATAAGCTTACCTTAATTTGACTAGCTGAATAACAGCGTGTGGTGCAAAAGCTATTTCCTTGTCAAATCATAGTGATCATGGTCTGTGAAAAGACCACCTTCTGTAATAAGAAAAGCTTATGCCCTTTTGGAATGGCTGTTTTGGGGTTGCTGTTCTTTCTTCACAAAGCATTGTTTAAGCTTGACATCCTTGTCAGTTGACAGCTATCTTCCTTTGATTCATAGTGTTCTTGATATAGATAAGAGCATTAAGGGAAATTATATAATTTTTTGAACTTACTAGATAGGAAAAGAACTGTTACTGTATAGTAAAGAAGTGTGTGTAGAGGTCTAAAAGTAGCTCTCTCTGTAGAGGTCTAAAAGTAGCTCTCTCTGCAGAGGTATAACTGCTATAAACACCACTGGAGTGATACGAGGAAACCTGTGATTCTGGAAGTGACTCCTGGAGGTATTGACCAAATTGATCCTGCAACAAATAAAGTCCTGTGCTCCTATGACTACAGAAACATTGAAGGCTTTGTTGATATTACTGGCTATCAGGGAGGCTTCTGTATCCTTTATGGAGGATTTAGTAGATTGGTGAGTATTAAAACAAAATACTTTGGTATGGTTCTTAGGATGTTTATAGCTGCATATTTAATAATGAAGGTTCAACATAGTTTGAGTGTACAAGTGCATCTTTGGGACCCTGCTGGGGAGCCTCAAGGCTTATGGACAGATTTCAAAAGGCAATTAGTTAAAATATTTGAAAACCATGTGTGAGTTGGGTTTTGTTGGGTTTTTTTGTTTTGTTTGTTTAAGAACTGCAGAGCATAAAATATCTAGTTTTTTAGGGTAATGAATATGTATGTAATGTGGACATTGGAGTTTCCTGTCATTTCTCAAAGTTACAGAAGTGACAGGCAGTGTGTCACTAATCTACCTAACTGATGGAGGGATTCTATTCAGAAATAGATTAATCAGTGGTGCTGTTGCCTCTTGTGATCTGATAATCAGAGCTTTATTTGGGAAATACTGCAGTGTGATGTTGGTTTTAAAATCTTTAAAGGGTTTCTGTGTACTGTACTGCAAGCAGCTGAAAAGGATCTTTACATTAGTAACCATGAATTATTTCCTAAATATAGCTACCTCAGTCACTACTAACAAAATTGGACTGCTGCCTAGATCAGGGTTTCCACATCTTTTGTACTACTGCATGCTTTTCTCATGCATAAAACTAGCAATATATCCTTCATCCTCTAGAGCTGCTCTAAGCTTGCCTAGCAAGGGTGGATAGCAGTCCTTGCAAATAGCAGCTGGGGCTACCACTGTGGTTCTCCTGCTCCTCTTGCCAGACTGTCAGGGTCTATTGCCCAACTTTCACTGTAATGGCATGCTAATGTGTAGTAGGGTATCCTTTAGGAATAGCTGCTATAGATTTTTTCCTTAAAGGCAAATGTAAACTTAATAATGGATCTTCTGTGTAATAAATACCTCTATACAATGCACTTAGCAAAGGCAAGCCAAGCTGCTGTGAACATTCTCCACTGTTGGATATATCGTGGAGAATTATTTACAGAACTCTGATTTCTTCAGCTGTGCTGTATTTGTCACTTTTTTTTTTCTTGTTGAAATTTGCAGCACCTGTTTGCATCTGAGCAGAGGGAGGAAATTATCAAGAGTGCAATAGAGCATGCTGGCAACTTCATAGGTATCTCTCTGCGAATAAGGAAAGAATCCCTAGAATTTGAGCAGTACTTGAATCTTCGCTTTGGAAAATACAGCAATGATGAATCTATAACATCTTTAGCAGAGTTTGTTGTTCAAAAAATAACACCTAGACACTTGGTAAGGGCATCAGACTTGAACGTATTCGGTTCCTCTAAGATGCTAAGTATTCTCTTTCCTAACATGCCTCTCTTGTTTTATAAGGAACCTGTGAAAAGGGTGCTAGCTCTTACGGAAGCTTGCTTAGTTGAGCGGGATCCAGCTACCTATAACATTGCGACTTTGAAACCTTTAGGCGAGGTAAGAGGCATCCTTTTGCAATACCACTTCTTCAAATAGAAGCACTAAAAGATAAGGATTTGTTAGTATATGTAAGACAGACTTAATTTGTAGACTAGCTAAATAACAGTGCTTCATGAATGTGATCCTTGTCCCTTATTTTCAGGTATTTGCAATAGTATGTGACTGTGAAAACCCACAGCTGTTCACCATTGAATTTATCAAAGGACAAATTCGGAAGTACTCTTCAACAGAAAGGTAACTGGAGCTCCTGTGGGTTACAAATTCAAAAGGAAGTTGCCATTTTAGTGCTTCTAGTTTCTCAGCTTCCATGAACTCTGACCCTTGGAGGTGTTAACTCAAAGCCTTCCTATTCTAGCAGTCTGCCACTTACAAATGAAGATTTGTTACAGGAACTAAATCTCTCCCATTTACCTTCCTTCCAACTTTGAGCAAATCTGTCCAGAAGTTTTCTGATAAACATGGAAGGGTGTTGGATGGTTAGATACAGCCTGTTTCTCCTAAGCAATATTGTTCTGTGTATGCTGTACTCGGATAAGGAGTATATCTGAGACAAGGAAAGAAAGCACAGTTCAAGTGATACAGAAATGTGAAGGCTGTGAACCTTTTGAGTTCTCTGTTTGAGACAGTCTTAGTTGATTCTATTTAAAACAACCAACAGCATAGTCCCTGAATGCACTTGCAGTTGTAATACAGTCTAATCCTGCTAAGTGAGGTTTTGCAGAAAGCACAGGGATGAATTGGCTCGCAACATGTGTAACTCATTAACAGATAATCTAGAATTGATCCCATTAGTGAAAGGCTGCAGCTGGCTATACTGGATGTAAGTCACCTCTCTTCTTACAGTGAATAAAGGAACACTTGAAAGTTAGTGGCTTCTTCCACAGGTGTAGCTGTTGGCACTAATGTTAGTAAGAGATTCCAAGTATTGCTGCCTTTCATTCTATGTTTGAATATTTTTTTCCCATTTTTCTTATAACTTGGTTCTTTGGCATCATTTCTCTGATATAAATTGTATTTGTGTGTCTTTGTCCCAACCCAGAGATTCTCTCCTGGCTAGCTTGTTGGATGGAGTGAGAGCTTCTGGTAATAGAGATGTCTGTGTGAAAATGACCTCCACACACAAAGGCCAGCGTTGGGGATTACTCAGTATGCCTGTAGATGAAGAAGTAGAAAGCCTTCATCTGAGGTTTTTGGCTACTCCTCCAAGTAAGCTAATGCTTCTTATATGGGTTTATAGTGCTCTTTAGAGCATCCAGATATTTAGTCAGGTACTGTGCACTTAACTGTTGTTATGTCTTCTTACAGATGGTAACTTTGCAGATGCTGTGTTCAGATTCAATGCTAACATTTCCTACAGTGGGGTACTACATGCAGTTACACAAGATGTAAGAATAAATCCTCTACTCATCATTTTAAGATGTTTTTAATGCATAAAGAAATAAATGATTGTTATTTTTTTAACCAGGGTCTGTTCTCAGAAAACAAGGAGAAACTCATTAATAATGCCATAACAGCATTGCTCTCCCAAGAGGGAGATATTGCAGCATCTAATGCAGAGCTTGAAAGCCAATTCCAAGCAGTAAGACGACTAGTGGCTTCAAAAGCAGGCTTCCTTGCCTTTACTCAGCTTCCAAAGTAAGTGATAAGTCTCTTCAAGCTTGGAAGTAGTAGGTGAAAAGTTCTTGAGCTTTTGTTAATAAATTATCTCTAAAACTGAGAAATGGAGTTAGGACTCACTTCTGAAAAAGACTGGAAGGCTCTGTACACAATTGCATTCAGTAGTGCAAGTCTGTCACCAGGCTTTAATGCAAATTGAGAATCCCAAGTAATCATTGGCAAGTAAAGCTGATTCTTTCTTTGATGAATACTCTGTCTTGAGTCAAATATGGTTTAATGTTTTTCCGAGTGGTAAAACTTCTAAAATGTACCTTCATCTGTCCTTGAAATAGGCAGTTCTTAGTTCTTGAATTATGTTGATGTTATTGCTATCCTGAGTTCAACACAAGCTAAGACAGTGTTGGGAAGCTGTTTGCTTCTGCAGTAAGTACAGGCTGCTTGGAGCTTGTGTCTTAATTAAATAGCATAAGAAAGCAGAAAAACTGTCTGTTCTGAAAATAAAAAATTCTTGGAAATATTTCTGACTAGGGACTATGGAACAACTGAATGATGTGAAGAGTACAAAAGCACTTAGTGTGAGACCTTTATTAAGTTCTGTTTCTCTGTAAATAGTATCCTGTAACTACAGAAATATGTCTCTATTTTGGTGAATGTACTTGGCATATTGTTAATACTGTAGTAACTACTAAAGTTTTCCTATCAAGGAATCTCAAATTTATGAAAATACAAAGGTACTAACTTGCTAAATGCAATGGGAATAGGCCCCTTTTGGTCACTGACTACACTTTTTATCTAAAATTAAGATTGCTATTTCCTTTCTAATCTTGGTGGTTTTTCTTTTCTCTCAAAAGATTTCGAGAACGATTAGGAGTGAAGGTTGTGAAAGCCCTCAAAAGGAACAATGATGGTGTAACCCACGCTGCTATTGACATGCTTTGTGCTCTTATGTGTGTAAGTATTAAGTTTCAGATTCTTTCACTTCAGGCTACTGAAAGATGTAGAAATAGGGACTGCCCTTCAACCTGCAGTGTGTTCAGACATGAAATAACTTGTTGTACAGTGATTTCCTGCTGAACTTGAAGTAGGATGTGCTTTTTATGTTCAGAGGGTGGCTTTTGGATTACAGCTGTTAAAAACTGAGGGTTGAAATGTGACTGCATATAAATAATTTTTTTTTTATAGCCCATGCATGATGACTATGACTTGAGGCAGGAGCAGTTGAACAAAGCTTCCCTTCTTTCTTCAAAGAAGTTCCTAGAAAATCTACTAGAGAAATTCAATTCCCATGTGGTAAGTCAAATATTGAAAACAGGTAGCTTCTTTAAGTGCTTTTTTTAATTACTATGAAAATGTTGTTGTCGTACTTGGATGTATCTTTGAATGCATTTGCACCTGCAATTGAAGTGCAGAAAATACAGATGTGTCTGGCTCTGAAGTTTATCTAATTATGTTTGGATCTTGACAGGTTAGAATGTAGCTGTCTGTGCTGCAGAACTTTAATGTCCTGCAACAAATGTTTGCATGTTTAGTATGGAAGCTGGTTGTTTCTTTTAACTAAAAGGATAGTGTAAACTCGGATTTGTGGGATTCAACTAGAAAAAGTAGTTTGTAGCACACCATTATACGAGTCATGAGTGTCTGATATGCTTTAGCCAATACTTTACCAGGGTATTGCCATACTCAGAGTAATGGCATATTCTAAACTTGTAGTTTTTGCTTGCGACCTATTTCATAGTACGACAGGGAAGAGCATCTTCAGGATCATGAATACTCTTGGACAGGGGAGAAATGCTGTATCTGTATTACATACCTGTCTTCCTAATTTCAGGATCATGGGACAGGTGCCCTAGTAATTAGTTCACTTCTGGACTTCCTGACATTTGCCCTATGTGCTCCATATAGTGAGACTACTGAGGGGCAGCAGTTTGACATGTTGTTGGAAATGGTGGCATCTAATGGAAGAACACTATTTAAGCTCTTTCAGGTAAGACTTTTTTACTATTATTATAGACTTTAGGTAGTCAGTGAACACAAAGTTTTTCTTGCTCTCCCGAAAGACGGATTTGTCTACTGTTCAGCTGATTAATGTCCCTAAACATTTTCTACCTTGGCAAATTTCTTAATGACCTATTGCTGCCTTCAGATATCAGATTGGGGTGGTTATTTTATAGTAAGTGGTATGGCAAATCATTGTAGAATAGACTGTCTAAGACTGGTTTCTAAAAACACTTTAAAATACCAGTTAAACATTAAGCTAATTCAGCAGATGCACAGATCTTCCTCTCTTTGGAGTATCTTCTGCCATTTTGTTTTTCTCTCAGTAAATGAGTTAAGAGTTAAAAAACAAGAGTAACATCCTATTCAGTAGTAAACCTGTAAGAATTCTAGGATTATTAGCTAAAATGTCATGCCTTTTTGCTGTAAAAACAGTAGGCTCTTCTGCTTTTTGGTTAGTGTCAGCTTGTGTCAGACAGTTTCCTCAGTGTTATTGCAGCTTCTCTGATATATACTACTGTTCAGTTTTGCAAAATCTGTCTGGGAGTTGCATGAGAGATTCTTGTTTAAAGGTTTAGGATAGGAGCTCTTCTTGAGGCAAGCTTTTACAAAACTGAAAAACTAACTTTTATCCAGAATTGGAGGTAGACCAGCCATGTAGATGACTGAAGGAAACTGAATCATGGATGATCTAATCTTCCGTTTTTGCACTTGAATAATTATTTTGTCAACATTCTGTTTTAGCACCCTTCCATGGCAATTGTGAAAGGAGCAGGTTTGGTAATGAAGGCAATAATAGAGGTGAGATTTTATCAATGTTAGCTGGGATAGCATGCTAAATATGTATTGTCTATTTTGGAAGTGCAATTGCTTACCAGTAAAAGTTGGTTATATTAGCTTCTCAAGATAGGGAGTGGGGAGGGGGAAGTGGGAAAGCAAGGAACAGAACACCTGTTTAATTGTGAGTGGTTTAATATAGCAACTTGCTTTATCTTACGTTTGGGGTTTGGAAAGCATGTGAGTTGGGACATAAGGTGTAGTGCCTTGCATGTTTTCATACTGCAGTCGAGATTTGGCTGTTAATGTTGTATTAGCTCACATACCTCAGAGCCACCAGACTTGTCCTGCATGTTAGAGGGTGTCTCCAGGAGGAGAGGCCATATTTTCTGGGATGCATTGCCAGATGGAATGGGACTGGGATTAGCAGGCAGTAGTGTCCCAGAGCAGACTAGTGGTGTCAACCTCTGTTCTTGCTTTGGCTTTGTTGATTTCCATACCACATAATGTATGGAACCAGTCCATACTTCTGAAGGGCTGCTCGTGATTGTTGCAGGGTGACCTTGCTAACTGACTCTTGACACTTCCTGTGTTGAAATTCAGGGCTTAAGTTAGTGCCTCATTGTATCACAATGGCTTATGCATCTGAAATCCATCTAATACTTTCTTGGAATGGAAGTGAATGAACACTTGACATAGAGGTATTATAAATCTGCAAGTTTCCATTGATAAGCCTGACAACAATAGCTAAAAGTTGCTATGCTGTTTATTGAAAGTCCTATCACTTGAATTATAGTGGGACTTAGACAAATAAAAATGCAACAAAAGGGTTTTTGTATTCATTGCAACTAATGTATCTTGACTGAGTGACAGTCTTATCCATGTGGCTGTCTAAACTGAACAGCAGCTATTAATCTTAAATGGTTACTGTTGACAAGAGTCAAGCAACAAGCAATTATATGTGGCTCTTACTTTCTGTTTAACCCTAATTTACTCTTGCAGTGTGGAAATGTTACTTGTACTACCAACCTCCTGATCTATGATGGGAAACATGCATCTTACCCTTTTCAGTGACTGTCCTCATAGATGTATCTATCAATTATCTGGTCCATGGCTTTACTACAGCTTTGAGCAGTTGCTGTGGAGAGCTTCCACTTAAAAAAATCATACTCTAGCTTCTGTTTTTTTAATATTAGTTGGTATAATTGATGGTCAAGAAGGCCTTGGAACTGTAGACTAGGATAAAAGCAGCTTAACAAAAGTTCTTTCTTTAGTAATCATCTTGCCCTGTTTCCAAAGGAAGGAGACAAAGAGATTGCTACCAAAATGCAAGATCTTGCCCTCAGTGAAGGTGCCTTACCTCGTCACTTGCACACTGCTATGTTTACAATAAGCACAGATCAAAGGATGCTTACAAATAGGTATGTCTGTCTCACTTGATATATCATGTTTTAAAAAAACTAAGTAATGGCCTAGCTAACATTAGAAGCACTGGGAGGCGAGGGAAGAAAACTTGAAGGTTTTTAGGAGAGTATTTTCCTCAGAATCTGGTTATGTTTAGACCAAGCTACAGCTGAGACTGCAGCTACTTAATAAACCCTTGATTATTTTTTGGCCAAAGTGGACTTGGGTTGGTTACTCGTTAAAGGTTCAAGTTTTGATTTATTTTTTACTTTTTTTAAATGAAGAGATTCAGGGAAAGAAAAGACAAGTAGAATGTTTGGAACTTCTAAAAAGTTTCAACTATATAAAAGCTGGTGTGCACATCTCAGACATCTTGCATGCAGGTAGGGTTACCCATCCTATCTGGGAGAGAAGTCTCCTTAGGGAAATCATTCCCTGAACAAGACAGTCAGTAGAACTTGTGAGCATGAGCTCTGAGAGTATGCTGGGGAGGATGAGTGATGATTTAATTGTTTCCACCCAAATACAAGATTATTGAAGCTTTCGCAGTGCATTCCTGACATGCTTAGAGTTGCTAGGGAATGTAAGGACAAGTGGAACTTAATGCCACTGTATGTCAGGCAGGAAAGAGTGTGAAACCATCTGTCTTACTAGTCCTGTTTAGTGCAACTGCTTATGGTTTGCTTATAAGCAATGCTTTGGTTCAGTGCAGTAGAACCCTAGTGACAAATGTTGGCAGAAAGTGTCATTTGGCATAGAAGGCAGGCTCCCAGAAAGGCTCTTCTAGCCAATAACTGGTATTAAGAACTTTAGGTAGAGCAAGTAGTGGTTCTTGATGGTTTCTAGACTCTTAACTTTAGCTGTAACTTAAGGTTGACTGGATAAATTTACACTTGATTATTAGATGTTTCTGCTCTATTGCTCAAGTGTTCTTTGAGGTCTAGATCAGAAAGCATGTGCTGCTACTGTTCACTAACTTCACTGAAACTTCTAAAGACCACACTTTAAAAGCATGCCAAGCATATACTTGAACAATATAATGCTTTGTGCTCTTACTCACTCAAGAGCACGAAGCTCTTGCTCATCTTCATTTCATCAGCATGGTAAGGGTGACAGTTTAGTGGTTTAAAAATCTGTTAAAATACTAACTTGCAGCTTGTTAATTTCAATGGCTTTTTCAGGCAGTTAAGTAGACATTTGGTTGGCCTCTGGACAGCTGAGAACAAAACTGCTATGAACTTGTTGAAGCGTATTTTGGTGAGTAAAAATGGGATATGGAGTAACGAAAGAGTAAAATCTGAGAGCCAGTGGTACCAAAAAACTTAGGGCAGTCTATATAGTAAGCAGATCCCCTTTCCCCTTCAAGGGGGTAGTCTTACTGGGGAGACCAGCAGTCTGGCATCTGATATGTAAAGGATATTGATGTCTAGTTCAAAGCATATCGGACTCTAAAAGTCTTCTGTTACTTTCTTGCTGCTTTTTAAAATAGTGTATGACACAAAACTTAAAAATAAGGTGTCTGACTTCTTTTTTTTTATTAAAAGTACAAAAATGTGGGAGACATTGTAAACATATCTCTAATGCATATAGTGTTAATAATAAATTAAGTCAACAGTTCTGTTAATGCTTTCATGCCTGTCCAACTTTGTTTGCTTGTAACATGGATAAATTTGTTTTCTGGTAGTTATGTTCTTAAACCTTTACAGCCTCCTAAAAGGTTCTTGCTAAAGTTACTTCAGTAAGTACTCAAGTTACTTCTGCCTCTTACTACTCTTCGTCTTAGGCTAGAAATGGGTTCCAGGGAGAACATAGAGTATGCAAAGTGAAGTTAGTTCAAAGAATAGTGTTGTAATCTGGGAAATTACTAACTTTTAGTTTCAAAATAGCAGTTCCTTCATTTTTGGCAGTGCAAACTGTCCTGATCTTGATTACTCTCTTAGGGAAAGGTTAGTCAAATAGGACTGTCTCATCTCTAATGTTACATGTAACATTTAGTCCATATTAGAGGATATGGATGGATTCTAGTGTTATTCATTCCCCTCAGTATTGCTGTGGGATCAATTCTTCTTCCTGCATTCTTTAGCTGCATTTAGTGCTGCTTTAAGAAACAGGATGTAGACCTCTCTGAATGATTCTGTTGAGGATGGTGGCATTTTACTAATAAGAGCAAAAAAATGCTGTAGATTTACATACTTGCTTCAGGGTAGTATACAAATTCTGTTTTGAAATCTTTAATTTAAAGAAATAATCTTGTTGCCTAATGTGATGGTTGCTGTTCATTAGCCACATGTGTGTTTACACTGTTTTTAAATGTTTTTAGCCACCAGGTTTGCTGGCGTACCTTGACAGCGCTGATCCTGTTCCTGAAAAAGATGCTGATAGGATGCATGTTAGAGATAACTTAAAAATTGCAACTGTAAGTAAATGTAGTTGTCTTACCTATGCCATATGTAGATGTACAGTCTTAGTGACTCTAATACAGACACTTTGTTGCATTGACCTGCATCAAAGATGTTGATAAATCCACAACTGTAAGGAATTAATTGTTTTATTCTGCAGGATCAGTACGGCAAGTTTAATAAAGTGCCAGAGTGGCAGAGACTGGCTGGAAAAGCTGCAAAGGAAGTTGAAAAATTTGCCAAAGAGAAAGTGGATCTAGTCTTGATGCACTGGAGAGATCGAATGGGCATAGCTCAGAAAGAGGTAAAAGTATTTGAAACTATTTGTTACAGTAACTTGATTGAGTGTGGAGAGGGACACACACTCAGCTGGTGAACAAAACTCTCTACCTCTTATTACTCTTCATCTTAGGTTAGAAATGGGTTCCAGGGAGAGCATAAAGCATGCAAATTTATTCCTTCAGGATATGTATTAAGCTTTAGCTAACCTTATCAAACTAAAATGCAGCCTATGTGCATTTCTTCTAAGTTAACTATACAGAAGAGGAAATTCCTTGAAACGTGGCAAAATTGTACATTTAAAAGAAACTCTGAATATTCTTTGCATTCAAAATTATGTACTTTGTTACTGATATTTTAATTACGGAACCTACTTAAAGAATCATAAACTCGTAGAATGGCCTGGCTTGGAAGAGACCTTAAGAATCATCTAGTTCCAACCCTCCTCCTGTGGACAGGGACACCAGGTTAGGATTCCCTTGGCTATAGGTATCACAGTGCTTAAATGGCAACACAAGACTGTACGTAAAGTCACAATTAAGACAGAAGTGATAAGTAACTGTTTTGATCTGATATTATAAGAGGATAGCTTATAACTGCTTGAGTTCTTACTGTTGGTCTTCTTTTTCCTTGACTTTTATTGCTGTGTTCTATATGACAAACTCTTTGAATTATGAGGTATTTCCCTTAACTTTCTTTATTATCTTGATTAAGCTTGTTTTTATGCATTCTGGAAATGAAATAATCTATTGTATGTGCAAGGAAGGATGAAAAGCACAATGCCTGTCTTTTTTATATAATCTGATGTAACAATAAGCTTTAATTTAGGGAAACCTTAACTTGGTAAAATCTAGCTGAAGTTTGATGCAGACTGTGGTGCACAATTTTGACAGGTAATATTTATGGAATAATGCTGAACTAGGAGAAATGGAGAAATGTGAAAAACAGTGGTGAAAGATCAAATTGCACTTTGAACATCTTGTCTAGATACTGAGTTTAAACAGTCATTTTTCTATGTGTAGTTCTGAGTTGTATAATTTCACAGTAAATGTGTGCAAGTGTAGCTTGGAAAAGGTAGCAGCAAGTTTGATGTTACCAGTTTAAATTACTTTAGTGGCTGTGGCTTGTTAAATGTACTTTTTCTTTTTCTTCCAACTTTTCATCACAATCAGGACAGAAACAATATGGTGAGTCTATATGTCTCTGCCACTTGTGTGGATTCTGTTGCTTGGACCTTCTACTTGCATGTGGTACCTCATGTAGAGTATAACATTGATTTCATGCTTCATCAAAATAGGGAACCTTTCACTGACCAAGTCAGGTTTGCATTTTATTTCTGTGACTTGCTCTAGTTACTTCCTTTCAAGAGCAAAACATTCTTCTTGTGAGTTTTCCTCTCAATCAGCTTTGGAGCTGATGAATGCTTATGGTGATGAGAACTAAGCTTTTCTCAGGGATAACTTGCTTCTAAACAAATGATTTGTTAAACAGCTGAAAGTTTCTCTGGCATGACTTAACCTGGTGTAAATAACACTTGTGCAAGTCTGTTGCTACTACTTATTAGAAAAGGAGACATTATTAATGAGGATTAACTTAGTGTGGCTTTTGAAGGAGTGTAAAAAACCCCAGCTTTCTATTTTAAAAGAGGAAAATGGGGAGTATGTGCTTCTACTAACTTGTTAAATTTGGTTCTTTTGCAGAACATGATTCAAAAGCCAGTGATATTAAGGAAACGACGCCAGAGAATAAAAATAGAGGCAAACTGGGATCTCTTCTATTACAGGTGAAAATACTAAAGTTAATATGATGGTCTCAGGTACAAGTTATTAGCTGACTGGATATTTTTGTTAGTATCTTCCGAGTTGCTGTGACTTTCCCAATATCTGCCTTCCTTGAAGCAGTGCAAGTGTTTTGTAACAGCTACTTATTAAAAAAAAAAAAAAATCCTAAGTTATGCTTAAGGATTTAGCTTCTCTTTAGGAAAGGGAGGAATTTAGAAAGCTTTTCAAATGTTATCAAACTACATCATTTTTTCCCTTGAGCCAAAAGGTAAATAACAAACTGCAGGTGTGGATCTAAATGATGTTGAAAGCCAAGCAAAATAGCACTGGAAAGCATTGTAGTTTGTTGGTGCTTCAACCTGTAAGCTACTCAAGATGTTTTAACTTTAATTGGAACAAACATGAGTTTAAGGCAGCGAAAGAGAAAGCAGCACATGGATGCTGAATTTCAAATAGTGCCACAGGTCCTAAATGCAGCTTGCTTACCTGTGAGCTCTTACAGCTGTCAGAGTTTACAAGGGAGGGGCTTCCATCTGAAAAGATATATCACTTTGGCTAGGGATGTGGTGTTTTTTAAGCGTGCTAATAAATCTTGACTGTTCAACAAACTATGAAAACAAGCTTGGGGAAATTCCATAAACTTAACTACTCCATTCAGTGAATGATGTTTTTAAATGTCAAATATAGTGTTGCATGAAAGAACTTGGGTATTAAGTTCTCCTAAACCTTGGGTATTAAAGTGCTATTCTCAGTCAGTCTCTGGATCCAAAAGCTGTTCTGTAACTGCTGCTGAAGAATATCTACTGATTGTCTTGTGACACTTCAGGCATCGACTTCTATTTGCTTATATGAACTACTTGGTTTTTGTTGGTTTAAAATGGAATTGGTATGTGCATCTCTGCTGCCCTGTTCACTTGTAGCCCTTACTGACAGATATGGTCGATAGCTGACATATCTCCTGGTCAGCAACTATATGCAGATAACAAACTGAGCCCAAAGAGATGACACAGGTGTGCTTCAGTCTGGGCTGGCCTATGTGACTATGAAAACATGCTACAAGTGAGCGACCATAATTACTGTAACAAACCTGAGACCACTGCTCTGTGCCTTGTAATTGCTAGTGATCTTTCCTGCCTTGCTGGCTGAGTCTTTTCTGCCTTTCAGATGATGTTTTTAGGGGTTTAAACTATGTAAATTCTTTTTTAGATTTCTTCAGGATCATGCTAGATCAAACTTGATTTGGAACTTCAAAACACGGGAAGAACTGAGAGATACTCTTGAGTCTGAGATGAGAGCATTTAACATTGACAGAGAACTTGGTAGTGCTAATGTTATCTCATGGAACCATCAGGAGTTTGAGGTATATGATCTACTGTAGGACAAACTGCATATGTAAAATATGTCTACTTAAAATGTCGCTTCTCTATCTAATTACATGAGTGAATCTTGTATTGATGATCCCTGACTGCAAGCTAGGATTCTTTTGGGGTTATGGAATAAACTGCTAAGTCTTGAGTCTGTGAACAGGTACTGTTGTCCAGTACACTCTGCAAAACTGAAACCTCTTCAGACTGACAAGTGATACTGTAGAGATGAAACACTGATCAGAACCCTCAGTGTAGTCCTGCATTAAGAGAAGAGTTGGTGTTACATTGTTGTCCAGATAAGTCATACTTGGTTTTGAATGTGCTCCATCAGACTTGTTTTGGGTAGTTTCAGAAATCACTTCTTCCTGATGGCAAGTTTCTTGTCTATATTTCCTTCATGTCTCAGTGAACTGAAGTCTGTTAAATACTGCGTTGCCAAATCATGAATAGGTTATGGGACTAAAACCATGCTGCACTGTAAATTATAGATTAAGGGTACTCTGCTCACATTCTAGGAACAGCAGTATCTGAAGCCAAAATAGAAAATAGTTCTATCACACAACTACAGGTTCCTTCTTACCTTGATGCAGTAAATAGCAAAGTACAGGTTTGGATTGGTATTTCATGCACTGGCTTTTATCTTTTAAAGTTTCTATCAGGTATAGGTCAGCCACAGGATTTCTGGGTGTCACAGTGTTAACTGGGGCAGAATCGAAAGTACAGATTTAAAACTTAGTAATACAGACTTCCCACCTGCACACTGCACTCCCGTGTGGCTTATGCTACTGGAATGTATCACTAGCGTTCTTGCAGCTACAGCCCAGGACACTTTGGTGTCGGATTTAAGGGGCTTCTGTAACATGATTTTTGAACAGCTGCTGTCTCAGAGATTTGCTTTTAAATGTTTTAAATGAATACTGCTGTAAGTATTTGAACTGCATAGTGGTGAAAAGGGGTTCCCTATCAACTGTGGAACCTGTCACTTTGCCAAGGGGGGATGGTGGCTTGAGCCTGCTCTGAAAGTGTACTAGTTAGCAGGATATCTTTATATCACATGCTGTGGTCAAATCTGTAGATAACTTTGTGGCCTCGTGACAGTAGCCTGCAAACTATAGATAAGAAAACCTGCTGTAGAGAGTGGCTTTCGTGGCATGTTAGAGGTACCTCTAATTGAAGTGCTTACCAAATGCTTTAAACCACTGAGCATTGAGGCATATGATTAAATTTAATGTAGTTGCTCTGAAGTTAGTGATGGCTCTGATTGTGCAATTTTACTTCAGCTTCTTGATGTGTGTTCTGATGCCTCTAGGCTTTTATTAGCCAGCACAATAGCAAGTATAACTAATAATTAGGTCATGCTTGTGTTTCATACTTGTAGTAACATGGAGTGAAATACCTTGCAATGGAATAACTACTTATTAAAACTTGAGTCACTGAAATGTATTGTGTATTATCCAAGTTCAGTTAATAAAGCTAGCTGATACTAGAAGCAAGTTACTTAGAGGCTGGAAACTGGGATTTCAGTAAGATGAGAAACTTCATTTGTTCTGGGGAGCAGCATATTTGATAGGTGGCTTATATTTCATAGGTGTGTGTTTAACAGCAAACTAGCAGATTTCAGTTTTCCTCAGACTTAGGAGGGGTTACTAACCTTGTTGAGTTTTTGGATGCAATCAAGTACAGTGTTGTTATGCAAGAAAAGCTTAATGAAGGAGAAATAATATGTATTGTTAAGTAATGTGTTCTGTGTTTACAGGTAAAATATGAGTGCCTTTCTGAGGAAATAAAAATAGGGGATTATTATTTAAGATTGCTACTGGAAGAAGATGAAACTGAAGAGAGTGGAGCAATCAAAAAATCGTGAGACATTATTAAAATCTTATTTCATTTCCAAGGTCTGTTTGTTTTCTTTACTAAAATCTCATCTCTTCTTTAGATACGAATTCTTCAATGAACTCTACCATCGCTTCTTGCTTACCCCAAAAGTGAATATGAAATGCTTATGCCTGCAAGCATTGGCCATTGTCTATGGAAGATGTCATGAAGAAATAGGACCATTTTCTGATACTAAGTACATTGTTGGGATGTTAGAAAGGGTAAGAGTTATTTTAAATTACTGGATACAGTAGTTAACACACAACTAGTCCAACAAATGTTCAGATCCTTCAAGTTACTGTGAAACCCAAGTTTTGGGTTTACAGAATGTGAAACTGAGGCATGAATACTTTTTTCCATCCTGTCACCAGCTGTTCCTAGTATCTCCCCTTGTTTCAGTTGAAGTTTCACTAAAAAAACCTGCTGATCGTAGAGGTATTTCTAACTAGTCTCTTTAGGGCCAACAAAATGCAGATATAACTTTGGCTTGCTTTTGAAAAATGCAGAAGCTTTTTAAGAGGAGAACATTGTTCCATGTCACGTTATTTCAACTGACTTTGAGTAGTAGCAACAGCCCCAGACCTAATGAAACTGTAGCCTTAAATAGGCACACATGATAGCTTAGATTTTTAGTCTACTTTGCCTCTGAAATGTTTGTTATGTCTGACCGCTGATTTGGCTTGCAAAATACATTTCCATGCAGTCTGCAGGAGTTCTTTGCTAGCATCAGTATGGGGTTTGGATATGGCTGTTGCAAGTGAAACTGAACTCTTGCTATTTTGCCTTGAGCCTTGATAACCTCACCAGGGATGTAATATCAAAGACCCTTTCTGTCTGCTGGCTGAAAGCATTCTCTTTTTCTTATTTTTGTTTTAACTGGCTCACTGGGAATCCAAACACTGCCCGTTAGAACGCTTAGGTTTAACAGAATAGTGGGTTTGATCCAGAGCAACAACAGGGTTGAAGGGCAAGAAGGCCTTTGCTCCTCAGTGGCAGAAAGCTGCATTTATTAGCTGTGCATGAAACTGGGCACTTTAAAGTCAGCAGTTTCATTACAGGCATAAAAAAGAAATGTGGCTGTGCAGGTGCAACTGTGTTTGCTTTTCTAGTTTGTTGTATGAAATACTGAATTGTTTTCTTCTGCTGCAACAGTGCACTGACAAGCTTGAGCGGGACAGATTGATACTGTTTCTCAACAAGCTGATCCTCAATAAGGTGAGGTGGACATTACACTTAACAGTAGTTTATTGGTCTGTCAGCTGTATCAAGTGGTCTGAACTAGTCTTTCGGGGTTAACTTGAACAAAAATTCAAGTACTGAGGAAACTTTAAAACAATTTTTATACAGCTTTCTGGGATGTGATAGTTGTTATTTACTGGTGAGAAAGCCAAAGGAAATGTGTAGATATTGTGGTAATTGTGCCATTCTGGTCACTTTAGAGAATGATTTGAACTTTTCTCATGTTCACTTCTTACTTGAATAAAACTGTTCAGTACTTATAACAACTCTTATGTAGAAAATGCTTGTGGTAACTCAGTTCATTCATTAACAGAAAAATGTGAAGGACCTTATGGATTCAAATGGAATCAGAATCCTTGTGGATCTGCTTACTCTGGCACATCTTCATACAAGCAGAGCTACAGTCCCTTTGCAGGTATGTGGCCTTTGTTTCTTACTACTCATACGCTACTCTACTAAAAGGACAGTTCTTAAAAAAATAATGGTACTTCTCACATTTACTGTAGAAATGTGATATTTACACTGTGAAGCTAATGCTATTCTTTTAAACATCAACTTTTAGAGCAATGTGATTGAGGCAGCACCTGATGCGAAGAGGGAGAGCGAGAAAGAATGGTACTTCGGCAATGCTGACAAGGAAAGGAGTGGGCCTTACAGCTTTCAAGAGGTACCTGTCAGCTTCAAACTCTCAACCTGACAAATTATTTCCATCCTGATGACTGGGTGTGTGTTTCAAACAGTGAGAGGGAGAACCATAAACAATCCTAAAGAAAATTCTCCAAGTAACTCTTTGAGTAAGGATTGAAGCTAGATAAAAGGCTTGATGTTGTGCCAAGAATCACAGCCTGTTTGGTAAGGCTGCCTATGCTTCCATGCCTCAGTAATGTTGCAACTAATCTGACAACTTTTACTTCATGATTCCATGACAGAGTTATAAACTCACTGGAATTTCATGCAACCACAGTAGCCTGCCATACAGCAGCTGAAAGCTTGCCTTGAGTGTGTCTAGGAGCAAAGGTAAGTCTGAATGCTGAATCAACTGAATTCATCTCTAATCTTGCAATAGATGCAGGAACTATGGAACAATGGAAAGCTGACTTCAAAAACACGGTGCTGGGCTCAAGGTATGGATGGCTGGCGACCATTACAGGTCATCCCTCAGCTGAAGTGGTGCTTGCTTGCCAGTGGCCAGCCTGTGTTGAATGAGACTGACCTTGCCACACTTGTCCTCAACATGCTAATCACCATGTGTGGATATTTTCCCAGCAGGTAAACAGTAATTTTCAGCAGAAGTGGTTAACTTTATCTGGCAGATGTATGAATTCATAAGTTTTATCTTTAAGCTTTTCTTAGAAAGCAGTGCATTAAGGAACTGTATTAAAGAACCTTTTACATAGTAGTGATTCTGTAGGCAAATAGAGAGTATGTAAATGAGACAGTATTAATATTGTGAAAGGGACTGCAAGAATGAATACAGAAGCTATGTGTATTTCTAATGCTCAGTGATGTAGTCTTACAGGCAAGCTCTCTTTTAACCTAAATGCATCTGCTTCGATGCAGGACACTAAACTTACCAAGTCTAACAACAGACTTTGAAGTTAACAATAAAAGACAATGAGTATGGTCTCAACAACCTGATACTTATTCTTAATAAAATTGTTCATTCTTGAAAGAGAAAAGGCACATGTGTACTTACTGCTGTACTACTTGATTTTTTTTTTTTTTTAGGGATCAAGACAATGCTATCATAAGACCTCTGCCTAGAGTGAAAAGGCTGTTGTCAGATAGTACTTGCCTTCCTCATATCACTCAGGTAAGTAACTCTTCAGAAGTGTCCCTAAATGATCTAAAGTTTTACTTATGCTACCATCTTTGCTGTGTGAATACTGTAAGTGGGGCAAACACATTAAGTCATGTCCTGCAGATCTCTGAAGAAGCAGCTGATTTCACAGGGTTTTGTTAGAAATTTCATGCCATTTCAGCCAATGTTTTATTAGGAAATATTTCCATCCTTGGAGATACTCAAAAGCCACCTGGACCTGGTCTTTGTCAACAAGCAACAGATGACCATGCTTTTGAGCAGAGGGGTTTGACAAGATAACCTCTAGAAGTCCCTCCCAACTTTAAATATTCTTTAATTCAAACTTCTTATTTTTAGGCTGAAGTATTCTTTAACTGAAATTCCTGCAGGTGGGTTGTCCCAGTACTGAATTAGTTAAAATTTCAGTTTTGGCTAAGTAACTTGGCACTAGTTGCAGCTAATGTAAATGCTTGTGTTTTGATTTCAGCTATTACTGACTTTTGACCCTATCCTTGTGGAAAAAGTTGCTGTATTGTTGTTTCATGTCATGCAAGATAACCCTCAGTTACCTCGTTTTTATCTGAGTGGAGTGTTCTTCTTCATAATGATGTACACGGGTTCCAATGTACTTCCTATTGCAAGGTGAGGAAAAAGCATAACCAAAAGTACCTCTTGACCAGTTATGCTCAGAAGGACTGCTGCTCTACATCTCTGTATGCTCAGGGGAGTGTGGCTTGCTAGAACCAACATGAAATTCTTCTTCTAGAAGAATTGCCTCCCCATGATCTAGTCACTCCCTAGAAAAGTGATTTGCTTATGATTCTTCCAGGGAGGGAATGAGAACAGGGCTGATCATACAGTTCTAGCAGTACAACTGGCCATGGCGTATTGTAGAAGATTAATTCATTGCAAGCACTAAAGAGCAGTGACACAGCCTATCTATATGCAAATGTAGCTTTTGGCAGTAGGCTGCTATTGAAAGTGGTGGAAAATCTAAAAGCCTGTTTCAGTATTGAAGCTTAAGCAGTTAAATCAGTCTGTACTGCCTGACAGATGCACTGCACATGCAGGTGGCTGTTGCAGTTCATTCCACTACTCTTCCTCTAAATGCAGTAGTTCGTGAAAAGCTGTCGTACAATTCCAGTGAAGTCTCTTGTACAGCAAAATGCATTGGGAAATCATTGCATGCTTCCATGATGAGTCTCATGAGATAGGACTGTCAGCAGTCAGTCTCTGTCAGCAGCAGATCACTCTCTTTCATTGCTGCAATGATGATCTTAACAGTGCGGGGAGAGGTTTGAAGGGAAAGGTTGTCAGTGTCTCTGTCAGCATCTTTTTTGTTTGTCTGGGGAGAAAAGCTTTCAGGAACAAGACTTTCAAACTGAAATGATAAACATAAGGCAACACTTATAACATGGGGGTGCTTAGCTTTGTGGAGTTCCCAAACATTTAATGGACTTTGTACAGAAATTCATACAACTGTTGCTGTTACTCTTTTATCTCGAAGTAAGTGTATGAGATTTGCCAGCTGGACTATGGTGGTATGCTTATTATTCAAGGGTACTTTAAGTATCAAACAGAAAATAACCGCTGTTTCTCTTCTAGGTTTTTGAAATACACGCATACAAAACAAGCTTTCAAGTCTGAAGAAGTGAGTAGATTGCAAAAGTAACTACCTTTGTTTCCAAATAGTTTTGCAGACCACCTGTAGTTGTTTTAATTGAAATTTAAGAACTATAAGGGAAAGGGGGAAGAGTTTTTTAGATCTCAAGTTAGTTAGCAACACTGAATTTAATTACCTTTGAGATAACCATGTGATCTCTTCTGCAGCCAAAAGGTCAAGATATAGTTCAAAGAAGTATACTCGGACATATTCTTCCTGAAGCAATGGTGTGTTATTTAGAAAACTATGAACCAGAAAAATTTTCTGAGATATTCCTTGGAGAATTTGACACTCCAGAAGCAATTTGGAGCAATGAAATGAGGTAACTGTTTTCTGTCAGATGGATAAATAATTCTGAACTACAGCTTATGTTGAAGAGGTCCTGTTTTTCAGAAAAGCTGGAAATACCTGGATTGCATTGTTTCTTTACTTCCTCTGTTTGCCTTCTGCAAGAGCAATGTCCTGCATTGCCCCTTTCTCCAGTCAAAGATAACGAGGGTAAGGGGGAGCAGAATTGGCAGCAGGAAGAGAAATATTTCCCTGAACATCTGACAAACATGTTTTACATCTTGATTAAGTTCCTTTTGTGAGTGGAGACTTCACTGTAGGTGTGGAGTGCTTTATACTTACTCATTTATAAGTACTTTTTTATTACCAGCACCTATTTCTGAGATATACCTCTTATATTCCAATACACTGGAATATTAGGGTCTTCCAGAAAGTAAAGAGGTATTGAGGAGGGCAGACTGTCACTTTACATTGTTTTTAATAAACTAATTTTCATGGCATTTCAGTAGCTTTGTAATAGAATAGGACAGAATCCTATTCTGAAACTACTAAGGAAAATCTTTCCAGAAGAAATCATAGAACACACCTGTACAGTGAGTGAGGACTGAGGATTGCTTGGCAGGTGTTAAACTGAGGATTGCTTGGCAGGTGTTAAACTGAGGATTGCTTGGCAGGTGTTAAACTGAGGATTGCTTGGCAGGTGTTAAACTGAGGATTGCTTGGCAGGTGTTAAACTGAGGATTGCTTGGCAGGTGTTAAACTGAACTTTGTAACTTTTAGGCGTCTTATGATAGAGAAGATTGCTGCTCATCTTGCTGACTTCACCCCTCGTCTTCAGAGCAATACAAGAGCACTCTACCAATACTGTCCCATCCCAGTTATCAACTATCCACAACTGGAAAATGAGCTGTTCTGTAATATTTATTACCTCAAGCATCTTTGTGATACACTCAGATTTCCAGACTGGCCAATTAAAGATCCAGTAAGTAAGAAGTGTTTTAGGGTTCATTTGGTTCTTGATCCTTCAGAGTCCTAAAAATGGGATTTGTAACAAATGTTAAGGAAATCAGATGCTAGGCTTTTTGCAGCTAACTGCTTTATCCTCAATTTTGGTCCACAAGCAAACACATTAAACACTACTTTATCTTGAAGCAGCATCGTATTCTTTCCATATAACAACAGTATAAATATATCGTTCTTGTGGTGCATACTTCAAAGGCAAAATAAAGCATTCAAAAAACCTTCAGATAGTGTTTCAGTGAACCTCAACTGATTGGGGGGCGGGGAGGAAATATCACTTTTGGGTTCTTATTTGCCCATGCCGCAGAAGAAACTGAGCTAACATGGGATCAGTGCATTAACTGAATTGATGAGATCTTTTTGGTACAAGTCTGTGGACTAGATCTGTCTAAGGACCTTTATTCATGCAGCTTTGTTGCAGTTTTTTATGGTATCAAGATGTGAACTGCATGTCATTTAAGTGATTCTCCACCTTCTAATGTGACTCTTACATAGTCATTTTCATCTTAACATACTTTTATCTTGAATAAAATTTAGGATTTATTAATAAAGTAGCATTTTATTAAAAATTATATACTGGTGTCAGCATAAATGAAACACTACTAAATTTTAATTATTTAGATTAAACTGCTGAAAGATACACTAGAAGCTTGGAAGAAGGAGGTAGAGAAGAAGCCACCTACAATGTCAATAGATGATGCTTATGAAGTTCTTAACCTACCCAAAGGACAAAGCCAGTAAGTTGTTTTCAGTATTTAAAGTTGTATAACTACTTTTATATAAGCTCTATGTCCTGAACAAACTGAAGTTTCTTATCTAGGTACTTGGAACCCTTAGGGGTACCAGTTTAGTTACATGTAGCACTTTCTTTCACAGTGGAAGATGACTTTGCTAAAAAGAAGCAAAACTTGGAAATACAATTCCAGTGTTTGAGAGAATAATTTTAAAAGTGTTTAGATGAACTGAAACTAGGGAAAAAAGTACTTTGAACTCTGCTGTTTTAAAGGACAAGCATTAGACTCAACTATAGTGAGCAAAAAATATGGCAGAACTTGAATATGTTGAAAGCAGAACTTATTTCTCTAATCATCCTTCTCCCTCCAATGTATTGTCCTTTTTCATGGTGATTATATTCTTAGAATTTTTTACCTCCTGTCTTGCCATTGATTTCTGACTTCAGGCCTTTAGAAGAGAACCAATAACACTTTTTGTATTTATCCTTCAAGAACAGTGCAATTACTATAAATCATGAAATACTAACTTTGATCACTTGCAGCTCATTTAGATTCTTCATTTAAAATACTCAGGGACTTTCAGCACCTTCTGGTTAGTATAGTAGGTACAAGAGGTATTTTAAAATACTTTGTTTCAAAAATTTCATTCTATTCTGTGGTCACATGATGACCCCTCATTCAGTGTAAGCTGGTAAAGCAGGGTTTTCAAATGGAAATAAGAGTTTTGTAATTTTCACTCAACTGCAGTTACTGTTAGTTACTCTTAGTACTGTTGTCAGAATCCAGGCTGGTTTTGCTGTGGTTGGCTTTTTTTTGTGTTACTTAATGTAATGGATGGAACTTGTTTTCTTGTAGAAATGATGAAAGCAAGATCAGGAAAGCTTATTTCAGGTTGGCTCAAAAATATCACCCAGACAAGAATCCAGAAGGCAGGGTATGTACAGCACAAATTTCTGGTGTTAATAAAATGGGGACAAATTTGACTGTTAGGTGTATTAAGAATTCTGAAATGCGCACTTGAATTTTCTTTCTTCCTTTTAAAAGCTATGCCCTAGATGAATACTAAAATACAGATTAGTGCTACTAATGAGTAATTTAACTTATGTCATTCAAAGAATATTCGGATTTATACAGTAAACTGATTTAGTCTGATCAGACCCACATATCAGAAAGCATCTTTAGAGAGTTACACCGGACCTAAATAAGATATTTGCTCCCTTTCAAAGGTGGATTGTATCCTCTACCCATTCTCACTATCAAGCTTTCATCATAGTATGATTGATTAAGTGTCTTGCCTATGGCAGAGTTTAGGAGACAAAAGAAAACTGATATGTGAACTAGTGTTTGGAGTATTTTCTGAAGTGTAGTGAGGCAATAAAACTAGTGTTGTGGCTTATAATCCTAAATGCTTTATTTTACCTGTGTCTAAACTGATGCTTCAGTAATCTAGAGGGTTCTTTATACCTCTTATGACTATTCCTCTTTTTTTGCAGGATATGTTTGAAAAAGTTAATAAAGCATATGAGTTTCTATGCACAAAATCTGCCAAGGTGATAGATGGACCAGATCCAGAAAACATAATTTTGATCTTGAAAACTCAAAGCATCCTCTTCAACAGGCATAAGGAAGGTAAGCATGCTGCCTCAGAAGAGGGTTTTGTCTTCATTTCTTTAGTGGTCATTTCAGTAAGTTTTAATCTCCTCTGTTCCTGAGACTGTGCTTTGTTGGTCTGGTTTCTGACTTGCCACAGCATTATGTAGCTACGGTAAAGGGCTTCAAAATAGGACATTTTCTTTCATGAAGTCAATTCATCTGCAGTAAAACTTAATTCAAAAAAGCATGAATAGCTCTTTGAAGTTCTCTGCTCCAGTGCTAATCGGTTTTAATATTCCTTCATACTTAGAATTCTGTCAAGGCAGAAAAGTCCTCACTAGTACTGAGTCACCCAGATGACAGATTCTGGTTATGAGATAGTCTTATATTTAATAGCCAGATGGCTGTATTCTTGCAGGAATTCTGACCAGGGTTAGAGTCCTCTGGTGAGCTGTGCTACATTACCTCTTTCACTGCCCGACTGGGAAAGAGGGTTAGCTAGAATACCCTTACACTTAACTCTAGGTACAGTCCCAGGCTGGGAGCTACTGGCATGTTCAAGTCTTGCAGAGTCAATAGTGTTTTACTGTGTAAGTGTTGTATTATAATGGTAAATTAAGAACCTCATATGCAATCATAACTCTGTCAGTTGTGTGGAAGTAGTGACAGCATTGGTATAGACTTACATGGGTTGGCTTGCAGTTGGATCCGTATGCAAAATCAAATTGTTCTTTAGCATGACTGAAACCCAAAGCAATGAAAAATATAATTATTTAAAATATATGATTGTTGTGCCAAACTGGGTAAGGTCCTTATAGGGTTATTGTTAGTCAATCCTGGCCTAAGACAGACAGACAAAGCTATACTTCTGTTTCTCTGGAGACAGACAAGTGTCATTGGGAAGGCTCTTGAGTTTGGGGGCTTAATGAACTGAAGGCTCCATTTAAGTCTTTTTGGTCTTAAATGAGTTCTTTCTATGAAGCTCTGTCAGCTTCTAGCATGAACAGTTTTATGTGACAAGGAGTCAGGTTGTGTGAGCTGCTCAGTGTTGCTCCAGTTTTCCCAGATGTTGGCTTTTTTTCATTCCTAGTCCTTACATATCTGATATGTCTTCAACTGATAATTTTGTGGTGGTTTAAATTGCTTAGGCTGTGCCTACATGGAAGCTTTGACTTTTTTTTGTCTTTCAGATTTGAAACCTTACAAGTATGCAGGCTATCCTATGCTGATAAAAACTATTACCATTGAAACATCAGATGACCTTTTATTTTCCAAAGAATCTCCTCTGTTGCCTGCTGCTACAGAACTTGCTTACCATACTGTCAGTTGTTCAGCATTAAATGCAGAAGAACTGAGGAGAGAAAATGGAATTGAGGTAAATGCAAAGAAACGTGTTGAAATGCTTTTTTTTTCTCTTTAGTTTAACTTTTCCACGGCTAAAAATCCTAGATCCTCAATGCATAGGACATCAGGTGCAATTGAGAATCACTTCTGGTCTTGAGACCTTTGTCCATTCTTATTATCTCTATTCTGGATCCAATAGGAGAAGCATCTAGCAGAATATACCCCTTTCTGAACCTGGGCTTGTCTGTTGAACTGTGAATAAGCAAGCTACATATGATGTTTCTCTACGCCTTTACAAAACACTACTGAGAGCTGCTGCATTCTGTATGTGAAAGAACTGATAAATGTGAGCAAGTCACTCAAGCAGAAGGGCTTTTCATTGCACATATTACAGTATTAGAACCATTTAGGTTGGAAAAGACCTTTAAGATAATTGAGTCCAACTGTTAGTCCCAACACTGCCAGGTCCCACTAAATCATGTTGCTAAGTGCCATGTCTACGTGTCTATTTAAATACCTTCAGGGATGGTGACTCACTCACTTCCCTGTGCAGCCTGTCCCAATGCTTGACAACCCTTTTGGTGAAGAAATTTTTCCTAATAGCTAAGCTAAACCTCCCCTGGTGCAACTGGAGGCCATTTCCTCTTGTCCTATCTCTTGTTACTTGGGAAAGAGACAAGCCCCTACCCCTTGCTACAACCTTCTTTCAGGTACTTGTAGAGAGTGATAAGGTCCCCCTGAACCTCGTTTTCTTCAAGCTAAACAAACCCAACTCCTCTTTATCAGACTTGTGCTGCAGACCCTTCACCGGCTTCGTTGCCCTTCTCTGGGCGTGCTTCAATGCCCTTCTTCTGTGAGGAGCCCAGAACTGGACACAATACTTGAGGTGCAGCATCACCAGTGCCAAGTACAGGGTGGTAATCACTTCTAGTCCTGCTGCCAATTCTGTTTTTTGATACAGGCCAGGATGCCATTGGCCTTCTTGGCCACTGGGGCACACTGCTGGCTCACATTCAGCCAGCTGTTGACCAGCACCCCCAGGTCCTTTTCTACCAGGCTGCTTTTCAGCCAGTCTTCCCCAAGGCTGTAGCATTGAATGGGGTGATGATGACCCAAGTGCAGGACTTGGTACTTGGCCTCGTTGAACTGCATACTCTTGGCCTTGACCCATTGATCCAGCCTGTCCAGATCCCTCTGTAGAGGCTTTTTACCCTCCAGCAGACCAACAGTCCCACACAACTTAGTATCATCTGCAAACTGACTGAGGTATTACCTCACATGTGAGAAGGCTGTCAGCTCTAAAGCACCAGAGGTTAATACCAGCACTTGCAAGGAATTTTACCCCTACAAACCATTTGAGCAAGCAGCAGATTTTTGTCAAATGTTTCCCTTCAGCCATTAAAAATGAGTTTACTAACTAATGTTTTACTTCTGCCAGCTTTTATCTCCTTTTTTTTGTGACTCAACTTATGCATCATCCAATCCTCACAGGTATTGCAAGAAGCATTTAATCGTTGTGTAGCAGTCTTGACACGGTCTAGTAAACCAGATGATATGTCTGTACAGGTAAGTTGCAGCAGTTGTAAATGATTATATAGTCTTCTGAGAAGCTGATACATTATAGTATATGTATAAAATGATAATAAATATAAGTGTGTATATATATACATAATATAAAATATTGATATAGTAGTATATATATTGACAATAGGATTGTAAACTTGCATTTTCCTCTACTTGTAACCAATAAAATGCTGCTTTTTGTAGGTATGTGGATACATTAGTAAGTGTTACAGTGTAGCAGCTCAGTTTGAGGACTGCAGAGAGAAGATTACAGAAATGCCTAACATAATTAAGGACCTCTGTAGACTACTGTATTATGGCAAGGTAAGCGCTCCTTTCTTTTGCCTAAATGGGTGTTGAACTGTCAAATGTTTAGGGGAATATTCTACTTTTAAAGGAGATAAGACAATCATAGAATGGCCTGAGTTCTAAGGGACCTTAAAGATCATGTAATTCCACCCCCGCTGCCATGGGCAGGGACACTTTTCACTAGACTAGGTTGTTCAGAGCTCTATCCAGCCTGGCCTTGAACAGGGATGGGGCATCTCAGGCTTCTCAGGGAAACCTGTCCCAGTGCCTCACCACCCTCACAGTAAAGAATTTCTTCCTAGTATCTGATGTAAACCTATTCTTCTTCAGTTTGAATCCATTCCCCCTTGTCCTGTCACTACATGCCCTTGTAAATAGTCTCTCCATCTTTCTTCATAGGCTCTGTTCAGGTACTGGGAGGCTGCAAAGCCCCAGAACCTTCTCCTTTCCAGGCTGAACAAACCCAGTTCTCTCAGCCTTTCCTCGTAGTTGCACTGACCAATCAACCCTTCTGAAAGATCCCAGCCAATCATGAGGAGATACAGAACTCCACTGCCTTGTTCTCAGCGCTTGGCATTGGAATCTATTTAGTGGGCTTAAAATGCAATCACTGTAAAGATTCAGCCTTTTAACTGACACATCTAGCTGCTTGGTTTACTGTGCTAAATCAGGAGATAATGCTCATTTCTAATAATGTGAAATAACTATTTGAGTACTCTTCCCTTTGAAAGATGCTGACTAATTAGCCATGTTGGTGGTTACCAGACACTGCAGATGTTACCTGTACTTCAGTTTTCTTCTCTCTGCTGCCTAGATAGTACTCTAGGATCAGCTAGTTTTGGCTTTAAATCTTTGGCAAGGGAACCAGTTGGCACTCTTTGGTTACAAGTACTAAGGCAAACTTCTTTTTTCTCCCTCAGACCATACCACGAGTAGCTGCTTTAGGAGTAGAGTGCGTTAGCTCTTTTGCCTTAGATTACTGGCTACAAACACACTTATTTCAAGCTGGTGTTCTCTGGTACTTACTGGGTTACCTCTTCAACTATGACTATACACTGGAAGAGAGTGGGATTCAGAAAAGTGAAGATTCAAACCACCAGGTAATGTTCCCAAGATGCATGCTATCAGACACCAATGGTTGTTGCTTGCCAACTCTTACAAATAGACTTAAGTGTATTCAAATACTTATTAGGATCATTGAATTGCATGAACAGCAATGGTAACAAAGCAGTTTGGGAAAGGGATCTTTGTGTAGCGGTGTAAATACTTCTTGGGTGTTGTTTTTTGGGGGTTTTGGGTTTTTTTTAAAGAGTTCAAATATTAAAGCTGCCAAAGCCTGCGGTTTCTAATGGACTTAGTGCAAGAGATTTTTTACCAATAGCTAACAGTAGAAATGTACATTTTTGTTATCAGTCTTTTGAGGCTCAGCTGAAAGGGTTGTCTAGTGGTACTGAGAACTTATGGAAAATATCTGCTTTTTCCTCAAATGGTGACCCTCTCAGTATGACATTTCTTCCTCAGTTACTGGATGAGATGAACTTTGAACACTATTGTAGCTATAAAGTCTTGTATCACTCTCATAAAAGATTTGTTATGCTGATATTCGACTGTGTGAGCAGGAATTGTTGTCTGGTCAGAAACCAATACATTAAATAGCTTCTGTAGCTTTCAGCTCATCTTCCTGCCCCAGGTTTTCCTGCTTATCAGTGCTTATGTCTTACTGCACTTATTAAGCCAAGATAAATAGAGAATATCAGTGCTGTTCATTCTGGTGCAAAAGTGTTGAACAACCCTTTTGGTTATTCTGATAATTCTTCAGTAAGCTCTAGGTTTTCTCTAACTGTCTGTCTTTTTCAGGAGGTAGCAAATAGCCTTGCTAAGCTCAGTCTCCTGGCCTTGAGTCGCCTTGGAGGGTATCTTTCTGATGATCAAGCTACCCCTGAAAACCCAACAATCAGGAAAAGCTTGGCTGGAATGTTGACACCCTATATTGCCAGAAAACTCGCTGTGGTCAGTCCTACTGAGGTAAATGTCTGTTGGCCAAAACTTTCTCTAGTGATTTATGGAAGGAGTACCTGGTTCCTTCTAAAACACTGAACTCTCTTAGACCAACTGGATACTGAGAACAGCAGTGTGATTTTTCTTTGCAGTTGGAGTAACTGCAGGGAACAGAAACTGCTTTGACCTCGAACACTATAGACAGGAGCAGTGCTCTATAGAATAGTATTTGCAAAACAAATATAGGGACAAAGAAGTTGAGTTAATTGTTGAAGGCTTAGATGATGGAGAGTAAAGGCTAAACTTATCTCTTTAAAGTGGTACCAAGGAAGTCATCTATAAAGAGATACTGCAGATAGTTGCTGTTCACTACCAAAAATAGATGGAGAATCTGAAGTAAATGTGGCTCAAAGCACAATAAAAAAACCCTGTAATATAGATTGTACTAGACCGAATAACTTGTACATACTGTTTTTCTAGTATGCTTTTCCAGTATGGGAAACTTCACACTTTCAATTTGGTTTTGTAATTGGTCTCATTGCTAATGAGATTGGATTAACTAACATTGTGAAACATGCTGATTACTATGCATAACGATCGAAAACTGTTGTAAATGTTGCATCATGTAAATTCCTTATTTCTTAGACTCTGAAGATGCTTAACAGTAACACAGAGAACCCCTACTTGATCTGGAACAATGGGACAAGAGCTGAACTACTTGAGTTTTTGGAATCTCAACAAGAAAGCATGATTAAGAGAGTAAGATACTTCTTACTTTAAATCCTGCTACTGTTTTTTTTTAAACTGTTTTGTGTTTTGGTACATCCCCCTGTGATGCAGCGTTATAGTTTATACAAATTTCTATTGTTGACTACTCCTAAGTCACTTTCTTCATTCAGTAGTTTTTAAAAGAAAACAAAAAACCCTAAGAGTTTGCTTGTTTATTTCTTGTTATGTTTCAATCTGAGCTTCTGACTTTTGCTGAAGCATTAAGTTTTCTGCTCAAGTATTGCCTATTTCATTATCGGTTTATAGCTTTACACTTTCTACAAGATGATTTTCTGTCTGAGCTTTTGCTGCTTATCTCTGCTTAAAGGGTGATTGTGACAAGAGCTATGGATCTGACTTTGTCTTCAGTGACCATGCAAAGGAACTTATTGTGGGAGAGATTTTTGTTAGAGTCTACAATGAGGTCCCTACCTTCCAACTAGAGGTGAGATGTAGCTAAAACCTTCCTGTTGAAACTAGTGTTTGGAATGCTGCTAATTCCTGTTTATCTGCCAGTACAGAATGGAGAAAATACAAAATCTGATGGAAATTTTCTTCAAGACCAGTATGTTATGAGACATGCCTTTACTGGAGCAGAAGAAATTTAAAGAACTAGTCTGCACTAAGATGTGCTGCTTCAGATGTCTTAATGACTTTTCTCTACAAGCTTGTTCTGCAGACACTTGAGTTGCTTCAGTAGTTCCAGGCAATGGTGATTCTGCCTAGTGGCTTTGCAGTCCATCTGTATCTATGGGCAAACATATACCTGTTGAAGTAGTGGCAGCCTCTTAAGGGTATGTTTAGATAGAAATAGGATTAATGTCTTCCAGATGTTGTAGTGATTAAAGAGAAGTGTTTTCTGTCTGCCTGTCTGGAGAAAGGGAATATGTGAGTTGTAGGACAAGTTATTTGGATACATTTTCTTCTACTGGGAATACTGTTGCATCGCAGAGCTAAAAATGCTCTCATCTCTACTTTAAAGCTTCCTAAAGCGTTTGCTGCGAGCCTTTTGGATTACGTAGGCTCACAAGCACAGTACCTTCATACGCTAATGGCAATAACACAGACTGGGAAAGTGGAGTCCAATCAACATGGAGATCGGTTACGGAGAGTTGAAATGGCCCTGGAGGCTCTGAGAAACGTGATAAAACACAACCCAGGTAGGCTTAAAATGGAACTTACTTCATATACCCTTTTGTGGACAACCTTAAAAGTTGTGGACCTCTGTAGTCTTTATCTTCCGCTGAGAAGGAAGCTTGTTTTGCTGGTTAACAGACTTTTAACACTGTTGATAAGCCATAAAGGCTTGCTTATTTTTTCCTCACCTGGAGAACGTAATCAGTAGATGTGTTTAAGTTTTGTGTGAAATTCAAGCCTTATCTATTTTCATCTCTGAATCACTAGGTTTTCACTCTAATTTGAGCCTGCTGTTGCCAGGAACACTTAAGCCTCCTGGATGGAACTTCCTGTAATCCTTCGAAGAATCTTTAACTGATTTTTTTTTTTTTTTAAACTTCCTTGCATCAAAAAGAACTTCTTTGAACAGAGTACTGCATGTTAGTAAACACCTAAATGTCATTAGTGTTGAGGCCTTACTAAAGCAGGAGGAGAAAATGCTTTTGAGAGTGGGCAGCTAATATCAGCAAAAGTTTATGAGCACATACCAACATACGGACTGGAAAAGCCTAAAACAAATGATTAGGACACTCTCCAGTTCTAAAAGGAAATCATGCTACTATTGTAGCTCCTAATAATAGGTGGTTAAATTGTTCTCAGACTGGATATTCTGTGTTTACAGTTATAACCCTGAAGGCAGCTGTTACTGCTGCATATAGCAACCCTGCTCTGAGCTGGGACATTCTGAAAGGGCAAGTGAATTTGAAGACAAGTACTGATGATCAAGGATAAATAAAATGATGCAATTTATTACTTGCATTCTTACAAGAACTAGCTCAGTTACTTACTTCAGAGGGAGGAAGTATCCTCTGCTTTTGGAATATCGTTGATCTGAGACTTTGTGGAAGGTAGATTAATAGAGAGGAGTTTAAAATTTTCTAACTCTTTAGCAGATGCTGTCCTGTACGAGCTGTTACAACTATTGTGGCAGACTGTATAAAGCCATGTAGTCTTTAACACCTCTCTGTAGACCAAAATATGGGCTTGGGATGGCCTTCAGTGAGTGCTTTGGCTAACATGAAGAGTAACTTATCTTGTATCTTACAGGTTCTGAATGTGAATGCATAGGTCACTTTAAGTTGATATTCTCCCTTCTGCGTGTTCATGGAGCTGGCCTGGTGCAGCAGTTGGCTCTGGAGGTAAAAACTAAACCACCCAACCAACAAAAAACAAATAAAACAACAACAAAACCAAAAGTACCCTAAACCACTAAACCTGTCTAGATGTTCTACACAATAACCATAAACAAACCTGATGGTGTAACTGTTAGAGTAGCATCTAAACAATATCAAGATTGGAGTTCTAAGGTGTCAGTTACTCCTCAGAGAAACAGGTGATAGCTTCTTGCCTGAGTCTTTGCTCCCTTTTTCCCTGAGGAGACAAGACAATTTGGTGGCAGGAATAAATGTTGTAAATATCAACTCTATTTGCCAGTGAAGTGACTGACTTCACCACACACTGCATCTTCTGGACAGTGTCTTAAAAGCTGGAATATAATCAAGTGTTGTTTCTGATCTTTTACAGGTAGTGAACATAGTAACAAGTAACCAAGAATGTGTTAACAACATTGCTGAGTCAATGGTTCTCTCTAACCTACTGGCACTCCTGCATTCCTTACCTTCAAGTATGTATTATATGATTCTTAAGTCTTGCAAGGTAGAGGGTTTCCAACTCAAAAATTAATTAGAATGCAGCTGGTTGAGCTTACCACTTGGGTTTTAGGTTAAAACCCTAATCCTCTTTCAGGGAGGATGATTTAAAAAAATGTTCTGCGTAACTGATTTCTTGTCTTAAATGCGTGAGCTGAAACATCAGGTATTCTGATTGGGTTTGAATTGTGTAGTGTTCCACTGACTAATTATTTTAGGGAATTTAGGTAGTAAACATCTACTTATGAAGCTATGCTGTACTGGAATGTATGATTGATTTTTGACATTCCTTAACTAATTGGGTTTAGCCAGAATAAGCTTGCAATTGTCATAAGCTTTGTTGTTTTGATACAGCTTTCTGTTAAGATCAGTTATGTTCATCTTTTATTAGTTCATAATCTGTATGACACAAAGTTTTATTTTGACAGGTCGGCAGCTTGTCCTTGAAACTTTGTATGCTTTGACATCTAGCACAAAAATAATTAAAGAGGCCATGGCAAAAGGTACAGTACTACACTGAAAGCAAATGTTTCTGCAGCACTGGATGTAAAGTAGATACTCTTTCTTCCTACTACTTGTGAGTAGAAAAAAATTTGAATGTTTTTCTAACTCTTTGTTACAGGTGCTTTAATCTATTTACTAGATATGTTTTGCAACTCCACACATCCGCAGGTCCGAGCTCAGACAGCAGAGCTCTTTGCCAAAATGACTGCAGATAAGCTGGTGGGTCCAAAGGTAAGGATAGTAACAGCTCATGTTGGAACTCCCTTTAAAGACAAGCAAAAAACCACTCTGTCTAAAATGTTCATGTATAGAACAGTCTGGCTTTTTCAAATAGTTAACCCTTAATCTGTGAGCAGACTTCTAGACGTTGTTGTATTTTCTCTAACTGCTATAAGCAGTTTGGTTTCTATTTGTATTGACTTCAGCATTAGAGACCTAGATTTCAGACCTGTCATTGGTTATTGCTATTTGAAATGATGGCACTATTTTATTTTGTAGTGTTCTGTTGTAGCAGTTGGCAATTATAGTATTACAGATAATTGGACTTCCTGGAGTTCTCTGTGTTTCTGTCATTTAGTTTGTCCTGTCATTTAGTTTGTCTTATGATATACTAAATGTCATATGATATACTAAATGTCAATTCTGTTTATCCTTTCTAGGTTAGAATTACACTAATGAAATTTTTACCTGGAGTTTTCATGGATGCCATGAGAGACAACCCTGAAGCTGCTGTTCATATCTTTGAGGGAACTCATGAAAATCCAGAATTAATTTGGAATGACAGCTCCAGGGAGAGAGTATCAACAACAGTTCGAGAAATGATGCTTGAGTATGTGAAGACCTACTGACACAGTATATCCTTAACTGAAACATTCTTAGTGGCAATAAACCAGAGTTTCTGTAGAACTGTCAGACAAAACTCTGCTTCAGTGAAAAGAAACTTGTTCACTGTTTGTGTATTGTACCTGTAACTCAGTGATGCAAGAGCAGTCTGTGCATAATCCAGGTATTTGCTCACTGTTGTAAGATCTGGAGGGGGTTGCAATGGGAAGAAAATGGGGTTTAGAAGCTGGGATGGCTTCACAATGATGGAGGGAGACTGAGGTGTCAAGTAGGGAAGACAACTGCTTCTTTTACTGCTTGTTAAAACTTACTTTCTCTTTCAAGGCACTTTAAACTTCAGAGGGACAACCCTGACACCAACTGGAAGGTAAAAGTATACTGTTTCTGCTTTGAGTCCGTCCAGGGAGACTATAAGCCAGCTGATAATAGATGCATGGCAGGCTCTCCTGTTTAAGTGCCAACAGGAATTCACTGCTGTGCTATGAACGTAACTGTTGGTAACTGAAAACATAGCTGGTTTGATGTTTTCATTACTAGTTGTACCTTGAAATTAGACACTTACTGGCAAAACCACTGCCAACATACTCTGAATTTTCAGATCATTCAAATCATTCTAAAATGCATCAAAAGTCAGCAACAAAGAATACCGGTTTGCTGGAAAAAGTCCTGTCACTACACAGCTGTAGAAAACTTGCTCTTGGTAAATGTTCATAACTTTAAGTCACCAAGTCTCAAAATATACTGTGCTTTGCATCGGGTCAATAAGTGAGGTGTTTCAGTTTGTAGTATTTCCCAATAACTGTGAAAGGCCAGACATGACTTCCTCCCAACAGTGCTCTAGTTCAACATTAAACCAATTTCTAAACACATGCAGGGTAGCTATTTTGATCCAGGTGGGAACTGGAAACTTCCCTAGGGTGATGGTGAGAAACCTCCCCCTGAAGTGGGCAAGAAAGGAAGGAAAGGACTGTTGTATCATCAGCCTTGCTGTTGGCACTTCTCTTGAACCAGGGTTTACCACTGATGCAGTTGTAGGTTCAGTTACATTTTTTGAAAGAAAAGTTCACTGTAGTAGTACTGCCTGAACTGTTCCTTCTAATGTCATTTCTTACCTCATGTTCCTTCAAAATGAAGTGTTTATTGGTCTTGCCCAGCTCTGTTTCAGAAAATACAGAAAATACAGTTAGTTAGTGACCCTGACCATGTAGAGAAACAGTTGCTGCTCTCACAAATACCCTCGCCAATAACTCCTTGTACTTTGCAATTCAACAGCTGCCTGAAGACTTTGCTGTGGTGTATGGTGAGGCAGAAGGTGAACTTTCAGTGGGGGGAGTCTTCCTAAGGATTTTTATTGCCCAGCCGGCCTGGGTTTTACGGAAACCAAGAGAATTTCTCATTGCACTGTTGGAAAAGTTTACTGAACTACTGGAGAAAAATAACCCCCATGTAAGATGATTTTTCTGATTCTACTCTTTGAATTTGTTTAACAGTTTTAATCTACTAGTCTTTTAGTGTCTAACTTAGATTCTCACACTTTCTTCCCAACATGAATGGGTTTTTTCGCCTACTTTCTGATTCTTTATAAAAGCACATTGTTGATATATTGAGGCTACTTTTGAACATGAGTCAGTGCTTTTAAAGTCCCTGAAGCCCCAGAATTAGCTTAAGTTATGTCTTAGAGGCTTATTTTGCACTAGAGATGAGGCTTAACAAATTAAGTATCTTTTAATTATTTCATGACTGGCTGACTTAAGAAAATGGCACTTGTTCTACAATGTCTAAAAATTTTCAGCTCTTGACACTTCTGTTGTCCTTCTGCAAAACTGACTTCCCACTCTAGTGTAACTTACGTGACCTACAGAAGGCTGCCACCTAACAATTAGTGTAATGGGTAGAGCAAATGTGTTACAGTTTGAATGAGAACAATGTTTAAAATTCAGTTTTTAGTCATATCATTAACTTGTCATTACTTGAACAGCGTTCAGACAGATTTGTGGTGAGGCTTGCAGGGCAGAAATTCACTTGCATGTTGAATAAAACGGACATCCTTATTGCAAAGATGTGATAGCTGTTTGTAGGGGCATGTGGAATACACCCAGGTGTGGTGAGTCCTGCTGCACAGGCTGCAGATGTTCAGGTGGTCAGCCTGAACATCCATGCTATCATACTTCCACCAGGCAAGTTAGCACATGGATGCATGCAGAGGCTGCAGCCAGACATTGGATTCTCTAGATGCTGGAAATACTGCTTAGGAATTCCCATGTGGTCTGTGTTCATGGAACTAATGAATGTCTGCCACTACTGGAGCTGATAATCATGTTCTTAACTTCTTGTTTTAATAGTTTGAGAGCCAAGTGACATAAAAGCATTAGGGGAAAAATCTACAATGCACAGTAAGTGAGAAATGTTGTTATTATGATGATGATACATAAGGCTTTACTGAGCTATCCTTTGTGTTGATTTTTGATTTTCTGCAGGGGGAAACTTTAGAAACCATTACCACAGCAACTGTGTGCCTGTTCAGTGCCCAGCCTCAGCTAGCTGATCAAGTTCCTCCACTTGGTCATCTTCACAAGATAATCCAGGCTATGAATCACAAGAACAATGCCATTCCCAAAAGTGCCATTCGTGTCATGCACATACTGTCTGACAATGAGGTACTGAATCATTTAAGTGCTTGAGAAAAAGCAAACCTGGAGTTATTTGTATTGTTGAAAAGGCATTATTCTAACTATAAATGTTGTGTAACAGATGAGCAGGGACTTATAGCTAATTAATGGGGAATTGATAGATTAAAGACTGAGAAATTCATGGTCTTGGCTGACCATATCTGCAGTAACCATTAATCTTGGCACAAAATAAAGTATTCTGGATGTTTCTATCTCTCTATAGCTTTGTGTTCGAGCAATGGCATCACTAGAGACCATCAGCCCTCTCATGAATGGAATGAAAAAGAGATCGGATATAGTTGGCGTAGCCTGTGAAACACTGAATCGAATGTTTCAGAAGGAACAAACTGACTTAGTAGCCCAAGTAAGTAGTGCATTCTGAGACTGTAAAAATGTGGTATTTTTACATTTAGATACATCTAAACTGTTCAGAAGAACAGAGGTACAGTTCAATTTAGATAGCATCTGGGAAGCCTCCTAGAACTTAACTAATGTGCTTTTCTTGTTGAAGTCAGTTCTTTATCTAAAATGCAGACCTATTCGAGGATGTTACCTGAGTGTTGAAGCTTAATGCGTAGGGTAGTGTTGACTGGTGTCTGCTGAGAAAGTGTAGTGTAGGAATGCCAGCTAACTCAACTGTGTTTACACCTGGACAGAGCAGAATTGCTGGACAGGATCTTTGCTTTCTCTTGTATTCGTATTCAATACATACTTATGTATTCATACAGCTCAGGAAAAATGGATGGGCCTTGGCTTTAGCATATTAGTGATAGCTGTTGGCACTTCTCATTCACACTAATGCTAGTAATGTAAACATCTATATGGAACTTCCTAGTCCATGTTAAGACAACTCATTTGGGTATGTTTGCAGGCTTTGAAAGCAGATTTGGTCCCTTATCTTCTAAAGCTGCTTGAAGGTGTTGGTCTTGAGAACCTGGAAAGTCCATCTGCAACAAAAGCTCAGATTGTTAAAGCTCTGAAATCCATGTCTCGTAGCCTGCAGTATGGGGAACAGGTAGGTACTGATAAGTCTTCATCTGGGGTTTGACACTTGAACTCTGAACATCCCTTGTTTAATTTTCTGCCTGTCATGTGCATCATTCCACCTAAAATGTTCACATCCTGTAACTACAAAATCATTACATCATCATCTATTTATTAGAAGTCATTGGTTCAATGCATGTGAAGAGCACTAACAAGACAAATTCCAAGTACAGAAATGTTCTATAAGCTAGCTGGCTTCTACTGACAACTCTTCAGAACTTGTTATAAATGTAAATTGCTTTTTTGTTTCCCAAATAAATAGACAACTGCAGCAGCTTTATGGGTATATTCAAGCTGGTAAAATTGGTCCCGGTAACTGTGCAAGTCCTTGGTGCCTTTCACTTACCCTTGTGTTGAAAGCTTTCTGAAACAGAGGGAAACTGGGGATAGGTCCTTCTTCCAAGTTGTCCCTATCTTGCTACAGTACAGGAGAAGTCCTATTCTGCCTCAGCTGTAGGTGCGTGGCAAGTGGCTGCTTGCACAGTTGCTTTTCATTGTCACTTAACTGGGGAATGAGAGACAAAGTCAAGCTACTAAATGACTTTTTTTGAGCATTATGTGTTCAGCTGCACAGTTAACATGGAAAAGCAAGTCTCCTTGGAAATATGTGTGAATTCCATATCACAGCCTGAACTACTGCCATGCTCTTTGGTAATCCCTTTGGAATGGTTTGGTTTTAGAAAATGAGTTTATTCGCCTAGAACATGACAAATGTCACTTGCTCACTGTGTTAATCTTTTCAATTACTGTAGGTAAATGAAATTCTGTCTCGTTCTTCTGTGTGGAGTGCCTTCAAGGATCAGAAACACGACTTGTTCATTTCTGATACGCAAACAGCAGGATACCTCACAGGTTAGCAACTCTTTCCTGTTTATGCTGAGTCATACTGAACAGTTATTTAATTGTCAGACTGGACTCTGGAAATACTGTTTATCCCCAGGATCTAGTGCCATCCCATGGTCTGAACATTCAATGCTGTAAAAATACAGTAAGTTTTTAAAACATTCATCAAAAGCCAAACTTCTTGTTGATTGAGAATGTATTTCTCTGGGTAGTCTTTGCTGTACCTACTTCTAAAATATCAGAGCAATGGAATCTGGACACTGGCAAGACTTGAAAGTACTCTGTGGTGATAAAGCAGAGATGTAATTGGAACTAATGAATGTGACAGTAGCTTTCTTGCTTTCTCAGGATCAGTCTTTTTCAGTCCTAGAACACATGGTTTTCCAAGGTTGGAGGGAGGAACAAACTGTCTCCAAAATCAGTTAGACTGCCTGTATTAATTGGCCATGTGAATTACACGGCTTAGTGTTAGGCAGCTAGTAGTAGTATTGGAAAAGTTGGAATGTTAATAGCTTGGAGTTTGAGGCTGTATTCCAGGCAGACTCAGTGCACTGGCAAGATGGCCTCGTGCTTGTGTATGTGGAGCTGGTGGCATACACTTGACTGCAGCAGTGGTGCACCCTGGGTGAGTCCCCTGCTGGTGCCACCAAGATCAAAATGGCACCCCAGGGGTGCTGCCTCAGTGCCACTGGCAGTGTAGAAGAGCATTTTAGCTGTGTGTGCTGCACACACAAAGGACAGCAACTGATGAGAACCTTGTTGCTGTTAATGGCATGGTGCAGACACAATCCTAGAACAGTTACATCACAGCAGGTTCTTCCTTCACTCCTGTGCAGCACTTGATAGACACAGTATCACAGTCCAAAACTTCCTATCACATATTTTCAGATATAGCAAGTAATGACATTGTAGCAAACTTTATCTAAAGCAACACATGATGTAAACTTCTGACTTCTCAGTAGCCATCCGCTGAACAATCATTCGGTTTTAAGAGCTTTGCCTCCCAGGTGATGTTTTAAGGCCCTTAAAGCCAGTGTGAACACATCCATGTGCCACATGGAACTTTCTCACCTAACCCACTATAGGAGTCTTGGTAAAGCTTTTGAGCATAACTGAACTAGTGAGGTATAAATCAGATGACCAAAGTTTTTCTTGCAAGATACTAACATGTATTTTAAGAAAATGAAGCAAGAGCCTTTCAGGTCCAGAATTACATGGTCTAGAAGCAGATGCTTAGAGTTTGAGAGTAGGTATATTACAACACTTGATGCATTTTTCCACACAGGAAAGACTCTGTGCTTTAGTTCTGAACAGGAGTTTTCTGTTTATTGTACCATTTAATGCCACTTTGACAAAGAATACCTGAACACCTGATTCAGTTGGTACTGAATTTCCTTGGTATTTCATAAATACCGTAAATATAGAAATATGAAGAAAATGCTGGGTGATTACTGGCCAAGAATTGCCACTATACCAGATGTGGTCAGGCTTGAGACTGGGGACAATATAGCTTTCCAATTGCCTTAAGGCCTGTGCTGCTTTTAAATTGCCTAATGTTTAAGTGCTTGCCAATGTAGAATGAAGATGCTGTACAAATGCAAAGTGTAGATGGAAATCAAACTAAAAGCTTTATTTTTAACCTCTCTTATCTTGTATTCTGCCTTATGTCTTGCTTCAAATTGCTTTGCTATTTGCACTTCCCTTGAAACTTCCCTTGCTTGTTTCTCTTCCCTCAGGTGTCTCTTCTCCTTCCCTTCTAACTGGCAGCAGTCCCCTTCACCTGAGAAGTGGGCTTTAGATCTGCTCTGTCAGGCAGCTTGCTAACTTCTGTGTAGCTCTCTAAAGCAGGTAGATACCATCTCATAGAACGCACACTGCACTTGCTGCATTCCAAGCAACAGATGCATGTCATAGAGCTGTGACAAATGTGTGGTCCCAAAGTGCCAAACACTGATAAACTCGCCTTCTTCGAGCACACAGGAGCACAACACTGATAACTGCAGTGGCTGGTACTTGCTGGTACTACACAGGAACTGAACTTCTGAACTATGTTAGGAATCCTCCATAGTGGAAAAGTTTGAGGCACAAGATAACTATGGGGAATTTTTGCACTAGTAACAGTGGGTGTGGCTTTTGGCAGGTGCCACCGGTGAGCTGGCAAAGAGAGGTCCCCTCCTGAAGGCAGAGCGCTTTTAAATACCAAAGGCACTGCTTGCTTTGCTCTCTTCCTCACAGTAGTAGCGTAGGACAGTTCACAAGGAGACAAACCACGCTCTGATGTTCTGGCTCTGGGGTGTAGTTGAGGAGGAGGGTGGGACAGGAAGGGATAGTAAATTTGTGAGAACTCAGTGAGGATGATTTAAGTGGGGAGAGTACAGGACCCAATAGAATTCACCATGTTGAATGTTGGCAGTGTAGGCTGGAGGTCTAATACCAAGTTGATCACTGTATCGGTGCAGGAACATGCTGTGGATGGGGAGTATTCTACAGTCATTAGTTACTGTTGAAACACCTCTTGCTGCAATGTGAGTTTTTATTGCATTTGTTGAAAGTTTCTATATGACTAAATTTTTAATTCCAAGCTTTTAGGGAGAGGGGCTTTGCCTGCAGTGCAAAACTAACTGCCCCGTAGTAATCAAAATGGAGATTTACTAATTTTAAGGAGCTCTGCATCTCCAGTACGTAGTTTGTGTATTCTAAGAATGTGTTACCTTTTCCTAACTGAAGGCACAAAATGCTGCCTAGACAAGCTTTAGGCAGTTCTGCTCCTTCATGGGGCAGCCCACTGAGCTTCCTTGGAATATGCAGCTGGAAAAAACCTTTACAACCCTGAAAGCATACATGAGGAGCCCAGTAGTGGAACGCATGCCTGAACTTACTTCACTTCCATGGCAGGGCCTTTCCTTAGCAAAGGAAGGCCACCCCCTCTTTACTGCTGCTTCCGTGGCAGAAGGTGAGATGGGTACTGCTAGTGGTTGGGGTTCTTTTGTAACTTATTTGGCACATCAGAACAAAAAACACTGAGCAAGTCCAAGAATGGCCTCCACAAGCTACTCCACTTAGTGGACTAATAAGCCTTAGTTCCTAGTGTTCCTAGATTTCATAGAATCTTAACAAAAACTCCTAAATGTTCTTGTGTAAGGTGTCTGGTTGACTTAGATGATGTGTTACCAGAGGGAATAAAGCTGTTCAATCAGCCTGTAGAATGAAAACTAATCGCCAGTATTTGTTTCCTTCCCCAAAGGCCCTGGAGTTGCTGGTTACCTTACTGCAGGGACAACGTCATCTGTAATGCCCAACGTACCACCCCCAGTAGACAACGACGTGGGAGATGTCAGTTAAGGACTGGAAATCCTTGTGAAAGAGACAAAGGCAGACTGGCCAGTGATGAGGAACTGCACTTTCCTCCAGTACATTGAAGTGAACTTACTGCCTTTCTGGGTGTTTATGACAGTGTTATTCCTTTTTTCTATGACTTTTTTTTTCTAGGAAAAAGTCAGTGATTCTAACTACCACACTGTAACACAAGAAAGCACTCTGTGGATCAGCTGAAATGGGTACACAAGAATTTTTTCTTGTTGTACATAAGCACATTTTGTTCCTTTATATTTGTTTACAAGACTGTGAATCAAACTTTCCTAGTTTTTATATTTTATGAATTAGCATGACTGGAGTTGAGCTACAGTCTAGAGGAATTGGGCTAAAATAACTTTGACCTCACCGAACCCCACTAAATGGGCATCCCTTCTTTTCTCAGTCTGATGTGATCACTCCCATTGAACATGACCTGCAAAGGGTTTTGTCTCTGCACCAGTTCACTCATGTCCTTAATCATTAACATTATTATCTTCTTCCTCAGATCAAACAGCATTAGACATTCGTATGTATAACTGGCTTGACCAAATTGACAAAGCTTCAGCAAAAAAACCTTAAAGTTGACATGTTATGTAAGAAATTAGTGTAATTGTGAAATGTTCTATACATTATCCAGTATATAAAAACTTTCTATATTGAGTGTACATTATACAGATCATTCATATGTACATAAAATTTTAAAATAAAGGGAATTAAGAGCCTTGTTAATGAGATAAAGGTGTTGTTCTTGTGTAGCTGTTCTTTGAAGGTGCAGGAAATGAGGGTAGTCAGAGATCCTAATTGGAACATGGCTAAATATGGTCCCTGGACATTCTTCATTGAAAAAACACATTGTGCAGGTTTTGACAGCCTGGAGCACAACTCCTGAACCACATACAGTGCATTTCAGCCACTGACTTAGTAACACTCTCAGCTTCCTAGGAAACATTCTTGGCAGGAAGCAAGAGGAAAGTAAGGTGGATGGAAATGTAAACAAGAATTACTGTTTTCCCAAAAGACATTATAATCTTGTTTTTAAGTATAATGAATTAATATGAGGTAAGAAGCTTTGTGGAATGCCTCCAGCTCCAGGTCCTCTGTATGTGTACCACCCTGTCTGACTACTACAGCTATAGCTGGACATCCTTCAGGCTGCGGGCTCAAGGACAGAAGTGGCCGCAGCCTCACCCCGAAGATTGAGCCAAGCAGAGTGTGTTCCCTCCAAGCTCCAGCAGGGAGGAACTTGGAGGGGGGGCTTGTTTGTTCACACAAACAGTAAACACTTGTACCCTTAAGTTAAATGTTGATCAGTCCTGTATAAATTGAAAAGTGATTATCCTAACTTTACAGGAAGTAGGGCTACCAACAGCACAATATGCCGGGAGCTGCCTGGTTCTGTTCCTGCAGGGGCAAGTTCTCTTGTAAGTAACTAATGTCAAAGAGGATTATTACAGGAGCAGAACTGAGGAACTATGACCTTTGAGAACTTCATAAAGGTGTATTGGGCATGAATGGCAGAGCCTGTTTTGGTAGCAGAGGAGGCCATAAACTGCCCCATGTCCGTCACTGCTGGTGCCAGCTAAAACTTCAGCTCCTTGGAGAGGGAAGGTGCTACCTGTGCTTAGACATATTTAAGGGTGGGAGTAGCTTGGACCAGGAGACAGGAGGCTTGTGAGGGTGCACAAAAGGAGACAGAAGTAAAGATGCAAGGGAAGACAAAAGGAACACCAATAAGAAAAAGTGTGAGGAGATCCATTTGGAGAAACGCAGCAAAGGAGTAAGAAGCAAGGAGTAGCAGACAAACTGACCTAGCTACACGCTGACCCCAGTCTCCTGTGCTGCCCTGAGCTTCACTTGAGGGGGAGCTGGGGGAAGGACTGAATGTAGCCTTAGGACTAGAAGAGCAGCTGAGAGCAGGAACTGGAGAGGAGAAAGGGTTGGAGTACAGCTGAACTTTGGAAAAAGGAAAGAAAGGCATTACCTTCAATGTTTGTCATTTAATCAAAAACTAAAAGTTCAGCCTAGCTTGCAGTAAACTAAACTGTGTGAGACTTCTGACTCAGAACTGCTTTGCCTACAATGAAAGGATAAAGGGCTTTCGCTCAGAACAAAGAAAGCAGTTTAGGCCTATTAGAAAACAGATTTTATTTAGTGTTACAAAGAACCCAGGTAAGTTGTTATTTAGATACCATTCTGCTAATTCTTAAAAGCAAGCCCATGATTCTCAAGTGTAATGATTGTAAGAGGGAGAGAAGAATTGCTTCGAGTTTTTGTATTCATTCAATTTTACCTTAAACAACTGGAAAAAACCCCTTTCCTAAATTTTCTATTCCATTCCGTTTGAGAAGGCTCTATGCTGCCATTAGATTTTTGCAGTGAGCTTCTTGGACTGGTCAAGCAGTTCCCACCTTGCAATTGTTGAGAGATGAACTTCATCAGGCCCATCTGCCAGGCGCAAGGTCCGGATATAAGCAAACCTGTGTTGGGAGAGCTGAATTAGGGGCAGGTTTCTGACCCTGCCACAGCAGCCAGAGGGTCTGACAGTGGGAGCTTTCAGCACTGGTTTTACTACAGAATCCTTCTGACACTGGTTTCTTGGAAAAGCGCTATCACACAGGAGATACTGCCACAAAATCTTCCTGGCAAGATTGAGATGGGTGGGCTGGGAATTCAGAAGTTTTGCTTCTCCCGAAGGCCATAAGGGACAAGATTAATCTTTAAACGCAGATCCTCTTTGCTGCTGATAAGAACTATTTTAGATCAAGTGCCAGGTTCTGCGGTTTTCTGGTAAGGGTAATTGCACTAAAATTGAACTCTAAAAACAATTGGTTTAAGTTTTATAGCTTAAAGGTATATGGACTATTATTTCAAGCTACCTGAAGTGAAACAGCATGTACTGGTGTTATAAAATGATCTTAGAGGGAATACTTAGAATCTACAGGTAAGTCTCCCTTTACTCACATAAAAGCCAAAGGAAAATCCTGAGAAACTCCAGCTCCACCGCACACTTGAACTGCACAGTCAATCACTTTAAGCACAGCTCGTGGAACAACCACTTTGGTCATGGCTACCTGTAATTAGAAGAGAACTCACAATATCAGTAGTACTTTCATAAGCAAGTGAGAATATTTACCTAACAGCTCTACTGAAGATTAGTATCTCACAGTACATTCCTTCCTCTCAGGCTTGGATAAGGGCTCTGCTGTTCCTATTCCCTGGGTATGGTAAAACTGTTTCCAGTCACCCCAAACTATCCTACTGTGTTGAAACAAGCAAGCAGTGCTTGAACAGATTCATCTTGAAGTTTCTGAGCTCACTCCGCAATCCTCTGACAATTAAAAGCATATCTTAAGGCTCTCTGTTTTCAACATGAAGTCATACTCTACAATTAGAATAATAATGTTTAACAATATGTTTTAGTTTGTCTTTCAACCAGTTGAATGCACAGATTTTGCATCTCCCATGTACTAGCTGCAAAAAAAAGAAGAAATTCACCTCTTTTCTCGCTTTTCTGTTGCCCACCATGTCAATCTTCCTGGCTGTTTTCAGTGTGAGCAGACGAGCCTGTTCTATGCTGAGGCGGCATTCAGCAATCCAGTGGGCAACAACTTCCTGCAGAAACCAAAGCCAGCAAGGGGAACATCAGTTAATACCTCTGAGCACACCCTAAAGTGCATCTGCTCCTTTGGCTCTGTCAACTTAGAGACACTCGTGTGCAAATTTAAGGTAGTTTGATGCACGTCATCTAATGTGAAAAATAATAAAGAAAACACTAAAAATACTCAAGATAGAGCAATTCTTTTCCTGGCAGGAAAGAATTAAAGGGGAAAACCTGCAGATTCTGGCACACTTTTGAAGTCCTGGTCAGACACACTGCATGCTGGCCGTTTTCCTGAAGTCCTTCAAAGCCTGGTTTTTACTCTCTGCTTTACCCACTAACTGCACTCACAGCCCCCTCGCCCTGTAACAAGCCCCAGTATAAAACAGTGGGGAGAAAGGGGAAAGGAATTCCTTCTACTTTGCTTAAACTGCTGGTGGTGGTGTGTGACAGACAGAGCCAGAACACCTGCAGGGTGGTGCCTGCTGCATCTGCCTGATGATAAATTAGAAGCTCTCTTGATCCAATATGAAGTTAACAGTCTTGGCAGCCCTTCCCGGCTCCTCTTGGCTAATTTCCCCCTCCAGCTAACATACCACTGTAGAAAAAAATGTGTGATGCTTGTCAGTGCAAAAGCTGTTTGGAGCCTAAGCCAGCCTCAGGGACACACTTCTCCTGGGGCTCTGGATTTGTAGCCTTGGCAGGCACAGGACATACAAGCAAATGTACAGCACTTGCTTCAGTGCGAAGGCTGGAGGCTCAGCTTAGCTTGTGCCAACAAAGATGGTCAGAACCAGGGTGGGCATGTTCACACATGCTCTTCTGCCTGCAGCTCCCAGGGTCTGACTGCCCCAGGGGTGGTGGTGACAGGCAGCCTGTTACTCAAAGCAGCTGCCAACCTCACCTTTTCCTTAGTTATCCTCAAGCCCTGCAGCTGCCTCCACATCATGCCTGTGGCTTCATCAAACATCGTTGTTAATGTAACAAACTTCTGAGAAAACAGAATGTGCCTCATGCAGCTCTGAATAATTCTAGGTTATGCTGGTGAATGGAAGTTTGGCAAGGACGTGACTGGAAAACAGATATGTGAGGTTGTTCCTTCTGGATCTGTACAAACAATTTGCTACACTCTGTGCCAGATATTAATACAGTTTCCTTTTTCCATTGCTTTTACTTGTTTTTTCCAATAAAGTCATCCCAGCTGCTGGGAAAACTGAGGAACACTTGAAATGTGAGAGGCCAACTACCAAATGCTGATGATTCCTCCTACGGAAGGCAGATTGTCATATTTTTATTATTTTAGCAAGCAGTTGCTCATGAAACAGTATTTCAATTCCAGAGCAAAATAAGAGCAAAAATCGCAACATGCCCTTAGTTTGGCCTTTACTTTCATAAGTAACTACAAATAATTGACTGAAGAAATAAAATTTTCAGTCAGATTTAGACCCCTGAGTGTTTCCAGTGACTGCGAATGGAGACATTCAGGTGACAAACTGTATACATAAAAATGGTGAATTTATACTGTAACTATAGAAACATAAGCTGTATACCTGAAAAAATACCTGTCCAAATAGATCAGTGAAAGCAGAGAAAACCATGCAGTGACAAAATCTGTATTCAAATCCAGGAAAGGATATCCAATTCATTGCAAAGGAAAAAAAGAAGAAAAGATCCCATAGGTTATAGCCAAAAATGGCAGCCTTGCGATGTGATTTTTTCCTTTGCCATCCGAAGCCTTATGAGTAGGAATTCAAGGTTAGGGCACATCTACTTCTGTGTCCCTTATCAGAATCACAAGGTTGTGTGTGGGCAAAACAAAGGTCACTGCCTGGAGCATGTGAATTGAGACAGGGAACATGCTTACGTGCTGATACAGCTTCTTCCCGAAAGTCTCCCTCTGTGCAGAGCGCTGGCACATTATCTCTAAAGCAGCTTCAGCTGCACCGAGGGACCTCATGCAGTGGTGAATCCGGCCTGGCCCGAGCCGACCTTGAGCTATCTCAAACCCCCTGCCCTCACCTGGTTGGAAAGAAAAACAGGCATATGAAGACTCCATGACTCTCTCTTGAAATGATCCATGGCTCCAAGCAGAAGTGTGCTCATAGCACCAGAGGTAAAGGCGAGCTGCTTAAAAGTTTATTTTGCAGAACTCTTGCTTGTTTACTCCAATCAGATCTATATTGACACACTATTAATAATACTTATATCACAAAGCACACTCCAAGATGGTTTTAGAGAAGGTTTGATTTAGCTGATTGAAATTAAATTTTGTTAATCTTCCATGGAAAAATACATCTATAAGATTTGGAATGAGTATCTGAGGGAAGACTTCGAGGTTTCCAGGTCCTAGGGCTACTCAAGAGTGAAAGCTCTTTGAGCAAAATAAAAGAAGCAGGGAGGAAATAGAAGAAATCAGGATTTATATTAAGTAAGAGAAGTAGAACAGAGTTCTCCCTGCAAAGGGTCACAGTGCTGCTTATTCTTTCTTTTTTTCACTACTGCTAAGAACTGGCCATAGAGTACAGCAGGACATTCTTTCACAAAGTCTGTGAAGTCTATGAGAACTGGTTTTGGGAAAAGAAGGCCACTGACAGATTTTGCTTTGCTCTACTTCAGGGCAGTGATATTTGAATGACAGCCACAGTTGCCCTGCTTCCTCCTGCTCTAAACAAGGTACGTTCAAGCAGCGGATAGGCTGCTAAAGGAATGTTGGGCTCCCTCTTACACGTATTTGAGACCCTGGCTCAACTGACCACAGCTGTTTACAATTACTTCTGACGATTCATTAAATAAACCACTGTTTCATAAAGCTTGGTTCACTGCTATATGTATTAGAAATGAATAAGTGCTGAAACTCACCCAGGATTATGTTGGAGACAGGCACTCGCACATCATTGAAGTGTATCTCAAAATGTCCTCCATGGATCTCATCTACAGGGACAGAAAACACAACAGCAGAGTAAAACAAAGGAGGATAAAAACATAGCCTTCAATTCCTTCCAACCCTTTTTCTATATATGCATTTTACTGATTTATTTCATATACAATATTTATTAACATTACAGCAGCTTCTGAGACTGCTAACAAATTAACACACATATATCTGATAAATATGATCACCTACCCAGATAGCCAAACACCGAGAGGGGTCTTATCAGCTTCAGCCCTGGAGTGTCCATGGGAACAATAACCATACTGTGCTGCTTGTACCTGATCAAGACAAAATGCACCTGTTACATTTAACTCTGAGTCTGCCTTCTGTCCCCTTCCTCTGTTTTTTTTATCTTCTATCCTCAGTTTAGCACTCGCATAAAGCCAGTGCTGAGATTTACCTGTAGTGCCTGCACCATCCTGCCCACACACAGTGGGGCTTCAACACTCCTTGAACCACCAGTCAACAAGTGAAAATATATTACTGGCACATAATGCACCAAACTCCTACTGCTGGACCTTCTGTGCACGTACTTCTGTATCACCCAGTCAATTCTCCTAGCCCTGCCTTTCTGTTTTGTCCTCAAAACAACATTATCAGAATCATCATCTTGGCTTGCCTATAGTTTAGGGGAAAAAATCCCCATGTTTACATTCCTTACGAATATTTAAGGTCAGTTATTAGTCACCCAGAACTGGAAGTGATGCCCTAGGTCCCTGAATTCGGCATCCAGTTCTAGCAAGAGGAGTGTCACGTTATCCCCTCCAAGAACTTCTCTTCAGCTTCCAAGAGCTCAACAGATGCCACCACCTGTACAGCCGCCGGGCAAACCATCCTGTGTGCTGTAGGCAACTTACTGTTTGCTTCTCAGTGGAACCTAGCCAAAGCCAAAAGCTTCAGATAATCCATGGGATTTGGGCTAAAATCCAACTCAGAGATATAAATGTTCCAATTCTTTTGCATTAAACGCCATGTGATTTTAATAGAACCAAACATGGAGCATTTAATTCATCACTTGTGTAAGTTTTTGCAAAAGGCAATTTTAGTTTGGTAATAAGTTGAACAACATGTTTATTTTAAAGAAGAAGAGGTAAGTATTATGTTTACACATACAAGAGTGGAATGAGTAAGTCTGATTAAAGATCTGCAATGCTCTCTGCTTACACAACTTCACATAACCAACATCTCATGGTACAAACTTAACTTTCTATACCTACAGATTACTTTGTGAAAAAGTTAGTAGATAAATTCAGGTCTCCGGTGTGCCACTTATAACCATCCTGTTCAGGGAAGCTCTGAAAAGTTTTGGATTTATTATTTAAACAAGCAATTCTACCTTAACTGCTTTATATACTACACTTACAAAATAAACTGTAAGCCAGAGATAGTTGTTGGTTAAACAACCGATGCAGACTAAAAGTTATGTGACCAAGACAAAGTTAGTTGAATCCCCCTCAAAATTTCCTATCCAATTCATCACACAGCTGCACAAACACTAGAGCTGGTGCAATGGATGGGGGTGGAAAGCATGCCAATGCAAGATGATAACAGTAGAAAGGTTGGGAGGTTTCAGTCATCACCAGCTGATGGCAAAACAGGAGCTTGGGCAGCAACAGACACATGCAGAGGTTTAAACTCTTCTCTAATTCACGAGCACATCCAACTGATCAAGGCAATTAATGGCATTTCACTCAATAAAGTTTTCTCAAGCAGTGACTCCTCCAGGGAACAAGTTTTAGGTAACTCCTTGAGTCTCTCAGGAATCCTTACCTGGATGCTGAGGAGTTTTTGGTTTTGCCCATTACAATTGCAACTTTGCAATTTGGGTTTCCAGCACCTTAAAAAAAGTGAAAAATACAAAATTAGTTTTCAATTTAAAAATCTCAGTGTAGAATCAAATGAAGCTTCATAACAAGAAATCTTACTGCCTTCCTTTCCTGATACAAGAGATACAATCTACTGCTGTGTTTACACTCTGAGTAATTAGGCTGAAACAAAATACATCTTACTACTCAACATGTAAAAGGAAGTTGACTTGTGGGAAGGGGAACATGAAAATCCAAACATCCAAACCCTCCAGGATCCAGCTCCATTATCTATTCTGAGGAAAAGGGAACAAGAAGATACTTGAAATGGAATCTAATTACTTCTGTCTCCATTAGAGTTGAGCAAGTAAGTGTGATGCAAAAACACATCTCTCAAAGTGAGATGCTGCTATTTTTCAAAAGGAAAACTTCTTTAAAAACATCTTTAAACTATAAAGACTCGAGGGTCTATGTGGGAATGGAACGCCAATGGGATTATAACTAAATTATGCAAATAAGACTATGAAAGGGTTACCCTGATGACTTTGCTACTACGTCAGCACAACTTCCCTGGAATGCAGGTTTTTTCCACCTTTGCACAAATGATTTTAGATTGCACTTCAAAGAAGGCTCTAAGTGGAAATTTTTACCTGAAAATAGTCTGCTAGCATTTCGAACCATTGATAACATTATTTGAAATGTTTGTTATACAGACATATTTATTATACCTCTGTAGCACAAAGCCAGCATTTTAATTTACAAGTCCTAAAGAAGATTCTACCATTGATTAAAATTTCTATGAACCTTAATCCTTACTGTCTTTTTCTTTTAAGATTTCTTGGTACCAAAGCATATTCTCATTCCTTTCAAAGCCTCACAAAGGTAGGGAAAATATCTGATGGATGTAACAATCAGTAACTTTTTTACTGCATCTCAACGCAGATGACAAGCTTTGCAGAGATTTAATTCAAGGTTTGATCTATACCAACTCGGTTTGGTCTGAGGTCAGAAACAAAGATGACTTTTTATCTTTGGCAGCTGTTAGAACAAGGTTTGGGAGCCTGTGGTCTAGACAATACAACCACCTGGCTTTGAGCTGAGCTATTTCCTCCTACAAACAGCCACTGTGATGGCCAGGAAGCAGGAGAGAGATTTACTTCATTCTGATAAACACTGCCTGTTTTGAGGGCCAGACTGCCAGCTGTTTACTTTCCTCTCTTGTAATATGATATTCATCCATTGTTTCCAGAGTGGGGTTATTTTTGTGGCCCATGAGCTGTACAATGCTAACGAGCTAAAAATCTGAGTGAAAAGCTTTGGCAGGGAGGATAAATCAGCTTGGTAAAAAAAAAGAAAAAGGTAGATCCCAAACTACACTACACAGAGAAACGCTGCCTCTCTGTGTAAGGGGCATTTGATTCTTCTCCTTTTCCACAGAAGGCAAAGAATTGCCTGAGATCAGTTTTCTAAACCAGATCTACCTTGAAGTGAGGTTTAAAACAAAATATATTTTGACTTTCTGGAATCTCTTTAAAAACTGTTTTGTAAATAATCCTCAAGGCACATCCCTGCTTCAAAAAAAGGCAAATTTCACCATGTTGTATGAAAAAGAACCCAACCAGAGAAAGCTTTCATCTTGAACTCAGTGAAAAGTTCACTGAGAGCTAAACATCTGGTTAGATTCCCTAAATAATTTGTACAAATTTCTGGAAGGCAAATGAATACCTCCATTTCATCTGTTCTTATTCCTATCTGAGCACAGCAAAGGAAGGCAGATTCCTGGCTTTTCCACTCCTTAGAGTCTGAAGTCCGGGAAACCTAAAACAAATTTTATGTGACTTTGCCCTATAAAAGCCAGAAAGAAGTTCTGATCTAATGCAAGACACTGAAAGACTTCAATGCTTTGGAAGGAATGCTGACAGCCTGGATGGAATAAATCTCATTTATAAATGGCATTTTTACATTACTTACAGAATTCAAAGAAGCTGCTGAAGGATGAGGGGAAGAGTCACAGAAGCCTGTTATGTGGTAGGAGTTAGAAGTAATTTTGCAAGAAACTCACAATTGAACAAATAGATATTTTAGAAGGTCAGTTTTAACCATATTTTCATATTGATAAGCTTTTCAGTAAACTTTTCCATATATGACTCTACAATCTGTACAAAACTTTTAAACAACAATGCTGATACACTGGGAAACATCTTAAGTTTAACTAACTTGTTATACTTTCTAACTCTTCATGGCACTCAGATAGGCAAAGATAACGGTGTTTTAAAATGTGCTTAGAGGGTTGGCCACAATCCTACTAGAAGCCTAGTCTTTGTTATCTGGAGCATAACATGCTGAAGATTACTGATCTTCACACAGTCAATTTATATTTCTGGTAGAAAGGGCACTAAATGTGGCACAGCCACAGAAGTACAACCTGTACTTAAAGAAGCTGCCATATAGCCTGCTTTCAGAAGCCACTAGCACTTTAATTCTTGTAAACTAGTTACCTATTTTTCAGCATTCGGTCTTCAATTTTTTTGAGTCTAAGATGACTAAGGCAGGATAAACTACTACCTGAATGCCCAGAATACCTATGATTCTTGCCATGTTGGCTGCTGCACTGTCAGCTCAGTGGGTTACTTCTCTCTGCTAAAGATAAGGGGGCTATGGTGACATTACACACTTGTCAGATTCCTAGACAGGTACTGATAAACGCATTCTGCACCCTCCTACACGAAGAAACTGGACCAAGTAGGGTGGACGGCACTGCGGTACTGATCGAGATGTGGGGATCTCCTAATGAAGAAAAGGGACACTCCACACAACCTTCCCCAGAGCCTACAGTAATTCCTATCCACTAGCATATTGTATTCTACAGTTTTACCTCATCTTCTCCAGATAACCCTGCAGGCATCTGACTCATGTATGGTAAATATTATAATGTAGCTGCAATCAAACAGTGAAGACAGAGGCAATGCTGGGGTTCTGCAGCTGCAAGGGTTATGCAAGTCCTGCCACTGCATGTGGCTGCTGGTCATTCCCAGCTGGAGCTCACAGACTCGGATGGTGCCAGTGAGAGCAGCTGCTGAGCTTAGGAACATTTTTTCCCCTCAACCTTCATGCCACTTTTACACAGTCACAAGTGCTTTTAGTTAAATAAGATCCATTTTGCATTCACTCTTACTTATTAAAAAATTTTTGTTATTTTTGAGCCCACAGAGTCCTCCTGAAACACACACATGGACAGTATCGTTTCTGTACTCTGACTAGAAGGTTCTGTTCTCCCTGCACTCTGCAAAGTTACAAGGAGCTTAGGCACTGGAATAAACAGTGCAGAAATTACACGAGCTGCCTTCCTACAGTCTGCACAAAGAACCTCTTGGGGACTTCTGCAGGCAATACACAATTCCCTGGGAGCATTCTCAGTTCTAGAATGATTATTCTATCTTGTTGGGGACCATATTGAGACCAAGCCTATTTAGAACTGAGAGGTTCATTTATTTTAAAGAGATATAGCTCAGGGCTCTAAGCCATGACATGACTTGCAAGGACATAAGCTGGAAGCAACCCAAATGTCTTATCTGCCCCTGTGAAGAATAACACTGAAGTACCGTGATAAATCAAGATGAAAAAATTGCAGAAATATGCACAAATATTGTGGCACTCTTTCTCTAGATTCCAATTCTTCTCCCAACCCATTTTACCTTCTCGTTCTGACTGAAAATGAAGTATTTGGAAAACATCCGCCCATTACATTCTTAACTGACCATTTATAAGAACCTTTCCTTTCATATATTTCAAAATAACTGAAGCACACACAGATGGCTAACCCAGCTGTGGCAGGTGCATCAGAGTGCTAGAAAAACCAAAATCTGACCTCTGGTCTGCTCAATATCTCTCTCTGTTGTTTGGCTTCAATATTGCATTTACTGAAACTCACTGGACTGCTACAGGATAACTCAAACAAAGCTGGATTTCACAGACTTCACACAGTATTCTTAGCTGAAGGGACACACAAGGATCATCGCGGCCAGCTCTTAAGTGAACGGCCTGTGTGGGGATCAAACCCACAGCCTCAGTGTTATCAGCACCATTCTCTAACCAAACAGATCACAGAAGGTTCTCAACACTCTGCACAAGGTACTCTTGCACAAGACAACAATTTGAAGCTGTAGAGACTGTGTAAATTTAAGCAAAATCAATCATTTTAGGAATTCTTAGCAGAGGTAAGTCCACACCTCAGTGCAGAAATACTAGTATCTGCATGTAAAGCGCAGATTGTCTCCATGTACCCTTTCCTATAAGAGTTTTGACTCTCTATAATGTAGACAGCACACTGCAAGTGGAAGAAACCTCATGGATGTAATAGCATCTTTCTAGTTTTCTTCTACAGTATCTGTCTGGCTTGCAGTTTCTGTAGAAATGTTACCAAACTAATTTGATTCCAGGTCTGACTGGCAACATTAAGTCCCTGAACTCTCCCACAGGATGCAGGATTATCTGCTTTATCTGCTTTATAGTCTGGTTGACAATTTACCACTTGCCTTCACATATTTTTCTTACCATCTTTCTGGTTTCACATACTGAAGGAACCACCTCCCCCTTCTCAGAAAAACCAAACTCATTTTTCTATTGTACCCCCTAAAAAGTTACTTAAAGGAGTGGATACAAGGATCCCTTAAAACCTTATGTAGGCAGCCATCAAAAGCAAAGTAGTTCCCTGAGGAAGGAAAATAGTGACTCCCTATGGACTCTGGGGCAGTAACTCAGCTCCAGATGAACCTACCCCTCTTTCTCTCTTTTTTACCTTTTAAATGTGTGGTTTGCTAAAAGCCTTTTGATGATGTAAAAAAAAAATTTGGACTTGCAGGAATAAAACAACCAACAGCACAGTGAAATAGTAAGAGAGTCCTGACCTTCCAAAGAACACTCACATTCAGTTGGAAGAGGGAGGAACGTAGGAAGCGTACGTGTTCAACATGAGAAGAGTTTCCAGGAAAGCATAATTTTTTAAATGTTTTTTTTTTAACTGGCAAGTCATAATGAAAGTGCAACTGACTTCCAGATGAGGGTGTGGTGCTTGAAGACAAAATGCAATGTGTCAGACCAATTCAGACCACTCCACTGAAGCACATCTCAATTGCAGTACCTGCTACTCATCTGCTGACAAAATAAGGTTAGTTTTGTTTTAATATTTACTGCTCTGTATATTGTGTGATATACTTAGCTTATTTACATACATTTACTCTTAGTTAAGTTGGTTTTACAGAGAGACATCATTTCACTAGGGCACACGCTCATTTCCAGTATCAAAATTAGATTTGTTGAGTAGGACAGAATTTTGCTTAAGTCATTAGAGAAAAAAAAAATCTTTCTGTTTAAACTGGGGATATTAACTTCATTCAACATGCACTCATACAATCCCATGTCAAGTTTAAACACACTGAATTTGTATTTGACTGGAAGGCTGGAATAATTCTGCAAGAAAACATGCAGTTGCAGAGTTAATATATCTATGAATATACCTCCTAGAAAACAGTATTTGAAAACTCAGCAGAGCTTCTGAGCTATTTGTGTTCTTGTGGGCAGTTTGTACATGATAAGATTCCTTTCCGTCATAACATCCTGAGAAACCTCCAGCTGCAAGATGCAGTGTACCCGCAGCAATCTGCTTCTGTAAGAGATTCCACGTGGGCATGGCTCTCTGTGTGGGATGGAGACTAAACTAAGCTTGTTCCACCAGTGTTTGACACCTAACTCAAAAGGGGCTAATCTGCTTTTTGTAGCGGGCACATATAGGTGTTCCTGAGAAACAACAGTAACAGGAATCACAAATACGAACAGGTATGTTAGCCAAAACAGAATGTGTTTTTAAGAGAGAAATATCAGCTGCTGCATTTTAGGTAACTTTGTTTCTGTCAAAAGCTCAGGTCAGGCAAAAGCCCATCAGGCAGCGAAGCACAGAGTGACAGCCAAAGTGCTTTGTCATACAGACTTGCAGTTTGCACTGAAATGTTTACGGCTTTGCTTTCAAGCAAATTCGCCAGTGATCCAGTTTGATTAGGCATTCCCAGCTGGATTCTGTAATTAAGTGCTTTAAGACCACAACTAAATCTTTTCAGTTTAACTTCTAATTTTCTTCAAATCTCAGCTAAGTGGATTAAACCCTCCTTGCAGCAGTTTCTCTTCTACTAAAAAAGATTCACTTGCTGCTGATAACTAAATCCCTCCTCAAAGTACCATAAAGCTGCAAAAGATTACTGCTGCTGGAGAATCCTGCTAACAGAGCTTGTTAGGCATAGAACATCCCTTGCCAAAGTACTAAATAGAATGATTGTACTTTTCCATTCTGCATATCTCATTTAGGTAACAATAAATGGCAGATTATAAGATTTAAAATAAGAGTGATCACCGTTTAAAGTTAAATGGGGAGTGTTTTGAAATGTTAACAGAATAATCCAACAAAGTCACTAAGGATGAAGCCAAATCAAACAGTTAATTTCAAACTAATACACTTCTTAAAATATTTGGCTATCAGAATCACTGAAAAAAAAAATCAAACAAACACAGAAATTATTAATTTCTCTCTATTTAGTTGGTCTGCATCCCTTACTATGAGATCAATCAGTAACTTATTTTTTCCTGGTAGACAAAACACATTAAAAAAATTTAAAGAGATACTGTTTATAATAAAGATTTGGCAACCTTTCATTTCAACCATTGTCTAGAAACCAGAAATTATATTTGGGGTTTTTTGCAAGCTTGAAAAAGCTGAATTGTAGCTCTGGGGCAGAATATCAGATAACAATCTGCTCTCAGCAACACTGACCTCATATTCTGAAACACTGCAGATGATGAGAAAGGGGGCAAATGTTTTTCATTCTCAGGTAGTTTTTGCTACTGCAGTTAAGAAACCGTAATCCCATTTATTTCAAGAAAACAGGGCACTGCAGGACTGTAGTTTACAATAGAAAGAATTTCAGCACATTAGTCAATGAACACAATTATAGGAAAAGAAGAGAATACTGTAGGACACAACTTGCTTAAGATACAATCTGAAGACAGGAACTTCAACCCTAAGCTGGCAGTGAAAACACAGCCTTAGTGTTTATGGAGTAAATTTGTCATGAGATTGTACTGGAAAAAACAGCAGAGCTTCTGAGCTGTTTGGGTACTTGTGGGCAGTTTGTATGAGATAAAATTCCTTTCTGTCATAACATCTTGAGAAGCCTCCAGCTATGTACCCGCAGCTATCTGCTTTCTATAAGAAATTCCATGTGGGCAAAGTCGGCTTTGGGGGATAGAGACTAAACTAAGTTTGTCCTACTGCTGGTTCGGCAACAGACTCCACTGCTGTACTTTATGCAGTGGGCATGTATATGTGTGCCTGAGAAACAAAAACACTCTCCTTATATTATCCTCATATCTGAAATGTGTCAAAATTTATGACAGCAGGCACCAAATACTACTGTTTGTCTCTCAATTTTAATCTGCTTGTCATACAGACTTCTTGCAGTTTGCGCTGAAATGTTTACGGCTTTGCTTTCAAGCAAATTCGCTAGTGATCCAGTTTGATTAAGCATTCCCAGCTGGATTCTGTAATTAAGTGCTTTAAGGCACTTATGCATTCAATTGTAACAGCATTCACAGCCTTCAACCGGTACTCCTTGCTTTGCAGAGGCTGTAGAGAGAAAAGTGTAATTCCAACCCTATAAAGGTACAGACAAAGTTATGTTGCAATGGAACGTTGTCAAACATAAGTGAGACAGAGCAGCTAAAGCAATGATGGCTCCTTGACTGAAATGTGGAAATCAGTGAGGGGCACTCCAAGCATCTTGCAATCTCAAATGCCAACGTTAATGAAAGCATTTCTGTTGAATCCATTTATGGATTGCACACATAGATGTTGTCAGTTACTCTATTCCATGTGAGAATTTGAGACGGTCTGTTATGCCTCCATTACCATTTAGCTCTACTTTGATTATTCACAAATGTATTCTCAATATCCAAATTTTTTAAATTTGAGATGTATAAGCAACCCTGAAGGAGGGGTTTATTTGCAACAGGAATTTTACAGCTTAAACTCAGTATCCCCTTTGGTATCCCCTTCTCCCCCTTTTTTTGTGTCTTGTAGCTTTGCCACAGGCTGAGATATGAATAACTCAACTGATTACTGGACTGGGGACGAGGAGGATGATCTCAACCATGTTATAGATTACACTTCATATGAACTTCTCTGTGAAAAAAGCGATGTGAGAAATTTCACCAAATTATTCCTTCCTGCGTTCTATGCACTGGCTTTCACCGTGGGAGTCGCTGGAAATTCATTAGTGGTTGCAATTTACGCCTACTGCAAGAAATCGAAGACTAAGACAGATGTGTACATCATGCATCTCGCCATTGCCGATTTGCTCCTGCTCTTCACCCTCCCTTTTTGGGCTGCAAATGCAGTGCAGGGATGGGAACTTGGAAACTCACTGTGCAAGCTCACTTCTTCTCTGTACACCATGAATTTCAGCTCCAGCATGCTGTTCCTGGCCTGTATCAGTGTTGATAGATATAGGGCCACTTCTGAATCCCGGGGCCATAGAAGAATTGGCAAACACTGCAGTGTTACCTGCATCTGTGTCTGGCTGTCTGCCATTTTCCTCAGTATCCCTGAACTAGTATTTAATCAAGTCAAAAAACACAATGACAGGAATGAATGCCTTCCTGTATTTCCAATGAACATGGAAACACTCCTAAAATCAACCATTCAAATCCTGGAAATTATCCTAGAATTTCTGCTTCCTTTCCTAGTAATGCTGATCTGCTATTCTGCTACTGCTCGGGCAATCTTTAGATCTGCAAATGTCAAAAAGTCTAGACCTTTCATGGTTCTGCTGGCAGTAGTGGCTACTTTCATAATCACTCAGCTACCTTACAACATTGTGAAGTTCTGGCGAGCCATAGATATCATCTATATGTTGATCACTGACTGCGATGCAAGTAAAACCATAGATGTTGCACTCCAGGTCACCAAGAGCATAGCTTTGTTTCACACCTGCCTGAACCCTATTCTCTATGCCTTTCTGGGTGCTTCTTTCAAAATGCATATTATGAAAATTGCAAAAAATTATGGGTACTGGAGAAGACAACAGCAGAATGGAAGACCTGAAGAAATTTCTATGAATTACGACGATCAGACAGAAGAAACAATTAGTTTCACTATATAGATTCTCCATTACTTTCATCATCTTATATAACCAAGGGAATTGTTCACTTATTCTAGGGGGGTATTGTTTCAGCAGCTGTTTCTCTGCAGGTTAACTTTCAGATGAATTTTTGAACCTGTACACTAGCCAATACACTACAGAGCAGTTCAAAGTGGAACATGTTTATCAGAATTAAACATCATGCAAGAACTAGACACTGAAATTTTGAGAAACAATAGAGATATTTACTACACAACAATAAAAACTCAAACGAACCCCACTACAACACAACCCAAACACCTAAAAAAGCCAAGACTGAAATTTTAACGTGTACCAGGCAATAAAATAGCTGTGTAATGAACAATCTGTACAAGTCTAAACATCTAATTAAAACAGAGAAAGAAACTATCATCAATAAAACAGCAGTACAGGAACTTTTGTACCAAAAGTTAATACCCTTGTGTTTCTCCAACTATTTTGTAAAACATCTGCCTAATAACTGAGTTCCATTTTTCAACTCAGCTATCATTCCATATCATTCCTTGCAGCTTGAAATGATATGTAAGTTTGTGGCTGAGAGTTGAGAGGGACTGAGGGGGAGAAAAAGCCATTCTTTATGTGTTTCCACATATAGCAACAACAACAGCCTCCAGAAAAAGTAGCAAGTCCTTCTCCATAACTACGGAGACCTTTCACCTCTCCTTTTCTGCTCACCCTAAACTTCAACAAGGCCAGTCCTCTATGGGAGGCAGGTTCTAGATCTCTGTAAATGTAAGAAAAAGTTAAGTTAATCTCCAGATACAGGGCTTGGAATTTCTATTCAGAATTTTTAAAATTCATCAAGCACTCCAATAACTGTATCTGCTAAAATATATGGAGATTCAATAAAGTCCAAGAACAAAAAAATGCACTTGCTTTTGTTTATTCATACTTTATGTTTGGTTTGTTTTGTTTTAGTAGGTACTGACATCTCTCATCATCATAGGCATTTACCAACCAGCAAAGTGTAGAGGCCTTGCTTGACAAATCAGAGAGGCTCTGTCTCTATACTGAGCTCATGGATTTACAGTTTTTACACAGAGAGGTACCAAAGCTGTCTCCTGCCACAGCGTTGGCAGGAATTCCAGGAAAACAGCAGTTTTCTGTGAGTCACTGGAAGTATTTCAAATATGCTGACATATTAGCTTAGCTTTCAAAATGAAAATGGGGTGTTACAGCATATTGTCCTTGCCTTCAAACGTCCCGTGGGCTCTCACAAAATGCCTGATCTACGCCTTATGAAAGCCAACAAGAATCATTTTTAGACACTGTTCCAAGTTACACAACTATGGACTGGAAGAAAAAGCTCCTAAACGACAGACAACAGGAGCACAAACAAGACATGAGCTGCTTCTCCCTGTTTGGATGACAAAAGCTTGCAGAATTTCTGTCCATTGTTTTGAGAAATACTAGGGGGTGAACGGGTAAGTCAGAAGTGCTTGACAGAAGGTCTACATATACACCATAAATCTGACATATTTAAGCCATACTGGATTTACTATACACAAGCAGAACACCCATGCAGAGTATGGAAAGAAACTCCAGTTCTTCCACAAAGTAACTGTCTCCTTGCATGTGTGATTTACGGCTTGTCTTCACAAATACAGAGCGGCTGCTCACAGAGTGACATTCTGACCAGGCTGTCAGGCTTCTGGAATTTCCAAACATCCAATGTCCTAATGTCCCGCTCGGAGTAAAAAGGAAAAAAAAAAACAAACAACCAAAACCAAAAGAACCCAAACAAATGAAACAAAAATCTCCAAAACAAACAAAAAAATCCCAACCAGGCATGAAGGGAGACTCTGACTAAGACAAAGTCAAATGAACACTGTTTCTCAAACTTCTTGAAATTGCAGAGCCTTTTATGCCTCTATCTTTATGCAAATCTGACTGTCCTAATTGTTTTTATCAGAATTAAAACAAACCAAAATCATGCTTACTTTAAGTTAACTCTCCCTTTTATAATTCACATAACTAATTTTATGAATATTATTTTGCACATATGATCTCCTACAAACTTTCCCATTACTTCCTCAGGGACTGCAATGCACAGCTGGGAAACACTGACCCAAAGCAAAGGTAGCAGCCAGCAGTTAAGTGACACTCTTGGTTCAGGGGACAAGATACCGTGCCTTCTCTTTTACAGGAGAAGAAAGGAGAGAGAGATCTATCTTCTGGTGAGTCTCGGTATTGCACAAGTAGGTATTGCATAGTAGGTAGCTGACACATTCCTGTACATGAACGAAACATTCAAGTTTACCAACTCAGTTTATTTACTTGGCTTCCAAACTCCCACAGAACGATGACTTTCAAGTTGCTGTCACACATGTTTTGGCAAAAATGTAACAGTACTACAATATCAGGGACATTCACCACTTCTAGTACAATCCATTGATTTTACCGGAAATTATCATAAAAGCAAATGTCCTGAAATACTCAGCCCAAGAACATCACAGGCTACTTTAAAAAACAGCCACATTTTACTGTAACTACACAGTATACTCAAACCTCACATCCAAACTGCTGAAGACAGCTTCATAAAAACATAGTTTAAAGGGTATGAACATAAATGCGTGAGTTACCTGACAGAAAGAGGTAACGCATAGAGAACAATAGTGGCATACATTCTGTGAACAAAATTCAGAGGTTCCAAAAAGCATCCAAGCCTCCAAATTGAATTTGAGTCCTGGACTTTGATTCATAGAACAAAAGCTCAATTCAGCTCTTTCTGTTGTTTTAAATTCTATTGCCTTTACTCAAGAAAAGACAAATTTCCATCTCAGAAATGAAGCATAAATATTTTTGTTTTAAGAGTTGTTGGAAAAAAACTTAGGCTTAGCCATTCTTATTTAGGGTTTCCACACTTACCACTGCTCCACCACTTCTTGCCATTGATCACATAACTGTTTCCATCTCGCTCAATGCTGCATTGCATATTGGTGGCATCACTCGAAGCCACATCAGGTTCTGTGTTGAAGGTAAAAACAAAACCAAACCACTGGGTTAAATGAAGAGGTAGTACTACCTCCACAAATACAGGGCTGTAGATATACTCTAATAATATCACAGTTTTGCTCCCAGTAGAAAAGTTGTTTTCAGAACCTCACTGCTGGTGGTCGAAAGACTTTCTATCCTCCAACAACCTGTTATTCATAGCCAGTTTAAATGGACTTGTTCTTGGGCTCAGATTATCCATTACGATCAACAGCCTTCTTCCTTTCCTGATCTTTTCAAATCTTTCATCCTTCCAGTGTACTTAGAGAAAAGTCTCTAAGTACATGTCTCTCCTCAGACTTTTTCTTCCCCTGGGCTCTTCTTAAGTGCAAATGAAGAGATTGAAACTAATTTTATGATAGTACGTGAAATAGACTATACAAAGCTGTCAGCAAAATGTCATCAATGATTATTTGGAACAGGAAAGATTCTTCCTCTCTCCTTTCACCATTACTTTTTTTTTAATAGGCAAATGCTTTTGCTTTAAAGTAAAAGCATCTGTTTCCTCTTGGGGAACACAGTGAAACAGAATTTGCAAAACAAGGGTTCAGCTCTGCAAGGCTGAGTTCTCTTGACTCCTTCTGACATAGGAAGATCAAGATTTTGACATCAGATGTTCCAAAGCTACCTTCCTACAGCAAGAGCCAGACTTTCCAAAGATGTTGAATGCCACAAGCTTTCAAGAGTAAAAATTATTACAATGCTGAGCTATGGACATAAAGCAAGTTACCTCCAGGTTCTATCTTAAAACCTCTACCTACGACATACTGCAGAACTGCAAAACTTAATCACACAGTAATTAAACACAACTTAATCACAGTAATCATACTTGTACCTAATTGTATGTTTCTAAAGAACCCCAAAGCATATTATAAAAAAGGGTGAGTTCTATTGTAAATCTGTTTGGTACTATAAAATGTATGTTACTAGTACTAAAAATAAACTGAAGATATATAGAAAGCAAATAGTATTGTAACCATGAAAACTGGTAACTACTGGGGAAGGGCAGCAAGGGTGCTTCACTCTGCATTCACATCTCATAGATTTTATATTCAAACACATTCACAGATACAATGGAAATTTTTGCACTAATTCATTAACACACAATTTGACGTTTTCTACTTTTTGCATATACCATTTAAAGTTTTTGCCAATTGTCTCTAACTTTCTTCTGGAGAAAAATTTACCTGTCATGCAGAAGCAAGAACTAATCTTCCCTTCTAGGAGAGGCTCCAGCCACTCTTTCTTTTGCTCTTCAGTCCCATACATGTGGAGGACCTCCATGTTTCCGGTGTCTGTAAGAAATCAAAGTCATGTTTACTTCTTGAGACACACAACTCATAAGGTGCAAGACGACCAACTTTTTAAAATGTTCTCAGTGCTGTAGTTATGGGACAGGGCTGCTAACCTGGTGCATGACAGTTAAAAACCTCAGGAGCAATGAGGCATTTCCCCGTCTCCTCAGCTATTAGGGCGTAGTCAAGCTGGCTGAGACCACTGACATCTGGAAGAAAAAGGTTCCACAGACCTTCTGCTTTTGCCATTTCCTGTTGCAAGAATCAACAGAGAAAAATACCATATAATAATACCAAAAATACCAATAAATCTTAAAAAACAGAAAAATAAATTGTGGCTTACTAGGCACTTCCTTCCTTCCTGCTGTCTAATACATCTCATGCCTTTTTTCAATAGCTATTTTGAAATAATAGGTACAATCTTTGATTGAGAATTCAGACACATCCCTCACAGAACTCACTTTGTTTTACTCCTCTCTCATTTCTCTCACCTTTTGCACACTTCTCTCTTCCTTTCCTTCCACTATTCCTCACACTGTTTCTTTCCATACAGAGTAACTTCTCCAGCATGATATGCCAAACACTCTTCTGCTCTATATCTGTGCTCTTTTACTGCTAGAATGCTAAGAATATTTACTGTCCCATACCTTCAGTTTCTCAAGAAGTGGTGGTTTCTTCCATTTTTCCTCAGTATTTCCATGTTCAGTATAGTATTTTAATATTTCCTTAGAGAAACAATTGAAAAGATACTGTTTAAATTAAGAACACATGTAACACAGAAATAATAATATGATGTCTTTTCCAGTCCTGTGCACCAAGAAACCAATTAAAGAAATATTCATTATAGGTTTTCATTATATAGTGAGTTGTATTATAAAATTAAATATGTAATTGAAAACCGAACTGCAACCTATTCGTTCTGCAAGACTTGAAATGCATCACAGAGATGGCCCCAATCAGTACCTTATTTCATACAATTATTTGGGTTCACTTAAAGTATGTGGTGATGATGCTAGAAGGTCAGTATTTTCTGATGATAAAAGTACCTGTTACCAACAGTACACACAAGAGGCATGAAACCAAAAGTAAAAGCACAAATGAACGCCTGACACAATGACACTAAAGATTCAGGTTTCCTGTCACAACATTCAAATATATGAGCCAGTTAATCTTTTGTTAACAGAGAAAAACCCCACAAAGAATACATTTTCTCTTCCTGTCAAAATAATTCCTTAACAGATTATGTCAGTAGTCATTCTGAGCATCAGTGATTGTTAGCAAAACTATATATTCAGTAATCCTAGTATTTCCACAAGTATGTTTTAGTGAGGTACAGCACTTCAAACCTTGCCAAGAACTAGTTAAAGAATGAATAAAAGTAGTTCCCTCTTCTGAAAATGACACAATAAGACAAATGCCCAAGTAAAATTTAGAAGTCCTGATTCACAATTCTTGTTATCAGATATAACTTACAAGCACAACACTACTCATCTGCAAAAATTGTGGTCCATTTATTTTTAAAGCAAGTACTTTGATTATTGCAAGGCTTCCTTGGACAGTCCTAAACTACAATCCAAAACCAGTCACAGACAGACTTCTAAGAAACTTTGCATATCAAGAGTTACTGCCCTTAACCCCTCCTTGTGATAGGCAGATGCATTCATAAATCTTTTAGATTAATATGTTCTCTGCATTTCTGCCTGACTGCCAAAACCAATCAACCAACCAACCAAACAACAACAAAAAAGCCCAAAACAGAAAGCCAAAGAAATTAGTTCTGCAACAGAAGTCATCTGTGCTTCCATAAGGCTAAAAGCTGAACCAACTTTCTAACGTGGAAAATTTCTAATCTCTCTAGGATAAGAAGTAAAATGCTTCGTCTCATTTTCCGTTCCACTGATTATTGACTTCTGTGGGTATTTCATTATCTGATTTCAAATCTTCACTGGTATTAAATATATTCAGGAATGAGGCTACATTGCTACATTACACGATCCCATTTTTTGTCAGAAAAGTCACAGCTTAAAGAGAAAGCAAGAAACAGATACACTCAGCTTCATATGGTTTAAAACAGCAATTCCCATTTCTAAATTAGCATCTTTCCATTTATTACCTAAGAGTTCTAGCTTTTCGTTAAAGTATTTTAGCAAATTCTTTTAGAAAATAACTCTTACTAAAAAGAGAAATTTTTACACTTCAACAAGTTTAAAAAGTAACTCAGCTTTCATTAACGATGCATACAACATCCTGGAAAAAAAAATAGACAATAATGATTTCTGCTAATATTTCTCAATGCCATAAATATCACTACATGAAAATAAGGCTGTTTCAGAAAAAAAACCAAAACAAGAAGATATGATATTCTATACATAGTTTTACATTTTTATAAAGTCTAGTCTGAAAATGTTCCCTTAAAAATAGGTTAACTAAAAGCTTTTACCTTCTCAGCTGGATAAATGTGCTGCTTCATGAACTGCTTGACCTTCAGCAAAATCTCTTGGCCTTTCCTACTTTGATGGAAGAGCTCTCCAGAAATGTGCTGTGTGCTGCTGAAAGATGACCTAGGGAAGAACACTCAATGGAATAACAAGACCAGATTTTCCCTCATAATAACATAAGCTGCCTTACACAGGCATTCAAATAAATGAAGATGTTGTAAAAGCTTTGCCTTACTGTTGACCAGTAGTTTAGATCACTCTTACCTTTTTGAGAGCTCTAAGCCTCTCTCTGCCAAAGGCTTCACAATCTTAGCAAATTCATGACTATTCTCTGCAGAAGCATTTCCAATGAGATATCTAGCATATACACCCTAAAACCAAAAGAGAGGCATATATGGTATAATTATGCATTTAAAATTGTCTCTTTAACACACCAGTGATTTCTTCAACTATGAAAGTAACACTTAAATGCACATACTCTTAAAAGGAAAAACTTACCACCCAGACAATTTTACTGGGATATGCTAATATTGGTTTTGGTCCACCTCTAATATAATGGAGATACTTGCTGCACAAGAGTTAAAAAAATACCCCAGCTAAACCAACCTAAAAGCAAACCCCAAAAAATAGTAGATGAGAACAAAAAATAAAAAAGAAAAGATAAATGTCTGCACATGATGCTGCAAGCAAGCCCAGCCTGTCCCTCAAGCCAACTGACAACAGTATAGATATATGATTATTATCCATGACTAAATTAACTACCCATATACACACAAGAATATGTGATATTTCAGCAAATGTGAGTGTATTACCTGGGCTATTGCTGCCATTTTAAAATATGACAAAGCAAGAAAAAAGTTGAAGTTGGATAAAGTAGTGTTAATATGCCGGCAGCGGCAGTAAATGGAAACCAGTTCTTCAAACGAAGGAGTTTCTAAAAAAAAAAATACAACCATTTTTTAGAATACTCAATGTTTTCTATGATTTTTTTTCCAGCTTATTCTTCAACAGTTTTTCATCTTTATGAGATATTTAATTTACATAGTAAACACCATGATTTGTAATTTCTCATGCTGTAACTGTGATATGGGAAACAAAAGGAAAAAGGATTTGCCAGAATTTCAAGTAATTGTGACAATTCCTACCACCCTTCACCTCCACTCCAGTCAGGAAACTAATTTCAGCAAGGGGGTAGGATTTCTTTTTTAAATAAAAGTTATATTTACATTTAAATTTCTGTTCTCTTCCATTATCTCTAAGAAAGGTTCAAACTAAACTTTTTCCAAAGTAGCATATTGTAGCTAAGACATAGCTTGTTAAAACAGAACTACCTAAAACCTCTCTATCAGCATGCTTCCGACAATGAAGAAAACATGGAAGAGTTATTTTCAAGTGCAAAATTATATGTTTGTAGATTTACCATTTAATTCCTGTTTATAAGGGTAACATTTCAAATAAAAATCAACCCTAGAATTTGTTTCAACAAAAAGATTACATTTTCATACCTATGGTGCCTTTGAAACCCAAGACAGATCCTTGACCTAAGACCTTAATAGATGTAGGCCAAAAGTAGAATTGAGTGGCATATGCTAAATCTGCTAAAGGATGACCAGCAGTTGAAAGTTCCCAGTCCAGCACTGCCAAAACACGAGCCTTAAATAAAAATAAAAACCTCGAGTGAGCGCTAGAAGACAAATCTTCTCCATCCACAGACACACCACCCACTTAATATCCACAAGTTTTATTTGGTTACTATATATTTAAAATTAAAAACATGCACTGTAGCTGTCTACAACAAAAAGAGTTCCTTTAGGCCCTATCTAAGGATCTGTAGAAAATTAAAATTCACATAAGGGCAGAAAGTTAGGCATTTTTCCACAGAAAATCCGATTTAAATCTACATTTTTGAGTAGTGTTCTTCCTGTCAGAAACTTGTAAACTCTTCAAGTCAAAATATGGTTGAATTAAAATATCCTAAAGAACAGTAGTACTGACAGTTGCTGTGTTTTCCCCAGTGTTGTTGCATGGTCCTTTAGCACAGAAACTCAGACCATGCATCAACCCCCCTAATTTATCACAATATTATGTAGAGATGAACATTTACATGGGGAACTGAATTTCTTAAACAGGAAGTCAATCACTGCCCAGACTGTGACACAAGCTTCTGCTGCAAGCATCCTTGCAATGGCGTCTTCAGCTGGGTGTGCTGAGACTCCCCAGTCTGTCATTCTGATCAATTCTTATAATCCAGCTTGTCTGTCAATCTGAACGACTGCTCCAGCCTACTCACGATCCATGGCTACTTGAACTATGTGCAAAAGTCTTTCCCACATGGTCACTCCTGCCTATACAGGAGGAGTTTCTAAAGATTACTTGAAATTACCTACGTACAGCTCGATCAATTCCTTCAACTGCATCAGGAACAGCTGGGAGAGTTCCCGAGACTGCCAAATCTCGGTCAAATCAGCTCTCGGGGTCAAATCAGCACATTTAAGGCTACAACTAATGTGTCTATCAACTAATCCATGCACAACAATGGGACCTGTTGCTTTGCTGTGAAGTAGGCATTGCAGAGTCTTGGTCACAAATCCCAGGCATATTTTCTAGTCACAACACAGCAAATAGCATGGAAAAAAATAGTGAAAACGCAACTATATCAACAGATAGGTAACACATATTTATTTCCAAAACCAGAAAAAAAATCTCTTTCTTTTCCCTTTCAGGGTCTCTGTGATCTATGTGTACTCCATAACTAAGCAGTTTTGGAAGATTTTCCTTTGCTTCCACTAGTATTATGTATCATGCATTCAGATCCTATTCCAAAAGCCATTGTTAATTGAAGCCATATCACAGTCAAATGGGCTTTGGATCAGATGCTTATGTAGTTTAATGAAGTGAGACTTGAGTTGCACTGAATTCAACAGGATTTATGCATACACAATGTTTTGTTCCTGGACTTTGAAGTAGGGACTAGAACTAATGAATAAATTGAGTATCTTTCAAGGTCAGGTCAGAGGGGGCCCCTGAGCAACCTCATCTAGTGAAATGTGTCCCTGCCCATGGCCAAGGAACTAGATGATTTTAAGGTCTCTTCCAACCCAAATCATTCTATGATTCTATCAATTCTGTCTAGCTCCTGCATGAAAACCAGGACTGTATTAGGTACCTAAATACCATACACAGTATAGAAAAGAGTTAATTTCTCTCCTATTGTTTTCAAAGACATATCACGCGCTAAAATAATCCACAGAAGTCTTCCATTACATGGAAGTGTTTCAAATACCTCTGTTGGATGGAAGATGATGTTATCTATCCTCATGTCCCCATGAATCAGGCTTTCTTCATTATCATCAGGTGGCAAGTTGTTGGCTAACCAGTCAGCCAGTTTGTTCATGGCAGGAATATCTGTATGAGCAGCTGCATCATACTGTTTTTTCCAAGTTGACACCTAAAGAAATACAAACACTCCAACAGATTTTCCAACTGATTTCCCAAGTTTTTAAAGAGCACAAAATTCTGAAGCATGTGCTTCTGGTTTTTCACTATTATCATGTTACAGAATTCAGTAAAACCCAGTACCTCTGCATTTGCAAATGTGAACTATGAGATCAAAAGATGCAATGAGGACTACCTCTAATTTCTATTTCAATCCTATTTACGCAGCCCAAATCTAAGATTATTCCAAAAGCAAATTAGTATCATTCCCTGAGCATAGCACTATAGAATCAATCTGAATGTAGCAGTGGCCTTACATGGTACACAAAATAATTGAACTAAGTGAAGGTGTTTAATAGCTAATATATGATAACCATCATATATTAATATTATTAATAATATTTTAATAATTATTAATTATTAAAAACTTTTACAAGTTTTTAATAATTAATAATTTAGCTTGCAAATCAAATAAATATTCAAAGACCTGACAAGACAAGAGAATTTTTTGAAGAGTTTTACCTGTCTTTTGCAGTATCCTGGTCCTCTACCATATCCTTGGAGGCCCAATGACTGTAAATCAAAGGAGTGCAACAGGGCCAAAGTTTCTATCATTGCAATATACAAAGCAGAACGCTCTGCTGGGCCCACTTCAGGCAACGAGATGTCTCGGAAAATGCGACCCTAAAAACATCATAAATCAGATATTTGGTGGGATGTACACACCAGATGAAAAGAAGTAAAGCTATACATTTAATGACCAAAACCAAATGTAGTGAATCAACACCTCTATGCAAACAAAAATTCCTTCCTCATTTATTTTATTCCTCGCCCAGGGCAGATGAAGGGATTCACAGTAATCTCAGATCATTAGTATATGGAAGGCAATTAAAATAACAGATATATTCAGTAGATGAAAGTCTGAATTAGAGCACTCAGTCCAGATATCACAAAGCTTGAAAGTACCAGGAAAAATAATGTTGCTGCATTGCCTCTAACAACTAACTTGCAGAAAAAATATCAATGAAGACCTGAGGGAGATGGGGGGGCACAGACAGGGAGAGAAGAGAAATAGGTGGGTTGCACATGCTGAGGCAAACAATCCAAAGAAATTCACTTGTGTCCTCCTTAAAGGCAGTTTAATATATCTAAAAGATGGGTGTGTTTTTTCCATTTTATCCTTTAATTTTGACGCTGCCAGTAACAGATTGGAAGAGAAAAAACAGATTCCTATCTCCTCTGAGCTCCTCAATTTCACTGTTTTGCATGATGGCTTCAATATATTCACACAGATAAAGTAGCAAGAGAATTTTTTTTACTAAAAGGTTCTGCATAACAAATCTCAAAATCAGGTTCTGTACTGTGCAATAGTTTATTCAACAGAATAAATATATGGTTGTTTTCTAAATATACAATGTATTTGTTAAAAACAGTGAGTGTTGTCCATCTTAGAATGGATAGACTGTACATTTACATACTTAGAAATGCAGAAAGGTTTCTTCTTAAGTAATCACTTTCTTGTAGCCAAAACCAGAAAAATTCTCCATCTTTAATGTAAGAAATCTGTTTCAAATTTTTCAGAACTCTTATATTTTATTACTCTTGATTCATGGGTTTTGTAGGAAAGTTAACTTAATCTCCAGAAACTGGGCCACAAACTCTTATATTTCTAATTTCCCAGTTAACCTGATGACAGAGTAGGACTCAATGAAAGGAAACAGGCCTGAATTCAAATCCTCCTTCAGCAGGAAAAAAAAAACAAACATGATACAGCATACTTACACTCAAAAATCACCAAAATCTAACAGAAGCACTATCAACTCAGCTACAGCACCCCCAGATGGGATGGACCACAGACAGAATTATGCTGTATTCTTTCTGAAACTATTCTTTCTGTTTGAACTGAAATCCTGCTTGGTTTTCAAGAAAAGGTGATTGTATATCAATTCCTATCTTCACTACTAAACAGGCTGCAGGATGTCCAAAGATTCGGTATAACTTTATCAACTGAATGTTTTCCCTCTGACTTGGTTATGCTTTTCACAGAAGAAATATTGCCATATTGCAAGACATCCTTCTGAGAACTCAAAACAAGAACAGGAGGTCAAATACTGAGCTGAATATTTCAACAAAGTGGGAAATAAGCCTTGGAGAAGCTGAAATCCGTGAGAATCACTGATAGCTACCATTTCTTAAAATTATCAGAAGATTATTTATGTTCATATCAGAAAACTTAGTGACTGCTGAGTAAGGCTCTAACAGAAAGGCAATTTAAAAGCATCTTGTAGTAGGGAGAAGGAAAGAATCTCTCACACTGGAGGACCAACCTGCACATGCTGCATTACATAAAACTCTGTTCCAATGACAGAAACATCACTGCAATACAACAGGGGCTCAGGCACCGGAAAACCAGCCGAAAATAAGGCTTTCTGCACATGATATTCTCTATCGACCTGAAGACGACACAGAAATTCAGGTTCAATTAAAACCTCCCAAACATAAATGAGCACAGTAAATGACAATGTTTAGTTCACAGAACACAGTTCACTGATCCAGCAGTTCACTGCATTTCTGGACACACTCAACAATGCGCCGGGTAATGTATGGGACTTAGTCACTTGTAATACGAAGTGTCTGGAGCTTGATGAGGAATGTTACTTACCTTGTGTGCTCTGGGTAAAAGGGGGCCATGGGGCTTCTTCCTGAGCACATAAGCCTGACCACCCTTCTGAAGGTAAAAGGTCGGATTTGACTGGCCAGAGCTACAAAGAGAGAGATCAAAAGTACAAATTCAAGTACTTACAAATTTGTAAACTTTTAACAGAAATTATGCAAAATGCACTTCAACTTGGCCTGAACAAAACGGCAGGACAGAGGAAAGAGTTCTTCTCAGGAGTTGTTTTGGGTTGTGGGTTTTTCTTCAAATCCAGTCTTACAAGGAAGCAAGCGATAGCCTACAGAATCAAAATAAAAATCAAGCGAAATTTTGCCCTCACACTTTCCATTACATTTCCATTCTCCCTGAAGCAGTTAGGGTATAGTTTGTAACACAATTTAACAAGTATAGTGCACTGACAAATGCTCTGCCCAGCACAAAAGAAATTTACACCAGCTGAAGCCTTGAACTGCAACTACAAGACAAGCAAACTAGTAAAAGCACAAATACTGTCAGTATTTTAGCAGATTTTACTATTAGCTACTCTCCTAAGGTCCTTCCTAAAGTCTCCTTAATCGAGGTACATACGAGGATTAGGGTACAGCTGAGGATTCAATGGATGCTTTATATTTGCAACAGAAGTCAATGAAAAATTGTTTACTGTTTCTTAGTGGTCTGCAGATAAAGTAGCCTAGGTCATGTTTACAGAGGAACTAATACGTATTTTTAGAATACCTTCTAATAATTAGCTCCCGATGTGAAGTCACGCAGCCACAACACTAATTTGCTGAATGCAAATGAACCCACCGTTCTATGGGATAGTGGCTTTGGAGCCTGGGTGTGGCACCCCACCTGCGCATGGCATTGCTCTCAGGGCGTTAATGGGAATTTCAACACATCCTTGCCCTGTTCTCATGGATTTGCTTAACCGGCGATAGCCTAACGCTTCTACAATTGAATTCTTAAGCCGAGTATGTGCTTCTGAACATTACTATTTGCTGTGTAATCAAAGATGGAGCAGATAAATTGAGAGGCAATAAAACAATCACGCGAGTACTCTGAGGACAGCGGGAAGCCCACCAAACACGCAGCCCGCCCGCAGACGGCTGGCTGCGGCCACACAGTGTCTGTGACAAAGGTCACCTTCGCCGCCACTGCAAACTTTGACTTCTCCAGCCGGCCAAGGGATGAGCTGTTCCCTCGGTGGCTGCTGTCCGCCATCCCCAGGACATCTCTACCGCTGGCCACCTTCCCTGCCAGGCAGCAGCGAGCAGAGCGGCCCCTCTTCTCGCCTCACAGTGCGGGCTCACAGCCCATGTCCGGGCCACGGAGGCGGCTCTGGCCCCTCCCGGGAGCGCTGGAGCAGAAGAGCGGCGGCTCCCCCGTCACCTGTGTCACCTATGTCACCTGTGTCACCTATGTCACCTGTGCCGCCAGTTACCTGTACTGCCTGACAGCCAGCGCTCCCGCGGGCTCCCGAGGGAAGCCGCGCAGGTGGCTGCTCAGGTACCGCTCCAAGCTGCCCTGGTCGAAGCGGTGCTGCCGCCGCACCTCGCTGGTGCCCGGCTCCGCCGCCATCCCGGGAGGCTCCCGCCGCTGCCCGCCCCGTCCCGCCCCGTCCTGTCCTGTCCCACCCCGTCCCGTCCGTTCGCCGCCGCTCGGAGGCGCCTCGGTCCGCCAGGAAAGCGCTGCCGCCCCCGGGGCTGCCGGGGCTGGGTGGCTTCTCCTGGGGAGACAGCAATCCGGGAGACAAGGTACCGCCTCAGCGCACAGAATCGCCGTTCCCCCCAGCCGCAGCCGGATCCCGCCTGCTCCCGCTGCCGGGTGTCGGTGAGGCGGTCCCGGGAATTGGAACGCCCCGGAAGCTTTCCGGAAAGCTCCCGCGGCCGGGCAGACGTGTCGCTGCCAATGCGGATCCCGAGCGGATTGGAGCGGCTGGAAGCGGCGGTGCGGGAAGCTGGAGTGGAAGGAGCTTGCCGGGAGCGGGGCGGGCCCGGGGCGGCCGGCGCGGGACCCGCATCGACACCATGAGCCCGGAGGTGACGGACTCCAACCCCTACAGGTGCGGCCGGGGCCAGGGGCCGTCCGGGAAGCGGAGGATTCCGTCGGGATAAAGAGGATGGGCAAGAGGGAGGGCCGTAGGTTGGAACTGCGGGTCTGGGGGAAGGGAAAGAGGCATGTGGAGGGGGGCTCGGGCGGGTGCGGGTCTAAGGGTGGGCCTGGGTGTGCGGAGGGGGGGTGTCAGGACAAGGCTGAAGGCAGGTGCTCTGTGGGGAGCAGGGGAGGGATGCTCTCGGATTTCCCACCTACCTGGGCTGACAGGGGTGTATGTCAGAGCTACGTTGTATTATCTTGTTTTACAGTACGAAAGAGAGAGGGGAAACCTTGTGAGTTTTTCAGCTAGGTTGCTAATAAATGGACAGGTGTTGGTATAACACGAGGTCTTATTCCTCATAGCTTACCTATTTTAGAGTTTGATTTATAGAATTGCTGAGCACTAGGGACCCCTTCTCTTCTGGAAATCTGATGCCTTTTTTTTTTTTCCTTAATACAAGTCGATATCTGTACTTTCGTTGATACTTTCAATATAAAAATGCAGTAACAGGATAAAATGTTACTTTAAAATCCTTTCATTTATCCTTAAAACCTGATAGTGTCAATTTTTTATTTTTTTTTTAATGTTATATTGGAGTTAATATAATCAAATTGATCAGAAGACAGTGCAAGTCTTCACTAGTTTGCTGCCATATGGTTCATTACGGAAAAAAGTGTCATCTTTCATTCTGTAAATCTGGGATTAATTTACAAAAATAGCTATGTGTCCTCCTGATTTCATTGACATTACTCATACCAGCTGAATAAGAAAATGAGTTTCTGCAGGATTAGTACTTTGTTGCTAATAGGAAAGCATCTACTCTCTCATTCAGACTGTACCTAGCTGGCAATCACAACTGCAGTGAAAGCAGCAGGCTTGAGTTTGGTGCTTGGAGGGGTTATTTTTAAAGCAAAAGTGATTTTAAATACCTGAAAAGCAAAATTGCTATTTGAAACATAGAGAGCATTTTCTGTGTAATGTTGCTTTTTTTTTTTATTCGTAGTCGCTTGATGGCATTAAAAAGAATGGGAATTGTCAAAGACTATGAGGTAGGATTCTATCTGTAATGAAACGTTATTTGCATTTTTTCCCTGGGAGGACCACTTTTGATATCCTTGTCTCTATTTTATTTCTTTCTACAGAAAATCCGTACCTTTACAGTTGCAGTAGTAGGTGTAGGTGGAGTTGGAAGTGTGACTGCTGAAATGTTGACAAGGTGTGGCATTGGTAAGGTAATGAGAGTTTTTTTTCTTCTACTTCTTTACAGTAGATGGACCAGTCCTCTTTATGAAGAGTTTGATTTGATTTCATTCAGTTGATTTTACCCAAATAAAAAAACTGTTGTGAAGAAAGCACTTGTGTAAACATTGCACTGAAGAGTCTGTATTTTTCTTAACACTAGTAAAATTGATTTACTTTGGGCTAAATCTTGTATGATGTGGATGATCCTTGTTTGGATTCTGGTCATCTCCGTACTCCTATACGAGCCCATCTATCTAACCTTCATACTGGATTATTGCAAAAGGAGACCAAAACAAAGAAAAAGGAGGGGATAGCTTGCATAGAAGATTAAGTCTTATAATAAGAAGTTTATATTCATGAATTTGAAACGCGGTGGATATCAAACAGATATTTTTATCACAAATGGTAGTTTGTCATGTGGCAGACTTAGAGCTAAAATTTTAGCAGCAGTTAAAAATAATTTGGTGTGTGTGTAGTGTGTATATAGATTTTTCTCTAAAGGAGGAATTCGGAGAATGGCTCAAATGTTTGTATTTCCAGACAAAGCCTGACTATTTACTCTTAAAACTCTGGAAAGTTTTTAAATATAGAAGTGATGCAATTTTTTATTGCGAAGTTTATTCTTCTGAAGGAGCGAAGACCGGCATCTTAGGCATAGCAAAGAACATCAGTTGATTCAGAATTTATAATAAACAACATGTCCATGTACTATGCAGGTATTTTAAGAGAATTGTTTTTGAAGAACTGCATCCCAAGACAAGTGAAATAAATCACACATTTTTAGTTAATGACATAATAGCAAGTAGGAATGTGATAATAGAGATGATAGTGTTCATGTAGATTAATCTGCTGAATAATCTTTGTTTAGATCAAATGAACAGATTACTTATTATTAAGACTAGTTTTCAGGACTTAACAAATTGGTTCCTCCTGAATGGCAGTTAGAATTCAGTCTTTCATGCACTTACAAAATTGGCACCTTTTATATGTGAATTGAATGACACTGCAGGGGTAGAGGGATGTTAGCTTGGGGTGGCTTTTTGTTGGTTTTTTTTTTTTTTAGAATTAGTTTTGTTGTTTAAAATACCTTGCCATAGGACTCTAGTTGCTGTGTCTTTGGAGATTCACACATGTTAATACAATCTTTATTGTAGCTGCTTCTGTTTGACTATGACAAAGTGGAACTGGCAAACATGAACAGACTCTTCTTCCAACCTCATCAAGCTGGATTAAGTAAAGTGCAAGCAGCAGAGCATACTTTGAGGTATAGCTTAGAGAAGTGGGTATTAAAATGTATTTGCCTAGGATGCTGCTCCAGGAAACCAATGTTTCACTCTTAATTACTTGCAAAGGAGCATGATCTAATTGGGGAATTTGAGTATAAAATATTTGTGGGAATGATTGATACTTTAAAGACATATTGGCCAAAACCTTTATGTGAGTCTACTTTTTAAGTAAAGCTAGTTTTGCTCAGAAGTTTGATATAAACTATGCCAATTCAATATATTGTGTGTTTTTTTCTCATCTAATTTGTGAATTTTGGAGAAATATGGGTGTATTCTTGAGTTCAGGCTGGAAACTTAAGACTATAGTAACACTTGCAAAGTTAGGGAGTAGAATGCAAATTATCATTGCATTCATGACTATTGACTCATATTATTTCCTCCATAAGGGATATTAATCCTGATGTTCAGTTTGAAGTACATAACTACAACATCACAACACTGGACAACTTTGAACACTTCATGGACAGAATAAGGTAAAATCTCTCAAGAAAAGCATGTTGCCAACTTCTGCTGATGTGTGCTTCTATACAGCCTCACTTTTTTATTGTTGAGGGATTTTTTTCAGTTTAATAACTTAAACCACTGGGAAATATTTGTATATGAAGACATTCCTGCCTAGATGTTTTCTCTAGAGTTGGCATTTATTTCACACAGTTATGTTTTATATTGGTGCATCTTTAGATTTCCAGGCAAAGCTGTAGGACTTACAGGCTTTTCCCATTATAGAAAACATATCATATTGTATTTTGACTGCTCTAAAGTGGTTTCAGTTATGCTTTATAGAATGAAGAAAGAAAATAGTTATTAGTGGATTTCACAGAGGAGGTCTGAAATAACGTTTGCCATTTGCAGTTCTGTTGTACCAAGGTACAATTCTCCAATACTTTGTGAGTGTTTTCTATATAAAACTTCTTTGAGTCTAAAATGCCCATATATTAAATCCCAGCTTCAGCTGTTGTTTCTTCTGTAGATCAGAGATGCTGTTTGTACACTATTCTGCATTTGCACAAGTTTTGTTACAAATTCACTTCCCCTGGGCTTCTGTACTCTAGAAGCAGGCATGTTGCTTGCCATGTTGGTATTTTGTTCTGCCAGCAATTTCATGCAAACTTTGTGATGCTTATTTCAGTAATGGTGCACTGGAGGAAGGGAAACCTGTTGACCTTGTTCTAAGCTGTGTAGACAACTTTGAAGCTCGCATGGCGATTAACACGGTAAGGCCATCGAAGGCGTGAGCTTGTGGAAGTCTCTTTTCTCCTATAACCAATGTTAGGAACTGTGGGGACTGTAGAAAAGACAGGAATTTAAAAAGAATCTTCTAAGAAATGTTTCCTTGGTTTAAGGAAACTGAATCTGAGCTTTTACCCAGTTCTTATAAAACCCAAATATAACTGTAGACTTTTAAGTTACTAGCAGCTAATGGTTTGTAAAAGAGTTGTGTCATAAACTCTCTCTGTCTTTCCAGATTATCTTGTTTATGTAAGGGTATTTTTAAAGGCTGGTATGTTAAATCTTACAGACTTTTAAAAGACTGTCTATAGCTAATTGTATACTACATATGGCTTTCTGTATACTAAAAATGACTTAATGCTGTGTACCTAATCAAATTGTTTTTCTTTATAGTAGCAGCCAACGTAGGGTACATGCCAAATGTATGTTTTCTGTTATCCTCCAGCTGACTGGATCCATAAATTGCAGGCAGGGAAGGTACACAGATATACTGTATCCAAGCCTGTAAAAGTAGATTGTACGATTAGATTCTGTAGTGTGCTGTAACTGGATCACTAATGTCTGTATTTGTTAAAAAAATCTCAGGTCCTCAGGAAAGCACAATGGGCTAGCTTTCTGAGGTCAACTTCAATTTGCCTTTTGATTTGTCCTTTGACTCTGATAAATAATTTCTATCTCTTCATGCCCCTTTTTCTGATCATAGCCTTTTTGTCTTAAAGCAGGGAGATGGATGTGTTTAATCGCACTCAATTTACCACATTGTTTGGGTTTCTTTTCTTTTCATTAAACTTTTGCAGTGCTGATGTGTGTGTTTCTGTGTTTATAAGGCCTGCAATGAACTTGGTCAAATCTGGATGGAATCTGGAGTCAGTGAAAATGCAGTGTCGGGACACATACAGCTGATCATACCTGGTGAATCCGCTTGTTTCGCGGTATGCAGCGCTCTGCTGAATTGCTCATTTGCCTTTTAAAGCAGGACTGGGAATATGGAGATTAGCTGGCTAGTGAGAGTGATCCTGGCACAGCTGATTCAGTAGCTTAAGATTTTGTGTGATTTCTTTAAAACTTCTTTTAAACTCAGTTTCTTTATTTCCCTTCAGTGTGCTCCTCCACTTGTAGTTGCTGCAAATATTGATGAGAAGACATTGAAACGAGAGGGAGTTTGTGCAGCCAGTCTTCCTACAACTATGGGTGTTGTGGCAGGAATGCTGGTACAAAATGTTCTGAAGTAAGTGACTGAGTTGTTGCTATTTGATTTACAGCCCAATAAGAGAAGAAAAACCTGAAAGAACTTTTCATAATGACGGGTCTGGTTCTTTTAAAATGTCTGTGGCCTGTTTCCTGATGGTATTGGCATGATTGGACAGTGCTGAAGTATACACTGCTTGAAACATTGCTGTGTTTGCTTTGGAACTGCCACTTTAAATAGCAGTAGGGTAAGAAACAGTTTCAGGGTTTTCCGAAGAATTTCTTTTACTGCATACACAGATGCACATTTTTTTCTTACTTCTGCATTTAAACATGCTCTGATTTGACATCATTAAGTTATACACAAAAAATGCTACAGTGCTGACTTGTCTTTGAAATTTTGTACATGGACAAAGAATAAATTATTTCCCTTACAGTGTTTGTAAAAATCTGCTATAAAGCAATATGACTTATTTTAGTATTTTCAAAAAGTAATGTTGCATGACTCCAACTGCTAAAAGAATTGCATGTATCAGCAAGGAAAATATTTGAAGAACTTTGTGCTCATTTTCAAAATGACACGGAGTGTTTTACAAGCATCTTTGAGAATAAGATTGTATTTAGCCTGCTTTTAGCCTTTGCTTGGTTTTGTCCATTACCCAAAAATTTCTAGTTACAAGGAATAAAAGTACTGTTTGCAAGTGTGCCTGTAAACAACAAAGCTCCATTTTCAATTGTCCAGAGAGATGTTTTTCTTGAATGAAGAATGCAAACATTGCAGCTTAATCTGAATCTTTATTTTGATTGCAAATTGGACCCTACAATAAAGACTATTAAACTGGTTCTGATCAGGTGTTTAAAATTTCCACATTGTAATACAGGGAACCTCAGTGTTTCAAGCAATGGTTTAAGGCACAGGAGGAAACTGCTTACATGCTACTCTAAACATACTTCTGAGTGTAGCTGATGTGTTCTCACACACTTAGACCAGAAGAGAATTGGATTCTATATTGATCCAATTATGCTGTTGTTAGGTGACTACAGCTTATTTAAGACAATTACAGTAACTCTTTACAACTGCAGTAGTGTGAGTATATTCTAAAAGTTCTATGAGGGAAAATTATTCCTTGAGCAACTGAAGTTTTAGGTTTGCATAAATATAATGTAAATTGATGTATGTAAGCTCCTTCTTTCTCTGTGTTTCTAGATACCTGTTAAATTTTGGTACTGTGAGTTACTATCTTGGTTACAATGCAATGCAGGATTTCTTCCCAACTATGTCTATGAAGCCAAACCCACAATGTAGCGACCACAATTGCAGAAAACAGCAAGAAAATTATAAGGTAAAAATGATTTGGGTTTTCTTTTTTTCCCTTTCTTAAAATCTTAAGAACACTGCAAGATACAAATCTGTAGTAAAAGAAAACGTTAATTGCTACTCCAGTTTTCAGCAGCCTTGTCCTGAGATGGTTGCACATGTTTCTAAATATACAGTATGTAGAGTTGTCTTAAAGCAAAAGGGTAGGAAGAAGGGCTTGCATTCAGTTAAGTAATATTTTCTTGGACATAAGAAAATATTGTGTGTTTCTGAGTATTAATGGGTTTAGCTTTTTTTTAAGCAGCAGGTATTCTGCCTTTTTTATAGCTAACAAAGTTCTAAACTGTGACTGCTTTATCTTAAATATTGAAAGAAACATGAATATTAGATTTGATCTTCTTTGCTGTTGTTGAAAATTTGACTATGACATTTTGCTTATTATGGTTTTTATCTTTTTGTGGTTTTCCTTCAGAAAAAAGAAGCTGCACAACCAAAACAAGAAGTAATTGAAAAGGAAGATGAAATAGTACACGAAGACAATGACTGGGGTAAGTCATCAACTGGAGACTAAATGATGTTCCCAGTACCAAGATTCAATTTGGGTGAACATTCTGTAGGGTACATAGAATTTTTACAGTTCCTATTTTTGTAACTTATACTGTGCAATTACTACTGGCTTTTCACAGGTTTTGACAATAATTTTACCACAACCTGATGATGTGTTTTTGATGCAGCGTGCAGGTTTTAGGCTCAAAATGTATCTGCTGCTTGAGTAAAAGACTTTCTTAAAAGATGTTCTGAAGATGAGAGATGTGAGAAAATGTATTAATTGTGTATTCCTTTTAAATATACTGAAGAGCATTTGTCATTTCCATAACCACTGTGCTGAGGCATCCTGTGGAATTTTATATTCCTTTGAGGGCTTTAAATTAGAAGGAATTGTCTTAAGGAATGGTAAATGTGTTTTATATAACTGTTTCAAGAACAGGGGTATACATTCTGTTTATTATATGATCTAAAAAATAATCTTATGTTACCATTGGCAGAGGTGTCCACATAGTAAGATTTAAATAGTAAGGACAAAGAAGAGGTGCCATTCTTGTCCATAAGTTACATATATAGAACTGTATTGTAAAGGGAAGATATTTTGTATTGATAGTGGAAGGAAGAGGTTGAAATCAAAGGTCTTTCTGCTTTTAATTTTTCTCTGTTTTGGAAAAGAAGCTGCAGCTTACCTCTTACTTACTCTGATAGCTTGGTTATTAAAGAACTTTTTCTTCTACCTTTTAATGGAGTTCTTGTTTACTTTTAATGCAAAGGCATCGAATTAGTATCAGAAACTTCAGTAGATGAGCTGAAGGCTGCATCTGGCCCGGTACCCGACCTTCCTGAGGGAATTACTGTAGCATATACTATCCCAGAAAAGGTAATATATTTGTTCTTTATGAATTTTTGAAATACATGTTGTAGATTAACTTTATACTACCAGCTAGTTTGGTAGCCTCTAAACCTAAAATAAAATTCCATCTTGAACAGTTCCAGTGAAACTGGACCTCAGTACATCTGATTAGTGCAGATGATTTTGTGTTTCTATGAAATATATTTCTTTAAGTATGGAAGCTGGTGGGAATGTAGTTTTGAGGTGATAAGAATAAATGCTTTTCGGGGCTGGTAGAAGGAAAACAAATGTGAATTTCTCAGTTGCTTTTTGGTGACTAATTAATTTTTACCATATTTATCTTTTAAAACTGTATGTAGTCAAAGAGCAATTAGTATACCTGGGAAACACAGAATCTGTATGTCTTGCGGCCAGAACATTCTAACTCCAAACTGAAATAGTTTACAGTTTAAGCATATAATCACTTAGGCCTAATCTTGCAATCAAGTGCCTGGTTCTAGGAAAACGGTGTGGTGTAAAGGCAGTAAAGCTAATTTGTGTGGGGATTGTTGTTTGCTATTTTTTTGCCAACTTTTTCTTCCTGTTCCTAATAGGAAGAGAATTTGATAATGAAGGAAACGGTAGCAGAGTCTGAAGAAAGCCTGGAAGAACTCATGGCCAAAATGAGAAACATGTAGAAAAATAAATATTAAGTACAACTTCAGATCAACATGGATTTTGAGAAGACCAGTCTTCTTACTTTTTTTCTTTTTTTACCACCAGTGAAGCTTACCTTTACCTTTCTAAAGAAGTGGAACTGTTACAGGGGCAGGAAGGACACAGATTTACATTGTTCATATTCGGTTGTCTAGTCACTCTTTACCATACAGGGTTATGCTACTGTAAATTTTAGTTTCTCACCATTGCTAGTGTCCAGATATTCAGTAGAAAATAAAAGGACATGATTTTCATGGCTGGGCTTTGCGAAAGAAGATTTGGGAAGGGCTCTACCCACGTTTGTCACAAGCGCAGTGGTGGCTAAAAAGGCCAATATGAGACAGGCACATCCAGTTGCAAAAGGCACAGCAGAAAGACTCCTTAGGTGGTATATTCTGCAAGGCACAATTCTTTCTGCGTTGCCTTTTCTCCTCAAGAGTGATCCTGCGTGCTTTCTCAAAAGCATCAGCAGCGTTATAGATGGTGTGTCTCCAGGCCTCCCAGTTGGAAGCCAGAGTAGACCAGTTATGGTGATCAATATGGCCAAGGCTGAGATGAACAAACTAACAAAAGCAGGCATAGCACATTATATGCCCTATCATGTGATGAGAATAGTACCTAGTATAGGACAAGGGAAAGATGAAATCTGCTGGAGTGGACTGAGAAGGTGTAGGGCAGATGATAGTGCCTCACTCATGTTGCTGCTCCTGATTTTCCTGGCACTTGTCCTTGGTTGTGGTTCACTGGTCTAAATTCTTTGCATGGATCGTGCTGTGGCTTCTTTTTCTGAGTAATCAGAACGTTTAAGCCTTTTCATCTGCCTTAAATATCTCTGGGATGGTATTTTTTTTAAACTTTCTTACTTTTATCAATGTCTTACTACTGCTTGTCCTCAAATAACTCCTATAGGGTAATGTTTTGAGTATATTGTAAGAAGGTGAAGTCTTTTTGTTAGTATTACATTAGCAGACTGTATATTAGCATGCCACTATTTCAGCTGGCAGATGCTTTTCATAAACAAAATTACGGGCAACATTGGAAAGAACAGGAGATTTTGTCTCTCTCTTCTAAAATCTAAATATTATATTTTTGTTGGTTATTGAAAGTTTAGCTGTAATTCTGATCCCTTCCCATCATATGGGCTATATGAAGGAATTACCATATGTTAAACTACATCCTATAGTGCCAGTACCCTGCAGAACTGGAAGGATCAATTTAAAATATTTTAACTACTGTGGCCGTCTGATCCAGAACTTGATCATTACTTCAGTTTGGCTTAGAAGGTAAATTTCAGAAATTACCTTAGAAGGTAATTCTCAGTATAATACAGGTATTTCCAAGTTGGGCTCTTCAAAAAACTTTTCCACAGCATGATGCAGCCAACACAGAACCAGCTAGGTATGGTAGTAGCAGTATGGGAGCAACGTGTAAAGAGAGCGCAGTATTGTGGCGGTGCTTCTGCTGCTTAGGGCAGCTGAATAAATACTTAGTGAAAAAATGTTTCACTTCTTTAGCAATGGTTACAGACTTCAAAATCTGTTTCCTCCACAGCTGACATCAGGTCATATTATACACATAAAAATCATCTCCAAAGGTAGTGAGGGAGGCTTTAGGTGGGTTTTGAGTGGGTTGCATTATACTGTAAAATGGAACTGGGTTTTTCGTTTGGTTGGTTTGGTTTTTTTAATTGAGTTCAATTTTGGAGAAACCAGATCTCAGAATGAACTGTAAAGAGGGATGGGAAATAGAAAAATGAGAGCATTAGAAAGGTTCATACTTGAATCTGTGTTACCAAGTCTGTGTTAGTTTCATCCAAGTGTCATTTTAAGCGTTACTTACATTTCTGTGTGACTTCACCTTTTTGTTGGGAACAGTAACAGTGAGGCACGCACCTGGCTCTGGAGATCCTGAGGCAAAATGGCTGAACTCATTTCTACAACAGCTCAGCTCATCTGGAGCCTTAACTGTTTGGCTGACATGACTGCTATCACATGATTGACAGCTTTACAAGAGGCAACTTCACATACACTTTTATGAGCAAATTAATGTACTTTTGTATGTCCAATTACAGAGTAAACAAAATGGTTCTCATGTTACTTTCAGACTTTCAACTTGTATATACACAAAAAATTTGAAATAATCAGAAAATACATTGAGATGATTGTATGTGCCAATGGTTAAGTTATTTAAAAATAAACAGCATCAAAAAAACCAAATTTTAAGGATTCTTTTTTTAATTAAAAAGACATTTACAAGTATAATCTACTCCAAATGTAAAATATAATAGAAAATTTATTACTTCTTTTGTTACGAACTAACAAATTAAAGCACGTTGCCATGGTTAAGTCCAGCTTTATTTGGCAGTCTTATAAAAGAAGTTTTCAGTTTTTACAGTGTCGCATGAATGTTGATGAATAAAATCTTGATATTCTGACTGTGTAATTAAATCTCCCTTGAAGCTGGTGACCCTCAGTTTTGAGGAGGAATTATCCTACACAGAATTATTACCTGGCATATATCATATATATAAATTACTTTTCCTTACTGTCCATGAGGTGCAACTACAGGGACAGCTGTCTTGTGAGCACACAGTGGCTACAGCTGACACGCGGCCATAGGATTCTTAGTCCTACGTGATCCTGCTTTACTTTCTGTGGTAAAGTCTAATGTAACACTGAAGATCTAGAAAGTTGCTTCTTATTTAAATCAGAAACATTAAGGAAAACTATTCAGGAGAGCAAGATGCATCATTTTACATGTTAAAATCAGAACAGAGGTGACAGACCAGATATCTGGTAATTCTTCAGAGAAGGGATTTACCAGATCTAGGAACAGCAGGCAACAGAAACACACACAAACTAAGTAGGTTGAGGGTTTTTGGTTGGTGTTTGTTTTCCCTTTTGCCCCTCTCCTTAGTTGGTAACAATCCTGCAAAGAAACTTTCCCATTTTCAAAACTCTTCAAGGTGGCTGGAATACAGTGGTCAAATTCCTGCTTTGATTAAAAACCCACTTTCTAAATAAGAGGAAAATATCCAGAGAGCTATTAGGAAGTGCCAACTCTTGTTGCTGTATCATAATATCTTCAAGAGCTATTTTTGATTTTTTTTTCAAACTAAATCTTTATCTTAAAAATCAAATTTGAGCTGTATATTTGTGCTGTCAGTTTCATATACTGTTTCTTTTGCCAAGTTAGAGCCTTATTAAAATATTAAATTCCTCCTAACTGGAATAAGGGCTGAAATGGGTTATATTTAATTCTACTCCAAAAGAGGGAAAACACAGGGTGCAAGGTAAGTACCCCTTGGAGCTGAAGACCATTTGCATTTTTCAAACTGGATCAAATAAGTCTTTACATTAGTTGCCTCTGAAACATTATAGTGAGGTTTCAATTAATTTTCCACTTATATTCATTTTTTAATAAAAAGTATGTATTTAAATTGATTCATGGATTTGTGCACTGTATGAGAACAGAGTTCAAACTGATTCTTCCACAAAACTACGGTGTTAAGAAATACAAGAGGCAGGTAGATTGGTTTATCATCTCTTTATCTGATGGCAAACTATTTTGAATCACTAGGTTTTCCCAGCAAATACATTGTTGTATTTTAAGGGATTCAGTGAGATTAAATAGTGAAAGTATCACTAAAGGTTTAACAACAGGGAATTGGGTCATAATCATTCCAATTCCTCACTGGAAATATTTTTACTGAACAGAGTGGAATCTGACAACAGCTTTAACTGTAGATGATGATATGTTTAGATACGTTAGCTTCCCAAGGAAAACAATTAATTTTGCACAAGTCCCTTGAATGCAAGTTTGCTTAAAGCTGAAATAACCCTGCAGGCAAAACTTTTGGTGGAACAGTATTTTCAAAAGTTTTTCAAAATTACCATCTCTTCAGAAACAACTTTAAAGGCTTCTGAAAAGGGAGAAAGGATTGATGAAGCAAAAATACACAAATCCTCTAAGCCATGCTATTACAGCACAGAAATAAGAACTACCCCATAGAGTTTATACAAGGGGTTCAGCTTAACTTGTTATAATCCTGGCACTTAGGCTAAGAGGTATCAAGTCCATGTTCTTGGTATTACCTATAACTTGAGCTAGCAACTAATATGTGCACCTATATACAATGAAAGCAGCTCACTTCGTACCATACAGTCTGCAAAGCTGGAGGATTTCAAGCTGAAACATTTGTTTCCCTGTCATTCATGAAGACAGGTGTCAGTACCAAAATAGTATGTAATCCTTGGAAAAATGGATTTGTCTTGCAAATTTTCTGTCTGCTTTAAAATACCAATAGAGACTGCATTTTCTTGGAGCAGGTTCATATCACCTTTGTCCGTGTTCCAGGAAAATATTTGGTGATAATGCACTTTTTAAGCTGAATGTGTCTCCACTCGATGAGTGTCGAGAAGTTGCTTTACCACCTATCAACAAAGTCTCTGCTTCTTTTATTTCCATAGCTCTCTTGTAAAGTTCAGCTGCCTTCTCAAAGTCTCCCCTTTCATAGCTTTGGAAAAGAGTAAAACACAGTTGAAAAAAAAGTCTCTCAAATCATTTAAATTGAAATACACACCATAGAGTACTTAAGGCTCTCTACTTCCCTAGCAAGTACACAAGCCCAGGATGTTTTGTTTCATGCAGTAATTTGCTTTTATAGGGTTGAAGCGTATAATCTTACCTTAGCACTGCCAAGTTTTTCAGTGTTTCCCCTACGCGAGGATGCATGTGGCCAAAGCTGTCTTCATAAATCTTTAATGCACGTTCATAAAGAGGCAAAGCTTCAATCTGCTTTTTCTTTGGGTAGTAGAAAGTTTTTTTTGTTACAGATGTGTATTACATTTGCTTTTCTTTTTTTGCCAACATAGTATCAAAGCATTCTAGATGCAATGTCATGCATATTTAACCAGCAAGGTGTTTTGAGTTCTCAATACTATTGACACATGCAGATGATCATTGAGATTGTCAAAGCAATTGGCTTGCACTTGCAAATGCAATTCCCACTAATTCTAATTAGGGTTTGGACTTCCCGTGCAGTTCTGAAAATCTCAGTCCTGAAAGATTTACCAGATGCTCTTTGATTTTACCTAAGGCAGCTTTAATCCCTGTTTAAAAATCAGATATACAGATTGCAGAAATCCAGGAAACAAGAAAACAAACTCCCTCCTATTGATGCCAAGGAATTCAACAAGTGGATTGCATCTCCATTGAATCTCACATTAGTTGCAGGCTAGAAAGCCTGCAGCCTTCTCAGGTTTTTAGTTATGCAAGTCTTATAAGGAATTTCCCTTTTAAACGCAATCAAGTTTCTTTGGTTTCATTTAGGTACAAATCATAAAAAAGTCTAGGACAGGAAAAATAAACATGTTAGGCATGAAAAACTTACCATCTGACAATAAAGGACAGCCAGATTTACCAGTGCAGTTGCTACACTAGGGTGTTTCGGGCCAAATGACTTCTGTCGAATTTCAACTGCTAGCTCATACAGAGGAACAGCCTTGTCAAGTTTTCCCTAGAAATAACAGGGAAAAAAAATTATTCATTTCTCTTGTATCAAGATAGTAACAGTAAAACCTATTTTAAACAAAAGCCTTGGAGAAGATGTAACTGTTTCTAGAATAAGGGGTTAACTTTGGTTAATTAATAGCTATATTTTGCACAGATTGTTTATCATGAATATTTATTATGACCTAATTTTCCAAAATACTGAGCATATTCAACTCCCAGTTAACATGCTTCTTATCTATGTCTATTTCTTCCTTTCTTAATTTAATTTTTCCCCACAAGTGTCTCATTGAAGAAGCACAAATTAAAATCCAGTGGAGAAAATTATTTTGATTAAAGTACAACTGAAAATTCTTTTTAAGAGCTTTCTCAAACTGGCAAAGAGGTTTTTGATGCAAATATTGAGTGTTTTCACAGCTTCTAGCAGCATGAAATTTAGAAGCTGAAGCGAGCAGAGAATATGTGACCCCAAACCATTTAATGCACAGAATAGCAGGTAATAATTATTTAGCAAAAACACAGGCACATTTGATCCAAGGGATTATCTTCAAGGTTTTTTTTCTCTTTGAAGAACAGTAAAATAATAAAATGTTTGTCATCCACTGAACTTGATCTTGGTTCAAGAGTTGGAAATTGTATATCACTACTACACTGATAATATCAAATAGTTAGAACAACCATCTACAAACACAAATATTCATAAAACATTTTAAAATTATGAAATGCAGTTTGTACTGCATTAACACGTGTTATTCCCCACAGTGCATTTTACAGGGGAGTAACCCTCATCTTTCACTAGGTCAACATAAGCTAAAGATGGCTCAGCCAGACAGTTTATCTGTAAAGTAGCATCTCCCTCATAAGCCTTCAAGTTACCCTCAATTGGACTGTAATGTTCAAGGTCATTGTGTAAAAAGAACTATTTGTATGCCCTTAAACATGATTTTTCCATTAGGGCATAATTGACCAAACTCTTGTATGTGGATGTCACACAGCAGACAGTGGAGAACTCAAATACAGCTAGGAAGAGCTTCCCTCACTTGCAGCTAAAACATTCACTACACTAAACCAGAAATTCTTTGTGGTGAATACTGAGCATGCAGGACACTGAGGACATTAATCAGAAATAGCTTTTCTTTAAATAAGGTGTGTTTTGAAAGTGCTACTGGGCTCTTTGGAAGCATACTGAGGCCATTTTACTACATATTTTATGCATGTATTTAGAACACCAATAGCTGACAGAATTCCCATGCTCCACTCTTTTTGGATTGAAGACAGCAACAATGGAAGGCATTAGAGTTCATTCACACACTAAGAAAAGGTAACAGGCTTGTGCTCACCATCTTTTTGTACAGCACCGCCAGGTGTTTCACAGTGTAAGCCAAGGAGGGATGATCTGGAGCCAATGCTCTCCTCCTGATGTCCAAAGCTTTCTCATAGAGTTCCTCAGCCTTGTCATAGTGCTTCTTCTCATTGTACAAGGCTGCCAGATTGTTCAAAGACTGTGCACAGTCTGGATGGTCGGATCCCAGGACTCTCTCTCTCATTTCCAAGGAGCGCTTCAGGAAAAGCTCCGCTGTCCTACAGAACATATTTGTTCAGCAATATTTTAACATTATTGTAATATCTCTACAGGCTGAAGTTTGAAACAGAACAAACTCAGGCTTGGAAGCTTCACAGGTGCTGCCAGCTGGTAATGGACTTTCCTCGAAATAAGCAAATGCCAAATCAGCAATTCTTTTATGCAGTGTGGAACTATACATCCTGCTAGGATGGATGTAGACAGAGAGATAGTTAATGTATTTCTGTGCAAACATGGATCCCCCCATTAAGGACTGAAAAGCCCATCTAACAGATTATATGCCCCCATAGCTATTCTCTTCTTTAATTCAACCTCCATCTTCAAAACATTCTTCAGACTTCTGGGCAACTCCTCATAGTAATCAAGTACTTCCATGGATAAAGCAATTGTGACATATGAGGTAAAGGTTTAGGACACATGACACATTTCTCAAGTAACTTTAAAGACTGTAAAACATGTTAAAGCGCTCAACAGACAGCTTTCATGCCAATGGGGGAGAGATTGGAATGGATTTTATATATGTCACGAGCTAGATTCTCACAGCAGAATCTGCGAGAACTGTCAAAGTAGAAAAGACTGCGAAATGCTACCAACTCTACCAAAGGGCATATTTTATCTCACTGCAGTTGTGTATTACTATTCCATTACAGGATTACAGCAGCTCCTCTGCCAAAACAATGGTTGATTGATTCCCCCATAAGACTGACAGCATCCATTATAACTAGGCAGTTCCTCATCCTGACATTTAATGCTAGTTCTCCATGCTTTGTCTCCATTTAGACCTCTGAGACTACTCAGTGGAGGTGTCACAATTACTACAACTTACTCAAGATTATTCTGCAGGTAGTAGAGGACTCCAAGCTCATTAAGGGTTCGAGCATTATCTGGTGTATCCTTGCCCAATGTGAGCTCTTCCAGTTGCAGGGCTCTTTGACGCAGCAGAGCAAAGCCACACTACGCCAAGAACAAAGCAATGTAAGCCAATCACCATTACTTTTAAAGTTTAATAACACTCAAGACAGAAAATCAAAAGAAGCACAATAATCCTACTTAGGTTCTTCTTTCGAGCTACATGGCACATGCTTATTTATAATGTAACTAAAATGTGAAAGTTTGGTGAAAATTCCTAGGCAATTCAAGTTACTGTGCTGTCACATGAACCGTTTTCCCTGCATCAAACATGCTAATTTGCACAAACTTCACAGCTCAAACAACCAATTCAGACCAAATTCTTAGGTTTATAAGCTCGAAACTTCAAATCAATATAATCTCCAACACCAAACACCATATACAAATGCTTTTACAGTATTACTCAAGGCATCACATGGATCTTTGTAAAATGGGCTGCCAAGTTAATGCTTACATGCAAAATGAATCACAAGTAAAAAGTGTGGTCGTTGTTACGCACTCTGCCTATTTTTGATCTTTGCAGTCTTAATAAAAATATTTGTGCACCAGAACTCATTACAGAAATGGACCAAATCTTTATGAACCAAATTCATTTGTATTTAAGCACTGTGGAAATAGCAACATTTTTATGGTTTTTTACTACTTTCATTAGAGCTACAACTAGAACTCCGGAGTTATTCGCTGAACTCTTACAGTACAGGCATTACATGACAAACCCTTAGCTCAAGAATGACAAGAGGAACCCTGGAGCTGGAAAACAACACAGAAACAAAAAACAGATAAAAACTCAGTATGTTACCTAATATCATTACTGGGATTTTCCATTGCAGTAAGCACTGTATTCACTGGTAGGATAAATGCCTCAGCTATTCTGGAGAACACCTTTTTCCCTTGCCACTTTGACAGACAATGGTATCAGCAGTAATTCTGCACCCCTGAAACATATATATCCACTTCTTTCTTTTCCACCTCTCTCAACTCTATTCCAGTCATACTGATACATCTCCACTTCCAGCAGAGTTGAAAGGGCAGTTACCAAAGCTGCTGCTAAGCTACTTCACTACCTATGCCCACAATTATCAAAAGCCCTCGAGCTTTGTCAGCTCTGCAGACAAATTTTATCATCTCTTTAGCAGAGTCGCAACATGCCCTGCACTTCTTTTTAAATATCACACATTTCCTTACCAAACTGCCTTTCTGCCTTGCTGCTTTTTGGCGTATTTTGAAGGACTTTTTCCTCAGTTGCTCAGCTTGTTCATATCTGAAAATAGTTATTTGTAGTGTTAGAAGGATGTCAAATGTAGCATCAATGAGTATGCTGGAAAGCTTCTAAGTTACTTGAGGGTACAGATTTGAGAATTTAGGAATCTTGAACACAATCACACTTTTTGTCACAGATAAAAACACCCAAACTGCTAAGGGCCAGACAATACTACTCCTTTATCTCTACAAGTTTTTTGTTAAACTAAGCACAAAAGCAGGCCCCTCCTAGGTGGCCTGCTACAAGAATAGAGAGGGGATGCTCATGTTTGCATTAGAACACATTAACTCAAAAAAAGAACCAAAGAAAAGTTCTGGCTTCAGGAAGAAAATATTTCCTGTTACTTTTCTTGTACTATCTCCACATAAAAGAAAAACAGCAGTGTATTTAAGCTTACTTGTTCTGCTTTTGGTACAAGGTCGCAAGTGCATCAAGTTCACGGGCTACCCGAGGGTGTTCAGCTCCATATGCATTTTCAGAGATTTCCAGTGCCTGTTTATACAACTGCTCAGCATTTCCAAACTTCTTCCACTGAACATACACTCCTGCTAGCTGGTGAAGTGACTGTGCCACCCTTGGGTGGTCTGGATCCAGCGCAGTCTCTCGAATCTCCAGAGACCGCTGCAGAGGAGCTACAGCCTGTAACAACCAAGTTCAGAGTATGATGGCAGCAGGCAGCATCATATGTGCTACAATAATTTATCAACTGCAATAGAAAGTACACACTGAGCTCTGCTTAATTTGCCTTTTTGCTGTTACAACAATCTCTAAACGTACTTACCTGACTGAGAAGACCTAGGTCCTTAAGAAACCGTCCCAGGGTCTCATAAAGATCAGCCAGGCAGATCATACTTTCCTCTCCCTCACAGTTTTTTTCATATTCTTTCAGAGAGTCAAAATACTCAGCTGCCATAGAGCTCTTATCTTTCCCAACCAGCTGCCAGTAACTCAGCAATTCTGCAAAATGTCCCCTGTTTTAACAAGGAAATAAGAATCTCATCTTATCTTTGATAACCCTCTATTCAGACTGACACTAGCTTCGAAAAAAAAGGGCCATATGCACAAACATTGTCTTTAAGCTACAGCATCTACAGAGACAATTCATGGAGACTAATGCTATTCACCAGCAATATTATCCCTTTACCAACCCCCAGGTGTAACAATAGAAAAAATAGATTATTTACATGAAAACAGCATTTAGCACTTCAGCCTCTGTTACTTAAGTACTTTTAATCTGCATCTGTCACTTTTTGATTTATACTGACAAAAAATTACTTTGAAATGTTTATAATCCCCAAAGCAGTGGCTACCTTTGTACCTTTTGTAAAGGTTTTGGGATACAAAGAGATTCAAAAGACACTTGTGTAGCTTTTGCTTATCACTCTGCTGTTGGAAGAGCCAGGGAAGTTCATCTGCACTTCTCCAAGTCACCCGGTCTCGACTATTGAAAGAATAACAAATTAAAATTAAAACCCCAAGAGGCCTAAAAGAACTTGTCAATTTGACATGAAAACTAGGCAAGCATACAATTGCCATATATGAATGTCTAAACAGACAGATTACTATAAGACCTAGGTACTCCATTTTCTTACATATTCATTTTAATTTCACCTCAGAAGGCACTGGAACCCCCAGGCACTCCACAGGAAGCTGCTTCTCTATCCTATATGGGCTATTGTGTGCCTGCCAGCAGGACTGCAGCCCTCCAGCAGCCCAGTGCCCCTTTGTGCCCCCTCTGTCTGCCATGCTGTGGCTCTCTTGGCTTTCTACTACCCAACAGTGGATGCTCAGAGGAGCAGTAAGCAGCAGCCCACAGCTGGGACACACTAACTCAGGATGTAAATGCAAAGCAGTTTGCAAGCTGGACATGAACTTCAAGTTCCAAGCAACCTCAAATTTCCTAGCATTCACTGGGAGTTAAAAATCCACATGGGGTCAGGTACAAAATAACTGATATGGTATAAATTCATGCCCTATGTTTTCACCTGATAACTCTATCGTTATCATAGCCCATTCCCCTTCACAGTCCTCATTCTATTCCAAGATTAAAAAGCAACATATCAATAAAACTTCTAAACTGACAACTAGGGTTTTACAGAGTTATTTTGCCATAACAATTTATTAAACTCAGCCAAAGAAGGAATATGAAGAAAAAAAAAAATATCTATTAGGCAATTTAGCACTTCTTGAGGAATTCTGACCTACCTTAACTGCATGGTGAAATACTCCACTAGTTTCTGTCTATAGGCAGAAATAACATTTTCACCTTCTTCCATATACTCTAGTTTCACCATCTCCCAAGCCTGAAAGTAAGGATAATTTAAAAAAAGGGAATGCATTTAATTTGCTTAAGTGCCGATGATACACAGTGTGTTATGCAAGATGAAACACATTTTATTTTATAGAATGAAAATCTCTCAATGACACAGGCACTGCAAACAGATTGTATTATATTAGACCAAAGCTCTGGTTATTCAGGCAATATTCCCTTCTCTTTCAATTCTTATTGGTTTTTTTTTGTGGAACCAGTTTTTTCTAGGACACAAAGAGTTAATAACTAATAGATCAGAAATTTATGAAGATCTGAAAGATCAGATTTTCAACAATATTGGTATCACAGCTCTAGTTGTTTTCAATGTGATTCTAAATCAAATCAGATGTTAAGGAGAATGGATGAGCAAACATCAAGGCCTACCTAGTTAACAACAGAACTTATCTAAAAACAGAGGTTGGCATTGGTGGGGGGTGGGGAGTTTCACTTGCACATGTTCAGAATTACCTGGAGGTGTTGGAACTTCAGCAAACCACAGCCATATGTCAGCAAACACATTTTGTGCAGGCTGTGAAGGAGTGAGGCTAAGACTGCAGAAGTCAGCTCAGGATAAAGCTCCATCAGCTCTGACTCACTCATGCCGTTGTGGCTGACACCAATGACACACAGTATCTACAGAGAGCAGAAATCACATTTTATGGTTAGCAATATTTGCTGCAGAGCTTAGTTACACTGAAATGTCAAGAAAAATACAGTTTATTGCTGTGATAACTTGCCAAAGGAAAAAATATCCTGCCTACACAAGCCCTTTCCCTCTTCTCTTCTCAAAGAAGAGACCTCAGTGCTAATGGATCAATATTCTAATAGATGAAGCATCAAATAGGACACTAGGATAAACAAATGGCTCCTTAGATTTTCCTCTAAAACACTGGGGAAAAATAACTTATCATGAGGAACTTCCATCTAAGTAAAATATGATGAAGGTTGTTATGCTGCTATTACCAAAGAAGTAGCAATTATTGAGTATCTTGTCTTAATAAGAAAAAATGTTTCACACAAGAGGGAAATTCTGTAAAGGTAGGAAGAGAAGTCAAAAATGTAATAAGCAGCGCCCTGTATCCACAAGATACTATGTTTTGACTGCATTTACTATGTTCAATGTAGTTAATCACCAGATCAGGGTAGTGATCAGCAAGGAAGTGCTAACTCTGTATCACATCATACTGAAAAAACTCTGCTTTATTTTGTGAGACAACAGCTCAGTCTATACTTAACACAAAGCAGTCATATGTTCTATAGTTATGGAACAGAAATAATTAGATTAATGAAATTGTCCCTTCTATGCTAATAATACACACTAATCTCTGAATCATACATATGAACCAATATAAACTTACATTTACTTTTAAGTTAAGAAAAACTCTTTATAGGAAAGACTATATATTACCTGTAGAAATAGTGGTGCATTCTCTGCTTACCTCTCTCAAAAGACCTTTCTCTTTTTCACTCTGCAATGATTCTTGAATTGATCTCAGAACAAGCCTGTACAGTGACACTGTGTCTTGACATTGGCAACACTGTTGAAGGATTTCGTCAATATTTCCTGTATTTCCAACACTGAGCAGGAGGACAAAAAGGGCAAGGTTTAGCATATTAAATTTGGCTGAGTAAGCTGGAATTGAAACTACTGAAGAGCTCTATCTCTGGATTCCTACTGGGTTCAAAAGGTGCACAGCACCTGATGAGATTAAACACAGAAGAGGTGAGTTCCAGAACCCACTTTCTGTCATATTGTCAGATTTTTCTAAATAGCCGCAACATTTTATTGTACAAAAAAGCAAATTGCAGTGTTCTTTCCCCCAGCAGGAGTATAAAATAAGAACATCAGGTTGGATAAAGATAAAACCATACGCTGCTGTTTCATTTAATGCATTTACAAAGTATGTTTTCAGGAGCAATTAAGCCTTCTAGAACATAAAACAGAAACAAAAATAATGAAAATCAGTCACCCGGAGTAAATTATCAATTAGTGTATCATCTTCTGGGAGTCTCTTAACTAAAAATGCATCTTTCTCAACAAGATGAAGTCTAGGTTAATAATAAGCCAATGCACTTATTAAGTATTCTCTTGCACAAGAGGGAAGATTAATTTTCTCCACAGCAGGAATTATAAGGCTAAGTATCATATGCAGGATGTTAAACTAAACAGTTGTTGAACTTCCTTTTAGCCTTAAAAATCTATGAGGCAAGCTATCTGGTACATCAACAAACACAACACACCTGAATTTAACTGTTTAACAAAACAATATCAACACTCTCCAAACACCTTTAAAAAGCACTGGAGCAACTGACATACCCAGGAAGAAGAACAACATTAAAAAAAATATATAAAGAGAAGAGCTGAAAAAAGATACAACTATTTGGATTCACTTATTATCAAAATGGTGACTGTATACTCTCTGATTTCTCTTCCTGTTGCATTCGCAGTCAGTGAACGGCGAAAACTTTGCACACTTCTCCACTGTGTTTCCTTAACAAGATTCATTCCAGGTTAAATGAAAGTATTTCAAAAGGCTAACAAACCCACTTAAAGTCTTCTAATCTAGTGATGAGCATAATAAGTTCCAGAACATCTCAACTTACCAAGCAATGGTTTTGCCCAAGAGAGTGACATACAAAGCATTGCAAGTTGTGGCAGAACGACAATGTCTCTCAAGCTTCTTCTCCTACAACATTTTAAATAAAATCTGTGAACCGATGAAATTCATCAAACAAATAAAACAGTCACTGTTTGACAAGGAAATAAAAGTTCTAGATATTCTTCTATCTGTAACATCTGAATGCTAAGACATGGTAACTACTGCACAAAATACTGCATATTTTTCTACTTATAGGAGCATATGAGTGAAAGTTTCCTTTTGAATTTAAGATGAAGAGTAAGGATCTAACATTATATCCCAACATGAGGCTTATCTTACAGAATCAGTCTCCATGACAAAGGTAAAATACTGTTTTACCCATTCAGCCAATCATTGCTACATTATTATGCAATAATAATTAATTAAAAATAACTAAACCTTCTAGTATGCTAAAATAAAATAACACATTTACAGCAACATGTGCAACTGCACTGTTTATGTGTTAAAAATTTATGCTGCTCCATATGTGTTTCAGTGCTAGGAGCCATTGCTATCTTGAGCAATAGTATTTAGTTAGCTAAATATAATACTTTCCCTTGGCAGCTGGGCTTATGTCATTTTTCCATGTTTTCATTAAAAGTTATAGCAAAGTAAGGTACTTTAGAGAAACTACAACAGACATACCTGCTCTTTAGTCAATTTAACATTTGCAGAGCTACATTCTGCATTAATGAGAGATTTAACATCTTTGAAATTCAGTGGATCAAGATGAAGAGTGGGCCATAACCTTTGGTAAGAGAGAACAAAGTCATATTCGAACCTTATTAAATAGCACACAAAAGGAAAAAAAAAGGCATCACAGCTCTAGAGCTTTTTAAAGATTTATATCAAAGCAGTAATTGAAGCTGTTCCCTGCTACTATGAAATTCTAGTTCTCTCAAGTCAAATTTCCACTTTTAACCTTATCCTGAATCTACATCCTGGTACTGTGGTTCTTGATGCGCATCTGACTGCATTTAATATCATCTTTCATACAGTCGTGTGGATAGATCCATCACAGTAAAGCAGAAATCTGATTGTCCAACAGCTAAAATCTGTCATTGTGACTACAATAGAGAAGGTCTCATTTGTCTCACAGGTTGCAAAATCATACCCTATTAAATCTCCACATCTTGACAAATCTGTCTGCTCTTCAATGAGTAACTGTAATTTAAAATAATAATTCTAACCCAGGCTACTTTGAAACATCTCAGATATATAACATACCTCCAAGCCTGTGGACACGTTTCTACATTCACTGACACAATCACTCTCACGTTCACTGGCAGTGGATCTATCAACCACTTCATATCCTTCTCGGCTTGCTTAAAAACAAATTGCGGTTGCTTAATATAAAGATTGTTCAAAACAATGCCAGAAGTTAATACATTTCATTAACTGCACAACTCAATGCAAGGAGTCTTAAATTCTCCAGTGTCCTTAAAAATTATTCATGGTCTAGTTCTTGAGACGGTACTAAATGATCCAATTATAAGTATCAGCACGACTATATACAACATAAAGCAGATAGAATACTATTGCTGAAATGTTCACCTCCTAAAAACAAGGCTATTTACAAGCCCCATAAGTCAGCTCACAGCCTTGAATCTTTCGATAAGTAATGTAACCAAACTGCTCAAAAATTAAAGTGTTAAGATAAATTTAGAAGAAAAGAAACCAAACAACCCAACATAAAATTTATCTACAAAAATAACTCAATTGCACTATTTACAAAACTATTTTCTATATGTTCTCTTTAGAGCAAAACAAACACTAACATTTCTGTTACATAGCTATGGCTGAACCTATTACAGTAGTCAAGATTTCCTTTAGATGGACAAATGGCAAATACTTTGAAGACATACCTGTATTTGGTCAATAGAATCAATAATTATAATAATGCTGCCATGATGGCGTGCAGAAAGTTTTTCCAGCCAACGGGGAAATTCTTCCAGAAGTTTAGCTGGATCAAAAGTCAGAGGTGACACTAACCAAGAGTGTTGCATAAGCTGCAGAATTATAAACAGATACAAGAAATTCTACCTTAAAAATCATGTAGGATAGTTGAAAGAAGTCCTAAGAGGAGAAAAAACAACAAGAACAAACAAACAAAAAACCCCATCTGATTTTGGGGCAATTTCTCTAGTCAAGTTCACATACAAATCATTCCTTTCAGTATATGCAGAACAAAGAATATTTATTCAACTCAGCATGTAAATTCTAGAGAGACTACCTGAGTTTACACAATGGACAAGAAATTTGGAGACTTAAAAGACTTAAAGTTGTACAGGTTAAATAGGCAAACTTCTAAAATACATGAGAAAATTGCAAAGATAGCACAACTGATCTCATTTTTCTAAAGGTTTTAGTCCTGTAAGGTCCTTAGTGCCACCCTGTGATGGAAAAAGAAAGCTTAGATCCTGGCACAAAAAGACTCCTCACGTATTCCCCACGTATTTAGTATACAACTAAAAATAAATTAACATAGGAGAGAGACTAGTCTAGGAAAAATATGGTGCCAACTGGTCCAATACAGCCTCAGGTTCCTAAACACATAGACAGAAGAGGTACCCCCTGCCTCTCCCATTGGCCAGATGGCAAGGAATTTTGGAAGGAGCTTATATGGCTTTATAAGTCACCAATATAGGTCACTGGAAAGGAAACTGCTGATGTCAATCTATTATGAATATCCCAGAGATGCTATTTAATTTATCTATATTCAGTGTATGGGATCAGATTCCCCCCATTTTATAACGCCTTACATTTCATAGACTCACAGAACAGTTTGGATTGGAAGGGAACTTTAAAGATCACCTAGTCCAAAACCCTTCAATAAGCAGGGACATCTTCAATGAGATCAGGTTGCTCAGAGCCCTGTCAATCTGAGTTCGAATGCTTTTCTATTACATTTGTATTACTTTTCACTGATGTAGAAAAATCTGTAGAAAATTTTATCTTTTGACATGCAGTGGCACTTTCCAAAGCAAGAAGCGATGCAGGGTATGTAACACATCATACCTTCAAAGTAAGGCGTTTAATTATCAATGCAGATTCTGAACTAGTAGACATGGGCCTCCCAACAAAGTGATAAAGAATTAACGTGTTTGGTGAATGCTTCTGTTGTAATTGAATCCTAATGACAGAAGAGAAGGAAAAAAACAGACTCAACAGAGTGTAATTTTGCAAATATATCCCAAACAAAAACCATCAGTTTTGCCAAAGGAGATACAGTATCTTAGCTAGAGGTGTTCCATGTTTATCTTACAAAATAGGATAGATATTTCCTGAGCTATAATTAAATTTTTAATATCAGATTCCATTTTTGCTCTCCCCGGTACCAACAGCAATTAACAAATGCCCTTCCTTGCACTGGATAGTAACTTTTAAGATGCAATGACATCATCGATTTATTTTCATGCCAGCAAATTTTGTCATAGCTTACAAGTGACCACAAAATACATTTCTATGGTAAATTATTTGGATTTTTCCTTTATTTCGGTTAAAAAGACTCCAGAGAACTCCTCCTGTGTATCAGAAAAGGGCAACATTATTGAGCTACCAAAACCACATAGCAATGCTGTGCAAAGACAGTTGTAAGGTGTTGCAGCTGGAGTCAGGTAGATGTTAAAGGCAGTCCAGATGGAATTTGCTACTCAAATATCACAAATCTTTCCAGGATGTTTCAGTAACTACAGTGCATTGTAAATGCCCTGGTTTTACCTCTAATTAGACTGATACAATATTTGAAATGTAATGCTTTTTTCTTAAATTTCATTCATATAAAAAAAAAATTACCATTTTGACAGAAGGAGAGATTTCCCAGAGCCTGGTCCTCCTGATACAAGCAGCGGTGGAATTGGTGCTGGTGCTGCTACTAGGTCATTTAGACGTTCAAAATACTATAAAAAAGAAACAATCATTATAAATATTCCACTGTTTAAGGCAGAAATACAGTATCTGGGATTGTGAACCATGTAGACTCAAAATGCATGTACTGATTTATTAAGGTAAAGGAATAACTACTGAAATGCAATACAAATGAAATACAAATGGAGAAAATATTCTCAGGAAATGCTTACACCACAAAATTTACTACCATTTTTTTTAAAAGTGTAAAATAAATAAAATAAATAAATCTCATTTAAAATGGAACCTTCAGTGCTAATAAATGGGGCTAGTGTTACTATAGTAAAGCAACAGGGTACAATGTTTGTTCAGGCTTCCCTGCCCCCTGTTTCCCCAAACTACTCCACTGCACTGGATATGATTGCCAGGACAAAGCCTTCAAAGTTGGCATCTGCCATAAATGATATTTTGAGACATTAAGAACACGAAAGAAGGCCTTCCTTCACCACTCACTTGGACTCACTTGGATGTCCAAGAATGTTGTAGCAGGTGACGAAAAAACCCCAAACCACACCCATCATCTGCTTGGGAGAAATATTTTGTCTTCAAAATTGAGATACAGATTGGTATTTTTTCCTTAATGTTCTAATATTTTATTGCTCTAGAATGTAGTAAAGATGGTACAGTCCTCCAAAGCATCACCAGTATAAGAGTAGTGAAGTAAAAGAACATATTATGCCAGTAAATAGAGGCACTAAGAATTTAAATACAATAATACAGAAACTTCGAGCTTATGTTACATTATAACATCAAGGAAGGTTGCCCAAATAAGCTGTTGCATCACATTCTGTGACAACGTTAATGTTTATCTTCCTACATTCATTATACCTTCCCTGCTCCTGACACTCACAACTTGAAATGTTTTAAAAACTTGATTTCCAGTAATGAGTAAGTACCGAGCTATTCAGCAGCCTTCTATTTTAAAGTTTCCTGTGTTCTTCTTACATGGCTGCAAGATGAGATGAAATCTTTTCATAAGTCATCTCCTAAAAACCTAAATCCAGGTGTCAAGATAGAGATGGGATTTTCTTGGAGAAAAAGAAAATAAAAGAAGAGAAAAAAATAAAAAAAAAAGAAGAAAGACATTCAGTCTTTTCTTTTCACAAGCAAAGTCCTGAAGTCTAGGAGGACAAAGTGCCTTTGGCACACCATTATAGCACTTTTCCCCAGTGCAGGAACAACAACTACTTCTTCATCAGTGCCATTCAACAACACACAAACTGGCATCTCTCCCAGAAAAGAAATGTGCCATCTATATAAGAAATAGGGTTTCCTCTAGCATAAGGAGTAATAGCCTCAAGGATGCTTTCAGACACAGATTCTTCTACAGAAGTACATCCTGCCTAGCAAGGGATGGAAATGAATGATAACTTTTTCTTCATGAATATACCTTTCCAATGTACTTACTTTTTCAAATCCCAGTTCACATGTTGAATTAGAGGCCTGCTGAAAAGCTTCCATCTGCTCTTGTTCATCATGTGCATCCCACAACACATCACCAAAAACTTCTTCTTCAGGAGCAGTGGAGTCTTCCTTGTTACCTAAATCCTTGCCTTCTAGTTCTGTCATTTCACACCCCAATATATCCTAAGTAAAAAGAAAATTACATGGAGAAAACTACAATTACAATTCTTAACAGTGCAGGCATTTTTGCTGTTAGTCTCAGTATGAGTGCAACTCTGCTAACACCAAGATGCTCATTTCCTTTTAGGGTAGAAGAGAACATAAATAAATAAGCAATTAGATTAAACCAAGTTAACTCTGAATGCACAGGTCTCAAGACATTGATTTTAGTCATCTCATAGAGGGAGCAACTTACCACAAGGAAGAATAAGGACAGAATGGACTATGCAGTCTTTCCTTATTCTATGATGTGGACAAAGAGAAAATAAAAGCTAATTTAGGCCATGAATAGATCCCTTTCCCCTGGTGTTTCTTCTTCTGTCCATAAAACCACTGCTCAGTTTGGGGTTTTATTTTCCACTTGCACATTTCTTTGCTTGCCAGATATTAATGATAAAATACAAAAAGATACTTTGAATTACATCTAAGTAGTATATAGTAATCACACTGACTTAATTTAAGATCACAAATCAGAGTAGGAACAGAAAAAGCTAAAATGCATCATATACTCTACCTGTTTAATTATTTTTTCCACACAACTATAGATTTCATATGCTCCTTCCTCCACACCTCCAACATGGTCAATAATCTGAAAAAGTAAATGGCAAAGCATGATGCAAATCTGAATCCAGTTGAGAACAGTATTTAGCACTTCATACAAAAACATTCTGGAACACATTTAAATTCCATTCTGTTGCCTTCCTTATGCAAGATTCATTTTGCCTACGATCTTTAAAGTTGGGCATCTAGTTTCAACTGTTGTCAACAGTTCTCCCTGTAGAGGAAAAAAAATGGCAACTGATCTATTTTCAGACAGGAGGAATCTCTCTGGAGGTACACGTCTTTCTCTTCAGTGGCTGCAGAGGCACTCAGATAAATAACTCTGCCATTTGAGTGCCTAAACACAGGTAAGAAATTCTATCCTTATAACATAGATTTTTTTTTTTTTAGTGAAAAAAGAAGTTGCTTTTTTTCTCCTCTGCTAATGAAAATTTTGTAACATTCATAAATTACAGCTTCATCTATCTGCTTACATTAGAGCATCCAGAGTAATGAGCGTAATGCCATTTTCTCCTAAAATCTGGGCCTACTAGCACTCAATGTTGTTTAAAACAATTTTTAAATGCCATACCTTTGCTTTGTTCACGTAAGAAATTTGCTCAATTAACTGTTGCACCGAGACTGAACTGACTCTGTCATCCTCCTTTCTGTGGTAAATTAACCGGGGTTTTTCTTCTGGATTTCTCAAGAAGGCTTCTTCACAGTCCTCCAACAAACAACTAGATTGGAAATCAGCATTCTTGTGCTATATTACACTGCTGTAGTAAACAGTTCAATCAACACAAGCTCCAAAGATGGGTTTCACTACAAAATCTATTTACAGCAAAAGGCAAGCAAATACTTCAAAAGAGAATTTAAGAAAAACTCTGAAGCAAGGAAAAGCTAAGGGAAAATTTATGCTACTTGTACCAAAACCGTTAAAACCATTTATTCATTTTTATGATTATTGATTTGTAAATTAAAAGCTGATATTCCTGTCATACCAATTTGCAGAGTGAAAGGTAATTGCGTTGTATGGAAAGAATATGGTTTCATATCTGATTAATGAGCATCCTATACATGCTCTGTCATCAGTTTTCTGAAGGCTCTGTTGTATTCCTTGATCTTTATAGGAAAAGTCCTTTAGTATTTTTCAGATACAGGACAGTCTTTCAATTTACAGCAGTTAAAGAGGAGAACTACACATGTCCAAACTCAAAAGCATTTTGTATTTGAATATGTGAATAAAATCCATACATATCATTCCCATTCCTGTTCCACAGAAGGAACTATATGACTTAGGGTTGCTGACAATAGCAAATGGGATCTCTCAAATATTTAGTTCCATATACAAGCACTACAATTTTCATCAGTTTCTCTAGGAGAAATTCTCTAAATTAATACTATTGGCAGGAACACTCTTTCACTTGTTTTCTTTTTCCTTGCTTATTTTGTCCTTAAACACTTCTGCCCCACATACATAAAATTAGGTTATTTGGCAACAGCAACCCCTCAGAGCCAACATATCCTCAGCAGCTGACATTGCCTTCCTAAGAGTATAAATGTATGGCAGCTCTAGTCCAATTCCTCTATAAAACAAATCATCATCATCCATGGCACCTGGTTGTTTCCTAAAGCACTCTATTGTTGTAAATCTTAGCTACTAGGTTCTTAAACTAGCCTTTAATTCTCTGTGGACCAATTTTTTTATTTACAGAAACAGGTGGTCTAGTTAACACAAGAGCTCTAATAACACAACAGTATTTGAAATCCCTAGAGTTCAAAATCTACCTCTAAAATTAAATTTAATGCATACTGGTATCTTCAGATTTTTGCATTCACACAGATGTTTTGGAATGATCACTCTATGATTCTTAATATTATCTTTTCTAATCTTTTTTTTTCTCTTCTTCAGCAAAAGGACACCCCTCTCTCCCGCACACATCAAAACTATGCTCCACCCAAAATTCTCAAATGGATAACAAATACTTCTAACACAATACTGAAAGTATCCCTAGGTTGGTGTTTTTCATTTAGTAAATCATGTTTCTTCTTCTAGAAGGTTAGGAAATTACTCACTGAGCAAACAGAACACATTGCATCACTATTTGTCATAAAACATCATGACTTCAGTAAATCAAACTGTCAAAAGCTAGCATAAGGTAACAAACAGGAGTGCCATGAAATTAATCCAAGAGACAGCCAAAAGCAGAAACTAATATGTGATAGAATAAATCCAAAATACTACAGACAGGTGTAAGGCTAGATAAGCAAATGAAAACCACTGAGGATATTTGCACCAGCCATCTTGAATTCCTAAGACACAGTTGTATGGACAACAGAGAGCTGCTCTTGGAAAGCAAAACATTTCTGTATTATGAAGACATCTTTCAAGCTGTATTTTAAGAGAATCTGTAGCTATAAGAAAAAGGAAATGCTACAAAGCTGATACATCCTTTCAAGTGTCTGCACTAGCAAACCTAAAGTTTGAAGGAGTATCACTTTGAAGATATTAGCTTAGGAAATGTACTGAGCAAAACATCATATGCATTTTAATAAGCTATGTGCTCTGCATAAATTACCAGTTTCCATTTGTTTTACCAGTCTGGAAAATCCTCACCTTGGCAAAGTTAAATGCAGGAGCAAAATGACTAACGAACTTTTTTCAATTTCCCATTTTCTTACATCCTGAAGAGGCCTTTCATTTTCTGATGAAAAATTAACAACTTGAAAGAAGTACCCCATTGTTTCACAGACTCTTTGAAGTTTTGGAGAGTAGTTCTGTAAGCAAATTTGAATAACAGTGCTTTATTATTAAACGTGCATAGTACTAAAGACCTACTAACCAAATCTGTTTCTTTTCTCTAGGTAGTTTCTCCCCCTGAAGTCCTTGAAAATATTTCACTGCTTTTTTTGAAATCAGACTACATCTACTAAAACTTTTAAGAAATATTAGACCAATTTCTGAATCAATATCACATTGGAAACAAAACAGCATAAAAGTGAGCATTAGTTTGTGAGGTACTTACTCTAATTAGGATGTTCATTTCTGGTTGAGTCTCATCAGTACTAATAATATAACATCTTACTGTGTTACTCCACAGAGAATGGGAAAACAGAGGAGTGACCTGTAATAAACTGGCAACAGCAGCATCCCAATCATCTGTCAATGAAAAAAAAACCAAAATGAAGTCTAGAGATCTTCACATCTCATTGCACTGCATAAAACACAAGTCATCACCTGTTAATATTAAGAATAATACATCTTATCTAAAATAGTAGTAACATTTCAGTCAATTATTTAAACTTTATAAATTTTAATTTAGAGAACCCATATAATCCGATAATGTCATACAATTTGATAATGTGGCAATACAAGAATGTTAAGTATATTTATATTATCATTACAATATTTCCTTTAAAAAGAATTGATGACATGTTTCCACAAAATCAAACTGATAGTTGTAAAGTAAGTAATAATATGCAGGAGTAATAAATTCACTCATAACCATTTTTTTTCCTCCAGATCTACATGCATTTCAATTACACCATGCAAATAAATGACAGCAAAAATCTATGGGAACTTTCTTTTCTAGAGAAACAGTCCATTGCTTTCTATAGCAGTATATGTTTATTCCCTACAGAAGCAATGACTTTTAAAACCTTCTTCATTTTGTGGCTGGTCATTCTTTCAAGATAGGAATAGGTTCTCCTTTCAGTACCACAAGGTACTGACCATCACAGGGCAGACCCTCCCCTCCCACTTTGCAGGCACAGACTTCTGAATCACAGCCTGAAGGACTGAAGAAAAAAGGGAGAAACTGCCAGTGAAGTCAGCTATATGCAGGAGAGGTTCCAGAGCCAGGACAACAGTGAAGGAAACCAAAGTACCAGAAGCCAATTTACAAGAGACATTTGGGAAAGTTCGAAAGCAACAATTATTGACAAGAAAGTATCTAGCACTGATCTACATAACAAAACATATATCCTGGTCTTGCAATTAGATTTCCATAAATGGCCCCCTAGGCAGAGTCAAACCCCATGGAAATCCAATGAAAAAAACAATAAAAATGTCACGTTAATACTCAGAAAATACAGAATCTGAATACAAACAGAAAATAGAACACCAGCAGATACTGAAAGAAAGGTCACCATCTTCCATCGTCAATTAAGCAACAAAATGGTACTTGCTTTACTCACAACAAAGCACCAGTCACTGATGTTTGCTAAAATCACTGCTGCACATGCCATAATCACCACATATATTAAACTTAGTGCATACAGCTACATTTCCTTTTATTTTTACAAAGAAGAATTCCAAACAACCCTTTAGTCAAATTACCCAAGAACGGACACAAAAGCAGCTAAGAAAGAACAGAATTACTTAAGAACGGATAGAAAAATTACACAGGCAACTATAATCCCAGCAAAACAAACTACCATTACTTACCTCTGTTTATATTTGCAAATGGTCCCTCGACATCTATGGAGCTATGAGCAAATTCAGGCCCTCTGAAAGACTGCTGAAGTTGCATCATACTACCCATGGATGGCTCACTTCCCAACGCTCCTCCATTCCAGTATTCAGATTGTGCCCCAGTAGCTAAAAATTAGAAAACAAAAAAAACTCTCTTCATTGCCACTAAACAAGGTAAATTATCAGTCCTTAATACTCCAGCTGAAACTTACAGCCACATGCCACTGACCAATTTTTCTCTCCTTCAGCAGACTTGCTCACACCTTTATGTGCTGTAGTTCTAAATGGGCGCTTGTTCAAAGGTAATGCAAATCCATGATGTTAAGGATGAGGTTATTTGCTAATATTTGCTATTACACAGATTGCTCACATCTGTTAGTTCAAATACTGACTTGCATTACAAATCAGGAAAACAGTTCACAGTATTGCTACAGTCATTTGTGCCCACCACAAAACTGACAACTTTTGTTCAGGAATTGCTCCAGCACTGAAAAAGCATAGAGGGGCTGTAGGTCAGGATTGAAATCTGGGCTGTTTGAGACAGCTTTGACAGCATCTCTTCATAATATGTTTGGATTACACTTCTGCCCACCAATATACAACATTCAAGACACTAAATAAACCTTCCATGGAGAAAATCAGGAAACTGAAAAAGACTTAGAATGAGGTAAGAATGGAAGTATGAATTGAAAAGTTAATTTAATACAAAAGGAGAAAGAAAAAATATATAAAGGAAAACTACTTTCTATACCACTAAAGTTCATCAAATCACAGAATCACAGAATGGGTTACGTTGGAAGGGACCTTGAAGATCACCTCGTTCCAACCCCCCTTTCACCTTTCACCAGGTTGCTCAATACCAGACCCAGTCTGTCCTTGAAAACTTCCAGGGATTGGACATCCACAGCTTCTTTGGGCAACCTGTTCCAGTGCTTCACCAACCTTACAGTAGAGAATTTTTTCCTAATATCTAATCTAAACCTACTCTCTTTCAGTTTGATGCCTTTCTACCCTGTCCTGTCACTAGATGCTCTTGTAAATAGTCTCTCTCCATTTCTCTTGGAGGCTCACTTCAGGTACTGGCAGGCTGCCATTAGGTCACCTCAAAGCCTGCTCTTCTTCAGGCTCAACAAACCAGTTCTCTCAGCCTTTCCTCCTAGGAGAGGTGCTCTACCTCTCTGATCACCTTGGCAGCCCCCTCTGGACTTGCTCCAACAGGTCCATGTCTTCCCTGTTCTGGAGATCCCAGAGCTGGATGCAGCACTCCAGGTGGGGTCTCACCAGAGTGAACAGAGGAGCAGAATTGCCCCCCTCGACCTGCTGCCACACTGCTTTTGATGCAGCCCAAGATACTGCACAGTTACTATGCAAAAAAAAATCACTGTATTTTGAAACATTTCCACTTCTAAATACTCCTGCCAAGATGTGATGGTTGACATATCTCAATAAGCAAAACAAAGGTTAAGCAACAGCATTTGCACGCAGTTTTTCTTCAGTAACCCCTTATAGTGCAAGAATTAATGGTCATCCTGAGGAGTGTTCAGTCTGCTGTAATTACTGCTCTATTTTGAATGAGATACAAAGTCAGTGGACTGATCACACACCCATCTGAACACTTCCCATGTTATCAAATACTTCATACAGCATAAACAAGATTTTGTATATACTTCATCTTTGTAAATATCTAACTCTGCTACTCTGAAAAGTGCAGCAGCTGAGACTGGTTTATGTCATCATCCAAAGTGTCTAAGATTGCCTCTAGTTTCAGGTGTGATTTTTGGATCCTTTAGAGCATGATCTCTCAGATCTAGGATCAGAAAACTCAGAAAAGACTAGAAAACTCAGAATTGTTCATGGAACAATTTTCAAAAAACATTCAAGTCACTGTGTCTAGACAGTACTTGGTCTTCATCGTCTATTCATGTGTAAGACTAGAAATGTGGGGTTCTCACAATCTAAAACAAGTTTGCAAAGTCCATTGCTTTTATCTCTTAAACCACTTTAAGCTGCTTTTCATCTGGATTAATAAAACTCTTTTTCACAAGAACATAAATATCTGTCTTGTGCTTTACTGAGACTTCAGTCATGTTCCAGCATAAAATATTGGGGATAAAATTCTCACCTGTAACATCTGTACAATTATCATCAGAATCAGACTCTTCAGGATCAAACACTTGGATTCCTTGGGCCTGGAGTCTCTGGAGTTTTGCTTCTAGCTCTCGTTTGGCCCTCAGTAAGTCCTGAATTTCATTTTCTTTAGTTTCTCTAAAAATCTACGAGCAGGTAATAATTAAAAAAATTTAAAATTCAGTATCAGTTCCTGAACTCATGTTATCTACTTTCAATTGGAAAAATAAGCTTCTAGCATTCATTTAGCAGGCAAAAGCATGAAAATGTGAACACAAAGCCATCAGTAGTCCATAAATGAGCAGGAAAACATAGTTTAAAATTATTTATTTTTAAAATGTTACCATTTTAAACCTTAGCATACCATTCTGAAAGTTAGAAGCCTGCACTAGTATGTTCATTAAAAATGGCAAATAACTCTCTTCACTTTTTAAAGTTTATTGTCTTCTGAAATCACTACATGTAATATTTTTTTCAAAGGTTCCCTTTTATTCTTCTATGTAATTTTTTTACAATCACATATAATCTTGTATTTCCTTATTATTGTTGCAGAAATTTAAATTTCCTATGATAGAAAGTGATCAAGCATCTCCAGATGTCCTGTTTGTAAAATATTACTGTCATCTGGGGAAAAAAACACAAACCTAGATTTAAATTTAAAAAAATGAAATATTTCTCAAGTTTCGTTTTGTTAAGTAAGGTCAAAACCAATCCTCTTTTTATATATCTGCCAAACATTAACACCAGTTACAATTAAGGATAAGAAGAATCCTGAAAACAGTACAGAACAAGGACCTGTTTTGGGTGGTAGAAGTGTCATCTGCAGCAAAGGAACAGCAGAAGTATCGGCCCTTTCAAGTCATTCCTCCAGAAAGTGCAAATTGTCTTTAACTGGCTACCATATTTTGGCAGTCAAAAGAGATGCACCAGTACACATTTTTCTTTAATTTAAGCTAGAGGTGTTAAACCTTACAATGCAATACATAAAATTTATTCAGAAACAATGGAACTCTGTGTTTATACATTCTTTCAGCACATGTCAGTTTGCAGCCCATGTTTTCTTGTCACTCTCAAAAATTAATATACTCCCATGTTCGAATAACATAGGAATTTAGTTTAATGTGCCTCACTGCATATTCTTCTTTTAACATTTAAAAATTTATTTTCTATTTTTTTTCCTCATAGTTTCACAGAGAGGTTTTGCCAGGATTATCTTAAGGGAAATAGGCTATGACACTTCAAGGTTTTTTTAAGAAGGAGAGGTCTTCATGAAAGATATTGGAGAAGCATTCAGGGAACATGAACAAGTGACATCCATTTTTTTTTTTTTTGGTCATTTTCCCACAAAAAGAAAAGTCAAGCCATACCTTGAATTGCCTTTTGACCTTGTCTCGATCATGTTCAAAGGTAGCAGCTCTCTCCATTGCTTGGTATTTAGCTTCTAAGGCACTTTCTTTCTCCCTAAGTATTTTCTGGTAAGTTTTCTGAAGTGCCTGAAAACATTTAATATAGCATTTTTTTCTGAGTTTTATCACCGATAAAAGGGGTTAAATTACTTTTCAGGTCTGTCTACAATGTTATCCTAGCACCCTACATCTCTCCTTACTGCAGGGCAGAGAGAATCACAGAATCACAGAATATTTTGAGTTGGAAAGGACCCACAAGGATCCCACAAGAATCGAGTCCATCTCCTGGCCCTGCACAGGTCACCGCAAGGATCGCACCACGCGCCTGAGAGCATCGTCCAAACGCTTCTGAAACTCTCGTCAGGCTTGGTGCTATGACTACTTCCCTGGGCAGCCTGTTCCACTACCCAACCACTCTCTGGGGGAAGAGTCTTTTCCTAACATCCAACCTAAACCTCCCCTGACACAACTTCAGGCCATTCCCACGGGTTCTATCACTGGTCACCACAGCGACCGCACGGCGCGGTCCCCATTCCCAGACGCACACCTTGAAGGCATCCCTATGGCTCACCAGGATAGCACCGGGGCGCGCACCATTCCCTCAGTACCTTGCCTTCCCTCGCACCCGCCGCCTCCCTGACAGCTTTCCCAGGGAAGCGGGACTAGTCCTTCGCAGCCCCAGCTTTGCTGCTCAGTCCCCTCACCCGAGGGGCAGCGGGCGCTACCTGTAGCTCGGCGCGCAGCCGCTTATTCTCCCTGTCCAGCTTGGCCTCCTTCTTCACCATGGAGGCCACCTCGTTGTTCTTGCTGACGCGGAAGATCTCGTACTCCTTCCTCAGGCGCTCGTACTCGGCCACGCACTCCAGCTCCTGCACCGAGGCCGTGGACTTGAAGCTGGCGCCGATGAGCCCGCCGGGCCGGGAGCCGCCAACGCGCCGCAGGGACCCGCGGAGCACCGCGCTTGGGCTTCACCCCCCCCGGATCTCGCAGGCCCGCGCCGCGCCGTATGTGTCCTGTCATCCCGAACCACGCCCGCCCGGGCTCACCAGGGAGACGCCTCCCATGGCCGCCGCCGCCCCGGGCGCGCCTAACCCCGCCATGCGGCCGGAGCCTGCCGGCGGACCTGGCCGGCGGGACGTGCCCGGGCGAGCGTTGCCGGGCTCGCGGACATGGTCCGCTCCATGCGCCGGCCGGACGGGGAAGGGAGAGCGGGAGGAAGCGGCCCCGCGGGCCGCCTCTCTCCCTCCTTCCCTTCCTCTCCCGCTCCCGCCCCGTCCCACGGCGGCTCCCTGCTTGGGAACGCTGCTGGAGCAGCCCGGGAGGGGGAGCGCGAGCCGTCCCTCCAGGCTGGGGAAAGGCGGAGGGAATCTGCTCCTTTCGGGAAAAGTGACGAGGGTTTAAGTTTTTGCTGTTGAAAACGAGCAAATGTGAGGTCCCGGCAAACTTTCCCGCCGGCACCATCTCAGGCTCGCCGGCGAACCCTCAGCCCCGCCGGGCAGCGCCAGCAAAAAAAATCCAAAAAACAAAAAACGCAACCACACACACACGAAAAAACCCCACATGCACACACAAAAAACCCCAAAGTGTCCGTTTTCTCCTTGCCGTGTCCATTTCTCCTCTCTCGGTAACCCGCCCCGGAGCCCTCAGGCTGCGGCGCACCGTGGGCTGGTCTACACGCTTGCATCGCCCAGTTCTCGACCGAACAGGGAGGTGCACACAGGTTGTGCCACAAGCTTTGGCGTTGTAGAGACCTTGAGGGTGAATTATCTCTCACCACCAAGAAATTGTGACTTTCAGAGCAGCTGGCACTCACCAAGGAAGATCTGAGTGAGCGGATGGTGGGTCCACCAAAAGGTGAGTGTTGGGTATGTCACAGCCAAGTTCAGTGCCGGCACCTCGCCCTGCGTCTGGGCCTCACGTAAAACTCGTGAATTCTCTGAACATCTTCCCTTTCAGGAATAAGGCAATTGTGGATTAGCTGCCCCTTAAATTATCCTAATGTCATTTTCCCTCTCTATCTCTCCAAAAACCCTGTTTGGTTCCTTCACCCAGTCTAGGGATTTCAGCAGAACAGATCCCCGTGGCTGAGGAGAACGTCCATTTGTTCCCCAGTTTAAGAACCTGGTCTGCCTTTGGCATAAATAACAAAAATGTCACTACCTTAAGATAGATTTTGCCTCACTTATTACCAGGGGAATAATTTCCTCTTAACAAAGAAAAAAATAATTTCCTCTTAACAAAGAAAAAAAATCTCTCCAATGAGACATCTCTGAGTTTCAAAACCTATTGGAAGGGGAAATTACTTTTGTGTACAGTAGGAGAAATAAAAAATGTTGATTTACTTCCCTGAGTAAAAACTTGGGTTTGGGGAATATGTGCTGTTTGCCCTGATTTTCCCCCTTTGTTTTCATGCAGAAAAAATAATTTCTTGAATGAATATCATTTATTGATGACTCATATCTGTGATCTAGTCCACTTAAACCCTGCTTCTGTAAGAAAGACAGATACAGAATATGTGACAATTGTGGGAAGAGGAAGGGTGCCACTATGTTTTCTCTAATATTGACACTAACATAGCCTCTTCAGTATTAGATGATTCAGCAAATAAGCCTGTAATTCTGTAACAAAGCAAAGGCTCTTGGTTTCTTCATTTGCATGTTGATACCAGGCTGTTTCTCCACTTCACTCCTGTTTGAGCTCTGGGAATAATTAAAAATACATTCATGCTGGTGCTGGGACTGATTTATTCTTATATTCTGAGTTCACGAATGTCAAAATCTCCAAATTTTAAACCTCAAATGAAAACTGTAGTATTTTAAGAGCTCCTGAATTCCTTCTAATAATCCACTTGACATTAACAAATAGATTGGAAGAACTATAAATGCTGTTTCTCTAATGATGCCTCTGGGTGCATTATGAAATTTTTATGGTTAGTGAAAACCATATTAGCAGAATCCTTTCTAAACAGAAAAATTACACTGCTTCCCTGTTGCTTCATGGATTGGTTTTTCCTAATGTTTAGAGATTAGAATAGCTTGCTTCAATATCTAATTTACAAACTAAAAAAGATTGCTTTAGATCACCGATTAGGACAATTCAGAAAGGAATCCAACTGTTCATTGCACAAATGTCGGAAACAATGTCTCAGAATGTCTGAGGATAAGCTTAAAGAGAGAAAGTCTTAACTTTCAGAAATTAATTGACCTAGAAAATCATTCACTGAAGAAAACACCATAGCAAGTTCTTTAAAAATTTCTTTGTATTGTTATGTTATTTTTTTAAGCTTCAATTAGAGCATCCCAATCCTTAGTCATTTGAAGACATTGACACTGGGTGACTGTGCCAAGTAGTTCTTTACCAGTCAGTGAAGATATTTGAGATACTTGAGCAGCTTCATGTTTACCATTTCTATTATTTACTTAATTTAGACAGTTTATTAAAATATTCCGTGTGTGAGATATGCTGGGTGCAACTGAGCACACACCACTCACTCATTTACCACTCCAACCTAGTGGGATAGGGAAGAGAATTAGAGGAGCAAAAGTAAGAAAAACTTTTGGGTAAAGATAAAGACAATTACTGGAGGAAAGAGAGAGAGAAAAAAAAAGAAAGCGAAACAACCAACCAAGTGATTCAGAGGTGGTCACTCACCACCTCTCACCAGCAGACCAATGTCCAGCCAGTCTCTAGGGAAAAGCTTATTTGGAAAGGTGAACTCCAAGCTTTATTACTGAACATCATGTTATATGGCATGGAATATGCCTTTGCCTAGTCTGGGTCAGCTGTTCTGGCTATGTCCCCTCCCAACCTTTTTCCCACCCTCAGTCTTCACACTGGTGGGCAGAGTGAGTAGCAGAGAGGGACTTGATGCTCTCCACTTCTTGTTAGGACAGTTCTGCAAAAGCTAAAAGATCAGTATGTTATCAACACTGTTTTAGTCACAAATCTAAAAGGCAGCACCTTGTGGCTGCAGGCTGCTATGAGGAAAACTAGATCTATCTCAGCCGGACGTGGTACAGAGGATCTGTCAGATGAGCACTTGTACTTTGTAATGCTCCTTCATTACTTCAGCTGTAACAGAAGCAGTCTGCTTTCCCTCCCTTAATCCACATAATGAGAAATACAGTACATTGGCTGATCCTCTGACAAATTTACTCTTCTATCTACCCCTTCAGCATCAGTATGTAATCAGTACTCCTGATCCACAATGGAACACCTGCTCTGCCGATGCTCTCCCCCTACTGAGACTATGGTTGGGTTTTTTTTTAAAGTGTGCATTACTTAGAAGCCCATAGACTTTCATGCTTTATGTCATAAGCAATTTTGTGCAAACATTCTAAATATTTTATTTGATGTTACTTAAAATCTGCTGGTCTACTGTTTAAAAATATTTATATGGAGTCTACAGGGGTATTGCTTTTATTACTACGTGATGTATCATTGAAGTTTCTTACTCTTTATTTCATTTTAGGAGTCATTGGTGACTGTTAACAAATAAAATATATAGATCTAAGGGTCTGTCCCATAGAGAAAAGTACAACTGCAAGAATTAGACCCGTGAAAGAAGATTGGGTTTTTTACATGTATTATTAAGTTCAGCTGCAAGTTAGCAGATACTCATTTTATAAAATAATATATCTGATATGTTATTGCTTACCCATTCAAGTAAAATTTAATGTACAAGGCCAGGATACAGCAAGATAAGAGGAAGCTCATGAAGATTTGAAGATGATAGTTTGCCACAGATTGACTACCCAGTAAAAATAAAAGTTGCTATGATTAGAATGAATGTTGATAATGACCTGAAAGCAGAAGATGCTTTAAATGAAAGGCAAGTGACCAAACTTCTGCACAACATCCTTTTTGTTAATTCAGATGCTGGAGTGACCTTTAAGGCTATATACCACAAGCATAAGCAAAGTGTGTTAGAAATCCTTCATAAATCACTGTTAAAATGTTTGTACCTACACTGAATGAAGTTGATAGTATTTTATTATTTCACTCTTTATTAAAAAATATCCATGTCTGATGGAACATGATTAAGAGATTTCTATTGAGGACATACAGTGAAAAGATATAGAATGGTAATTCATGAAATATTGCTTTTGTCCTGAATTATACAGACTTCTTGCAAGGGCATGTGGTGATAGCACAAGGGAAATGACTTTAAACTTAAAGAGGGTAGATTTAGATTAGCTATTGGGAAAAAATATTGTGAGGGTGGTGAGGCACTAGAACAATTTGCTCAGAGAAGCTGTGGGTGTCCCATCCCTGGAAATGTTCCATGTCATGCTGGATGGGGCTTTGAGCAACCTGGTCTAGTGGAAGATCTCCTGGCCCATGGCCCATGGCACTAGATGATTTTTAAGGTCACTTCTAACCCAAGCCCTTCTATGAGTCTATGATTCTGTGTTATAAGGTTCTATTTTAGTGATGATAAAGACCTCTCTCTAAAAGGATGCTTACTATTGGGCTATTCTTTATTAACTTGTTGGCTTTCCTCAGTACTCTACATTATGCACAAAGTGCAAGTCTGAATAAGCCAAATTACTGATCTACTTACTCAGCTTTGCATCTGGGACACTACTTGTTCCATAAAGGCCTGAAACCGCCGTATCTTAGCCCTGAGCATGAGAATTACTTTGTCCTCTCTGCCCCGGTGTGAAACCTGCATTTTGTTCATCTGCATGGAAGACATCTGCCTCTGCCCTCCTCTGAGACCTTCCTGCTAAGTAAGCATCAGCAGTTCCGTGATCCACCAGACACAGTGACTGGTGTGTAGGGTTCTGTGACTGGTATGTGGGGTGTCTGCGGATGAAGTGATGACTACTAGATGATGGAGAGGTAGATGTCTTCTTCCCTTTTCCATGTGACCCAGCATGGCTTTGGCTATATCCATCATTATGACTGGCTTATACCTTGCACACGCCTTTCTGTGACCTGACATGAAATTGAGGTGTTGTGAGTGTAGGTGACAGAGTAACTCAGAAACTCATTACAGTTCATCATTAGCTCAACGAGTTAGAAATTTACATTCATAAGCAAGACTTAGTCATAAATTTAAATTTTAGAAGTAGGAATGTAAAATTGAAGTCTGAAGAAATGTGCTGAAAATCCCATAAAAAGTCTTGATATAATTTATTTCTATAGGCACGTTTATGAGAGTCTCTGGTACATCTGCTTTTTCTTTTCAAACTAGAATTAATACAACATACTGGTGGTTAATTGTAAACTGCCTAACAAATTCAACCTTGGGGCATAGTTCTAAGTTCAGGCAGCTGCTGAACTTGCTGTGTTTCTCTCAGTAACTTTATTACAGGGTGTCAAGTTGAACTCATCAGCTTCTTTCAAGAATCCATTTGCTGAGAGACTTGAAAATTACCTGGAGCAGAGATGATGAAAATCATAATGAAGGGGAGGACATCTGTTTTCAAATCCTCCTCTAACTTTATATGGCCCTTTGCCACTAGAGGACAGCAAGACCTCAGGAAAATGGGGTTGTGCGAGGAGGTGGGAGAAAAGGAGAGAAACTGCTTACACAAGAATTAAGAAAGCATTAGGTCAGAAGTTATATGCTTCTAGCTATAATCAAGCTCCTTAAAGAATTGAGTCAGTTTGGGAAGATGTTTCAGGACAAAATACAGAGGAGGCACTTAGATAAATAAAAGCTGAAGTTTTAATGTAGTGCTTTGTCTATCATTCATAGATAATGTTATTTGAAAAGTACAATACTAATTAGCTTTGAGAGCTGTATGCTATTTCCATTAAATTTTGTATTGATTTCAGTCAAAATAGGGCTTTGCTTTGCAATCTTATGTAACTGGTAGGTGTTCTGATTTTTGATAAAGGACTAGATACCCTTATGTAGGAAGGTTGTTACAGTCAGTTATTTAGAATAGAAACAATAGGCTGAAAACACTGAAAAGGAATCTGCTGCCTCCAAACCTCTCTATTACTTTAACCATATTTATGTTTGTAACTTCTAATGCAAGGACTCATTAAATGTTTCAACATAACCTATAGGAAGTGTATTCAGAACAGTGCAATTCATAATGGCTTCAGGATGACAGACAAGAAAAACTTATTTAATCTTCATGGCAAGTCACTTGGTGATATTTCTCCACTAAAAGTTCAAAAGAAGCTTTGAAGTGACTTTAGTTTGTCATAAATCTGAATTGAGTGTTAACAGAAAATTGCGCAGTGCGTTATAATCCTAGCAAGAAGAGAGCTCTTGAACATCTATTTTATCATCACTGAATCATCACTGAACTGAGAAGGACATCTCAGATTTTGCAGTCTCATGGTCATTTTATTCCAGACCAATTGGATTAATGTGTGTGGTCACACTTCTGAGGAACACTAATCTTATTCACCAGAAAACTGGGGTGAAAGTGAAGGAAATGTCCAAATAAATAGCAAAACAGAGTTATATTAATGACAAGCAACTGCTGTTGCCATGCCCTTTATTGCTTCTGCATAGAGTCAGAAAACTACAATTGTGCTTAGCGGGGGATGAATACAGAAGAAATATGCTGAAGATTGCACCTAATAATTTTGAAGTTCATTTAAGAGTGGTCTTTACAAAACCTTCTTGTGCTAGTGGGAATATGAAATTCAATAGGACCCAAGTAAAATTTCACAAGTACTTTCATGCTGCATTGTTCATCCCCAGAACATATGCCTTTTTGGCAGAGGCAAGTGTCCCAATAGCTTATCCTGTTCCAGATTTACAAATTAGGCATCCTAAATCTGAACAAAATTTTCTTCAAAAACATGTGGAAATGGTACTGCCACCCAATAGGAAGGGTTGGTACCTGAGTGAGTTCACTGGTTTCTTTAGCCAGCAGCAATTAGGTCTCGCATCTTTTGTTTCCCAGAAGGGTGCCCTGACCAAGGGGCTGTATGGAAGACTGGGCTCAGACCTTCTGCAGCTCTCTGGGGAGAATTAATATGTCATACATCAGAAAGTGCATGTTTTATGGGACCAAAAAGAACTATAAGAATCATGATTCTCTAATTCAGTGATTAGGATTACTCCACTCTTTCAGCAAGCTAAAAAAACCTTGTGTTCTGTCTCCAGATGTACTCAGTGATACCCAAATGAGGTTGAAATGAATTCCTACTTTGTTCTAGGTGTCTAATTCTGGGAAGAACCTGAAATCTCAAGAGTGATCAGGTATAAACCATAGTCATCTTCATCATTCCTTCAGGTAACTATTGTCTCTGCCATTCAGTATTCTGTCTGTGATCAAGTGTGGTTCACCCCCTATAGTGTCTAGAGAAGTCAGACATTTTAAGTCACAAGCTGCACTGTCAGGGCAAGAGGCTTAAGATTTTGGTGTGACAGGACTAGCAGATGCCATACCTAAGTGTCTTTCTAGAGCAGTCTTTATTTAATGATGCAAATAGTAGTAGTTCACTAAGGTACCAGTTTAGCAATGTCCTTAATCATGCCTAATCTGTAATCATGTCAGTATTTACTTTGAAATCCAAAGGGCTAATTCCTTCCTGCCATTTTTTTCTTGTAGTTGATGTCACCCTAATCTTCAAGCACAAGCAATTTTGGTTTTAGGTGTTATAAGTCAGTCATATGGATTTTTTTTTCTGGTTTGATCAAATGCAGAAGAACTTATGTTGAAATCTCATGAGAAGAAGTTTGTTCCCAAATCCCCACATTGGTAGATTAGTGGTAGAAGTGCCAAGAGAGGCATAACATGTGGGATATTGAATCCCAGCTTTAAGAATATAAATACTAGAAAGCTTCCCAGAAGTTCTTAGCCTGTACATTTGAAACTCTGATTTCAGCTCTGAATGGGTCCTATCAGAGGATTAGATGCCCTGAACCCCTGACTTTTGTAGCTGAAAATTAAATATTAAGTTCCTTTAGTTTTTTCGTTGATCCTCCAGTTTTAATTGTGTAGCTTGAAGTGCTCATTGTTGAGGGGTGCTGCTATATTTTATTATTTGTACTGCTGAATAGGATATAATTTCAAGGAATTAATCTGGATAGTGTGGAAATTGCTGAAATGAATGAAGACTCAGGTATTTGGAGTTCATGTTATTAGATACAGAACATAGTTACTTGTGTGCTACATTAGTTCTGCATATATGAGCTGAAACTGATAACCAAATGATGTCGAATTTTATCTCTAAACCATTATGTGGCATATTTTTGAGTCAGTATATGCAGTTTCCTAATAAATTTCTTGTGCTATTGGGCTAGCAGGTTTTTTTAGCACTTCATTGTCTGTTGTGTTTAAATTCTATATATGAGACATGTATTGAAACCAAATTATGTTTCTCTTTTTATAACTGTAGCAGATTCTGAATATCCTGAGGCTATCACTAACTGGCACACTGAAAGATTAGATAACCATTGCATTGTAGGAATGGCTGGGGAACAGTGGAGCTGCATATACTCTTTTAAATCTCTTTTAAAAAAATGTGACTCAAATGAGGAAAGGCTCTGGGGTCACATATATTTTAAATTAAGTTACAGGTTATTTAAACACCCTGAACCTATGTTGTAGCCGTGCTGAAATTAGACCAATCAGCTATAATATGACAAATTGTTTAGTTAATTTTTCTCTGAAAATTGAGTCATGACATTCCAGTAACTCTTCTGGGAGTACTTTAGATTGAAGGTGTAAAGCTCTGTGATTACATTCCAGGTTCATGCCACAAGTCATATTATTTCAGGAGTTTTGTACCAATGTGACCTGAGAGAATGGAAAGAAGGAAAAAAAAGACTTATCTGTAGTGAATACTGTAGAAATGTACACTTGTGGAGACTTTTGTGGTATATTAATTGGTATCTTTTGCCTGCACATTTGGAGTGGCTTTATTTTATGAGTTGTGAATATCTGTATGTATCTTGAAGCAGAGTATATTCATTATTGGATAGGAAATGCTGAGGTGATCTTGTGAACTTCTGGAAGTCTGGGATCAAGGAGTATCTCCACAGTGTCAAGTGGTACAAGTTCTTGTCAGGTGGGTCGGATTGGTTGTTTTAGAGTGAGACATGCTGAAGATTGCGCACTGTGGACATGCTGATCAGCTCTACTGTGCCTGTGCACTAATTTTGATGTAGGAAAGGTCAACTCAACATACTTACGTTGTACAGATTATCTGTTTTGGGCCCCTCACTACAAGAAAGACATTGTGGTGCTGCAGTGTGTCCAAAGAGCAAAGAAGCAGGTGAAGGGTCTAGAGCAAAAGTCTTATGAGGAGCAGCTGAGACAGCTGGAGGTGTTTAGTCTGGAGGAAAGGAGGCTCAGGGTAGACCTTATTGCTCTCTACAACTACCTAAAAGGAGGCTGTATTGAGGTGGGTGTTGGCCTCTTCTCCCAAGAAACAAGTCATAGGGCAAGAGGAAATGGCTTCAAATTATGTCGGAGAGCTTTGGATTAGATGTTAGGGAAAGTTTCTTCACTGAAAGGGTTGTCAAGCGTTGGAACAGACTGTCCAGGGAAGCAGTTGAGTCACCATCCCTGGATGTGTAGACGTGGTGCTTAAGGACATGGTTTAGTGGTGGACTTGGCAGTGTTAGGTTTACAGTTGGACTAAAGGATTTTAAGGGTCTTTTCCAAACTAAATGATTCTATGATTTTATGTGGTCAAGTGCAGTAGATTCGATCCATATTTGATACACTGTATTTACAGAGCATGCTCTACAAACTGTGTGTCCATAGTACTTGTATCTGGGAAACAGATCAACTCCATTTTTACACAGCAATTTTATTTGTATGTGCTCTGTACTTGGACCCACAGGTTCTCTGCAACACACACAGAAGCATTTCACAACTGCTTAAGATATAAATGTTTTGAAGACTTCAAAAGAAGGGTCATACTGCGTAACTATTACCTAATTTCTGAAAAACTGTTTGCCCTGTTGTATTTTTCCTTCCACAAACTCATTTTTTCTCTCTCCCAGCCTTCATTCCCATCCCACATCACCTTTCACCATCTTTCAGTACACGCCAAAGGAATAGCAAGACAACCAGATAGCCACCACCAGGGCCTCTTCACTCCTGCCACTCAAGTACGAGTGTTGCGACAGCTAGAATTTTCTCTGCATTTTTTTAGGTATTGCTCCATGCCATAAGTCTGGCTGCTGCCTGTGCTTCATCCCCTCAGCTCCTATTTTAATCTTCTGTCTCTTTTTAAAAAAAAAAACAAAACAAAAAACAAACCAACAAATGTGCTGTCTGAAGAGATGTCACATGTGATAAAGGAAGGGGAAAAAGACAAGAGATCTCTTTTTGGCTTGGGGTCAACATAGATGAAAGTATCTTCTGGCAACTGGAAGACTGCAGTCTCTCTCCTTAACTTCTCTGTGATAGGAAGCAGAGCCCAGGTGTTTCAAATCATGGGGAAAAGACAATGTGCTTGGTGTGAGGTACAATCTTTAATACCTGCTGGTTTCTCAAGTATGTTAGAAAACTGTCTTTGCAGTCACGAGGGCTAAACTTCTTTTAGAAAGCTTCCGCTCTGCACAAGGGAAACAAGTGGCAATGAGAAGAGAGACCTAACTCCCCAGAGCAGCGTCTAAGAAAAAACAAAGTCTTTTCTGCATTTTTCTTCTTGTGTTTTGAAGACCTTTTGTAATGACTTCAACAGGAAACTAGGCTATAAAACATTTTTCGATGTAGTAATAAACAGAAAATTATCACTTTAGTCTTAAACAAAGTTAATAAAGCCATGAAATGCATAGCTCAGACCTGTCAAAAACATACTGCCTTTGAATCAAAAGAAATATTTCACACTACATCTTCAAAACAGTTTTAGAATTCTGTCTGGCAATGAGAATAGTCTTCAAAACAGTAACGCTACCTAGCTTTAAATTGTTAAATGTCAGAGCTGGGCTTATGTTCACAATGGAACTAAATGATGAACAGCACCAATTGAATGACCTTTATTGAGTAAACAATTTGTTGCAGTCTCTGGTGAAGCCTTTCCATTGACATGACTTTAGATTAGATACGTTAGAATAAACACTACTGATATCTAACAGTAAAGGAAACATAAAAAATATTACTTTATTTCCCCGTCCTCCCTAAAGCCTGTCACTTCATTCTTATGCATCTGCTAAAGAAATGCCCAAGGCTACTTGAAACATCCAGAGGTTTCTTTGAAAATTAATCTGCATGGAAGAGAAATTGAGAACATACTACACTTACTTTGTGTACACAAGTGATGGAAGAAAATAACTGTAGTTTCTGGGTTAAGGGCCAGCTTGTATCAGGAAGTCAGGTAGCAATGAGCTTTTCTTTCCCCTCGCCCAATACCTGAATAGCTTGCAAACGAACTGGGCAGAAGTGAAGTACCTTTGCTTTGGGGTATATGACAGTGCTTCCTCAGTGTATCAGGAGCACTGAGGTGGATATTCATATCTAGTAAACAGCAAACTCATGTGCTTAGTTTAAGAAACAAATGTCTGAAACTCCTATTGGCAATGTGGCAACACCTTTTTGGAATTGCATTCCAGGGTCCATTTGCTGCAGAATGTGCTAAGGAAATGAGGCTGTGTCTCCGCCCTCTTCTTGTTGCGGTTTAGGGCATGGCATTAACAGAGTAACTTGCTACCCTAGAGAGGATACTGCAGTGTTTGGATACATCTTTTCAAAGGCCAACCTGCCTTCATATTTTCAGCCTACAAAACTGAATGGTTTTTAAATGGTAGGGTTTGTTTCTCTGAGCACAGGAGATTGTATGTTCCATATGAAGTGTCTCCTTAGGCACTTTCAGAAGGGTGTGAAAGCAGAATAGCAGCCTAAGAATGCAGCTCACAGACGAATGTTGAGAGTACAGATGGATTGCAGTGGCTGAAGCCCACAGGGAATGAGCAACAGAATTGAGCATGTATTTTCTTTGTTGATGGTTGGGTAGAAACTCTGTTTGGCAGTGAGTTCTGATTTTGTATTTCAGTGCAGTCATGAATTTTCATGAGGTTTGAGGAGCTACCCATTTAGTTAGTCACACCTTAGGGAAATTTTCATATGCTAAATGTTTGAGTATCTTGCTTTCTTATAGCGTGTTTCAATTGTCATTGAGAGAGAAAAATTGGAGTCTTCTTTTGTCAGTTATTTAAAACAAACTGGTGAAAACCAAGTGTAGTAAGCAATCAATGTGCGCTAAAAAGTTCTCCTCTCCAATTCCATGCTAATGAATGAGAATTTACTTATATCCATGACAAGTTCAGCTGAGAAAGTAATCAGCCATTCTGTGTGGTACATAAATTCTTTGTCAACTTGGAACCTATCAGTAAGTTTATCAGGTAAAGATAATTGGTTTAGACATGTTCATGCTTGTGATATTAGTCCAGCTGTTTAACTCCTTTTATAGGTTTTCTCCTCATTAGTTGTCATAATTTATGATCTAGTTTTTCAAACCATACAATTTTGCACATTATGCCCCATCTACCTTCCTTTAAAGCTTTGCTACAGAAAACTTTAAAACTAAGAGGATCAAATCACACAGAATGAGTGAAAAAAGGAGTATATATCCCCTTCAAACTTATAATCTCTTTGCGGGATTCCAGCTGTATGGAAAGGACATGAAATAGTTAAATTTTTCCAGTAAGAGATGATGCGTGTACATTTGGTTACCTGAGATATCTGATGTTCATCTAAAACAAGCTGTGCAAGATTTGGTATGTTTGGTAGGATGCTTGTCAGTGTTCAAGGTCAGGTGGCTGGGTGACCTGCAGGAGCTCTCAGACAGCTGGGGTATCACAAGAGGACAAAAGGATGGTGAAAGTAGGAGGCTGCAGGGGAGCAAAGGTGAAAGTAGGAACCTACCCCAGGGCAACACGTTTGGATGTCAGTGAGGAGGTGAGAAATGGATATTAACAGAGCTTCATGCAGCTACACTTCCATATGGTTAAACAGCTGTGTGCTTGCTCCTCTCGAAAACATGTTTTCCTGTTATAGCTTGGAGCTGATTCATTCAGAGATGCATTCCAGGCCATAGCATAATGAGGCAAAGCCTTGCTTTCTATTTGGGTTATGATATTTTAATTAAGCACCAGGTAAAATATTAAAAAAGTACTAGGTGACCTATAAATCTAACTTACTGTTTCATCAGATTTCTTAGAACAATATTGAATTGGTTTTAAACTCTATTTGAACTAGTGTAAAAATGGGGCCTAAATACCTGTATCTAATATGTAGCCACAATTATTTATTTTAAACAATCTTTGTGTTTTTCAGGAAAGATAGAAAATGAGAGATATTATTGCTACACTCTTCTGTTAAATCACTCAAGTTGGCTCGTGAAGATTAAGACTAAGCAGTAGTATTGGCAGAAGAGAATAGGAATTCCACTAAAAGTGTAAAGGAGAAACCAAAGGTGAAAGATATTGAGTGCCCTGAAGAATTATTTCTCTTAATACATGATTCTTTCCTAGACCCATAACACCAATGAGCAGATTATTCTATTCTTCATTTTTGTATCTTAAAAGTCTACATGATAATTTGCACCACTCAGATTCCAGAACCTTACCTTTTAAATCTTCACTAATGTCTGTTGTAAATATTGTGTTCGTGTTGACGAAAGAAATAATTTTTGGGGGAGTTAATCTTTCTCTTTAGTCCTTCTTGCTTAACTTTGCTATAGTCCTTTAGATAAACATTTTAAAATAATACATATTAAAGAGATTTGAAATTGAAATATGGAATAAATTTGGAAGATTTTAGGAAGATAGCAAAATCTTAAATGTGGTTAAGAGATGTTTGCTGACATGCGTTTATTGGGTGACAAAATATACTGGACAACAATTTTACAAAGAAGGATGAGGCTACATAATATTTGGATTTGAGCTGCTCTTCTGGGCTTTTGGTCCTGAGATAAAATACATCCACTTCAGATGTAGTTTCAACAGCTCTTCTTTTTCTCCATTTGTATCTAGTGCTGGACATTACTGAAGCATCTGTGCACAGACGTAGGTAAGAGTCATTCATCCATGTCTTTTCTGCAAAGCTGGTACAGTTAACAGTGCTGGCAATACACAGCCTTCACTCATTAGGCCTTCCTTCTTCGTGTAGAAGTTATTCCTGCAGATCTGAATTAGCCTGAAATCCGTGAAGACAGAACTGAACCCAAACAGTTCTAGAAATGACATCTCACCTTGATATGTGGCTGTGACAGGAAAAGACTTTCTACTGTTTATGTTTCTACTTTCGCAGGGAAAAGCTCAGCCTGGATGCAAATAACTCCTCTACATATTCTGGAGGAGGGATGTATATTGTAGTATAGTATCACACATGGCACAATTTTCATCACATTTCACAATTCTGTAGAAAACCACCCACTTCATTTATCCACTTCTTTCAAGAAAAACTGTGTTAAAATACTGAAATTATGATAAAAGCAGAGCTCGATGTCCATTTTACTTGCTCATATTTTGACTGAAAAAACCTGAACTTTGTGGAAAAATGTGTACTGCATACTATTTTTAAATCCACTATTCATACACTGTATGGATTATAACCAAAAGGAGTTGAGTCTTGAAGAAGTGACTCCTAAATGTTCCACTAAGATACACACTCACTTTGCAACAAAATGTGTGTTTCATATCAAGGTAGATTAAAAAAGTAAAAGTACTTGTGAAGAATTAGAATCTTTTGCAGAACTATAGAGAACCACTAGCAACATCACTGAATATAATAAAAGATGTAAACAGAGAACTGCTTTACTTTGAAAACAGAAGTAAAAAATTCTCTCCTATAAAAATCCTAAAAAAGAAAAAGTAGGATTATTTCAATTACGCAATTCACAAATTTTCTAGAAAAAGAGTAATCCTGTGTTAATGAAGCTCCTTTAACTTGACTGTACAAGGTTTGGTTTGAACCCAAAAACCTCTTTTGGAGTTTTAATGTGTCTCTGAATAAGCTCTGGAAAAAAAAAGGCAAGATTTTTCAAAGGAGACTTTGCACCAGTTATTGTAAGCCTTCCAAAAGGAGATTTTGCAAGTTTCATAAGTCAGGGGTTTTTGTGCTTGCAGAAGCCTAGACTTGTGAGTATATTTTTCTTTTTTTCACCACTTTGAGCATATATGCTTATAAATATCTTTTAGTGACTAACGATAAACTTGGACCCTATTCCTGTAAACAGGAATATAAATACATCAGAACTCTATTTTCTAGGATGGCAAACTCTGCGTCACTCAAAATTTTTCAGTCAGCATTCGATTTCTTTTAATCACTGAATTTCTTTCAACCACAATGTTGGGCTAGATTCAAGGACTGCTCTGTAATACCTAGGAGAATTCTTTTAATCTTAGTGTCAAGTTACATGATTTTTAGTTCTTTTCAGATCTTGAAATGTTTCATTGTTCTCTTCACGGATACTGGATCTTGAAAAAGGGGGAGGGGATCGGGGAGGCGAAGTGGGCATGGAAGTTAAAACCCACTAATGAAGGCAGAATGGCATGAAAGGAGTAAAATTTAAAATAAATGAGATAAAGGAGGACACGGATGAGCATGCAGTTTCAGAAAGCCAGAGTAATGTATCTGACAGACCACAATAGCATGTGCAAGGGGCAGAATTGATAGAAAAATAATTTGCTACATTGCGTGTTTTTGCCAGAACCAAGCTCTGCACTTAGTTGCACAAGCCTTCAACTTCTCAGGTATACTGGTTCCATCAAATGTAGCTGGATTGATCCCATCTTTCTTTTGCCTGGTGCCAATCAAAAGACAAGAAAATGAAGAAATTTCTAGAGGCCAGCAAACTATGAAATGCATTTTGAATAATGCATCTATTTCTACAATACCAAATGAAATTTATCAGCTTAGTTACTGTGCCAAGGAGCTATAAATAGATCTTGTCATTAGATAACATACAGCTATATATTTGATATGATTTATTTTGCTTCTTCTGATGGCAAACTGCTAATCTTAGTGCCAGATTGATTTTTATAAGGGGATTTCTAGCTGATATAAAATGTCTTTATTCCACTGACTTAAAACCAGCCAAGTTTCAGTTTAATTTGGGTGTTCAGCAAGTGTTTGGTAGGTGGTGCCAAGAAGAGTAACAGTAATGCAGTAAAAAGAAGAGTGAGTGATGAGTGATCTTCATTTTACAAAACACTCACCTGATTTCTGGATGAAAAAATTATGAATGATAGGTAGAAGCTCCCATCTTATTGAGAAGCTCATTTTCTTTTATGTATGCTGACCACTGAGTCCTGTAAAGATAACATATGACTGCATACCTTAATTCTACTGAGGGAAAAATCTTTCACTCTTCTGTTTTGCTTTATGTCAAGGAATGGCAATGAATTTAATTGTCCAGTGAATGAGAACAACAGTCTGCTGCCTTGTTTTGTAGTATTGATAACTTCACAATGACAACAAAATATTTCAATTCCTCTTTCCCAGCCTATATTGATAGAGTTGTATTAATTTGAGATACATTATTTGAACTTATGATTTTGAATCCATATCAACTCCTGTATAATCTCAAAGTTTCCAGCAAACTGGAATTTGACATTTGCATGATTTCTAGATAGTATTGAAAAGCTATTTAATACTATGTGTAGCACTTAGTTATGAATTTCTACTTATGAATTTCTCCAGATATTTCTGTGTTTTGAATCAAATCCGTCTGGGATAGGACCTATGAACAATCTCTGATTATTCAAGAAATAACAGCCTGCAATGAGTTAAAGTTGTATCAGCCCTAGAATGAGTACCCAAAGATGAAGAGAGCTTCATAAAATTATTCCTTAAAGACTGGCAAGAAAGAAAGAGAAGCTACTATGCTGCTGCTTCTTTAAGGGGCAGATAAACCAGCCCACAAACTCTTTCTCAGGTGACTAAGGAGTAAGTTTCTCATGTGTATACCTGTCCTACTAACTTCTGGGGAGTCAAGGACTGAGAGTCATGTGAGGATATAGACCGTCATTCCAATCCAGATAAGACCATGTCAGCAGCCCCACTCTTGTGCAATAATTTCTATCAGTGTTCACTACAGAGTAAGCAGCTTAACTTAACTGCATGGGATAATTGATACCAAATAACTGGTTAATACATTGGTTAAGAAGAATGGCTACAGGTCCTAAAATTGCTTGACTACTGAGAGCTTTTCTTTGTTGATGAAGTAGATAAAAATGAAGTTTCCAGATTTGCGTTGACTTTAAAAATTAATGATAGTCCTACAGACCCAAGCACCGGCAATTCAGAAAAAATCATAGATTTTAGCATCTTCTTTTTCTTATTTTTAAATATAAGATTGATTGTATTTGACCACAATCAGGGACAGTGTGATTTTCAAACTTTTGTAGGTTTACTTTCAGAAATATTGAAGTACTTCCATATATTCTTCAATAAACACAGCACAGGAGAGAGAAACAAAACCCTTTTCAGTGCCCTTCCAGTAAGGCAAGTGCTGTTAATGCGAAGTTTGTTCAGCATTCCTGTGGAATTACAACAGTGAGACCTCGACCCTTGACTGGTATATGATAGCTCAGAACTCTGTATCCATGAAGAATCCTTTTTAAGTCACACCTAAGTGCTTTTCTCTCACAGTTTATCATCTGGTCCACTTGTTTTAGAAGATCACAAGTATCTAACTGAATAAAACTTGTCTTAATGCAATTCAGAAAAATAGGGCAGGCCAAAGAAAAGGTCCATATCACAGAAACAACCCTTTTAACAAAATAAGGTCAGTGTGAAACAGAGTTTTTAATCTTGTTTCAAGCAATAATGAAATTAAAACAATGCTGTGCTTGATTTCAGGTTCACCATTCATACACTGCTTTTTCTCCTCGCAGAGAGAGAGAAGTGATCATTCTTATAACGTTCTCTCTTCATCATGTTAAGTAGGCAATTGCACCTGCAGGCAGATGAGATCTACCATCTGTAACTAAGATCAGAATTGCACCTCTCCTCTTTGAAGAAAGACATATTGAGCACTTTGCCATATGCCTACAAAAATGGTTTATTTTGGCTTTACTGTGTTCCAGCAGCTCAGCCACATAGTTGTGTTATTTATCTACCCTTGTCTTTCATGTCCTTATGAAAAAGGTCTTCAAATAGCATAAGTAAAATGTACTCAGCAGTAAGTTACAACACCTAAGTTTAGAGAAACACTGAATTACCTTTGTTTAAAACCATAGTTTGTACAGAAGAGTGTAATTATTTGCAAGGGGGAGATGGAGAGTCAGCAGCTTATCCATTTACAAAGGAGCATTTAGGAAATCATTGATCTTATGTTTGTTGTGTTACATTAAACGCTAAGAAAATGAACTATAGCTTTTTCAGATCCACATCCTCAAACATATATATATATATATATATGTTTGAGAAGCCAGGGACTAATAGCAAGAATGTTTTTATACCATGGGTCCCATTTTGATAAGAACTGTGCACACAGAAAAAAAAATGTGCTTTTATCCTACAAATTTAATCTTAAATACAAGTCCATGTATTGAAAAATGGATGTAAATGAAGACCAGAAAGGGACAACAAGGATTCAGTAGGCTGAGTCTGGTCAATCTGATAGTCTTTTGTGCTAACACACCAGCACTTTAACCAGCCTTGCAATTCTCTGAATGGTACCTAAGCAAAGATAGATGTAAGGAGAATAATGAGGCAGCTACGCAGATGTTAAAGTTGACATATGCCCAAAGTATCAGGAACAAGAGGAAAGGAAGCAGAAATTATGTTACAGTTTGTTTGCTTGCCTATTCATTTGGTAAGCCTAAAATGAGTACAGCACTGGCAGATCACCATGTCAGTAAGTATTGTTTGATAGGGTAGAGATACATGTGCACATTCTGAAAATGCATACCAGTCTTCTCTGATTTCTTATAATAGGAGAGGCAGAGAGTGGAAGGATGCAAAGAGACAGTTGTTGCAATATGAACTTGAAAAATTACTTTTTCGGCAGCTTTCTGGATATGTATGAGCAGACCCAGCTTGCACTGATCAGGACCAATAGAAAGGAGGTTACAGTATTGTGAGGTAATGAGATCCAGACCCTGTGGTTAGATAGCATTCACACAGTCTTTGAGGCAGAGTGGAACTTTCTAACTGGATTGTGATTTAGGTGTAATGTGGATGTGAAGATTTTAGAGGGAAGTCAAACTCAAAAGTAGTGATCAGCTGCTGTATATGAATACTGATGAGAGAGATTTGGTGATGGGTAAAGGAAACAGAAGGGATCAAAAGAAAATCTATTATCTTAATTTTAGTCATATTGATGAATATATGAGGTGGAAGGAGACAGATGAGTCACTCGGTTTAGCTTCTATTAGTGAACATTACTGGGTGAGTACATGGTTGTCCAATGTATTCTTTAACAGTTTTCAATGTTGGAGCTTCTGCAACTTATCTATTTGTCATTTTTTATTGATTCACTCTCTTTATCTTTAAAATATTGTTTCTAATGCCTAACCTGAATTGGTTTTGCTGCAGCTTGAGTGTCTCCTTCAATGTTTTTCTTTTAAACATTGGTACCATATTAGCTACCTTTCAATCTTCTCATGAAAAAATAATATAGTCACTTCAGTTAACAGTTCAATCACTGATGGAGGTAGGATTTTGAACTAGGTATACATTGGTTTGGTTCTTAAGTTACTGAGGTTCAGTTTCAGTGTATATTCACATTTCTTTCTCCTTTCCTTTCTGAGGACTGAGAACACTGCCATTTCATAAGGGATCATAGAATCCAGGAAGTGCTAAAGCTTGGATGGAACTTTTGGATGGTCCCCTGGTTCAAACCCCAGTTCAAAGTAATGTCAACCTAGATTAAGTTGCTAACAGCCTTATCCAGTCATTACTATCTCCAAGATGGGAGATGTTGCAGCCTCTTTGAGCAACCTCTTTTAGTATTTGACTGCCTTCATGGGGACAACTTTTTTCTCTATATCCTCCTATGAAGTTATTGAAGACCAAAGTACTTTCTACTTCAGTCACCTCCAGCTGCTGCTTCCTATTATTAGAAACAAGTATCAAGGGATATTTATTCATAGTTCTTTTTGACCAATGCATTCCAAGAGCTGACTTATACAAAACATGTTCCTTCCCCAAGAGATACCTGAACAAAACATCCCTCATTCCCACCACTCAGTTCATTTTAAATGATTTTGCAAAAGGCCTGCAGCAATCTTATTTATCTGGTTTTAATGATTTGGTTTCATGGGTAACCTTTCCAGAAGAGTTCCCCCCTTCTTTTTTCCCCTTTTCATTCTTATACTTTCAATAGGTTCATCCATGTTCCAGGCTTCAGAGCAAATCCTTTATGTGCAAACTAACATCACTTTCTGTCTTATCTCTCTTCTGTCTTTCTGAAACAAACTAAATTAAATGAGGGGCAACTAAATGAATTATACAATTAGATCTCTTATTTTACAGCCCTGATCACATGCTGTTTTCTGCCACATCTTGGTTTTTTCCTTAGTATGCAGACATCTAAGTTGATCAGTGATTTGCAACATTTTCTCCTTTTGTCCTTCTCATTTCATCTTCAGCCATTTGCTCTGACAGTATTTCTTCTGCCCATAATGTTGGATAACTCTTAGTAAAACTGGATTGCCATACAATTTTTAAAATATCAAGTTATGAAACAAAGAAACACATTTCTCACAATAATGTGTAGAAAACAAACTGTTTCCATGGAGTGGGTTTTATTCTGAAGTGACCTGTAAGCATTGCAAATGCTAAGTCTGTAACGTAAAGAAAGACTACAAAAGAAGTAAAGTGTAAGTGCACTGAAAGTTATGGTGAGAATTGGTATCTCATGTTCTGAGAGAATGATCATAAAGAATACAGTGCTTTTGAGCATTTATTACTCTATAATCTACACCCTGAATTTTAAATGAAGGGCTATAATCCTGTGAGATTGCAACATACAGGATGGATAAATTGAATTTATATAGTAGTTATTTCCAAACATAACATAAGCAATAAAACAGCTAACATGTACCATGCAATAAGAAATGCACTAGCATTTTTATTACATAGTAAAGGGAAAAACATGTCAAAGGAAGGAAAATATCATAATTCTTAAGTTTAAAATTACGTCTATCAGTAGGGGAAGTAGTTTAAAATAAAAAGCACTTCAGAAAGTATTTTTGTCTGTGAATGCAAAATGTGAAGGTCAACTGATTCGGTGGCCTCAACTTTTGCTTAGTAGTGTAGTGTGTGTATTGTTGGCTCTGATACACAAGGTTCGTGTGATCAGAAAACATAATTATAGAAAAACAGTATTTGAGCATTGAAGGTTAATGGCCTTAGTGTATTCAGTTTCTTGCTATCCACAAGACAATTACATTGAGTTTGTCATAAGGCTATTTTTAATATCTGCTGGATATTTTCCATTTGAGAGAACACTTCCAGTAATTATAGAGCATGAGAAGCCCAAACAGCTTAAAGAAATTTAACCCATTTTATCCAATCTAAGTGTTGTCTGGGTTCATTGCTGATGAAATCATCTGACTCCTAGTTGTCAAAGTTAGGTGATCACAGTGCACAGGGTGCTGAGCTGTCTCTCCTCTGACTGAAGTCCAGTAGGAGCAGAAAGATTGGACAATTTGGTAAGTCTACTTCAGGCTTTGTTCTTGATTAAGGAACTCTGGACAAAGTATTTAGTGACTATTTTTAGGTTATTACAGTACAAGGTGTCTGCTTTCTCACTCACCTTTTCTTCTGAAAGTACTCTCCGGAAAAGAATTCATATTAACCTTCATTTTCTCTTCAATTCAAAACTAATAACAGTATTATAGATAAATAACGTCCCTGTAGCTAATGTTATTTAGTATATTACATCTTCATCTAGGAACCTTGATGTAGACTAATTGGATGACTCAAGGCAACTGTCTAATAACTGACAAGGATAACTCCATCCTTGTCACTCCCCTTGACCTTCACATTCTGAACGCTTTCTTCTGAATGGTCTTCTACTGAATTTGACTATCCTATATTCCTGTACAAGATAACTTATACATAGGTAATATATATACCTAATTAGGCTTCAAAGGGGAAAGCATTTTCTTCTGGTAATAGTTTAAGTAAGAAAGAAAATTTATTCTGCTTTGATTGCAGAAGTAGTCCCTTTACTTCTAGCTCCTTATTTGACTTTCTAGAAATATTTTATTAGCTGTTGTAGAGTAATCAATAATCTTTCTTTTAGGTACCAATACCCATTAATCACAGGTATATGAATCTTCTGATTTAGATGTGAAAAGGCTGTTGTAATCTGATGTCTAGCTGTTCAGAATGTCTTGTAAAGAGCATTGCTCCCTTACAATCAGTCCTTTGGGCTCTCTGATGTTGTTTCTTTCCACAAGCTTAGGGATGAACAGAATTCTGCATCAGCAGATAAGCATTTTTGGAAGAATTCAGTGGATTACTAGAATCAAATCTTAATATAATCCTACAATATTTCTTATAAGGAAGCTTTCTATGTCTTTCAATGTCTTCAACACATGTCAAATATTCTTTTTGTCATATCTTACATACCGTCTGTTTTCATCTGACATCCTGATTGCTTGTTTATACTTTAACTGACAGTAAATTTTAGCAGATACAAAAAAATTGAGTTCTGTACTTGGTATGTCATTACCTTGTTTGTGTGCAGTAAATCTCTCTTTACTTACTTATTACATATTTTTTCCTCTGTGTATTTATAGATATGGAGATGTAGTTCAAAAGTTTTAGAGAAAAAGCAAATGGATTAGAAATTTACTGTGCTGTACCTGTGCTATAAAAGGATAGGTTTATTAATTTTGAAAAGCATTTACTTGTTTTTTGTCATTCCAGTATATTCTTAGGTATTAACTGATGGAATAAGGGAAATATCAACTTCGTATCATTGCTTGAATTTTTGGAGTGTTTTATTTTTCAGCCTTTTATTTTCATTCTCCCTCTTCCCCACTCTGCTTTCCAGTTAGGGGAACTATTTTGTCCTTGTGGCCTAAGACAGTATATTATTGAAAGATTTTATCTATAAGGCAGTAGCTTGGAAGGATTCAGTTCCTCACATAACTATCCATCTATCATACATATGTTAACACATGGTCATGCCTTTGTATTTCCTGTGAGCAAGGGAACGAACTGCTCTGTTCCTAGTTGCAAAATTATATTGGTGGGAGACGGGAGAGTTTTTCCTGTTCCTGTAACCTGTCAGGAAATAATTTGTGCAGTCATTTCAGTTTTACTACAAAATGAGTCATTCGATATAAAATGCTTCACTCTTCTTGTAAATTACTGTAATTGGATATAAGTAAGAGACTGTAACTGTGTTGACTTGGGAAGTTGCATTGCCAGTGACACTGACCCCATTCTGACAGTGATCCATAACTGCGGTGTGCTGAATTATTTACAGCAAATTTTCTTTGTAAGGTCAGTTGTTACATTTAGTCCTCAGTTTAATGCTAGTCCTTACAAGGGCCATTTTTAAAATGTCACTGACTGTTTACAGACTGAATCTTGTGTTCTGGTTTCTGGTAGAACTATAGACTTGCTTTAATTGTCTAATGGAATGGCAGTTTTCACTTACACACTAACACTTTTGGCAGTTTAAAGTTTTGCAAATGCGGTGGATGTAAGGCTTCATTTTTCAGGGAGTGTGACAAATCATCATCAGATTTTAACTTAATGATGAGCAGTACCATCAACATCTTAGCTGCTTCGCTAGTTGCCAGTCTGCAACAACAATGTAGTGGCAGAATTCAGAGCTTAATGGCAACACTTAAATTAAAACAGATAATTAATTAAAATAGAAGAAACCCTCAACTTTGTTAATTTTTCTTGTGGGGTGAAGTGGTCAATACCATTTTCAAGTTATTAGACTTCTTGCTAGCATGGAAAAATGAATCCTCTATGTCACTTTGGTTTATATGCTATATTTCTAGGCTGACTGCTACATACCCCTTAAGATATTGTAAGTGCAAACCCATTATTGCTTTGTTTCTGCAACTATGTTCATCACCATTTTGGTTTTTGGAAGGAAGAAGATGCAAAAGTAATTTTCTAGACTCTTGTGACTTTAACACTTTGATATTTGAAACTCAAATCTCTCACAAGGAAAAGGAAAATTTCTTTGATACTTTCCCATGATAAGTGCTCTAAAAGAGACTTCATTATTGAGAACTAAACCCGAAATTGTCTGGTTGTAGTCTGAATAAATAAGCTATTCTTTTAAGCAAGAACATATTTTGGAAGACAGTGCAACTTTCAAGTCAATGGAGACAAATTCAGTAAAACAAATTCTGAGCATCTGTCCTTGGCAGGTGAGATGAGAAAAATGACGATGTATGTTTCACAAGTGACCTTAGCAATATAGTTGTCTGCGTATGGACTTTAGCTATGGCTCAAGTATTACATTACAAAATTTAAGACATTAACATGAACTAAAACTTAAATTCAGAATTTGTCCTTCATCCATAATATACTTTATAGCTGCAGCAATTAATTTACAGTATAAATTAAACTTATAATTTTTCTGATGATCTTTAGATAAGTCTTTGCAATTCTCCCAGTTTATGGAAATAAATCACTTCTGACAACCCATGGGATGAAATGTAAAATGCTTTCTGTCTTCTCATCTGTATGTAGATGTTAGGCATGGCAGCAACAGGTAATAATAACCTTATTTTCAGCAGTATTTTGGCTTGTCTAGTTTTTGATAAGTGAGTTAAAAGCCTTAGCTGTGTATGGATCTAAGGAGCAATTATTTCTTACCTACATTGATTCAGTATTAACTGTAAGATTCTTTTTTACTTGAAGAAATGCTTAATGCAAAAGAAACTGTCATGAGTAAAATTAAATGGCATAATGGAACATTTATTTTGGTATTTTCAAATCAATTGGGACACATAGAGGCTTCCACAATACAAATAATGGGGAATGTAGAAATTATTACTTTCACTTGCCTTTAACTGAGAAAATTATTAGATTTGCATTTAGAAATGTTTTTGCAATATTTTTATAAAGTAATGGCTGTTAAAAAGAACTGGGACTTAAAAGTGTGGGATAAATCTAGTCACCATGTAATTACTTCACAATTAGATTAGCAATAAAGACTTCATTAAAATGTTTGTAGCATAAACCCCCACAAAATATTTAGATATTTAAAAGCTCAGTCACTAAGACTATCTAGATCTCAATTATAAGATTAGAGCCTTTAGTTTCTCTTTCTTAACAGTTAAACTCTTCTTCAGTCTATGTGAAATAAATCCCAGTGAGATGGCAATCTTGAAATTATTCTGTGTTGGAACTTGCTTGAATGCCATTCAAATATATAGAGGATAATTTTCTTTTTATCCCACTCACTCGTACCAGTAACTGTAATTTTAAATTGTGATTCCACTCTGTCTCCTAGTACGGACATCTCTTTACTTTATGTGAAACATTATCTTGCATACTTATTCTGTTTATTCTGTATACTTAGCGTTGATACAGGAAATAGTGTTAACACAGGAAATTAGTGTGTATTAGCTATTGAATTTCAAATTCACCTCTTAACTTCCTGATCTAAACAAGGCTATAGATGAACAAAACACGCACATTCACACATTCAGGTGCATTTTAAAATAGAATTTTAAAATCAAAAGAGTCTTGTGTCTCCTTCCTGTTACTCCATTAATTTTCACGGAAAAAAAGGCAAGAATGGATACTCTCATTTAACTTGTCTATTCATGCAAATGCCATAATTATAAAAACTCTGACCATTTTCACATACATTACAAACCATATGTACCAACACCATATTTATAGGGCATGCAAATATGCATCTACATACTTTTTTATTTGTACCTAAGATATTATCTATATCAAGAAAATATAATTTAAATTTTAAACGTTTCCTTCTGAATCTCAAGATGTTGAAAGAACTTCTACATTTTCATTAGAATGAAATTAATTTTGATGTACATGCATACATACCAGTTACCAAATTTTAGCCATGTTTTCAGTTCAAAATTAGCTCCAGCTTTTTTCATTCTCTTGCAAAGGCAGTTAGAAGAACAGTCTGGTCTAAACTACCCGAGTCTGGCTGTTTGAAAATCTAGTAGAATCATACATCTCCAATCTAATATCGATTCTAGTGTGATCTGGGCTACAGTTTTTAGTAATCCAGAATAAATCCTTCTCCAGGAATGTTTATTCGTTTGATAGGAGACAAATTGGAAGTCTCTCAGAAACATGTGATTCTCTTGTACTCACTTGAAATTGTTACTGGAAGAATTTCCTATTTTAAAGGAAAAGCTGTGGGTTTTATGGTCTTTTTTTACTAACGTACTGAATATCTAGGGCATAAAAATGGCAATCTATGTTATGTATATTCTATACAATATACAAGCTATTTTTTCCCCTTGTAACTGTATGCTTTTTATTTCTGTTACAAAAACGATCAACAGTGATATAACATGAAATGGTTATATGTGAATATAGTATGAAATGGTATAAAACAGTTGCAGTCCGTTCATCACTGTTACGGGTTTGGTTCTGATAATTCAAATACTCTTTCAGAAAGGACAAAAAGCAAGAATAAAACTTTTTGCTTTGTCTGCTTTTAGGGAAGAGAATGTTTGTATCTGTTTGCAACAAAGACAAAGAAAGGAGGATTGGTTATTGCTTGCAGCTTCTGCAGCTGCTTCAGGTTGGGGTGACAGGGGGGCTCGCAGAGAATAATGATGGTGACATGAAGTTTAGTGGGGATTTGGATTACTGTTTCAGAGGGGAAGCAGTAGCCCACACTGAGAGTGCGTGCCATGTGCACTCACAAACATCAGAAATAAACTGCAGGGGTATGTGACATTCTCTTAAGGCTGTAACTCTTTCTATTCATCCAGCCCATTATTTTAATTTGTAAAACTGTCCTAGGAGCAATGTCAGGAGTTAATAAATGCAGCTCTATTCAGAAAACAAAACGTAGTTTTTAGCTGTATTTACCTGAGCACAATGGCAGATCACAAGTATATTTTAGGAAGATCTGTGAAAGAAATAGTTGTTTGTACGCCAAATTAAGCAGGTCACGGCATACCAAGCTGCTTTGTTTCAAAGCAGGACAATAAAAGATCTGCCTGTATTCATGTTGTCCTTATGTACGTTGCCACTTAGCTATTTATCATTCATTTCCCTAGTTCAGAGGTAGTATTAAAATATAAAAGGACAGCATAGAAAAGGAGAATATGTTCTAAACATAGTTATAACAGGAGGAAGCCTGGCACATAAACTCCCTTCCAGTAATTAATTGAAAATAAATAGTAAATGCCTTAGGCAAGGAGAGACCCTGAATTTCTCCTGGAAAAGAAGGAAATTATGTTATTCTGTTTTATTCCACTCCTCTGAAACCTATATAGAACTTGAGAGATCTCCTGAAAATAAAATGCACCATTTGGAGTCTAAATGATTCAATATTAAACTTGAGAACCATGAATTTATGTGGTCCTTCGTGAATACCAATAGGTACAGATACAATTAGAAAATAACATATTCAATGCATATGAAAGGCACAATATGTAATATATAACTAAGCAACCTTTAAGGAAATTGTAAGCATGGAATTAGCAGTGTGATTTAAGCTCTTAGCTGGATTCTCTTTATTCAAACTAAAAGAAATCTTGGAAGCTTGGGAGGAGGGTGAGATACACCTCTTTCCATGTGTCTGTGGAAACCATGTACAAATTTGATGCATGAGTCACTAGTACTAATCTCTGTGCTTCTGAGTTCCTTGAGGGATATCTTCCTTTCAGTCACACCCTTAGTCCTGTGGCTTCATGGAATCTTCACCACCTATTTGCACTGGACTTGCAGCTACATGAGAAAAGGACCTGGATGGAAGAACTGTGCTTATTATACTGAAAATAGACATCATCATAGCTATAGCTGTAAAAGAGCACATGACCATCCTTAAGGGCCTGGACTCTGGGGAAAATGTGGAAGGGTGGTACCATGGTCACTATCTCTAGCAGAGACATTCTAGAGTCATGGTTATTGCCACCTGCTCTTCAAAATTGGCAGAGCATTTACATGTTCTGATGTTATGCTAGAAGGAATGTTCTCTGGGGCAGCTAAGCTAGTATATTAAAAATAGAAGTTACAAACTTGACATGATGTCAACTGTTCAAAATTTCCTTAATGGGTATCAAAGTATTTAAAAGGGATGGCTAATTTTATATCGAGATTTTAGACAAAATGACAACCAAAGCACAAAAAAATTACTTTGGAATTGGATAGAAAATTATATTGTCAAATAGGAGTTTTGACCCAGGAAGAACTGTGATTCTGTGCCTAAGCAGTTAAATAAATAATTTTTTCTTTATTTCCTTCAGTTCTGAAATTTTAACACACAGAGAAGGCCAGTGTAATGCTTTTGAAAGTAACTGTACTTCAGACCAGAAGTATTTTTGCTGTGGTCTTCTTCTCTGAAAAACTGAAAAGCTGAGGATTAAAATAATTTAACTGAGAACAACCTAGGCCTTGTGATGGGTGATGAGTAGGGGGAGAATATTTTGCAGATTTCTTCCTTGCCTGGAATGATGAGGGGCTGGTAAACATGGTATTGAAGAGGGGATGATAGAAGGAAGTACCAAAGGTTATAATATAACAGGCCTGAGTGGAAAAACAAAATTTAGGAGTGTGAAGTGATTCTGTTAGAGATGTTTTGTTCATTTTTGAAAGACAGAGGATAAGAGGGGTTGCAGGGCAGATGGGGAGATTGTGTGTGATCCATGCACCCAGAACTCTTAAAAAATTGAGCAATTCAAAATAGAAGCAATTAAAAAATCCTACCTAAAAAATAAATAATCTGCATTGAGTATAATCTGTTTAGTGGGGTATGAATCCATGACCCTCAGGGAATATAATAAATCTGAATGGCGTCCATGAAACCTGATGTTGCATCTAAATCCCAGTCTAACTGACAGATATGTAAAATCTCACAAAGACAGACAGCTCCCCACTGGCTCTGCATCTGAGGAAGGTTCCTGTGCAATGTTTTAATTAAGGTTATTTATTTCTTTATTATGATGATTGCATTTTAATTGCTCATGAAGCACCCCAGGGGTGGAGGTGGAGGTGCCTTATAAATATTATATGTCAGCAAGTAAAGGGAAAATGTTGCCATTTTGGAAAATAAACTAGCAGCTCTATATTTTTGATGCAATCTAAGAATAAAAGCAGAAATGCTTCTTTAAACTCTCTCACAGCCTTTGAAGTAAATAACGTTGTGTTATCAGTCTTTTCCATTTAACACAGGCGACTGGCAGTGTAACTCATAGTCCACGTCACAGCCACATGAAAGCTTGTGCATCACCACTTACAGAACTCAGTGGGGCCTTCTGTATAAGGTCAGGGTAGGCATTTCCACTTCTAGTGGAAGCACTGCCTGAATAAATCTCTGCTAGGGGAGTAGGATGGGGAAAATAGCAAAATAAGGAAAAAATCCTGCCTTATGACAAATAATCCCTCTGTTGCTTCTTTTTCAGGTGTTGCTCAGGTCTGTGTTCTGTAAGTGGACAAGGTATAGATAGCTGGAGGTTAAATCCACATTGTAAAAAGGTATACTCAGTTTGTATGGCTTTATAGAAGTCTTAGGCTTTCTGTTTCTCATCTGAGGAATGGTTTTGAGACCAGCGAGAGCAACTGCTTGTTTATATTCCTATATCCCTCTCTTCACATGCACAGATTCTTGCAGTTACAAATTCTTGTTTGTGGTAGAAACTTGTGTTATGATACATTGCAAGTACTGGCATCCAGGTAAAGAGGTACTCTAGAAGTTGGGTGTTGTTTTTTTTAAATAGCCATTTTTGTGATTTAAATCTTGAATCATAAAAGGTTCTTGTACACAGAACTATTTCTTTTCTTTCTCTCTCAGCTTAATTTTCATCACTTAATTTATTAATTTAGAAAGTGATTTTTTTCATGATGCTTTTGATTTGGCCAAATTGAGCTTTTTGGTTTGCTTGCAACACAGAAAATTTTTCCCTACAGAAAAAAAACCCCAAACCCGAACCATTTCAGCAATCTTGAATAATTTGATACTATACAATAGTTAGAAATTTATTTGAGAATTTCATGTTTAAATATGCCCTTTAATTAGGAAGAGATTTCACTTTTTTTCACACAAAGACTTAAAGATATATCTCATTGGGTTTAAAAATTTTAGTACTGTCTATCAGGGGATACTTTTATTCAGCAGTAAACATAAGACTGTATGTTTAGCTCTCACTTTCTCCATCCCATACAATAAGGCACTGGGGCCTGATTAACAAATTGCAGTTTGTGTACTGTGGCAATAGGGCCTGAAGAGTACTGGTGCTTGTTACACCTCGTTGACCACCTAGAAAGTTCATTTAAGCAGTGGTATGGTCAGGAATTAGGTAGTTTTGCATCATCTTGTGGTGGCATAGTTCCGTGTAGTTTCTGTATGGATCAATATACTTTGGATTGATATTAATCCCCTCAGAAACTGGCTGCTTTATAGCTTTTTCTTTTTTCAGAGCTAATTTCTTTCTCTCAGATAATATAGAATTCTGCATGAGAAAAAGTCCAGTTGGATCCTTGCTACTAAAATAGTATCACTATTCATATGGCCACAGCTTGCTGTACATACATGGGTGGTCTTCATGTGCAGAAATTGAAACTACAGCTTCCAAAACATTCTTTATACCTTCTCTGTTTTTATTTTATCTACCTCTGCTTTATTTTGCTGGCAGTGCATCAGAAAGGATGTTCTACTCACCCTTTGAGAGTAAGGAATCTTCTCAGCCTCTAAAGAAAGTAAAAATACAGTGGTGAGGTATATTTTATTTGCTCTTTGCTGCACCTATGTGCCAAAAATCCATGCTAATTATTCAGTTGCCAGAAGTGCATGCACTGATGTCTTTTCCTTGGCCACTCACCATTACATGAAGTTGTAGAGCCATCTCTTCACCACTGGAAGTTCCTTTCTGTGTAGGTTCTGTACTTTGAAGGTTATAGGCTCAGGGTAGCAGAGACTTTGTAAATAATTTTTCTGTAACGCTGTGGCTATTCAGTCACTGCACATAAACAATTGGGGTATGAATTCTGACAAAAATTGTTCAGTTGTTCCCCATTTGTTTTCTTTGATGTCTTTTATCTGCTTCCCTTTTTGTCTTTATAGCCCCTCCGTTTCTTTCTGCCTCTTCCTCTGGTCTCTCTCCATCTTCCATTTCCTCCTACCAGTTCCATTTCCATCCCAAGCCAGTGATGTCCTATGCAGTGCCTGCAGTACTCAGCACATAGAGACATATATGAGCTAGCTTCAGACTAGCTCATTTTGGCACAGTTTCTGTTTTTGTCTAAAAGCCTAAATAGGTACCCAGCTCCTCACCAAATACTGCACAGGCAGTCACTGTGCTACTGTTGGTGTCTGAGCCTGTTCCTGGATGTGCAGGCACATTCACTGCATTTTAGATCCACCTTGAGTGCAATGCAGCAAAGGTTCAGTATGTTTACTGCCTTGTACTTTTCAGATGCTTAGTTATTGCTTACAGTAAAAAAGGCAGCCAACTTATTAAGGAGTCAGTGGCTTTAATCAGTTACTTATATGCAAGACCTGTTTACTCTGCAGGAAGCTCGTCTTAAACTCTGCAGGAATCATGGCATCTGCAAGGAAGGCCCTGACTATGTTTTTCTCAGTTTTCTGAGTAGTTAAAGTGTGTTGGAAGCATTGAAAGGGTACAACTAGAGAAAAATTTTAGGTATTTGAGTTTTTTATTGATTGATAATTTATGGAAATGGTTTCTGAACTTGAAAAAAATTAATTCACTAATTATTTTATATTTATGAGAGATTTAATTTTTTTCATCATCACCTCCCTTGCATCTCAAACTGAGCTTGTTATTAAAGCATCTTTATTCGATTTATTGGTTTGTGCGCCTGCATCATCAAAAGTTTCAACATCTCTTTGAGAAGAGTGTTCACTGGCATTCAGTCTTTGCTGAATAGACAAGGAGAAGACATTGCTTAGCAGTGGTCAAATCTACAGCAGACTGCATTAGTTTTAGTGGGAGTGGATGATGTGAGTGAAAAAGTCAACTAGTTAACCACTTTACTAATCTGAAATAAACTAACTCAAAGCAGTCAAGTACAGAGGTGATGCTTAAATGAATTTGTGCAATTAGTTTAGGTAATGGTGGCATCAACACAATATCCAGAGCACTGGCTTTACTCATGACTCTAGATGAAGAGTTCAAGATGCTCAGGGAAAAAAGCCTCAGTATTTTGGTAGGTCAGGACATTTCCCTTTACTCATGTTTACCCTTTTGCTGCAGTACACTGCATATAGAGCAGTATGACATTCCCTTGTTTATTAGCAAATTAGCAACCAAGGATGGCTTAGTTATGTTGAGAAACACATTTATTTCCCTTCCTGATCTTCCTGTTTCTACAGTATTGGAATAACTTAGGAATTTGGAGCAGGCAGGGGATATGGCAGCATAACAAATATATTGATTACTGAGCAACTGATAGTTTTTTTCCCAGGGAGACAGTTTTCCCAAAGGAGACAGTTTTTCCCAAGGAAGATTAGGTTTGTGTGATCTTAAGCTCTGTAGCAGACTGGGACACTGCCAAGTTCCCTAACACTGGTACCACTCGTTTGCTAGATGTGCCTGTCTCTGCTTTGATGGAAGTGCTTTCTCTCTTTTGGCTTAGCCACTGTCCTGCTCAGGTTTTTCTGCAGCAGAGTCAGGATATTATACAACTATATTTTTGTTAATTACTGTAATGATTTCATTACCCTGGTAGTAGATCTATTTCATATTGGAATTCAAGTAAAATGTCTTGTAATGTATTAGAAGTGCCATGGTAAATTTTATACGCTCCAAGTGCATTTAGCAAATGATGATACCATCCGACTTTAATTAGAAAGACCTTGAAGGGTCAGGTGCATAAGACACATATATATGCTCAAGGTGGAAATTCTTTTAAAAAACAAATTTAACTCACTTTAACAGCAGGTCGACTCCGAAGGAATAGAAAAGGCATATTCTGTAAGTAGAATGAGTGTAGAACATATCTGATTCTTTGTTCTTCTTTGAGATTTTGTAAAATCCATCTGCAGCCATCCACTGAGTGCTCTGAGCACTCTATGTGATGGATTAAGAATTACAATATATGCTTTGACAAAACTTATTACAAATGTGTCTCCATTTTCAGACAACTTTGTGGAAAGCTACAGAAAAGAAGGAGAAAAATACAGCTGGGAGAAAATTGGTCCATTTAGTGTCTAGGAAGTAACTAACTCCTCAGAGCTACCATGATCCTGTTGAAATAGGGCCACCATTATAACTGAAATACTCATGAAGTAAGGTCAAGGCCTGTGTATGTTTTGAGGGAAAAGGATTGTTGCAAACAAATTAATTAGAAAAACAATTCAGAAAATGCTCAGTATAATTTGGTGTCTGTCTGGCAGACTTTTTTTTTAAAGATCGTCTGCGGCCTGATAGACTATTAGGTTTAAGCTTTTTCCATAAGTTACACTGAATTACCTACTTCATGTGTACCTACTACACTTTCAAGTGTATCTTTAAGCTGAGAAATCTTTGTTCTTGATTTTCGATCATAATACTTGAAACATTAAGAAATACTTTAAATCTTTATAGATACAAATACCTAGTCTTCAGCTTTCGCACTTCAAACATAGGATGACTGTTAATAGAAACAAATTTTGCAAGTGCCAGAACAGCTTTATGTCTTGGACACACATTTCACTTCCTTCAATTAAGTGCTACATTTAAATCCTCTAAAGTCCATTTTCTTTCATCCATTTTCGTAGCGTGCGAACATGATTTTTTTTAAAAACAAACAGAATCTATTTTAGTTCAATACATCAAGGTTATTTTGGGCTAGCCTTCCTTTTGTCTAGTTTTTCTTTGTGTGTGCTTGCCATTGTCCTATTTTTGTAATGTCTCTACAAAAGACACTATTCTGTTTATACAGTCTTTCAAGTCTCTGCACTGATATAACTGATATAAGCCTTCTCTTACTTAGATTCTAGCTCCCAAAGCTACAAGTTTTTCATTCTCTGTATGTTTTGTGCTGCAAATTCAGCCATATATATGATACACATATTAAAGAAAGATGGGGGGAAGGAAGAGTTTGTACTCATTAATAATGGCACTTGATGATCTGAAATGTCTTTTCCAGCCTAAATTATTCTATGATTCTACTCACAAGTTTTCATTCCAGGGTTCATGGAGATCTATTTGCTAATCAATTGTGTTTATGACACAATTCATATTACACAAAAAAACGTATGAGTCTGCCAGGATCCAGATGTGTTCATTTCTAAACATTTGATAAGTAGATGCCACACATACCCAAGTCCTAATGAAGTAATGCCAGTCGGTGGGATTAACAGTGACTGAAGAATGCCAGCTACTCACTAACTCTCAAGCATTCTGTAGAAAACCAGACATGAATATGTTTCCGTAAAGTGTTCATTTCTTCACACTGTGCTGTTTCTCCAAGTAGAAAAACATTTCTTGGCTGGAAAAATGAGATAATTTTGAGTTTTCCAATTCTTCGTTCCAGAGAAGTCAAATACTTAAAATATCTTGTGCATCATCTTGTCATCTATATTTTCATAAACCTGAATGTATAATTTTATTTCCAGATGAATTTGGCTGTAATTCTCTTTCAGTGTTTCACAAGTATTTTATTTAGCAGGCTTTGCTGAAAAACACTGTCAGTGAAAAAAAACCTGCGTATCTTTATTTAGCCTTTTTTTTAGGTGAGGTCACATTTCACTAATTAAACTAAAGACTGCCAACTGAAGATCTAGTTGAGATTTCTTGAAAGGTATGACAGTGAAGCTTGTTTGAAGTCTTGTCTTTTCCAGCACTCCTTGCTTCTGCATTGCAATTTCCTTTGGGGAAACCAGATTTCTTTGAGACAGATGGGTTGTTTTTTCTTATTGTGCAGTTGGCTTGGGGGTATTTTCAGTTTCTGTCTGTAAACCCAGCTGTGTGAGACTGTCATTTTCATTTTCTGATGTTGGACTAATCTGGAGGAGTTTTGCTTATTATGATTTGTGTTGAATCCTCCCAGTATCTGTGTTCCAAAAATAAAATTTCTGAAAGTAAACTTATGGTTACTATATACTTAGACCTACTATAACAGACTGTGGAAGTTCTTTACTTGATTTCTACTGTTCTCACTTGCTTTCAAATACAGAGATTTCATCTAAAACACTGAAAAGTAAAGTAACTGTTGTAATTGAGATATATTGTCTTTCTGAGACATGATAAAGTGGTAGAAATATACTTAAAGTTACTGATTTATATTAGCCATCACAGAATTGATATTTAATAACAAAACTGTATCTCCTTGAATGCTGAAAACATTAGCTATATTTTTAATTGTGAAACAATAGTTCAATATTTGCCCGCTTTTTGAATTCAATGTAACTTGGCCACATGGTTATATATTCTTCCAAAAAGCAAAGATACAGCTATAGATACATGTCTTCATGGAAGTTTAGAAATGTAGCCACATGTATGGCACACTGTTAACAATTTTTTTAAATTTCTATAAGCAACCCTGAAGATTTCGGCCTATATGTTCTATAATATTTATTAGTGTCACTATTTTAAAAGTAATATATGACTATATTCAGAACACAGTCTTTTTCTATCTTTGTAATGAGAAAAGTACAATCTCTGTATCTGAAATAACAGCAGCTTTGCCTCCCATAACTGTGGGTAAGAAGATGACATTGAAGATTGTAATAATTTTGGCAGAAGCCATTCTGTTGAGCAACATCACAGTGTATGGAAATGCTACATGCTGTTATGTGGTGGTGTTAATTGGCATATAACAGTGAATGCATTATAAACCTCTTACATTCTTTTTAAGTACAGTCATGCTATGTGTTTAGTGGTGGATGTATTCAGAAGTTTAAATAGACAAGCTTTGACGAAGTTCAAAGTGGTTTTGGTTTGAACCACATCTAAGAATGATGTGTAATTTACCTGAATTAAATTAGCAACGAAGAAAATAGCTTTTTATCCTGCCTTCATTGAAAATCCTGTTAGAATTATTTTTGTAGCATTTGTACAGGGTTGTTTTGGGAGAAAGAGAGAAGCATGCTAACAAGTAAAGATGATTATTTTGTTGTTCACTTCCACGTATTGCTTTTTGGAGTCATACTGGTGTTGATCCTTTTCATTCTTTGTGGCTCTTCTGCCATGTAGGGTTGGTCTTCATATTGTGCCGAACGGATCACAGTGTGACTTCATACTGTATGTTGCTCTGTAGATTGACTTTTCATAACTCTGCTTTTTATTACAGAAAAATATTATTAGTAGAAGCCATGTGTCCTGCATAGCTTTACTATATTGTTATACAGCATGCTAATGCCAGAAGCAAGGCCTTGATGGAATTACTATAAATAAGACCTTATGCTTATACAAGCATTTCTGAAGCTCCAACGGTGGGGACTGCTTAATTCCATCAGTCATCAATCAGTTTCAAAATCTATTATGTGCAAAATATACGTAATGAAGGATTTAAAAAAAAAATTTACAGGAAGTCTGTGTGTGTGTAAAGAAATAATTCTTGTTACAGTTTGTTGTATAAAGCAGTTCTCCTTCCATTCAGTGTAAATGAAGGAGCAGTTAATTCCGTTTTGTTCAGCCGTAGCAAAAATAGTAGAAGCTGAACACAGACCTGTGTAAGAATGAGCAGAAACCATTTAGGATAAAGCCTTTTCTTGGGAAATGATAAAACGTATGAAGGAACTAGGGCTGACTGGAGAAAGGAGAGAATGAAAAAGAAATGCAGAGGAAGCAAAAGCAAGGAAGCCAAAGTCACAATGGCCTTTGAAAAATTAAGGGAGAGGCAGTCCTTGGTTGAGTACTGACTGCAGTAAGGCAGGGAATTACTAGGGTTCAGGGAAACAGGAGTTTGTACTCCTCTTGTATATAAATGAGGTTGACACTAAAGGCACTTTTGCTTCCATTATCAGGTTTTCCTCTCCAAGGAACTAATTTCAAATCTGCCAATTGCTGGTGACCAGGTAGGTATTCCAAGACAGTCTTCTACTAGTAGACCAGCTGATCTGGTCATGAAGAATAGTAAGGTATAAGAAGGCATTGAAAAATTACATGCAAAGATATATCGGAAATATGTGTAATTACTTGGCTTGCTTCCAGGATTTGCTGCTTAGACTGGGGAGTCAAAAGGATCATTTGGATGATCTAACTGTTCCTACTGCAGAGCTCAGATAATAAATCTGCAATTAGTAATTCACTCACTAAGTCCATTTAGGAGACCAGCTATTTTGTAGTTGAAACTTGTAATGGCAGGGAATTTTCCATACTCTCAAGGCTTCTCTTCACCTAATCAGTAAGCGAGGGGTGGGGAAAACAACCCAGTCTTTATTTTCTAGCCTCATTTTTCAGCTGTCAGAACAAGCTACAGTTTTCTCTTATAAACTGAAAAATGCTGACAGTATAAATGGATGGATCATATTCGCTACTCTTGTAAATGCAAGCAATTCCATTGAAATTAATATAGTGCCATCAAAATTGCCTGGAAGTATCATTATAGACCTAAGGTTTTGGTATGCAATTTGGAAATATGATATTACCATTGGGTTCATGTAGATGATCAATTTTATTTGCAACTCTTCCAACTCTTTGCCACCTCATTCCTGTAATTGCAACTGAATCTGTCTATAAAATATTTATATGGTTAAGAAGGTAATTTACCAGCTTGTGGAAAGCTTATTGTAGGAAAACTAGCTAAAGTTGAGGGAAGTCTTTATTTTTCATCCTACCCTAGTCAACATTCAGAATTACAATAACTCAAAAAATAATGATACTAGAAGAAGTCTGAGACAATCTATGATTGATAGTAAAAACATGGTTACAGTAGTACCAGTTTCTCACAGAAACATACTGAAAATATGTTCCAGCTTAGCCTTTCAAGTCAGCTTTCTTGTCATCCACACAGATAACTTGACTGTTTTCCTTCTGAGCTCATCCTGACATTTTTTTTCCCCAGCAAACAAAGTAGTAAAGCTACTGAAAGTTCTCTTTGGCCTCATACAGATCAAATTTACTCTGTAAGTTTCAACATAATAGAAGTTCAGGAGACCATTCTTTTCCAGTGTTATACTAGCCTAGAGGAAAGCACAAACACTTTGGCTAGCCAGGTTGCTAGCTAAGTAAATGAGTATTGAGATGCCTCTTGGGAAATCTTAAAGCTGTAATATCGAAGACGAAGAGGCTGACTTGTCAAAATACATGGGACATATAAATCAAATAATGAAGACATAAACCAAAATGCAAACTGTACTTCAGTAATGTGGTGTTTTCACTTCTCTCCAAACTACTGCTTTACTTTTTCGCCTCTTCAAGTTACCATTTCAGAAATACTTCAGATAAAATAATTTGACAAAAGATGCCCAGAAGCAAATGCTTGTAAAGAAGAAAGAAATCAACAGGTACTGCTTATGTGGCATCTACGACTTTCAGAGGCAGCTTCCCGTAGATGCTGTTTCTGCCCTAACAATAGAATAAGGACAGTTTCATCACAGTGACTACTGTCTTTGTTTACAGTCTCTTTTGTTCATATGAACTTCAGTTCTTATGTTTACTATTTTGTTCATATTTGCTTTTGTTCATTTTTTTGTGAAGTAAATCCTTTTGATTAGCGTAGAAGTGATTAGAGCCCTCAGCTGTAAATTGTCAGAAATCCGTAATTGCAATAGATGAGACTTTGTGCATAATCTGTCCAACAAACTTTTCTTATTGTAATTTTTATGTTTGGGGATTTTTAAAATCCAATATTGATAAAATTAACATGAGTCTGACACTTGTTGCTTATTTTTCCTCATAAAACAGATCAACTACCCATATGTCTACATAAGAGAGAAATATTGTATGAACTGTGAGCCTGTATCCAGACAGGAAAATAAGCATTTATTTTCATCTTCAGTGTGTGCAAACATGTCTGGAGTTGAAACAGACACAGAAGAAAAGAGACAGTGACTAAGTAATTCCTGTCTTTCTATTGTTATGATTTAGACAGCTTGGTCAGCAGTCAAGACAAATAAATTCCGGAAGGGAATTACAATCAATACACCCATGTTCTCCTATTCGACCCAAAACAACATGAAACACTTACTTCCAAGATATATGTCCAGAAATTATGGGTAATAGGAAACAAGAACCTTAGTGAAAAAGTCGACATGAGAATAACTAGCCGCGTCAACTTTTTCATTTCAAAAGTTAATTTTATTTAAGAGCTGCACTGGTTGTGATCTGATGCAATTCAGTTGTTTTCTTTGGAAGGAATTAAGTAGAAATTTTTTACAGCTTTCTTTAGGTGACATGAAAATATTTCATGAGAGAAAATGACCAATTTTTAGTTAACTTAGTCTTCTGAGGCTTTACTCTCTGGTGGTGTAGTTTCTTAAGGGTACCTCGAAAAGTGACTAAAGGAAATTTCACACTTGGGTGGAAGTTTCTTACTGACTTAGAAACATGCTACAGTGCACACTGAAACATGCTTTATTTCCTATAATGTGTTGCTGTGCCTAGAAAAAAGATGCCAATTGCATGAGAAGTGGCTTGTGGGACAGGATGTGCTGACCAAGGTAATAGAGAAGTTGCAGTTCCTGATTATTTACTGGTTAAACATGGTTAGTTTTTAAAGTTTTGCCAGACTATGCTTTTATAATATCTTGTAGCACTCGTTAGTTTTGTGTGTATATAAATAAAGTATTTAAAATATTGTTAAGTGCATGCTACTTGTTCTGACATTGTGGGGCATACTAATTGGGCCTTTTTTGAACACTTGATAACTTAGTATACTGCTTTTGGAAGAATTATGTCTGAATGTCATGGTTTTTGACTATCCAAACAGGTGACCTTACCCAAATATCCAAAGGTGTTAGATTCTGCAGAACTAGGAGTGAGCATGAAATAAAGACTTTCATTCTAAGGTCTGAGGAATGGACTCCATATTTTTTGATGTCTAAGGCCTGAGAGATAACCTGGAAGATCTGATGAAATTCCTTCTTGTCTTCTTTTCTGTTTTTCTGGCATAGACTTTTATTTTTCTCTGTCTCTATTTTTATTTTCTATTGAGGTTCTTATTGTTAAAAAAGGTTCTAGGACAGTCTCTACCTGTCTCCGAGGCATAGTCATATTTTTTCTTTATTCTATTTCTACTGCATTGTTCTTTTGGGGGGATGAAATTATACACTTGTGTGTAATACTGAAAGTGCCGATGCACTAGTGATATAGATATTAATGTTATAGCTTTAATAGTATTCTGTATTTCCTTCTTAATGCAACTTATATGTTATCATGATTTTTAGGTACTGGCTGAATATTGAGCTAATGTTTTTATTCAGTTCTCCTTGATGACTCCTTCATTTTTTTTCTTTTTCCACTGGGATCTTATAACTAATTCAGAAGTTATCAGTGCATATGAGTAGTTTAAATTGTTCTTTTCAATGTGCACTACCTTGCACTTTTCTGCATTCAATTTAATATGATCGTCATAACATCCAATTGCTCTGTTATAATAGGTCCTTGTGGGGCTCTTCAGAATCACTAGCTCAAAGGTTCCTGAGCATTTTATCCTGCTGCCTGTTCTGTCAATAGAGTGAAATGCAACACTTTAGCAGGAGTTAGGAGATCAATATGCAACCCCAATGGGAAAGTCTTATGCAAGCTAATAGAAATAAAATCAGTTGGTCTCCACATACATTATTATTATGAAAAAAACATTTCTCTTATTAAAAGATGACCTTTTTTCATATGGGTTTTTAAATTATGCCTAATATAACCCTTTATTTTTAGATGAACTTTAGTTGACAATTCAGAAGGCTAAGACACTATGGAAAATTGATATTTTTCTAAATGACATTGCAAAAATCTCTTCCAATAAGAGTATAGTCACAATCAGCACTAGAATATAATGATGTATTTGAATAACAATATGTACTCTCAAGGAGAAAATAAATGAGAAAATATTCACGAATTTTAGAAAGAGCCTTCTAATAGGCCCTATAAATAGAAACAGATACAAAATATTTGTAGAATATGATAGTATTTAATGATTTCTGGCTTGATGGATGCCATTTCAATCTTGATTCATTTGGATGATATGTGTACCCCTGCATTTGAAACATCTTTAGTACAATATCAAACGTCTTATTGCTCTGGGCATTTGATGGTTTTCTAACTATAGTTAGAAAAGATGACCTTTTAAAATTTTACTTACTTGCACTTATTTGGCAATGTTTCTGCTCTCACTAAGCTTTTAATTAATGATACAAAAATACTCTGTTTTGAATTAAACAATTTTCCAAGGTGTTTGGGTTTTTTTCCCCAGGCAAATGTTTGGTTTCCATTCTAAATTGAATCTGTTCTCTTTTTGTTTCCTTTTTTTGTTCTTGCTTATCCCACGTTCCAATCTGTTTGTTGATTGATTCAGGAGAATCTTGAAAACTTTTTAAACAATCCCTTTATGAAATACCAGTTTTAAGCTAAGATTCCAGTCAATTTACTTCTTCCCATGCAAGGCTATCTATAGTTTAATAAGTTATCATCAGTAAACCACTTGGCATTAATGGACTTGGGGTCACAGGGAGCTACATGTGTCAGCAAGGCTGTTGGTACTCTTTCCCTACTTGTGCATCCAGGATTAGATTAGTAATTAAATTTTATACTTGAATTTAGTAATATTTTCTTGACTTAATTATACATAAAATCAAATCTCAAAGGTTTTTTGTCTATGGAGTCGTGAACCTCCCATCACATCCATATTTATCACTTGCACAAGAAGATTAGGTTCAAATGCTTGTGTGGTACGTGTCGCATATGTAAAAAGGAATAGGAGAAGCTAGAAATTAAATCAAAATGGTGTTAATTGCTAATAAATGCAGGATGCACAGCTGGAATGAAATTTTGTCGTTGTAGGTAGAGCCAAGATTCATGGGTTTTAGATGTTTAAGGGTATCTGCAAATGGTTGCCTTTATATATTCTTTCTAATGTCAGTGTTTCAAAATGTGGAGTAAGAAAACAAGAAATTCAGATTGATGCCCTGTCCTCCCTACCCTCACTCTGGAGACAGCAATAACATGAAGCTATTGCAGAACACAGCATTAGACAGAATCTTGCTGTTCATATAAGCTATTCATTTGCTTCAAATATATGCGAGGAATTTTACTTGGAAAGATTCTTTCTTACTCCAAATGCTGGCTATTCCCTTACAAATAATATCAAGATGTAGACTGAGAACAATATCACATTTCAGGCTCTCAGGAATACGAGGATTTCACAGAGCACAAATACACTCTCTCTCAAAAATCCATGCAAGATGCTAGTCACTTCTTTCAGTAAAATAACTGTCTACTTTCCCATTGTAAACAAAGCACCAAGCCGTATTTCACAAGTGCAAAATAGATGGAAATATTTTTCTTTACTATTTTAAATAAAAGCCCCATGAGAGCTCCATTCTGTCTTTCATGATTAAAACATTTCTACAGAGGGAGTTAGAGATTGAAATCTATTCATTATGGAAACTATTTTCATGTTGTTGGAGCTTTTATGAAAGATTCCAAGTTTCCACACCATTTATTAGGCAATAACCTCACAAGAGAGAAACCCCAGGAATATTTTAGATTAGAGGAAATCTAATAAGGACTTTGAGAACTGGGGTGAACAGAGTTTGAAAATATTTTTTAAAAATCTAATCATGGCTTTAGAAACAGGAAATAATCCCCCTGCTCCACCCTCCCATACTATCCACTTGGACAAAAGTCGTATCTTGGCAATTAAATACAAATTATTATGAGTCATATGGTGCCTTTCCATTTGGTAACGGCAAACAACAAGGATGTTGGAGCAATAGTCATTAAAAGGATTCACTGAACTGGAAAATGCGTTTTTGACTATAAACTCCAAATCATTTAAAACCTATGGAGATATGATGATGGGCTTTGCTGGCTTTTTATGGAGAGACATCTAAAACTGTCATCTGTTTAGCAGTAGTTTTGCTGGAAAATACAGCAACTGAGCAATGTAAAAACATCCAAGGGGAAAAGGAGATAAAAGTGTGGCTTATTTTGCATTTAATTGCTCTGTAAAAAGGTCAAATGTAGACCTGTGACCCACTGGGCGAGAAGCCCACCTCCTTTTCCAGGGGAAAGGGGTGAATTTTTCTTTCTGTTGCTAACGTACCAAAATCCAGAAGGGTAGCTGTGCTTTTCTTTTTCATTTTGTCAAGAAGTTTCTCACTCATTTTTTGGGGGTTTGGACAGACGGTTGGGGGCTTATTTGTTTGTTTGCTTGTTTGAGGTTTTTTGTTGTGGGTTTCTGGCTTTTGGGTTTTTTATATACTCTGACTTTAAATATTAGAGAAGAAAAGAACTGGAAACCTTTTGTGGCCAGAACCAATGCAGGATAGGACTACTATTTTGACCATTATAATGCCCTTTAGTCCAAGTCCTAGTATGCTTGTGAAACCTGTCACCTGTAAGTGATTTTTTGAGGATAGACAGCTGTCTAGGTGAAGCTAGGAAAAGACAATGTAATTCCCTGAAATTGTTCAAGGTACTGAAGAGGGCAATACCCTTAATACATAGTTAATACACCATCCTCAGCTGTGTTAGTATAGCTGCATTATGCAAGCAGGCACTACATTTCTTTCTTAATTTTATTTGTTCTGTTTACTCTATTTTTCTAAAATATCACAATTTCCTTTAGCTCAGCAGTTGTTTTCTGAGAGAGCTACCACCAATAATTCTTAAACAGAATGCAAATCATACACACAGCATAGAAAAAATTGGCTTGAGTCTATGTCCCACATAGTTGTTTTTGTTTTTATTTCATTTAATTATTTTATTTTATTCTAATAGGATCATAGAATATTCTGAATTGGAATGGATCCACAAAGATCATCATAGTCCAACTCCTAGCCCTGCACAGAACAGCTCCAAGATTCACACCATGTGCCTGAGAGCATTGTCTAAACACTTCTGGAACTCTGTCAGGCTTGGTGCTGTGACCACTTCCAAGGGGAGACTGTTTGAGTGCCCTAACACCCTCTGGGAGAAGAACCTTTCTCTGATATCCAACCTAAACCTCCCCTGACACAACTTCAGACCATTCGCCCAGGTCCTGTCACTGGTCCCCAGACAGAAGAGATCAGTGCCTGCTTCTCTGCTTACCCTTGTGAGGATGTTGTAACTGCAATGAGGTCTCCCCTGAGCCTCCTCTTCTCCAGGCTGAACAGACCAAGTGATCTCAGCCACTCCTCATGTGGCTTCCCCTCCAGACCTTTCACCATCTTTGTAGCCATCCTTTAGATGTTTTTTATTACTATTTTATTTTATTTTAATTTAATGTTATTTGAGACAGTTACTGTTTAAAGGCTTACAGTTTTCAAGTACTCGATAAGAAAGCTCAAGCACTTCTTGAATCTATTGCCGTTGGCTTTACCTCTTGGAGTTGCTAACCTATATTCATTTGCATTTATTTTTAGCATGTGGTCAGAAAAATCTCTGAAAAATAATTTTGAAAAGGTTAATGTGTACATGTGAGAGTGTATATGTGTTTGTGTGCGTGTGAGTATATGATGGATTATTATTAATCATACAATTTCACTTCTGTGATATTTTTCAAAGCCTTTGCAGGCAGGAGCTTCTTTTCTGTTAGTATCTACCTCCTCTGGATGCTTTTATCCTTATTACAGTTTCCCATAAGCAATATATTTCAGAGTCATCTGAAAAATTTAATGTGTGGTAAAAAGATTCAGCATTTGCTGAGGCTTAGCTCCATGGCCAGAAGGCTGCAGCCACCCAGCATAAGGCAGCACCGTGCAGGGAGATCAAATACTAGAAATTATATGTGTTCACCTAAAGGAAGAGCTGTGCTAATTGCCATTGCTGAGACAACATCTACAGCATAAGATCAATAAAAATGTCAATTGAAACTCCTGGAAAATTAATCCAATCAGGAGCATGCCATTAGCAGCCAGAGTCCCCCTTCTTCTGTAACCGGGACGTCCCTGGAACTGATCAGTTATTAGGCAAATTGGCAATCTGTTTCTTCATAAGACATAACAGTGCAAGGCAGACTGAAAGACACTAAAGAAATCTCTTCTTTCACTGTGTATCAATGGGTGCCATAGAAATCATACTTCTTACTTCAGTATTTCCTAGCACTATATTTTATAGCATTGTTTACTTGCCTCTCACCATACTTTTTTTTCTTTCCCATTGCAAAAGCCTCAGACCTGTAGTAAAATTACTTACGCTCTGTTTTGAAAAATAATATAAATAATACTTCAGAAAAGGGGAATAATTTACTTTGAAGGCTTTTTGATATTAATCAGGGGTGTATCAGCTAGTTTACCCCTTTCCAGACACAATTCCTTATCATATATAATGGCTGCAACTGGTGTTGCAACCATTTGAATTATATATTGCTTTTATTTTTTCCCTGGAAAAACTATACTCCATGCTCTGGGAGAGTCCATGAACTGAAGGTATGTTCACTGCAGGGGACAGACATAGCTGGATGCACAACAGGATGGTCATTAATTTAAAGTATCAAATTAAGATTTGTGAAAGTATAATTTTGACTTGGATCTAGACCAATGTAAGTTCACTGAACTGAATGGAGTTACTAGATATTCATGACAATGAAGAAGAGAAAAAAAAAACAGGAAAAGAAAGGGAAGAGAGAATGAACAAAGAAAGGATGAAAAAATAATAAAAAAAGAGAGTAAAGGAGGACTGGAAGACTTTTGAAACAGATTTTGAAATTGTTAATAGGGCCTAGGTAGAGAGCATGCATAGACAAATTATAAGGAGGAGGTCATTAAACACAGTGGACTTCTAGGAATTTGTAAATGCAGAAATAAAAACCAAGCTAAATTGTAAAATGTATAACAAGTTTCACAGTGCTCCTTACTGTCAAATCTTTTGAGCCCAGGATACAACTCAGCTGCTCAATTACTCAAATTACTCAAAATATTACTCCAAAGTTGGTAACAAGACTGAGAAAATGTAGTCACAAATAAATGGAAAGAAAAGCCAAAGCTTAAAAAGAAGGTTTTGTTACAAAACCCTTTCGTTCTGAAAGCTGTCAGAGGCCGAGGTGAGCTGGAAATAGCTCAAAATAATAAAAATTATGCTCTTCATAATTAAGAATTAAAACTTTGCACCTTCTTCTTCAAGGAACACATAGAATGGTTCTAAATAGGTAATTTGTTTCACATTAAGTCAACAAGCACCCTTCTGACTAGCGTTGTCCCCCTTGGCAACAGTAGGTGTAAAAATGAGGAGCCCTGATTGCAATTCCTTTGTAGATCCTTTGTAGATCCTTTGTAGATCCATGGTAAGTTTCCCTGAATGTTCTAAGTCAGAGACTGCTTCTTTCCTGAACCCCTGATTCTGCTCTTGCTCTTCCCAGTGGGGTATACAGAGATTTTTGTCAAGTCACTATGAATTTTCTAACTGGAACCAGATTCATAGCACACAGTGCAGTGCTTAAAAGGATGGAATATTTGATTCTTAGAATGGTGTGTTATTGAACAATTGCATTACTTGGGAACATCAATACTACACTTTTAAAGTCTCTAGTTTCCTAAGTCCTTCTGAAATGGGAACAATCTGTTTATAAGACATGGGCTTCATCAAGAGAAATGACTCTTTGTAAAGTTGTTTCCTAGATATCAGCATCTTCCCTGCGGCAGCTTAATTACAGAATAGCATTCTTAGTTACAACTAATTTCTTATTTAAGAATGAGGACACAGAATAAAGTCACAACAAAGTAAAGACATCTGGCTCATTTTGTTCTCAAGGGACAAAAATTCAAAGCTTAACTAATAAACTTTATTAGAATTTTCTATTCTCTTGCTAGAAAGAACTGCAAATAATGAATTGGAAAGTAGTGTGTGTGCTGGTGAGTTGTCTCCATAGAACACATCACATTTAAATATATGGTCTTTAAGCAAGATGAGCTCTCACTATGAGCTGCATTATAATGCCTTACGTGGTAGATGGACAGAAAAGCCAGAAGTTAAGTTAGAGTTTTCTCATGGAAGAGAAGAATTTGAAAATGTGCTCAATGCCCTCATCCTCTAAACTGGTGAATACTTTCATGTCTTCCTGGAGATCTAGTCTGCACTCTGAGCTATGAATTCAGTTCCAGTTAGAAAACTGATAGTGACTTCTGAAAAATCTTTGTGTGCTCCACTGAGAAGAGGAAGAGCAGAATTAGTGGTTCAAGATGGAAGCAGTCTCTGACCTAGAACATTCAGGGAAAATTACCATGGAAGCAGCTAAGGATCTACAAAGGAATTGCATTCAGGGCTCCTGGCTTTTACAGTATGTCCATCCCATGGTTAGTTACCTCTCTTTGGTAGGGTTAATCAGAGTCTGTTGTAATTTTCCATTGACATCTCTGAGTCTTCTCAGACACTTCAATTAATAGACTTTGTCCTCTTGATCATAATGGGCTTAAAGCCAGGTCCTTTGTTTTTCTGAATTTATGTTTTCAAGCAGGAGCCAGAGAGGCAGATCTGTCATCATTAATCTGCATTAGATGGAGAACTTTCTATGTTCTATGAAGAACTTTTTCCTTCCTCTTTGGGTACCTTGTAATCATGGGTGATGCAGATCTCAGAATACTGGGTTATGGTAATTGATGTTTTAAGTCCTAGTTGCAAAGCAGACACTAAAGAGGAATGACACCTAAGTAAAATTGGGCCAAAAATCCCAATAGAAAATAAGTGTACAGTAAAGGTTTCAAATGGAATACTTGCGATTAGATATATAGGTTTTCTTCCATTTAATGATATAATTCTGAAATCCAAATATGTCCAAATGAACTCCAGACATATACTTTCAGGTACCGTAAGTTAGGAATTCTGTATCTGAATTCTGCAACAGAGCCCATTTCTAGAACTGAGCATGATCACCTCTCTGTTGCCTTTCTGAGTGCTTAGAAACTTACCCTCCAGGCATTAATTGTTGATATTCTGAAGGTTTTTTATGCACCACTGTATCTAGTGGCACCACATATAATGGTATGCTATTTTCTGTCAGAACTTGGGTGGTCTCAAAATAGTAGAATCATATAATATTTTTTGTTAAAAGGGCTCTGGGAGGGCATCTGGTCCAATATGTCCCATGCCAACAGTTTTCTTAAAGAGAGGGGTGACTTACTAACAGAAAAGGTCTTGTGTGGAAAACAGTTTATATACACAATTTGGGTACAGTCCTCAAGAAAAGAAGTATTTTATAACAGTAGATTTAGAATTTTTACAGAAAATGAAATTTATTTCAAGTGAACATGTTCACAGTATCCTGAGAAAAGTGACTTTCTACTCCCATTCAAAATTTCATTGGTTTTTATCAATGTATGATACTGGATTTCAAGTGTTATAAAAATAACTAGTAAGTCTGGCAGACAAACCCATCTTGTGAGTATATATGAAAGAGATCCCTAATTTCAGTACTGTTTTGCAGATCTAAAGATCACCTGGGGATATTGCATTTTATTCTAGGTGGGTTATGAGGTTTTTACCTTTCTATCCTGCCTGTCTAAATTACATATTAGGATAAGAAAGAGATGATCTCTTCTTTTTCTCCTCAGTAAAACCTATCATAAAATGAGTTTTGCATGTATGAAATGTTCTCACATGAATATTTTAAGCCTAAGAAAATTACTGTAAAACACTGGTTAAGCAACAGGGATTCAAAACGTGTTTGACTGTAATTTGTAATGATTGATTCATAAAAAAATTGACAAACATTTCTGAAAATTCCAGAGTTGCCCCTACATTGATAATTTTTCTGTCTGAATTTGCAAAGTGTAATTTCTTTTAGAGTCTTTTCATGGAGAGGGGGAAGTGATTTCTGATATAATTTTAGGGGAATGATATCAGAAAGTCATTAACTAGCATTTAGAGCCATGATTCAGACTACAACTCTATAATCTCAAAATTTAATATGGTTTTAATTAAGGTTTTAATTTCAGAACACACATAATTTCTTCTTGCAAATTATCCATTATTAGTGAATCATTCTTTAAATGGTATGCATTATTAATCCTGATTTTTGAGAACAGGTGATCTTGACTTTCTGGCTGCAAGCTTTTCACCCTCCATCATATTTGCTTATTCCTGCGGGATGCTGAGAACCCTCGGCTCCCTCTGTCTTTCACACAACTGAGCTCTGAGTGTACTTAGATTCTTTGATTAAAAGTTTGTTCCTTCGTTTGCTTTGTGCTCCCAAAGGCTTTTCTTCCAGGCAGCTCACATTCATTAAAGACTCTGTGGAAAACACAAGGGACAAACTTAATTGAGCAGTGCCAGTCCAGAATAGCAATGCACGTTCAGTGAGAACAGGGTGCAAGACAGGAGGCATCTTGGGAATTGTAAACCATCACCAGGGCCCTCAGAGGCAGCTGCATTTGCTGGAGATAGCAGAGCCTATCAGGGGATATTGCATCTCTCTTTGTAGAAACAGTGATTTTAAAGGTTACTGTGTATCTTTACCCACTACAAAATATCCCACTACTCTTGAACTATATACAGTATACAGTGTAGTCTTCAATCCATTACTTATTTTGGATAGTTTGGGTTTTTTTCTGTTATAACCGAGATGGGCTTTGGTCCTGTTTCTACTGAGGTATACCAAGTTCTGCCATCCACTTAGGCAAAGGGAAAACTGGATTAAAAAATCCTTAACTGTGTACTGTGTACTCAATACATATACTGTATTGGGTAGCATATGTACTATCTAGTGCAATAACTACCTCATTGATAACTAGCAAGAATCTTTACATGTAAATTAGAAATGAAGTATAATGCAATTATTCATCTCTGATCTAAAATATTTACACTCTTAATTGAAATAGAACTACAAATGTGATTTGCAAAAACCTATCATAAATACTACTTAATTAAAAAAAGAAACCAAACACAAAAATAAGAAGATAAGCAGATATCCTAATAAGGTGATTCAGCAAAGAATGTTTGATCTTGGTGAAACAAAATCTGCATCTATTGCCCACATGACTTTAAGGAACTACAGAATTAGGATATTTAGTTCTAAATGTAACTTTTATTAAAGTTCTCTGTTTTTCCTTGAGGGCTGGAGTTTCTTCTCTGTGGCAAAACACCATTGAATATGATATATATTATAAAAATACTTGTTCTAAGTAATTACAGTAGAAACTGCAAAGCCTGTTTTTAATCAACATACAAATACCTTTAAAATAAGCACAGTGTACATAAAATAGGAAATTAGACATCTCTGTGTAAAAGCACCAGTTTTTGGTACAGTTTTCCATTTTTGCAGGGAAAGAGATTTTTGCAGCTTGTACAGGAGGCCAGACTCGTGAGGCAGCAAGTAGAACCCCAACTCAAAAAAAAGTTTGAAGACTCCTGAATGCAAAAAACTCAATCTGATAACTACCAGTGCTGCTGGGGATGCAATCAGGTCACTGTTTTGTTTCATAGATTTTTTTTTTTACCTGTTTTCTGGAGAAAGATGGATTGAGACTGCTCTTTCTTCTTCCCATAGAAAGGAGAGGTGATGGAAAAGGTTGTTTTAAGCCATTTTTGAAAGAGAAGGAATTGGAATTTGGTGTGTTTTAGAATCAGAATGGATGAAGTATAAAGCTGAGACTCTTAGGGAGTCAAACAGATCTTGTTTAATTTTTCATTTAATGATATGTGTCTAACATTTTAAAAAAATTCCTTTAATGGCACATCCCCAAATACATAAGCTGATCTCCGGAACTTCCAGAATCTACACTACAATGAAAATTTGCAATTAAAAGCCCAAATATCATATTATTTCTACTTCAGAAAGTTTTTCAATATCTATAGAAGCCATTTCTGCTCCCTATATTATTGAAGCAACCATTGATGTCTGGTGGGTTAGGCATATGCTAATGCTTCTGTCCTGCAGCCTTACTTGTAAAACTAGGAGTTGTTTGGAAGTCTATTCAATTTTTAACTAAATTTCAGAGACATTAAAGCATTTTTCTTATTTTTAACTGGAAGATTTATCACTGCTCTGGTGAGTTTAAGAACAGAAATAGCAAAAGCTTGGTTGAGTGGCAGTGTTTTTGAAGGATCCCAAACCAATCTGTTGTGAAGGCAGTGCTGGCTGAGTTTGACTACAGGTAATATTGACAAAGGCTGAATATACTGTTGAGCTTTCCACTTCTAACTCCTTATTCTACTACCAGAAGCCCAAAACCTCATAGGATTCGGTCACAGAAACTTTTTTATATGTTGTTAGTTAGAACTGCAACCAACACTGTCTTGCAGGGATGATTGATATGGCCAGTTAAATCACAGCAAGTTATATGCAGCTGACATTTTTGAAATATTTCTCCACAGTCTCACATTTGTCCTGTTCTCAAGAACAAACTTTTAACTCTCGTGCTCTTGGACATGATATAAATAAAAGGTGAGAGTGAGATTGTAGGGAGAGTTGAAAATAAACTGAATAAGTTTGCAAAGAATCCCGCATGGAAAACTTGTACAGAGTTCAAGACAGGTGAAGACAATACTATTCTTAGTATTTAACTGTTTCATTCATTTTTGAGTGGTGAATGACGGCCTTTGAACAAATGACAAGTGAACTTTTTTCTCAGATGCCAAGGCAAGAGTGTGATTTTTCATGAGTGAAACCCAAGAATCTTCAGACTTTACAGTTTCTTCAATCAATTTGTGTACAATTTAAGATTATATTTTCATCAAAAGTACTCTTAGTGGCAAGGCAGAATAGGACTTAAGTACCATATAGCTCAAATATTTAATTGCCTCCTCAGAGCTATTATTTAATATTGAAGAAAGTATGCAAGGACTCCTAACAGGCTTTTTTTTTTCTAAGTCATTGTTTTCTGTAGTTTACTTCATTCCTTTCAGAAATTACACATGGTTTTGCCATTCAATTATGTTCGACGATGAGAATTTACTGTGTTCTAAGGGCATAACTTGCCTAAGCTCAAGGTCCTGTTTCCATGCCAAGAAGATGATTTTTAATCAGAGAATCACAGAATGCTTTGGGTTGAAAGAGACCTTAAAGATCATCTCTGATTTTGCTAAGCTACAATGTCATGATATATTAGAGGTCAGTAGACCTCTAGCAGAAATCTCCTGATGCTGAGTAAAGCTTATAAAAGCAATGCTAAGAAATGTTTCTTTCTGCAGCAGAAGTGTGCTGTTGGGTATTTCAATGACTGTGTCTAAGATTTATTCTGTTGAAAGTTTCAAAATGCAGTTAGGTTGTAACATCTACATTTGCTATTTTTTCATTTCTTTCAGCATCTTGTCTGGTAGAAAAGCACTGTCTTCTCCAAAAGCATTGACTTCAGTCTCCCACGGCCAGTCATTTGATGAAACAGGTTTATTATGTAGGCTCTGAGTAAGAAACCAAAACAGTAACAAAAAGAAAGCAGATTGGCAGTTGCTATGGCAATGCCATCCTTTGTTAGGGCTTGATATAAGTCTTAGGAGCTAAGGGAAATGCTTGGAAATGGTAATTATTTTTTTTCAAGGGAATGTAATTTTCCATTGCGAACGGAGATTATGAAGTCAGCAATTTAACTGATGCAACTGGAATCTAAATTTTATGTTATCCATTTCTTAAGGGGGGGACATATTTTCTGTAAAATAGTTGTATTGTTATCTGCAAATCCAATTATGTAGTGTCAAATTTTATTTCAGATTATTGACTTCCCAAGTGTATATTGGTGACAATTATTAATAATATTATCTGAGCAAACACAAACCCAATAAAGTGTGTAATTTGTTGCAAGAGGTCCATTAATTTCAATATAAACCATGGTGCTAAAATAACTTAGCTTTTCCAAGAACCTGAGAGGAAATCATTAAGTGAGTTTTGGGACACAGCTTCGAGGCATGATCTCTGGGCATGTTCCTGAACATGAGATGAAGTTGCAACAATGTAGTATTTATCCAGACTAGAAGTTTGATACCAAGCCATTTTTTTCTGCAGAAGAAGATTCTGGTGACAATGTGCATACTAGTGCTGCTAAGCTTACAAAACAAGGGTCTTGAGTAGACTAATGGAGTATGTGATTTTTTTATATTTCTATGAGTGGATATTGAATAGATTTTGGGTTTATTTGGGAAGTGTAATACTCAAAATTCTCTGTAGAAACTGCAGTACAACCACAGCACATCCATTGTGTATCACTTGATATTTGCTTCCAGTAAAGTTGAATTTGTAGGAGATAATATTTGTTTTCATGAAGAACAGTAGATTCCTACCTTCTCTCCTAAAATCAGCACATTTATAATAAAATTTAAATTTTTACCTTTTGGGAATTGTTGCATTCAATACTCTGTATTTTCTAACACAGATGTAACATTGAGAAAGATACAATGAAATGGCCTCACTGCTGTGGCTGTAAAGCCAAAGGAAACATTCTAGGAAAATAAAATAAGAGTGGAGAAGACAGACATTTAAAAAAATACCAACAGAAAAAAGACATGGGGTTTAGCTAACAGCTGAGTTATTGGACAGCTTGAAATGAGCCTGCAAATTCACCAAATAATTGTCTGGCTTTCTTTTTTCTTCAGGTTCTCTGCAAGTAGATTTTACTTGAAAGTACATTGAAGAGGTAAACTAATAGTAATTTTTAGAACCCCATTTTAATGAAAATATCTTTGCGCTTTAGAAGACATTTTTTTTAAATAAAAAACCCCATCAAATTTTGAATTATGCTTTTGTTTCATGCCAGAGTAGTATTCTAAATGGACCTTCAAAGGAGAAGGATACTATAAACCACTATCTTCCTATCCTGATCCAAGAGATTATGATTCACAAAAAAACAAACACAAACAAACCACAACATAAAAGGGAAGAAATTAATTATTTGCAAGAAGGAACACTTCAAAGGCTGAACACAATGTCTTTCTCTCATGTTAATACTAGTTCATTCTGATTCACACAATGAGACAAAAAGCAGCATTCTTGTGTGCTTCAGTTCTGAGGTACATGGGAGTATTGGACACCTGTGTGGAGAGAAGGCTCTTCATGCATGTGGATGCATTCTTCCTCTGAGGAAGTCTGTCTCCTCATTGTCACTGAATGTCTAAGAAACCTCAGCCCTTTAGCTAAATGGTTAAAAAAAGTGTAAATAACCTCCAGGTGCTGCACAGAGTCATATTTCTAAAATTAGGGGTTATTATCCTAAAATCCCCATATACTTGCAGTATACTGGGAGGTTTCCAGGGCCGACTAAACAGCACTCTTGGAACAACTAATACCCACTTTTTGTTTGTTATGGGATATTAATTAACCTCAGAGATGACCCAAAGATGTGCATAACCTGCTTGCACAAGTTTTCATACCCTGGTCTGCTCTGTAGGGAATGCCCAGGTATGACTGCAGGCTGCACTTGCCCAGTAAGTGACCCCAAATGTAAAAGATCAGATGAGTCCCTGCCTGGGGACTGTGAGCTGGCAGCAACAGAGGTGTTAATAGCACTTTGCAGCTCTGAGAATCCATTAGGAGACCTCACAAAGAATACTTCTCTGAAAGAGATCATCTGACTGGGAGCCTGCAGCAGAGCTCTTAGAGCTCCCAGGGAATTACATTGCATGATGGTGTTTGTAGACTTTTTGAATAATTTGTGTTGTAGAGATGCACCTCCAAAATGAGTCTAGAGGAGTACTTTCTTAAGGGTCTGAGGAGGAAAAGATCTATTCAATTGTGTTGATTAGCATTTTATAAAGTTTTTGTTGTATTATCATCCGGGCAGTAATTTTTTATTGGTTATTTGCCATAATCCATTGAAACATCTTAGTACAGTGAAGCACACAAGTGCCAGTGTTGGTGGGAGCACTTTGTCCTCTGGCTGCATTACAGGTTCCTCACAAACTGGAAAATATATACAAGAATGCAGATTTTTCTTTCCCTGTCATGGTCACAGACTTGAATGTGCTGAACAGACAAGTTTGAAAGGGACTGCAATATTCAAGCCAGACACTGAAGGGCACCTTTAAGTCTACACAATTTCACCAGTTTTCTTTGCCATCTGTCTCACCTGAAGGTGCAGAGGTGAAGGAGGCCAGACAATTCTAACAAGGAGACTATAAAAGTAACTGTAATATTGGAGAGTGAGATTTCACCTCTGCAGTTCTACATAGGGGTGACCCTGTGCATTAATCCAGAGTAAGACCTGGTCCTGAAGACTAGTCTAAACCTCTAAGAGACTGTGCTCTGCAGCAGTACTCAAGGTAGGGTTTTAAGGCTTATTTGAGTCTTCTCAGTCAAATGCAATTGGTTGCAGTGTGTAACAATTATTCCTATCGCAAACACGACACACACATTGTCATTTTTCCTAGCATCCCAAAATCTGGCAAAGCAATACACACGTTCATTGAGGGTGACCCTATGTGCCATGACAAGGGATGGAAACATTCTGAGCTGTAGCCTGCATAAGCAAGGAGGCTCAAATCCTTCTGGCATCATCTGTAATGGAAAAAGAGAAGAAAAAGTAAGGATGGAGCAAGTGAAAGAGCCAATGAGTGGAAGAAAACAAAGCAGTGGGAGGTGTTTTGGAGCATCTAAATGTCTTGATGCAAGAGCACCAGCTCCATGACATTATCTTTCCTGCCTTGGATAGTGTAGGTTGCCAAAGTGAGACACGGATTCTAGCAGCTTTGGGAGAAAGAGAGCAGGAATAGGCGGGATTTCCCCGCAGACAGATACTTTCTGAGAAATTAAACCTCTTTAGTTCTGCAGGTTTCTCTGTGATAATGTAATTCTGATACAGTTTTACAATGTGATAAGCTTGGAGAGAGCAGGGATTTCACAGTAAATGGAGGTACAGTGAAAGTGCCTTGTAAGGTTCACAACCCATATATCAATGTATTTAAAAACCCAAGTAATTTTGGATGATATCTTACATTTTAATGTATTAGTTAAAATATGGTTCATGGTCTAAAATTAAACAGCCTAGAGTGATCATATGGCAGAGGATAAAATATTCATCTCATTTTAATTACAGACCTTAAACATAAAAGATTTAAACCTAGTATTGTTGCATTTTGAAAAAGTATTGTGATTCTGGAGGGCTATGTGAGTAACATCCACTCTAGGATTTAAAAATATTATTTCCTAGCCTTCACAAATGCATTTTGTGTTGTATTCAACTTTTTCTTTCCTATGTAAAACAAGCAAACTAACAGTACACTTCTCACTGAGTGGTACAGAGAATCACGGCACAGAGAATTTCCATATTAAAATGTACATTTGCAACAATACTACATAAGTAATGGAAGACAATGCTTCCCTCCCTGCAAAGCACATACACACAGTAGAAAACCCCCTTGAAGTCTACGCAAGGAAAATGTGAAAAATAGCCTAGAGAAGAGTAATCAGAGGTAAGGTAATACCAGTTTTCAAACAAGCAAAAGGTTTTTTAAGAAGAGGCATTCTGGGTCCATCCACTCTGTTATTCTAAATGTAGCACTCTCAGAGGACATAAAAAAGCCTGTAATTTGTACCAAGCAACAGCAATCCACCTTCGTTATGTACTCCCTGCTCTGTTTATTTGACATCTTAGATACAGCAGTTCTAAATTATGGTGAGACTACATTGGCTGGGAGCTATCATGGAAAAAACATTGTTTGAGAGAACTAGAAAATCTGCTTAACTTGAAACAAGGACAGCTCCCACCCTACCTGTGATTTACTATTAACTGCAATGACATCAAGGTTTCCTGGCTCAATAGCTTTTGAAGCACAAGTTTCTGGCCTCTCAGTGGCCATAAAAAGCCATAATAATATTATAATAGGATTTTAGATTAGAGAAAGGAATATAGGAAGCAAGTTCAAATACCACTGGGCAGGTTCATCATAAGAGAATATATGGCTGTAGAAAAAAAATCAAGAAATTAAAATATGTGTAAACATAAACTTAATGCTTGTAAAGGATAGGATGCAGTCAGATAAGCATAAAGAAAGCAATTGCCAAACACCTCAGCCTTTTGCTACCTCTTTTCAAAGTCCAGAAGCGATGATTGAAGCATCAGGCCTAGCAGACAAATGAAAATGTTAAGGGGTGTTAGATGTAGATCCTTTTCCTCATTTTATCTTTTCATTATTGCAGACAGATGCTATTCACCTTGAGCATACTTGTTTAATTTTGTTGCACTTATGGTGCTTCCTTTACATTTTTTTTGTCATGTGAGCAGCTTCTTTGTAATAGCATCAGCTTCTAGGTCCGTTTTATGCTCAATTTATATTCAATTCTGAACCTTTACAAAAGCTAAAATATGTTGGTTTCAACTGGCACTGAGTACTAGGTTCTGGTTCTGCAAAACTATGATGTTATATTATTCATACTTTAAATAAAACTGCAGAAAGTAATACACTAATATTACTTTTTCGTAAAAGCAATGTAAATCAGAGTTCTGACTTGCGTTCTAATACGGGGAAGAGGAGAAGGGTACACTTTTGTTGGGTTTTTTTAGTATTTGATCTTGGCTGTCAATCATGTTGTCACCAAATGTAGTCAAACATGACCATCTTTCCTTCAGTCTTGTCATCAAAGCAGATGGCATTCTACTGTTCATTGTTTCTCTAGTTTTCTGTTCAAAATGCTATAAATTAAATGAAATTGAACATATTCCTTTTTATCAAGACTCTTTTTTTGGGGGGAGGGGGATGTTATTAGCTATTTGATAAGCCTCCAGCCACTTTGATTCTATTCTCCTTCCTCTCCTTGTAAAAATCAGCAAAATCAAATGGAAACCTACACTTGTGTCACAGGCTGGCATTGAAGGTCCTAAGTTGTGCTTTTCTGGTGTCATGAAGAACAGGAGAGTTTGAGCAACCCTTTCCCTCCTACAGGAAATAAGAATTTATCTAGCAATAGATTGCTTGCTAGGCAAGGATAACTGAAAGTGTTCTGACCTGACTACCAGTTCATTTCATGCAACCCTTTGAACTACTTCTATTTTTGGAGTCAGGAAAATGTATTAGTTGTGCACACTCCAGGTGACAGAACAACTCGTGTGCAATGGATTTCTGGAGCAGATGTGCATGTGGCAGCATTCCTGCTTCCCTGCCTTCTCTGAAGCAGTTGAGGTAAAACTTGATCTTGCATCCAGTTAAACACATCCAGCTGTTAATAATCAAAAAATGGCAGTTCTATGGGCTGCACCCAAAGCTATAGTTGCAACCACTACAACAAGAGGGGAAAGACTGCACAATCTCTGTTTATAGACAGTCCTTTGGCTTTTCCCCATTCGCATACCAAACCAAGTAAACTGCTGTTAATCTTAACATCATCAATCTGAACTGGAAATTAGACCTTGTCCATTATTTATGAGGATAGGTAGAAAGTAAATAATCTTTTTTAGCATTAAATTCCAAATTTGGAGAGAGATATGCTGGTTTTGGATGATATGACACAGAGAAATAAATCTTACTGCTCTCCCAATTTAACACATCGGATTCTGAAGACACAAAAGTGGTTTTATTTCCTACAACCCATTTGATTACTTCTGTCTTTTGGTCTTATTTGTTAATGCATTTAGGCTCCGTTGTTTTGCAAGAGACCAAAGTAAAGCTTGAGTATACTATCAAGATGGAATAAGGAAACTATAAGCCCTAAGCCTCCTTTCAATTATACCAATGTAAAAGAAAAATTAAGTGAAATTACATTTCCCTGGTGTGAGACCTGCTGACAGCAATATGCCTTTGACTAAGAATCTAGTAAAGTTAAAGATAGTTGGTGGATTTGTTGTTCACTATGGGCAATGGCAGCACAGGCTTTTCCATTGCCAATACCTAACCATTAGGCCACTATAAAATCTGCTGCTAGTTAGTCTGTCATTGCAAGTCTGGTGCTTTGATATAAAGGAGAAAACAAAATGGGCCAATAAAGTGGTTGTTTGCTAGGCAAGTTTTAGGGAGTTCTTATTTAACAAGAAGAGACATTCTTTCTCCAGTCCTTCATGGTGTTTTTGTTCCCTCCTTCACCCGGTGTCACTTTTAAAGTCTTGTTTCCCAAGTGATGATGGAAAGATTTATCCTCTTGTAAAGAAATAAGGACAACTTCCCTTAACTGAGCTCCAGGCTGCTTTCCTTGTTACCATCACCCTGCAACTACTCTGTATGAAATGGTCCATATTTACAATCCAGTATGATGTGTTCAAAGCTATTAACCCTAGAAAAATAAGCTAGAATTTCCATTTAACCACTACCCTTGAGGATTCTCACTTGCATCTTATGGTTCATTGTCCACACAGAAAATTGAGCTTAAAAAAAAACATGCAAAAGGGTTGGATACAGAAGTGTAGAGCAAAAGAGTTTCTTGCATATCTCAGCATATCTCAAAGTGCTTTCTGGGGATGCTGACGTAAATTCAAACAGAAAGTCATTTTCTAAATGTCAGTGATGTAGCACAGTCCCAACTATGCCTCCAATTTTTCTAAGTAATGCTGGTTTTCTTCTCTCTCCACTGCCCCCTTCCCACTGCCACCTCTCCCCCTCCCTTTCCATTCTGCCATGTTTAGTTTTGATCCATCAGCTTTTTAACTCAGTGTTCTCCCTTTTTGCTTTCCTCAGGGAAGCTACACTCAGGAGTGTAGCCTGGAGTCATTTAGTTCCTTTTTGCAAGGTGTTGCCTGTAAGAGTATATCAATATCAGAAAGATATTTTTCTACTCCATTGTGTGGTTTTCCCCACGCACTACTTCCATTATGGAGGAATTCATTAGCTGACTGACTCCTATCTCTTTCCTCACAGAGGCTGGTAATGTTATCTATCAGCGTTCGGTTTAAATCCCGGTCCTACTCAATGTTGTGTGGTCATGAAGGAGCAGGCTAAGGCTATGTCTGTACTGAAGGATAGTGAGATCAAGCAGGAGGAAATTGGGTCTTTGTTCAGGAACTATGAATTCCTTATGTGCAGCACTATGTGCTTTTGAGAAAAGAAGTTAATAGTTCCCTCACACACACAGTAGGGCTTATCTTCTGGTAATGAAAGTGAACGTTGATTCACTGACATCACTGGAGCCATTTGGATCAAAACCAATTGAGGATCTGGCCCTATAACTCTGCTTTTCCTTGCCTTTTCTCATGGAGAGGCTTCCAGTCAGAATACACTGGCAGCAGAGGTGGTTTGTCATCACTGTTCAAAAAACAGAGATGTTGGTGAGAAGCACTGCAGAGCAGGGCATACCTGAGTTGCAGAGACCATCAATATGGGCTTGAACACCCTTGCTGCAGATGTCCACCAGCTTAAACATAGCTCAGAGCCATATTGTGCCGATGTATGTTCTCAGAAGCCAATGGCTATCTCCACATGTGACTGGAGCATATGGAACTGTCATCTCAGAGCTGTTTTAAGAAGTGGTAAGGGTTACTTGGTTGAGATCTACCCTGCTGCTATCTAGCACTTACTGTGATGTAAGATTATGTATCAAGGAGGGAGTTATCTTTGCTGGTGTCATCGTACTGCTGCTCTGAAGCAGCAATGAAAACTGCTAAGAGGTTTGCTTAGGCAAACTGCATATACACTTCCCCAAAAATACAAAAGAATGGTGATTTCATTAGTCCTTCTAAGAGGTGAGAGTCAAAGGACTGACTAAAGAAAATGCATGCAGATTGCTTAGGGCTAAGCTTTTTCTTTATCCTTTGTAGTGTTCTGGTCTCTAAACATGACTACGATTGCCATAGAGAAGGGCAGAAGAGGTGCAGCCCAGCAGGAAGGTTTGACTCCATTCTAGTGGGTTTTTTGCCCTGTGGCTTGAGGCTCTTCACCAATAAAATCACTTAAGTTCCAGAAACATAATCAGCAGATTCATCTTTTTCCATTCTTTCAGGATCAATAAACCATTTGCATTTGAAATGTTAGTAAATTCTTAGTCCATCTGCTTAATTTCAGACTGGCTGCAAGGTTACCAACTGCAACCTTTGGTATGCACGTGGGCTTAAAACCTATGCTGTCAGGGCCATTCCTTCTCCAGATGTATGCAAGTTACTTTACTTCACTAGTTCCATCAATTTAATAATAAAAAACATGTTATGTGTGACTATTGTAGATTTCCAGCTGATGATATTAAGGGTATTAGCTGAATTCTTGCTTATATTTACTACTTAGCTAATATATTTTGCTGTATATTGGAAATGTCCTTCTCTTAATGCCACCAGCACAGATATAGGCTGACAAACAAAGATGCTAAAAGGTCTTGAAATAAATTTGGAGCCTGTATAAAATTATATCATAACTATCACATATAAGGTGCCATATATCCATTATTTACACAACTAGTGTATGTTTAATACTTACAAAGTCCTTCAGCTAAAAGTTTTGAAAGTGAGATCCTATAATCTGGCATTTACAGCTGTAATCAGACACATAAATAAAAGTGCATGACTAAATTAATAAATAAAGGTAAATAGCTTGCTATTTCTTTTAGATTCACAGCTTACATGATGACTGCTGATTTTGCAAATAACATTTCTTACACAGAACAGCTACAGCAGGTCAGCCAAGAAGGCGACCTTCCCTGCTATCTTTGGCAATGTCTAATAGGGGATGCTTTAGAGAGAATATTAAAAAATGACAAGCATACACTGGCACTGCTATCAGTACATCCTCCCAACTTTTGTCTGTTTAACACATTAGAGGCGCCTCTTAGATTGGAGTTTGCATCTGTATTAATATTTGATAGCCATTTAAGGATTTTTCTTACATGAACTTATCTAGTAGTGCTTTGAATCTCTCCACAAATGTGTTCTTCTGTGGCCATGAGTTCCACTGCTGAATTATTTATTGTGTTAAATTCTTCTTCTCTTTTGTTTCTTATTTAAGTCTCTACCTTTAAAAAAAGTAGTGTGGCAAGCTTGATCCCTCCTGTTCTCTAATTATTGCTTCAATATTTTAAGAATCATTTAAGAGTGCAATTTTCACTTGGGAACAAACATGGGTCTCTTGTTTCTAGCATTCTCTAGTGCTCACTAAGCTAAAGTTTCCTCTCATGTACTGTCTACTAGCTTCCAGAAGGCAGACAATGACGGTACCATATGTCAGTTTGTAATGTTCCCAGGTGGTAGGTAAGTGATTTCCAAACACAGGAACAGATTGGTGATGTTTTAGACTCCTTGCTCTCTAAGGAAAACCACTTCCAATAGTGCTCACTGTTGTAAAAGCAAGATAATTTCTTCAAATATTCTTAAAAAGTTGGTTCTCAAAATGCTAGAATTAGGACACCTGCAAACATTTCAGATAAATCAGAATAAAGAAATAAATCCTCAGTAGGAGAATGTGTTGTGGAACATCATAGATCTCTTCCCTTTCTAACTTCTGTTATACTGTCATTCATGGTTTTTAAAATTTATGTTTCTGACAAATAGGAACCCTCTGGAACCTATTAGAGAGATGTAAGCAGCCTCTTAAAATTAGGGTGTTGTTTGCTAATGGTACACCAGTACCTTTGAAAGTTTGCAAGGATTACCTGTCCAATCTGCACAGTAAATTTTGTCATTAGATGAGAAATACATTTGCTGCTGGCCTTAGGGTGCCAAACCTACTATTTATTTCTCTTTAATGCATTTCCTACAAATTTGTGTACTATTTCAAATTGATTGTTAAGGAAAAGATTATTATGGCACAAGTATGTCTTCAAATTCTGTCTTTTTGAGGAAGAAAGAGTAAAATAGAAATGTGCCGATTTTGATGGGAAAATATTAGGAGCTTTTTAGATTCAGGATATAGACTTCTGCAAAAGGGTCAATGGGAAGAAGAAAGATCCCACAGCAACTAACAGCCACTAACCAAGACACTCATTTGGGTTAAAAACAGGTCTGGTTAAAACATCAGTATGTTGAATATGGAGCAAGGGCTCAAGCAAGTGCTGTCACATCTGATGAGTACCTTACACTGACATTCTTGGCTTTTCCAAGATGGATGTCTCTCAGCCTCTCTGGATTCGGTTACTGTGCTTTACGTAAGAACTCCTCTCTTGGCACCAGAGAAATGAATTCTTGTGATGGATGGTTAGATTTCTCTCCTGTCTGGAATATGGGAGACTCAAGTTGCTCTTTAACTCAGGATTGGCAGGACAGTGGAACTGTGTGTCCCACATGTAAGGTTTTGCCTTAGTTTAATAATCTGTATTCAGCATGTCTGTTATTATTCCTGAGAAAATATTGGCAACTCTTTTTAGAAAGAACTGTCAATGACTAACTGAAAACTCAGAATTTTTCATGCATTTTGGTTTTCTGACCAGCTGTACAAAAGCATTCATTAAAGGGTCTAAATTTCCTCTTCTTTTGTAAGGGCAAGAGATTTTAGTTACACCGTACTTTCAATAATATGAAAAACATTCCAGTTTGTAGGAGAACAAGACTGAGCATTGTCCTTATAGTTACTGTTGCATCTAGATAGAAATGCTTTGCTCTCCAAAAAAGTTTCTAAACAATGCAATGAATGTACAAAAATATTTTCTGTAATTTACATGGCATATGCAATATGAAGCATGGCATAGATGTTCAAGCTGTTCAACATGGGGTGATACTCATGACTACAGCACTCCAGAGTAACTAATGCATTTCACTAAGATTTTTTTTATCTTTTTCTTCAATCTCCTTTAAACAAAATATAAACTCAATACAGTTAGTCACATTTTCAGTCTATTTTATCATTGGGTAACAATTGTTCAGCACATATTCTGCTCCTTTCTCCATAACTTATACTAATCCTTAAGGGAGATCCAGAGTGAACTTGTATCTTCAGCAGAATGCCAGTCATGTCTGCAGAATGATACAACAAGGAATTTAAAACAATGATACATAATCCTCTTGGCATTGCTCAGAATTAGCTGCTGACTGTTCAGACCTTATAATTTTTAGTGCGTACAGTAGTGGAGGTCATTGCATTTTTCATCAGTGTCTTCATGACCATGAGATGAGAGAAGTGTGCTTTGGCATCATCTAATGAGAAAGATGTCTGTTCTGGTTTACAGCTATTAATTCTGACCTATGATACATTTTTTGAGCTTCAAAGTAATCAGATTTCACTTACTGTGTAGACTAAGGTAAAACTGGCAACCTATAGGCAGTGCATGGAACACTGAGAAAGAAGTAAAAATCGATTCTTTTTTTCACTGTTAGTCTGCAGATGGAACATTTATTTTTAGAAGTATTTCTGTGTAATAAAATTCTGACATTCTATTTGCTTCTTTATATTTGTTATTTTACTCATAATGCATGTGGGACTTGGTCTGTTTAGATAGTTAAAATAGACAGGTAAATGAAATGAACTGTTTACCAGCCATGCTCTGTGATTTGGGCTGAGTTGAAAAATCTGAATCTGGTTTCACATTCAGCTCTCCTGGTGAATCAAGGACATATGATGGCATTGGAACAGCAAACTCTGTAAATAAAAGGCAAGTATGAATATGGAGGAAAAATATCAAATTTAGTTTCATCTCTTCCTTCATCTCTTTCAGCTTTCTGTTCAAAAAGGTAGATATTGATAACTCTGTTGTTAGATTTCCAGAAACTAGGCAGTTCCTGCTAGCTGCATTCCACTTTTTCATGCTGTGCTTCCCATCATCATTTTCAATAAATCTGCTACACAAACTAACCTTGATATTTAATGTAGGGATAAACTTGTCTATTGCTACTGAAATATTGAATTTAAAGCATGGGAAATTGCATAGTCTCACTTCAGTGCCTTTTGCCATTGATGGTATCTCTCAGTTTACTCCTTAAATATTGGTGGTTGCTAAAAGATGGATCAGAACTTGAAGTCACTTTGCATTTTTCACCCTTACTTAGGCAACCTTCTCTGGAAATCAAATTGATTAAAACAAACAGGAACTTAAGCAATACTTAATAATTAGGTCTGTTGAAAAAAGGAGTAATGTGTGGTATCAAAGGGCAGTACTGGTTTGTATTTCTCTTATCTGATCCTGGCAAAACTTCTCCAAGAGATCAAATATCTCTGTTAGTCCCATTCTTGTGTAAAGTCAGTAGAGATGCTATATGTCGGATAAAGCCATGAAGATAAAGATGAAAATAGAACTGTGAAATAAAGCAGTAGACCAGGTGCTAAGGAAATAGTCTGGGTTTACTCCATTTGTAGATAAAGCTGTGATTGACTTTAATAATTTTACTTGTACCAGGAATTTATTAGGACCTTAAGGTTTGACCAATACTGAATAATCACTCTAATAATCTAACATGCAACCTAAATACGTCATGGAAGAGGCAGTAGTAATTACAAGTTATAACTAAGTTGGTAAACAAACCATGAAGACATAGACCTCTCATTGTGTTTTTATATGAAATCGGTACCTTCTGATCTTTTTTCCCTTTGATTTCTTATTGAAGAAAAGATAATAATCTCACATTAATATACACCGCTTTTCACCTCAAAGGACATCAAAAGTACACACACATTGTAGCATGTGTCTGTAATGTCTATGAGCTTGTCTCTTACATAAATATGAGGTGTTTTATTTAATAGGAAGTAGCAAGGAGATAGAAGCTTAGAGGACGAAGTGGGAAAAAAACCCAGATAACCATTTTCAATGTGTTGGGCATTTAAGTCCTTGGAATAGAATTATCCAGGTTGGACTGGTTCAGAGAAAGGCACTTCCAAACTTTTTATGCCATGCAGCATTCGGCATTTCAGGTTTATCAACGCAAAGTTACCACCTTCATGACAATATGTCTGCACAGTTTGGGCACAAATAACTTACTGTGACCTCCATGGTACTGGAAGTGATTTCATCAGTGATTGGGATTTTCAGTGATCTGCAAAGGCCAAAAGGATCAGTTTTGTTTCAATTTTGCCTGCCTTGTTATCTCCAATATTTAGGAAATGCCTGTTTCTTGGCTTGATTTCTCCAGTGTATCACTTTTCTTTGTCAGAAAGAACCTTGGTTTTTGTCCTCTCTTCACAGGTGTTTCCTTTTTCCAGACTAGTTCCTTAGCATTTCCAAAATTTCCCTTGTATTTTTCCCCAGCTGTCACACCATACCAATAAATTCATGTAGTAAACATCTCAAAACCAGAATAACCTGAGCGAATGTAAATCAGCACAGAGCAGTTCAAAATCTGTCATAATCCAAATTTATGAAGCCCAGAGGTCTATAGATTGGAACCTCAATCACAGTCATCTCACAAAGAAATTTGCAGCCAGTTGTGTGTACCAGTACCTACTCTATAATAATTTTCACAAGTAACAAACTCTACTCTTCAGTTTCAGGAAAATTCAGTGTTCTCTCTTTTTTCTTACCTAGTACTCCCCTTCCCCTCCTTTTCCCTGACAAAACCTGGAAATGCCTTCCCAATAAACCCTCATTTGAAATTAATATGCAAGACACAAACAAGTACCTTGCATCTGTGTGTGTGTGTGTGTCTGACAGAGAGACAAAGCTTATGAAGAATGGTATTAAACCAGCTAATACAGTTGGGACAAACGATTAGGCTCCAGATGATTGTACCTGGAAACTTGTCCATTTTTCCTAACTGTATAATTTGACCTAGTAAAAGGATGTGTCCATCCTACAGACCTTGCTTTATCAGAACTATAACAATACTTTTTTATGCATTGTCATTTCCTTAACTCATTACTTGCTAGCAAAGCAAACTCATACACAGTAATTAATCTGGCACTGCAATCCTGTCAGCTCAGGGTAAATTTGAATGACATGAAGGAGTGCATTTGAGAGACTGAACTCCGAAACATCCAAATGATTCACTGAAAACTAAATGAAGATTTAAGAATACACCTGTTCATCAACCCTGAGACAGCAGTGAATAAATGTGTTTCAGTAATGATCCAAAGAAACAACAAGACAGTCTTCTATTACTAGGACTGACAGGAATAAGAGCATAGGAAAAATATGCAGTGAATTGCTTGCTGCCTGTGTTGGATTAACAAGTGAGTTCTCCAAACAAAGACGGAGAATATAAAGTGAACTGATATTTCTTTCTATGCCCAGTGGGGCAAAACCTAAGTGCTTGACTTATGCTAAGCACAATCTATTTATAACCATGCTCCTGCAGCCATAGTGGAATTTTTCCTGTAATCAGATGTCCATTGTAGCACCAATGAACCTTCAGTCAGGACCATGACACAGAAATAAGCTCAGTTGTTCAGAGCATGGTGTTAATAACACCAGGGTTGTGGGTTTGATCTCTCTGTGGGCCATTCACTTAAGAGTTGGACTTGATGATCCTTGTGGGTCCCTTCCAACTCAGAATATTCTGTGATTCATGCCTTTCTATTCTTCAGTAGAGCAACACCTGCAGATGGGTACTTGCAACGTGAATAAATGTGTCAGAATTGTCCTCTTTATTTTTAGCAAAGTGGATTAAAATTAGGAATTTGAGTTACAGCAACCCCTTTTTATCTGAAATATTTTGTGCAGTTGGAGGTCATTATAGTTGGTCTCTGATTTTATAAAGGTTTATGTAAATTCAAATTAGGATTACATAATTCTATGCGTTGAAATCCACTACTATTGTTTTCATTCTGGAGAGCTGGCAAATAATAGCACTGTGTATGCAATAATTAATTCAGAATTGCTAACACAAGCAATGACTGATACAACTATCTTCCTTTTGAATATGAAATACCCCGAAATTATTTTCCCTAAAAAAAATATATCTATTCTTCTCATAAAATAACTCACTGCCATTTCTCTATAGTATTACTAATTTTTTGCCCCAGATCTTTTAAAGATAAGACAAATAGGCAAATAGGCATTCTCAGAAACTTCCAAACCATTTAAATCCCTGCAGATCATTTCTGAGGGACAGTTTTTAAAACAAGGTAAACTAGGCAGACTGGGAGGGCAGAATTGTGTTTTAATGACCAGCATATCGAAGCTGACAAAGTTAGAATGAGAGAGAGGGAACCGAACTGCTTCTGGCTAGTAAGGCGAATGGTAACTCACCCGTACTTTTCTGTTAGATAAATGCATAAAGAATGCCTCAATTTATCAGCATGTTGCCACTATTTCCAGTGACACGTACTGTACATTTGATTAGGCAGAACCTCACAATGAAACTCTGAGCCTCTAGGCTCCCCAGAGTTGTTTTGCTGTACTACAACCTTTAAAATAAACCCCCACGCGTATCAACATTTGTAAATTTGCCTCCATGTTTTGAACAAACTTAGGTCTGTTTTTCAATTATGTCTTCCCTCACATTTTTCCATTCAAACAAGAGTAGTGTGCAGAAAAATACAAGTGTACTCATTTATATTTTAGTGAACTTGGGCAGCTCTTTAAGTATGAAGAAGCAGAATCCTTCTTTTAGCAGAGACTACTTTGTTGAACAGGAAATCCCTCCCAGGTCATCCTCTTCAAAGGTCCTAATTACTAAAAAGAGTGGTGGTAAGACCAGGAAACTTTGTATGACCTGTGCCTTGTCTATTTACTTTGGTAGTCAGGGTGTCTGATGAAAATGGGTAAATATTGTTTGCTACGGCATATCTGAGGCATGTTTTCTTATGTACCCTCTTTTTTCATTGAATTGCCTACACACAAATTCATGTCTTTAATATTTCACAATCACTTACTGCTTTACAAAACACTCTTGAAAATAACATTTGATTTAAAGCAAAATGCAAGAAAAACTAATTCTGCAAGAGAAAGCGGTTTGCTTCAAAGCCAGTACCAAACACACAGGGGTTTTTTGCAAGGGCATAACGTCCTTCCAGGTAAAAAAAGTCAGATACCTTACAAAACATTTGGGAATTTGCACCTTCTGAAGGAATTATTTGTTACTCTTTCTGTACAACACAGCACTGTTGTTGGTCCCATGACTGACTGTCGCAGTTTTGTGCTATTTTTAGTATTTCCTTAGACCTTCATTGCTCAGTTCTTTTTAATTTTTTCATATTATGGACAAAAATATCCCCTGACTATTTGTATGTCTGCCATAAACTTATTAATCAGGCAAACAGATCTAATTTGTTTCAGGTACACAGATCTAATTTCAAATGAGATGTAGGTTGTTACCCTCTCTGACTTATATTTCTTTTATTTCTTAAGTCTTCCTTGCCCTTAAGTCACAAAGTTGGCCAATTACAATTGCACTGCAAAGGAAACTGTCCCTAACAGGTTTGGATCTAATGCAAAAGATCAGTTTTCATTTCATTTCCCCTTGTATTCAGGGACATTAGTTATTTATAACCAGGTAATTATTTTTAGTCATTCTACCGAAGAAGATAGGAAGAAAGCAACAGGTAAAGAGAAGGTAAAACAACTTTTGAAGCTAATGGAGAATACATTGTTTCGAAAGCAAAATTCTGACTTGCATATAAAACAAAGTTCTTAATCCTTGGACTCGACAGCAGGGCTTATATTGATGTCAGCTGGACAGTGCCACTGCCAGAGGTCTTGTGATGCCACTGCAAATGTGCAAAGGGATGAGAGATTCAGCAGATGCAATGGAAGTAGAAAAATACTGGTAGGTCAGTGTTATGTACACAATGACTGTGTCTTTAATTTTTAATTTGTTTTTTTTTCTATAATTTCTGGTGTTGTTCAGACAGACATTTGACCAAGTTTGTCTCTTTAGACTATATTTTATTTTGCCTGGGTGTATTGTGTTTCCCATATAATCTTTCTCGTCTTGGCTAGGAGTATAGGAAATAAAAATCAGGAGGATACAGGAGAATCAGTTCTAGTTTACACAGAGGGAGTCAGAGCTGATATTAATACAAGTAATGCGAGGACACAAATATTTCCTGACAGTCAGACAGAGAAACTTTTGTGATTGGAAAAACCTGTAGTGAGTAATGAAAATATATGTATGTGCATATATCTATGTGCATTCAGCTGACAAAGAAAAACAGGTTCCTTCACTCCTTACTTTGAGAAATGGAGAATTGCAACCCTCCATTAGGTGAAGCATTTCTTGGAGATGAATAAGTAAGTGTCTGGCAAGCCATTAGTGAAGGTTGAATAGGGCTGAGATGAAGCAGGTGCCACAGTGAATGGCGTTATAAATCAAAAGGCACCAAATAAGTAAAACTGCTGGTTGGAAGAAGCTGATTATGGGTTGGCTAAAGTTTGTCTTTAGTCTATGATGAGGGTGGAGGGCTAGAGGAAGAACGAGTTTAGAGATTTCCTGTTAAAGGACGATTAACTCCATGGATTTAGCTGTCTGACACAGGTGCTAAATAATTAAAGCTGTAAGTTGTCTAGGATAAAAATGGTTACATCAAAGCTGAAATGTGGTCAGTGTTTCCTAAAATAAATTCAGAAAGAGAAGGGAAAACTTAGACTTTTTAATTCAAACATGTGTTGCATGAGCGCTAAAATTCCATGGGCAAATTATATTAGTTTTACAAATGCCCTTTGTTTCCTAGTTATGTCTTCATTCTTTCCTTCAGTCATTCCAGCAGCAACTGCAGTGGGAAAATACTACTCATGGTCTTCCTTTAAGAGAAAGCAAATTGAAAAAAGAATTGCACTAAAACAAATTCATTCCTTTCGACGGAATATAACATTGACTTTACTTTTTCCTTAATTAATTTTATTTTTGAATGGCAGCTTAGGAAAGATAAATTATATACGGAGGTACTACTCACACAAGTGCAAAATTCAGTGAACTCTAAACAGTGTGAATCTGTTAAAATTTTGTCTGCTCCATTACATGTACATGACTTAAGTTGAAGCTCAGCATATTTAAAAACTCGGACATAATTGTTGAGTCCTGAGGGAGCAAGGCTTAATAAGTACTCAAGCTTCTTCCCACTTGGTTATTACTGTATTATTGCTTTCTTATTACACTGTCTTAACTCACATGACTTGACTGTTCACATAGAAACTCATTGACTTCAAAATGAGCTACATTAAGTTGGTTCCACAACTTTTGCCTTAGAGGATAATTTTTAATAATGTAAACCTCATGAAACCACAGACTTGCATAGGAAGAGAAAAGTATGAGGCAACTATTTCCATTTTGTCTTCAAGAGAAAAAGGAGTAAGCAGGGGCATTGTATTGTTTTGTTTCTGTGTCTGCAGTTCTTAACCAAAAGCTTTAACATTTCTGAAGTCCTTATTCAAGCTAAATGATTGACTTCAAAGTCTCAGAATATGACCATGGGCCTGTAAAACCATTAGGATAATCTTGGTTGATGTTGGACTGTGAATTGCTAGAGGGTTAATAACAAGGTTGAATTAAGCATTCAAAACAGAACCAACCATATAGATTGGAACCCCCCATTTTCCATGTACAGTAAGGAAGTAACAGGACAGATGGAAGAACTGTAAGCTCTTCAATGGTCTAAGAAAAATCTTTTGCTTTCGAGCTGAAAAGCTTGACACTAATGCTGAAAAAATAGACTTGGGCACACTGATGAAAGAGGACCCAGATGCTACGTTGGAACTGAGCTGCAAATCACAACATTTATTTACTGCTGCATGTGTGCACATTCACACTCAGACACAGTTTGCTATCTATTCTGTGAATTCAAGGCATGGCATGACACCCTTAGGTAGGGATTCCCAAGTGTGTCTTGGGTTGGTTGTTTCAAGTGAAAGAAGCCCTACTGCTATCAGTCCAGGCTCAGCATCTACCAGCCTGACTCCTTATACTTCTGCCACAAGGCTGGGTGAATCATTACTCCAAATTTCACAGTCTGAATACACTTATTTTCTTTCCAAGGATTGGCCTGTTGCCATCCCAATGCATTGGATACTGTTTATTTCAGTGTGACCAATGCTTATCCAAACGCCTCGAAGTATGACACATAATGAACAAATTCACCCACCTTTAGAACATTCCTTTTTACTGGAGATAAATAAGAAGCCAAAACATTTGCTATCTTTTCCAGGAAATTCTCTACATGACTCTCACAAATATCAGCAATTGTCCTAGATGCACTGAGTAACTTGTGATTGCTCTAAAATCAAGACAAGGTGGATGGTGTGCTTGCTTTCAGTATTGGATCTTCAGAGGTGATAGAGCTTGCAGATAGACTAAAGATCTGCTTACAGGCATCTGCAAATCTGTCACCCTGCTGCTGCATCTGGTTGACAGTGGGAGGGTCATTATGGGACCCTGAGGACTGTCCTGACAGTGCATCACCTGAGTCCAGCACTCTCCCCAACATGAAATCAGGGAATGGCACTCTGTGAGACTCATTTCTCTGATTATAATGCAGTGTCTGGCAATTAATGTCAATGTTCATTAATATACATAATTCATACACATTACAAGATAAATATCCAAAAAATATAATCAGAACTGATAAAGCAAATGTAGGATTTGATGAAGATTTGTATTGCAGAGCTATAGAATCATAGAATCAACCGGGTTGGAAAAGACCTCCGAGATCATCAAGTCCAATCCTTGATCCAACGCTGCTGTGGCTACTAGACCATGGCACTAAGTGCCACATCCAGTCTCATCTTAAAAACCTCCAGGGACAGTGAATCTGCCACCTCCCTGGGCAGCCCATTCCAATGTCTGATTACTCTCTCTGTAAACCTCCCCTGGCACAGTTTAAGACTGTGCCCTCTTGTCCTACTGCTGGTTGCCTGGGAGACTGGTAGACGGGTAGACTGGTTTTTCCAGAAGTTTGAAAGAGTCAAACACCTGAACCCTTAGGAAATTGATGGGCAGAGATTGTTTAGGAGGTTGGCCCTGTAAAAATGCCTGAGAACCTTTTGCAAGCAGGGAGGAAAGCAAAAAATAGTAAAAATGGTAGGCAAAAGTAGGATGGCAAATGGATGGAAAACAAAGAGGGTTTTTTTAATCCCCTGAAGATACTAAAAGAAAGGAAAGCTCTTTCTGAAAATGATTTTATTTTTCCTATTTATTAAGTAAACAAAATGTAACACTGTGAATAAAAGCAATCAAAAGAAATCAATATACTAGAACATAATTCAACTGCCAGGTTTCAGATGTAATATGTACTTTTACTTTTTTATTTCCTTAGAAAAAAGCCATATTTTATTTGTTTTTTTCAACATTCCACATTTATTTTTAACAATAAACAAAGGGCAGATACCTTGGCCGTATCTTCTATTTGGCAGCAATACTTCCACAATTTCTTGGAAGTCATATTTAGAAAAAAGACCTTCTTTTTCTTTTCCTTAACAAAGTGAGAAAAAATACTGTTGTAAGATCATGGAGGCCATTGTGGAACCCTTCTGGAAAGCTGCTTTGACTGGGGCATTTTCACACCAGCAGAAAACTAATGCACTACTGAATCAAAATCCTACAGTACATTTTGCAACCAAATGCACTTGAAAAACTCTACAAAATGCTAATGTTCACATGGCTGAATTAATAGCCCTTGAAAAAGACTTATAAAATTGTTTTGTTCATGCAGTCATTCAAATACATTCATCCAGCTATAAAGAAGACATCCAGTAGGCTCTAACTGGTTATATTTTCATAAAACCCAGAAATATCAGTGCCATGATGGCAGGGGGATAATTTTCTAATTGGATCAGGGACAGTGCAAACAATTTTAATCAGACATCTGTTTCTGAAGTCTCACTTCCTAGACTTGTAAGTTATGTGACAATTAATTTTCATTATAAAGCATCCCAACCTTTGAGGCTGAAAACACGAATTCTCTATTCCTTCTTTATTCCTTCTCTCCCTGAAATGCACAATTCAGAAGGCGGCAAATAACACATCTTATTTCACTTTTCTTAATTTGGAGACATATAATAATTAATTAATCCAACAAATTGATATTTGGAACCTGATTGTAGCTTTAGAGATTTTTACATTTAGGAATAAGAGTTCCACCATCTTTTCAGAGCAACTTTTAGGTTAATATAACCCTTTTCAACTTATTGAAAGTCGCTGTTCACTGTATATATAATTTCTGCTTCTGAAAAGTTACTTTACAAATAAATGCATCCAACCAAAAACTGCTGTGTGATATTCTAAGTCTGGATAGAACAACTCCAAAGGAAAAGAGATATAATTTAGGAAGAAAAAGCAAGGAAAATTTTACTTTACCTGTGTTTACATGACAGATGGTGAGCAGAATCTTGGGTAATCTGTTAGCCCTTGTGAGCAAAATCAATTAAGTTTAGAAAAGCTATTTATTGCCAGGGAGATTAAAAAGTAATTAGCAATTATAAAGAAATCTGCAAAGGTCCTAATTATAATGAAGCAATGAATTTAGTTTCTGAACAGGAGAGAGGTTCTAAATACAAGGGAAGTTTGTATCTTATCTGTTGCTTATTAAGAATATATCAAGCCCTAGCTTTTTGCTGATTTGGTGATGATCTCTGGAAAGGCCTCCTGGATTTTTTATCACAATGCTGACACAATAATAAGAGCCTTAACATCAGTTTATTAAAACACAACTGCAGGATTAAGTGCTTGGGTAAAAACATTTAGCAACATACAGGAAAATAATCTTAGATTTCTTTTCAATGTCATATTCTTTCATCTTTTCCTGCAGTTGATTTTAGTTTTATTTAGCCATTTACTTCTACCATTACAATCCTATTGTTTTCTATTTCTAAGAGATGGGCATAAGAAGATTAATATAATTTACACATTAAGTTTCCATGAGATGTACATCCCAGACTAAATTCCACCTATTTGAACCACACTTATTTTGATAAGTTTTTGTGGTAGAGCAAATCTTTTTCCTGTTTAAAAAGTTCATTGTTTCATTTATGTGGATTCTTTTTAATGAAAGAACTCAGGCAATTTGCTAGGTGATCACTAGGAACTGCTGAAAAGCATATATTTATATATGCCTAAAGGTGATCATGGAACATTTCTGTCAATCACACAGACATAAACTAGGGAAACACCTAGGTTGAAGGAAAAGTCAGCAGCATCAAATCCCTAGAGTTTACAGGACATGTGAAGATATGCCTTAGGCAAGCTATGAGAGGAGGTCTTCTCAGTCACTTGTGGTCCAGACTGCCTGAGTTTCTTCCCTGCTGTGCCACTGTTGTTATTCCTGAATCTGGTAGACATATGGTAAAAGAGAAGTGTAAGCCTTCACTGTTTTGGTGTGATGTGGTGACTTTTCAGGAAGACACCTCCCACCACTAGTGATTGCTCAGACAGTACTAGGAATTCTTTGTGGGCGAGGGCTTTTTTAAACTAGATTTCTTTGTCAACACGTTTCAAGTGTTTTCAGAATAGCTCTTCTCCATGTAAACTACTACAATGTTACCAGTGATCATCATCATAAATGCATTTCATTAAGATATGGGTGAGGTATTTGTATCTCCTCAGCACCTTTGGTTTTGAATAGTCTTTTCAGAGCATTTATAAGACAAGCGTTCACGTTTTGAATATGTAATATTCAGAGGCAGAACTAAAATAGTTGTGACAAGCACTGAAAATGTTATATTCTAGTTTACTCTTTTCAATGGTATGCTCCATGCTCTTCAGCAGAATACCTAAACAGCTGCAGTCTTCTCCAAGGACAAGAACTCTCAAAGTCTTTTGAATTCTTCTGTGAGGCTAAAGGTTTTTCTTCCCTCTATGAGAACTTTGAAAGATCTGGTAATTACCGTGTTTTGTTGAAGATTTTGTATTTTTAATATATTGCTTCTTTTCCACTTTGAGATATTAGTTGGTTACCTAAACACTTAGAGACTTCTGTTATGTTCATGCAAGCAGCACAAGGACAACTTTCCCCTACTAACAGCTGTCTTTTTGAGAGCCCATCTTGATCAATATGCATCAAAACAAAATCCGCGAATGGTTTGCTTTCCTCAAACCATCCAATATGTAAGCATGTCCTATCTGTAAATGACTGGCATTCATAGCTGATCATCTTTTGCTTCTTCGGTTCTTCCATTTCTCTTTACAAATTCTGGGGTGTCTTAATGTGCTTGTTTGAGCATCTCACAAGGAAAATGTAGAAAATCCCCAGATATGAAAGTTAAGGTTTTTGAAATCTGTAGATTTACTGTTAGATTTCCAAAACCGAGTATAGACATTTAAGTAAACAGTGCTCAGTCTTAGAGGTGCTAGGTATTTATACTTTCTGTGGTTGTCAGTGAAGCAGGTGAACTTTCGAGATGCCTGAAAAGCAGACTACTTTAATTAATTATTTTAACCATGGATTTGAGGACCCAATGTTAAGTATAAGCATCAATACAAAAGACAGTAGTAAAAGAACACTCAATTGCCTGCTGTTATCTGGACTCCCCATCAAAATCAGTCCTGTGGATCCAAAAATAGAAGCATTATTTTTAAAACTTTCTAAAATGGCTCAGACCAATGTTGTGGTTCAGAACGAATGAAGTCCAATATTTTCCTTATTCTTCCCAGTATTTTTGTTGTTACTTTTATTGAATATTTGTGAGGTCCTTCCTTCTTTCATACTACCTTATTCTTCTTAGCACATGAATAATTTCATGACTTTGTAAAGACCTAGAGATGAATTAAATTTGAGATGAAAGGAAAAGAGATTAATAGTGAAAATGAAAAGGCTTTCTCCTTCTGTGACTTAAAAAAAGTGACTGAAATACTACAAATTCACTGTCAGTGCTTTTCTGAGAAGTATTTATGATCATAGATGTTTATAAGCCAACACATTTTTGTAAAAATCACTATGTGTTTAAGGGATAGTTTTATGCAAGTAAGGAACATATCCTTAATGACTCATCTTCAGGTTTTTTTTTTAGAACAGTGCCACAATATTTTAGTATAATTTATTAAAAATTTAATATGCTGTTAGCTCTGAAGTTGTAAATGAAGCATGTAGGAGGAAAGGGATTACTACTGTACAGCTTCTGAAACAGGGAATAATTATAGTCCTTCCAGAATAAGAAGGGGGTGGAAAAATACTGTGTAATAAGTTCTATATAGGTTTTCCTTTCAGTGACAGACTGATTCAGTTTTAAAAATTGCATATTTCTAAGCTCCTGCTGGATGTTTGCAACCAACCACGTGACTGGTCTGTGGAGAGAAGGAATGGTTATAGTCTTAGAGGGCTCATCCATGGTTCCAGATGGCTGTAGCTCTGAGAGTTTGCAATAGAATCGCTCCTGCATTGTCTAAGAGAGCAGCCTTGAGGTGATATATTTTCAAAAGGACACTGAGAAATTTGGAATTATTTTGTTATTTTGCTGGCTCCAGCTCTGTAAATTGGGGGGGGATGGGTTTATTGTACCTACTATTCCTAGCTGAAATTGGGAATTTTTTTTTAAGTCTGTGTGCTGTTTTTAAAGACTGTGTCTATCCCAGGGAGCTTGGAGACAACCTGGCCAAAGACAAGAGAGGAAAATAAAAAGCTGGAGAAATGACCTGGCTTGTCAGAAAAGGCTCTGAAAAGGAAATATGTCTTCCCTGGCTCCTACATGAATGTCTTATTCACACTGGATCAGTGTTGCTTGTGCACCTCATCCTGATCCTTAGAAGTTGATGGGGATCTATCAGGCTTCAATTCTCTTGAGTGCTAAGGAGCACTTCAAGGATAAGAAGTTCATATATATATCCTTTACAGCTTCCATCTATTTTACTTTATATCTAAAACAGTTCAATTTGGATTCTCTATGCACTAAAAATTGACACTTATTTTGGTTTGGAACCCCCTTTTTTTTTATTTTCATTAGGTAAAGGATGAATAATGTCTTATGCTTTTACAAATGCCGTAAGGATTTTGAAAATTTCTTATAACCAGTTATAATGTCATGAATAACTTTGTTCCAGTGAGAAAAAAAATCCAATCCTTTTAATTTGTCCTTCATAATTACTTATGACAGTGCCTCAAAGGAGCCAAGCTTGCTGGCTTTTGACCAGATATAAGTCATAACTGCACTTTAAAGTGTAGATCTCTGAAGAGGCTGAACTTTAGTCTTCTTTAGAAAACATCTTTTAACCTGTGAATATCTATTGCTGGCTAGTTAAAACCAAACTCCTGAAGTGCCTTAAAGTGGTTAACCTCAGTATGTCAAACACAGACAGACAAGTGATTTCTCTGAAACATGGTTTCCATATGAGGTCTGTGTGAACCCTAGGATAATGTTTTCTCAGCAGCTGAATTTTTTTCCTGAACTGCACTAAGCAACTTCAGAAGAAAAAGCTTTTACAGAGCAATATTATTTTTAAAGTTCAGTAGAATTAATAGACATTCTGCCAAACAAATCCCCTCTATGTGAAGCATAGGGGTGCTTTTTAACTTCAGATCCTTCCCTTATTTTGATAGGGTGGCAGGAAGATTATTAGGCAAACTGATGCTCCTTTTCTCTTTGACTATGAACCAGAGTATCCACAAACTGGCAGACACAACCAATGCTGCCAATCTGTGCAGCTGTCCTCATATCTATTTGCTCATCATATAGGAGGCTGAGAATCTTACACTTCCCAGCCAGTAATGGGTTGTTCTGCTACTACAGCTCAATTAGCACATTTTTCCTAATTATTTAATACTTGTACTATGACTTGAAAACATAACTAACTACAGATGTCAATTGTTGGTGTATGACACGGACTATCCCATTCATTTTTTTATCATTATGCAGCAACGTGAAGGAAATGTTGGCCAAAAGAAGAAATGAGAAGGGAAACAAAGCAATGGTTGGTGCCTTTGCACTGACAGAGGAAAGTCTCATCAAATAATCCATAGTTTCAGTGTTGGTAATATTTTACCAGCAGCAAATCTTTCTTTAATTGGAAGGAAGACTGGGAAGATTGTAAAGCCCCTTGAATGAAATGCTGAGCAACAAGGCAGCTGGGGAGACCTTATTTTGGCCTTTCAGTGCTTAAAAGGGGGCTTAGAAAGGTAAGAACAAACTTTTTAGTAGAGCCAGTTGTGATAGGACAATGAGTAGTGGTTTTAATCTCAAAGCAGGTAGGTTCGGGTTAGATTTAAGGAATATGTTCCTCACAATGAGGGTGTTAAATCACCAGCACAGGTTGCCCAGGGAGGTGATAGATGCCCTATCCCAGGGAACATTCAAGGTCAGGTTGGACAGCAACCTCATCTAATTGAAGATGTCCCTGACCACTGCAAGGCAATTGGACGAGATGACCTTTATAGGTCCTTTCAGTGCAAACTATTCTGTGATTCCTATGACCTTACCATGCAAATCTGAAGCTCTGTGTACCACTTTGCACTCTTAAGTCCTGAATTCCTGACACACTCAACATTTCCACTGAAGTAATAAGAAATCAAAAGATAGCCTACACTGTTAGAAGACAGATGTAGCAGGTTTGTATTGGCTGATAATAATAATATAGCAATAGAAAACTTAAGCGAAAAAAAGATAAGTAAAAAAGGTAGGATTTTTCCCTCCATTGGTTCATATAGAAACATACCAACCCATAACAATTATGGTTAATGAGGGGAGAGGAAGGAAGGCTTAAAATTTTCAGCAAGCAGTAGTACCTTGGGTAAGGCATTTTACTGGAGGGGACCGGGGTTGGGAGCTGGCGCTGTTTCTGGATCTGCATTTCCGAGGCTCAATTTCTCTTGGAGCAGCCACATCAACGTCCCTACAAACGTCCCTTGCCTACGAGATAAATCCTAACTCAGCAGTGGGGTCTTTTCCAGCCAGGTTCAAACCTGTAAGAGTTGCCCCGACAGCACACGAGCCCCGGTGTAAATGAGTGGTAAAACACCATCAGAATGTCAAACTGCTCGTAGCAAAGGGACCGTGCGGCAGCCACCTGTGATTTCACTGTGACGCCGTATTCCTGCCAACAGCTGCTGCTGTGCATTTAACCTTCCCAGCCCGGCCCTCCTAAATCCCGGGTTTCCCCTCTCGGTGCAATCACTGCTAATTCCTCCACCTCACCCCACCCACCCCAGCCAGCCCCGGTAAGACCCTGCCCCCCGTGCCCTGACAGCCTCCCCGCTGCCGCAGCCGCGGCTCCTCATTTACATTCGCCGCCTCTCCCGCTGCCGCCGCCCGCTCCGCGCCCCCGCGGCGGGGCCCCGCCGCCTCCCCCGCCCTGCCGCAGACAGGGACCCTTCCGGGGAGGCCGGGCCGGCGGGAGCCCCGCCCGCGCCGCCGGGGGAGCAGCGAGGAGCGGCGGTGAGTGCCCGCAGGCAGCAGCAGCAGCGCCGCTCGCTCCGCAGCGCGGCGGAGGGCAGGGCAGAGCGGGGCAGCGGTAAGCGGCGGCAGCGGCCGCATCCTGCTTCCCGGGGCTCAGCCGCCGGGGCGGGGGCTGCGGGGCTCGGCTCGCGCGGCACAAAACCCGGAGGGAATGGGTGGGAGAGGGGGGAGGGATGGGGCTCCGCTTGCGAGACGCGTTTGCTTGGGTTTTCTCCTTGCTCTTATTTTATGAGATACGATCCGGAGTGGCAGCTGCCTGGTGGTTTGCGCTGGTAGTTTGAGGAGCGTTGCGTTGTAACTGTCCTTCTGCAGCATAGTGGGCTCGGTTGTAATGTGAATAAGCAGTTTCAGGGGCAGGCACGTAGTGAAAATCGCGTGTGGGTTATTTCCACTCTTTTCGAATGGGTGGGAGCTGCGGGGAGAGGTGACATTAGTATCTATCACCGCATAAAAAGCATCATATCGCTGGCAGAAGGCAGGATTTTTATGGTTTTGCTTTTGAAGCAGGAACTACAAGGTGCTTGTCACGACCAGCTTTGCCGAGATGTGTATTGGTAATGTACAGCCAAAGGCACGAGACTGCTCCATATCATAATGAACTGGGAGCCTGTGGCTGGCATGTTGTGTTTAAAGTAGAACACTGCATGTTAGACAGTATCCTTTTTTTAAACATGTCTTGAAGCGTAACCACTGAAGAAGCCTGTTGTAGTACTGTGATAGGCAGTACCTTTTATCTAGGCAGTTTACAAGAGATAGCCTTCATAGATTTCTCTCAAATAGTAGGAGGGGCCAGATGACTGTTTCGGGAAAATATTTTAAAGCACAGATTGAATAGATGGGTTGTAACAGAGATGAAACAACTATGGATAAGTAATTAAGGATTGAACTTACTTAAACGGGAAAAATTGGAAAGGAAACTGAACTATGCTATGAATAAATGGCCATGCTTATGCAGCAGAACTACAAAATATACACTGTATCAGAGAAATTCACCTCTCAACTGCAGAAAGCAGTCAGGCATTCAAGGTCTGTGGAGGGAGTCCTTTATATGGAGAGGCTGCTGTGGAAAAAGCTGCTAATTAAAGCAAGTAGGATCAGTTCCTCTTTATCCTATTGACAATTTAATGTTTAAAAATGACCCCTTGACTGCCTCGGGAGGTAAATCAGCAATGGGAATGTGCTTCTGATGAATGAGGGTGTCATTTTACAGATGGCCTTTTCTTTTGGGGGGGCAGGAGAGGGGAAGGTGTTCAAATTAGTAGATTAAGGAATACAATTCAAAAGAAACATTTTTTTTTAAAGCTATCATTTTCTCCTAATGCTTTGCAGCACTGCCTCTGGAAGGCAGATGCAACTGTTAAAATCTATATTAAGTTCTAACTCTTACATTTGCAGAGTGATTTTTTTAACCAAATAAATTGCAGGTATAGTTAACAGTGTAGTAATAGTCGCACTACCTGTATCTGAAGATATTCTGGTGACTTAAAAACTCCATTATTAGACCAAAATCTACACATGCAAGCAATTGGCTATTACCTACTGTGCTGTTGTCCCAGAGTGACCTATTCCCCTCCAGTTTCTGTGTCTGGCTTACTGTAAATCATAATCATAAAGTAATCTTTGATGCAGATGCAGTGAAATTATTATGCTAAATTTCTTACCAGCTATTCTGATTGTGGTGGACCATGCTAATCAACTGTGTGAACACCAGGTATGCCTTTAAAAAAAATAATTGTTGCTTTGAGGATTTGAAAACTGCAGAAACACCTTTAATCCTATTAGAACTGATGGAATTTGCTCTACTCTTGTAAACTGATGTTCTCTAGACTAATGCCAGGTATGGAATAGTTTGAACTTTAGTCTTTCTGCTGGAGAGATTAAAGAAAGAGGGAAGGCAATTACAAGTGTTACAATGGTAGAGATGCAGTTATGGGATTGTGCCCAGGATCTGCAGTTACAGCAGCATAATGCAGAATAAAATAAAACTCAAGCTTATTATTGACAAAGTCTTTTATTTCTGCTAATAAAACTGGTGTGCCAATATAATGCTGAAATATCTGCAATAATGTGCATATATTAAAGATATTTTATGTATTGACACTGCCTTTAAAATTTTGAAAACACTGGGCAGCCTTTCCTCTCCTGGCAACAGGAGGCAATATTCCTAAGTGCTTTTGCTGAAGCATCTGCTCTGGTGCTGTCTTCCATTGGAGATTTGGCCTTAACAGATAAGATGAATCAGCACAGATTACATTTCTTCAAAGCCTGAAGCTCCCCATATCAAGAGTTCAGCTAAGCTGAATCCCTCAGTGGCCATGCAACAGACTTAAGTTGCATCAACAACACCCAACCAACTCATGCTCCAGTCTAGCTCATTGGATTATAAGTAGACCAGAGGTTTTGGCCATGCTGTAAATTGGTTTAATCAACTACCAAGTAAATAGAGACAATTAATATACACATAAATTCTAGTGTATGTATTTGCAAATTATTTATTTTTGTCAGAGTTAGTGGATCTATGTAAAAACTTTCCCTGAATTGTTTCATGACATCCTTGTTTGTGTAAAATATGAGCTGGTACTCCTGGCTCTATTAACTAAATAACTAAATAAATTAATAACCAACAAATGGTTTTTTAATGGATAGTTACTAAGTTTTTGCATCCAAACCTCAGCTAGAGGAGGAGAAGCACAACTGAAGACAATATGATCTGTCTACAACAGATCTCCTTTGAGTGATAGAGCACAATTTTATGACTGTGGTGCTGAAGACGTTAAAGTTAAAATCAATAGAAAATTAAAATGAACCAAAAACTATCACGTTATTATCTGAAGTATTCCAGGGAAATCACTAGACAACGCAATTACTGTGGGGTAACTGCAGATTACTCATTTGGAGGCACATGCTGGCTACAGTAAACATACAAAATAGGAAGAATCAAAGTCTCTGTTAATTTTCTAACTTAATATCTGCAAAAAGAAAACTTCTTGTCTGACTGAAGACTGAGTTATTCTTCAAAAGAAACAAGAGTGAGCCCAGGTTGTAATTTTGGACCTACTTTGTAGTTGGTTGTAAATAAAGCTTCTCAAACTGAGTTTGAGATACTAGAACTCAGAATGTTGATGTTTGAGGCGTTCCAAATGGATCATTAATGATCAGAATGTGTTAACTGTTGCAATAAGGAGCAATGGGTGTAGGAAAGTGTGACCCATCTGTTGCTCCTGACTGATGGAGGAAATGGATTATGCAGAACACTTAGCCACCTCTTTGAGCAAGAATGTGATGCATCTGTGCTTGTTGCTGGATAATCCTTGCCACTGATGACGATATATGTAATTCATAGGTAAAGCATTCACTGTGACCTTTGCTGGTAGCATCCCCTGAAAGAAGGGTATGAGCTGGCACAATTGCCAGCTTTCCTTTGTAAAGCTCTCTGGAGCACTGGGTAAGGGTCTGACTTGTTCTTTATTATGGCGATGAATGCTCCATGCTCTCACATCATTCTTTCTGCATCAGAAAGCAGGTTTTATCCAGTGTTCTAGGAGGCTGAGGAAAAGATTTGCTAACTAAAATTGCCTTGGCAGTCACCATTTGGGAGCGTGATATAAAGGGCAAGACATAATGTAATGCCACAAGTGGGCAATGCATTAAATGCTGAAAGTAGAAGTACTGATCTTTCTGCAAGCAGCAGTGACCACTGGAGCTTTTCTTCTAAGAAGAAAGGATCTTTATGATTCTTACAGTAAGGATCATCACTACCATCTAAGTGAATTTTCAAAGTAATTTTTTTGTCAGTCCATTCCATCCATGAAGCATGGAGACTTCAATTGAAATTCTTGTACCACTGTTCAGGGTAAGGTTTTTAACTTAGCCAAGTCAGTAACATACTATAGTCAACTTGTTTAAAAAAAAAAGTTAATTAGGGAACAGGGCTTTGTGTACAGGCTCATAAAATGGCTGAAGTTGCAGGGACCTCTGGAGGTTGTGTGGTTCAACCCTCTGCACAAAGCACCTAGAGCAGGTTGCACAGGACTGCGTGCAGCTGAGTTTTGAAATATCTCCAGTCTCCAGGGTTGGAGTCTCCACTGCCTCTTTGGATCACCTTTAGCTGTGTTGGACCAATCTCACGGTGAGAGTTTTCTTCTGTTTAAATGGAATTGCTTTTATTTTTGTTTGTGCCTGTTTCGTCTTGTTCTTTCAGTGAGCCCCTGAGAAGAGCCTGGCTTCACCTTCTTTACTGTCCCTTCTTTGTCACATGGGCATGCTTCTTGTCTATGGTCAACTTGTCCACTGAGGGCCCCAGGTCTTTTTCTGCAAAGCTGTTTTGCCACCTGTTGGCCTCCAGCCTCTACTGGTACAAAAGGAGAGGGAGGGCTAAAGAAAGATGAGAAGAAGAGAAGATGACAAAGGGAAAAGGGTAGGAGATGTGGTGAGGGGTAGGTGGGTGGGAGTGCGCAGAGGAATGCAGGCATCTGGAGACATCATGCTGGTTGCAACAGGCTGGTTTACCTCAGCCTCATTACACTGCTATTGAGGGAAGACCACATATCAATCCACAAGTGCTCCTGTGCCTGGTAGTTTCGGCAGGATTTAATGCATCCTGTAAACAGTGACATTAATACGAATCAAAAAGGGAATGTGAGTTTCTTCTCTGAGATATATATGCTTCCAGGGCAGCAAGGACGTTTTCAACCGTCTTTGCAACAGCATAAGTTCTGGCAGTTTTGGTATGATTTAGTAAAAGGTTTGCCTGGGCAGCTCACTCTGCCTTATTAAGTGCTGTCTATTAAGTCAGACTTTTCCAGGAAGGACTTTTAAGTAAAGCATCACAATGCATTAAAGGAACAAGCATAGTTTTATGACAAGACAGTAGTACAATATGTTAGTTGTGGAAGACAAGGGGGAATCTGTGGTGAAAGAAGCCTTCTGTGGTCGCTTAAAGGATCACGTGGCATTCCTATTGTAATCCAGTGGTAATTCTCTAGAACAGATGATGCAGGACTACATTTAGAAGTCCTTTATGATGGTCCTAAAATGAGATAAGATTAATTCCAGTGTTCCATAACACACATATGCATGTACATTTGAGAATATAACTCCTTATGTTTGGAAATCACACAGGTGTATTGGGAATCTTTCATAGTTGAGAAGTAGTTGCAGCTATATCCTTATCATTGGTCCATCTCCACATCCACTGTAAATAGGTCACTCAAAGTCAATGGAACAGTACCTGTCTACCCGCTGTACTTTTGTTTTCTCTACATAAAATACAGTTTTCCTTTTGAAAGACTTCAGAGCTATGATCCATGTGATCCGTGCTAAGATGTTAAAGCCATGGTTTATAGCATATTGTGCAACTTCAGATTACAGAGGTAGAGGTAGAATACTCTCTGTATACAAGCACACACTGAAAAACTAAGATAAGCTTTTCACACGGTAAGATTTTAGAAGGTAGAGCTAAGTGGAGCTGAAAGCAATGCAACCACTTTTAAATATTGATAATGTTCCTTTACTTGGTTTTAGCATTTTATACCAATGTAGATTAACAGTGTAACTGATCGGGACAGTAACTAATCATGATGTTATCTCTCTAACAACTCCCCTTGCTTCAGTTTCTGAGTAAATGGTTAAAGGTGTATCATGTAATCAGACACTTGAAGGCACTCAAGCAGTTTGGTTAGTTAATCTGTACTTTTTGTAGTTCATATAATGTCATCATTATGTGGGAAAGCACTGTGAGATAATGAGAATATTATATACAAAGGAATAGAACTAGTATACATCCAAAGTGTGAATACAAACTAGTATTGTAGCATTCTATTTATAGTGGTGGATTCAAGGGGATCTCCATTTCTGTTTCTATTAGCATTTGAGCAGAGACTCTGCACCATGAAGGTAATTAATCTCAGTAATCAACCAGGAAAAAAACCCCAGTTTTAGATGTCTTTTCACTCTTCATCTTGCTTACTGCTGTTGGCTAATTCCTCATTGTTATTTGATGTAGACTGCCTTGTATCCATCCCTGCAGTCACATAAATGATATGAGTGCATACAGAGAGTCCTGATTCCATAGGAATTTTGCACAACCCAAGCATGGTATTGCAATTGTAATATACAGTGTTATCGCCATGCAAACTACTTCCCTGTGCCAGTCTCTGCATGTTCCACTATCTGGAAGGAGGAGAGTTAGTCCTAATTAGAGAGGTCCAAAACCATGGATTGAATAAAAATATAGCCTGGAAATGTTCAGATTACCTGCATAGTGTGGCATTGTCAATATTGTTTCCTAGCAGTTTGTGTTGTGGTGCTTAATTTGGAAGAGTGTATGTTGTATTTTTTCCCATGTTAAACCATGACTCTCATTTTATCCAGTACTTCTGAATGACAAATCTTTTACTTTGCATAAATCAAGTCCTGACACTTGTTGGAAGTAAAAGAGGAGCCTGCATAATGTTGGGTTTTATTTGGAGATTGAGTCAAGGACTGCAGGTTAATTGTGCATGACCTTTCACATCAGAGATATGTCTGCATGGAGGAGGAGGCACAGGTCCCTTGAAACATCTCCTGGGATCAAGGCTTTTTCTAGCTCCATGGGGCGTTTCAGGTTTAAATAGCAATTAAATCAGATGTAGCCAGTGTGCCATCAGTGTGTGACATGCCAGCTCTGCCGTGCGGTGTCTTTGTGTCCATCCTTCATGGCAAGGATTTACACCAGGATGTAAGCCTACAAGTGGTTAATGTAGTGTAAAGTGTTATCACTGTTGATTTTCAGGCATTCCGGCTGAAGCGAGTTAATTTTCAATTTTCCATGGTAAAAAAAGAGAGGCAGGGAGCAGCCTACACAAGATGTTTGTACTACAAACTGCATATACACAAAGCTATATTAACCTTTGAAATACTCGTAAACAATTTCTGTGGAGAGCAGGGGCAACTTTTAAGCAGCAGGAGCCCAAATGTGGAAAGCAGCATATGTGCATCCCATTTTCTGTGCCGTGGTGCTGGAGCCAGTGCTGTCGGGTGAAGTCTCATAATGAAGCAGTTGTTTGAGCAGTTGAGTTCAGCTCAGCAAAGCAGCTCTTGAACTAATGTGGACTGCCTGTCTGCCAGTAAACAGATAATTACACACCATTGTTTAATGGAACTTTCATGAAAACTGAAATATGTTTTTGTAAAATCCACCATGAAAATGTGTTCTGCTTGTGGACCTTGCCTATAGAGTTCAGGGTATTGGGGGTGGGGAGGGGTATCTGTCATGTACAGAGGTAATGCTCTATCTGCTGTACAGTCTGCAGTGGGGAGTCAAACATACCCTGAGACTGGCTCAGTTGGTTAGAGCATCATGCTAATAATTCCAAGGTCGTGGATTTGATCCCTGGATGTCTGTTCACTTAAGAGTTGGACTCGACCCTAGTGGGTCCCTTCCGACTCAGAACATTCTGTGATATATAAGTGACTCCCTCATAGCTTCCACAGAGGAAAACTCTTTTGCTTAAGCAGAGGACCTGTTGTTTGGTTTTCAGAGGTCCTTTTGATTTGGATGACCAAATTTAGATACCTGGAAGGCACTGCAGCTATAGATACACTTGAGGAATCTCACTGTGCTTCCTGGAATAGTTCTAAAAAGAATAAGAATTTCTCTGACTGACTTTTCTTACTGTCCCACTAATTTACTCTGGTCCTGAAAACCTTTTAACAGTGACCAAAGTCACTTTTTTGGAAGGTTTTTTTCTTTTATGTTACCTTAATTGCTGAACATAAATCTTGGCCACTCTGTCAACCTCTAGTTTCTCAGATTTGTAGCATTCCTATTCCTGAACTAGGATTTAAATTTAGTTTAGTCTCTTGCCACAAGAATCAACCTTTAACAGATAAATTGACAAAGAAATTGACAATTAAGAGATGCAAGTTATGCCATGCTTTTTTGTTAAGTGTTTGAATTTCACGAAATAGGAGCATGTTGTCAAATATATAAGATATACACACGTGGAATGTGATAGTCTGAAAAGTCTACAAAGAGATTCTAAAGAGTCTTCTACTTATACTCCCAAAAATCAATAATCTGCAGAAACAATGTGGTCTGTAATCCATTACACTGAAAGCTCTGGAGAGCAATAGGAGCCACATGGAACAGAGCCATATGTATTTAAATTGAATGCCTTATAAAATTAGATGAATAAATGTCTTGGAATAACACACACACTTTTGTAAATATACAGGTTGCACCAGCTGGTACGTTAAAAATAAGAAAACAAGAAGCTGGAAGAGTTGCTATTACCAGGAAGATCTGAACCAATGGACTGTATGGATATAGATATGTTTGAAGGCATCTGCTCTTCCCGTTACAAGGTAAGGCACAAAAGGATTTCTCTGCTGGTTTGCTTCTCTTCAGTGCAGTGCAGCTCTCTTTTGTGGCACTGCCCAAGTTGGTGATGGAGGTGTTCTCCAAAGCTTGTTCAGTCTAACTGTGGCCAGTTATTAATTACAGTGTATAAATGGATGATATGCACACCTCAAAAGGCCTCAAATTTCAAAAGCAAATGATAAATGTGGATCCTCGGAGCCTGTAAAATTCAACATTTTGTTAAGTGAAGTATCTGTTTAGATAGCTCTACAGGTTGTCTATTTTTAGTATGTGCTAATAGAAGACCTTCCAACTCACCTAAGATGTCTTTTTTTTTTTTTAATATGCTTGTTAATTGCCGTACATTGAAGTAGACTTGAAACCTGTACTTAATGTGACAGCTAGTCACGAGAAAAAGTCTCTAAACTGGATATCAGAAATTATCTCTAACTGGAGATGCAAGTTATGCCATTTTCTTTGTACAGTTTTAGTGTTCTTTCACTTTCAGGATTGTTATATGGTTTGTTTACACAATATGCTGCATTTTCCATTTTTTTTCCTGTCAATCAAAATAATTACTTTTTAGTTTAAGCTGTAAGATGGTGGAGATCTTAATACATTTTCTGGGCATCTTTTACCTGATGGCTGGATATAGTGTCACTTGTTCTGAATGTTTCTTTTACTGAGTTGTTTTCAGGGAAGGTACAAAACAGATTTTCAAGAAGTTACTTGAAACTGTAGAAATACTTGAGAAATACATGAACTAGTTTTAAAGTAAAATTTCTCATTTTCAAGATGATGTAGTTCTACATGTCTGGGAAATGGCTATGTGGGACTTCTTTGTATTTTAATAATTCTGATCAACACAAGTTTGCTACAGAGCAAATGCAAAACCATACCAGCTCTATGTTACCCAGAGGCTCAAATCAGGCAGCTGTGCAGTTGCAAAAAGAGGCTGTTACAACTGGAACTTAACTGGTGTCTGCTTTAACCCAGAGAGGCTAAAGAGAGGACTTCCAGCTGAAGTCAGCATGACACTTCATTCCTCCATTTTCACCAGTCAGTGAAAATGATAAGGAAACAATCTTGTACAAGTGCACTACCGTTGCTTCTATTCTGAATGGAAATGCTGACCACCAGTGTTATCAGTCTGCCATTTTCACAAGCATGAGACAACCACTCTTATTCTTCTTTTGTGGAAGAAATAAAATGAAGAGATCCTAAGCTGGGGAATGTAACAGACCATGGCACTGCAGAAATAGAAAGGACTCCCTGGTATGCTGAAATAGCAGGAATGAAATGTGTGAAGTATTCAGAAAATACAAAGATAAGCAATAGCAAATACAAGTTACAAGGAAAAACATGTTCAAACCCTTGAGTACTTGGAACATTCCAGTAATTTTCCATAATTGTTGTTATGAAGGAATGTACATAGAATCTGTATTGCCACCAGTTATGGCCAGCTTCCATAAGTGTAAGTACCTGCCTGGTCTGTGCTTTCTTGTTTGAACACCTTTATGAAAGGTGTTTGCTGGGGGGAGGGGAATGCCAGCTTTGGTTCTGCATATGTGAGATCACAATACCTTTTCCTGTTGCCATCTTGCCTGCTTTAATCACATCCTTCTCTGAATTGGAGCTTCTGAGTTTGTGCTTCTTGGCCCGGCAGGGAGCCCAGCCTTGGACCAGGGCCTCTGGCTGTTGCGTGGCAAGTAATCCTTCCAAATAGGATTTGCATTCTTGCAGCAGCCATTCTGGGGATAGAGAATGAATACATGGAGGCAAATTCTGCCTACACAGACATAGCTCAAGCCCAGCCATTCAGAACACAAGTTGATGACAGACAGAGTTGCACAAAAATTGAGTACTTTCTGAAAAGAACTAGTACTAGTGGCTAAGAAAAATGTTCAGGGTCAGAGTGTTCTGCAGTGTCTTAGTTAACTGGATTTATAGGCACTGCTTCACAGCAGAAATGTTGTTAGAGCCCCAGAGTTGCTTTGTTAGTTTTCATTTGCCAAAGGCTGTTGTCCCTGCGGAGTTGCTGTGTGGAAATTTGAGCTTGCAACCCAGCTACTTCTGTGTATGGTCTTGGTCTTCATTTAAAACTTCATTGCTCTTTCAGTGTTGTGCTGTCTCTGCTTTAAAGCACCTGAGATGGTCTACTATAGTGACTCTTGTATTTGGGATGGTAGCCTGAGACTGCAGGGTAGCATAAATAACTGGAGGTAATAGTGGCTTAAATCAAAGCCAGACTCTGAATCACTGAGCTTTTATATTGCGTTTTATTTATGGGTATGATTCTTGATAGCTTTCTGGGTGTGTTTACCTTTTTGTGGCTGAGAAATGATTGAAACACCAAACAAAGCTTAGGAAGTGAAGGAACAAGCTACCTTCTGGTTTATACCCAACACAGTTATTCTGATATTAACAGAAGCTACGTGAGTTTCAGTTAATATTTTTCAGCAATCTGAGTTTTAAATGAAAGCCTTAAGAAGAAACACCTGAAGACCTCTGGGAAATCATGGATTAGAAAAGTTCAAAACTGAATAAAAATTTCCTTCAACTTATCCAAATGTTTTGTAGCTCATGTTTAGTTGTATGTGGGGTTTTTGGTTTTTTGGTTTTTGTTTGATTTTTTTTTTTTCTTTTTTATGCTTTCACTGCAGAACATAGGGATGTGGTTTTTTGTTTTTTTCCTGTATTGAAGCACTGGTAATTTATAATTGAAACATTTATTTTCAAGCTGAAATCAAAATGAGTTGATTTTGCTAGAAGTTCACAGTTCAGTGGAAGATTTCCTTATAGTTAAGTAAATAAATTTATTTTGCTTATGACTTAGTCCTGTCTTTCTCATATCTGGTGCATTATTCACTTTTCTAGTAGTGCTAAGGGACCCCAAGCCTTGATGAGGCCTCAGTTGTGCGATGTACTGTGCTGGGTCCCCACATAAATTGCAAATGCATCCTTCTGCAAAGAACATATGATCAAAGAGGCAAAAAAGATTAGACGGGTATGACCCAGTGGCACAGGGACAGTGAGACATTTTTCATCAGCATGGGTAAGCAGCAGCTTCAAGAACCTGCAGGCAGCCATTTACATACACAACTCTACAGCCTTGAGGTGACTGTGTGCTAAGGTGGTGGAGAATCAAAGCATTTCATCCATGCAAGTGGGGAAGGATCTGAAGAATTGCCCATCCCATCACTATAGTACTCCTTCTACACTGTTTTGATTTGAATAAGAGCAGTTTGATTTAAATCCACTTGGAAGTGGGAGCAGCTTCTTGGCAGTGGGGGGAAGCCTTTTCCTTTTGGAAGTGAATGTGACGCACAGCTCGCCTGTCCTGCTGTGTAATTTGTCCTGACATTTGCTGGCACAGTAAGTTCTTACTAACTGCAGTGACACTTGCCCTGTGTGACATAATTCGGAAGACTTTTTTATAATACTTCCACTTGAACTGAAAGCAGCCAAACTGTCTTTTCTAATTTCAGCTCTCTTGATCCCTTGTCCCCGATGATAAGTTCTGCTTTGCAGTGTTTCCCAGCAGTGCCTGAGACAGAGCTAGCAATCCAAGGTTTTTCCCCTGTTGCTACTCAAGAGCATGCTAGAAGTCATTGATCCTTTATGAGCTAAATCCTGAAGGAGTTAGCTTCAGAAGTTAGCCCTCCTAAAGCAGACATTAAGATATAGAAGTAACAACAGAGCCACCTAGTAATAAGATGTTTGTTCTTGTCTCTATTTATTGCTACTAACATTGGATGCTAGTCACAGAAGATTATATTCAAAACCCATCAAAAGGAAAAGGTTATGAAGCAAGATCAGAGTCTAAACAATCAAAAAGAATGCATTTCTTCTAGTTTTGATGTGGGAATTATTACAACTTTATTTTTAATTTGTTTCTGCAAGGAGAGTATTCAGTATTCGTCAGTAAAGAATACCTAAACACTTGTTGCTACTTAGTCATCTATTCAAGCAGCATGTGAGATGTGGCAATTATTTCTTGATGACTAGATGAAAAATACAGTTGTTTTGATAACATTTCATTCACATTGATGCCACTGAATGTGCATAATTCACTCCACTTGATGATTTGGCCCTTACAAATTTGATTACTAACAGAAAACAATGACATATCTTTTGGGGTGGTAGGAGACTACCATGTATAGAGGGGGTGAAAAGTTCTGTGGGTGCAGTTAAATGCTGTCAAGTGTGGTAGGGAATTCACCAGTAAGTGGAGGAAGTTTGGGAGTATGACCTCTTGTTCAATATCCAGTATGAAAGTAAATTGGTATACTGTGTAAAATTAGAGTGGGAAATCTGATAAAAGGATAAACTTGCTATGATACTCATCTAAGAGGGTCCATCAGTACTGGCAAAAAGAAAGAAGCAGGAGCCTGGTCATGCAGGATGTGTAGTGCTTCCTCTGGTTTCTCATCAAACATAGAAATGAAAACTGGGATACTTTTAGGTGTCTACTTGTTTATCCTCAGGGTCATCACAACCCATAAGGAGCCTTAGTTTTGAGGACAACCTCCTGTCAGCTATGTGGGGTGGGGAAATGCCCTTATCCCACCGCCTCCCCCCTCCCCCCCATACAGATGGCCACTGAGATTAGCCCAGGATCACGCAAAGCAGAGATCTAAATTCCACTTCTAAAACTAAGCACCAGACCTGGCTATTCACTCAATGCTCTTACATCCGTGGGCTGATCTTTCTGCAGAATGAGTGGGCCTATCCTCAGTTAGAATAAGGATCAGTCTGTTAAATTTCAGCTGTGCATTTCTAGGTCATATTTAAAGTGAGTAAAAAGGTCACACTTGAGTTCAACTATTTGCTCTTCAGGAAGAGAACCAAAAATAGTAAATGGAATACAGAGAACTACAGAAATTCAAGGGAGACTCAGTTTTGGAATTCAGCTTCTTACAAGAAGGAGGCCAAACTGAACTTTTAAACTAATCTGTCTGCAAAGGTGAGGTTGCAGCTGAGACAGCATCATTTTGTTGTGCTAAAGAGGTCCCTGTAAATGAAGATCCTCATACAGGAAGTTAAGTCAGTACAGAAAATGTATACAATATGAATGGTGTACTTGTTTTTGTATCTGTGGTATTAATTACATGTTAAATTACTAAAAGTGGATTTTTAAAGCTCTACTGGTGATATAACCTTTTTTGTTTCTGGTTTTGTTGGGGTCTTTTTGTTTTTTTGGGTTTTTTTCTACTTACATGCATGTGCTAATTGCTTAGATTTAGTTAGTTGTAAAACTGCTTAAGAGCCAGCCTTTGTAAAAGCAAATGCAAAGTAACATTCTTTTAAAAAAACTGTCATTCGGCATTTAGCACCCCAAGAGCAGTGCTAAGAAGTCAAAGGAGTGCCTGCAAGTAGGAAGGCAGAAGCACATCAAGTGAAGTTTCACAAGTGAAAGCCAGCATCCTCTTTTGCACGTACTGGGGATGTTTAAAACTGTGAAGATCCAGGGGACTACTGAGTTGTTGAATCTAAGTGCTTAGAAAGTGGAGAAAGATTTTGACTTTTAAATGTTCTGTAAAAGCCTATTTTCATGCATTTCAGTGTAGGATTCAAACTTATTGTTGGCTTCTTTCTGAATGTGTATAGGCGTGGGAAACTGATACATATGATAGACTATAGGACTAGTCAGAAGAAGGAACTGTTGTGTTTTTTTCTAGAAAGTGAGACAAGATCTGAACATGGCCTTACCCACAGGATCTGGTTGGGGTTTTTTTGCATGGCTTTAACTAATTTCCTAATTCATCCACCTTAAACCTTTCCTTTGGTTAAATGGAGTAGTAGTTTCTTTTGACTTTGGGAATGAAATGCGGGAGGGAGGGAATACATGTGCAGTTGCTGAAGATCCAGATTGTTAAAAATGCTGACTACTGCTACTATATGACTTTGGTCTAGTTTGAACAACATAATCAGCAGGCAGCATTGTCTAAGCATTCTAGTGAACTGCCAAACAAGTATTTAATATACTAAATCCTCTTTTGTGTTGTTTTTTGTATGCATCAGTGTCATAACTCTTGTTCTCTTTTATAGCTATTCAGAGAAAAGATTGGTGCTTTTCTGAAAGCTGTATTCTTTGTCCTAGTTCTTTTTCTGAATACTCTGAAGAATAGTACTTCTTGCTCATTTAGCTGCATCATCTGCTGGCTTTCCATGCTCAACTTAGTCAAATCTTGGAGGTAGGATATATTGTCTGTAAACTTCAGGTAGTTCAGCAGTTCTGCCTTTTATGCTGAATCTCTTTTTTCCCCCACAATTCTCCAGAAGAACTTTCAAAGTTAAGAATGACTTCAGAGTCACCTTGATCTATTCTTCTTTCTGATTTGGTCTCTTAGCTGCTCTTGTGATAAAGATAACTGTTCACCAAAAATGGTGAAATGTAAAATCTTATTCTCAGAGTTTTTCTTTAAATTGAAGGGTGTTTTACCTTTCACAATAGATATTTTAATTTGCAATTGTTGCTTTCCCTTTTGAGATGCCTTCTTCATGTCTTTGAGAAGAATCTCTCAACATGATGTTGTCTTAGTCAGACATTGTTTACTTTATTTCCTGACTCTACCATAAAACCTAATAGCTTTCAGAATGGAAGTAGTCAGGTACCAAGTGGCAGGAACCCTCACACTATTATTCTGCACTTTTTTTGGCAATTTAATAATACTGTATTCTTCAGTTTTCTGTTTCTTAGTAGTAATTGACATCTTTCTTCATCCTTAATGAAGGTAGGACCTTGATATTCCCCTTTTGGAGAGTGTGACATCTTCCATTCTTCCCCTTAGGCTCTTGAAATTCTTCCTTCATCTTATTGCACCTTTCCAGGTTAATTTTAGTTGTCTGCTTACGGGTGATCAGTCTTGTTATCCAGCTTTACACTAAGTGGGATCTTCTTTGTGTTTCCCTCCTGGGACTGTCTCATCCTTGAACTTTTGCTCTGTGGAAAAGTAGAAATATTCTGCTTCTCAGCCACACCAAAAAATCAAACACATTTTCATGCTAGTAGGTAGCTTTTGTTTGTCTTATCTAATTTCATATCAAATAGATTTACATGGTGTCTCAACCTGCAAGGAAATCATGCTAGCATGCCTATAATCTTGTGCTAAACTTATCAGGCATCATCCCTCTCTCTTGCAGCATCAATTATGTGTATATATATGAAAATCATGCTTTGTGCTCTTCACACAATCGTGTATAACTTTCCAATGAATTTCCATTGGGTATCTCCTAAGAGTTTCCAGTCTTGTTCCATGCAGATTCTTTGCTAATTTAAAGTGTCGGCTCCCATGATTCAAGTTGAAGGACACCTGACTTTTGGACTTGGAGGACTGAAGGAAATTCAGAACTTGTTAAAGAAATTTTGGCAAGAAATAGGGGTGGTAATTTTCAATAACTCATACAACAATAGGTTAAGAAATCCTAACGCCTGATTTCTCTCTAAGTGATACCAGATATTTTAAAGTAACCTCAGAAATAAAAGACCAAAATAGAGGAGTGATATACTGCACATATGGTAGATCAGAGCAAAGCAGTCCTAATGAAATAGCCCTTCTTTCTCCCTTCACATAAGCAGCTGCTGAGAAAGAAGTGTTGTGATTTTCTCCTGCACAAGTAGAAAAAGCACAGGAAGGTGATGTGATGAAACCTGTAAGGGACATGCTCCTTAAAAAATTCCCGTATGAAGACTCTCTATGCTGATCAGAAAAACTGTCCAGGTATAGAAGAAGCCATGATGCCTATTTTCCTGAAGATCTTTCCCCTCAAAACTGCAAAAAATAAGGTGTGCCTCTGTTTCAGTGGAGCAAAGAGAAATGTGGGAAAATGTGTTTTAAACAAAGATAATTTCTATATAAATTTGTGTTTGTATCAAAGATCCATTGTAATTCTTCATAGTGAAAGGAATAACTGCAGATGAGGAGAATGGTTCTGCTGCTTCTGTCAAGTTTCCTGTGTAGCAAACTAGTAAATGAACAAATTTAAAAAGCTTTTAGAATCTTAAAAAACCTAAACACAGATTGTTGCTCAGTGTAATTATTGGAAGGGCTAGACAGCTAGGCTTCACTGATTTAAGGCTACTATTAGAACCTATCTCCATATATATAAAATACAAAAATCTTAGACAAAATGGTGTATTTACCATGGAATGTGTGGTGTTGCAGCCCAGAGATATGTTTGGGAAATGTTTTGAGATTTGTAGATGAAAATTGTTATATAGGAAATATGCAAACTATTAGAATTTGAAAGGGGTAAAGGTTTATATCTACCATTGAATAATTGGCTACTTCCCAAAATATGTGTTTAGTTTTCAAGAACCATAGTGTACAGAGTTAGAATTAGGTTTGGATACTAGGCTGCCAGCAGTGACTTTATCTTACATTTTAGGTATCTGCAACTAATAGTACAAAACTAGTCTAGCACTCAGTCTGATAGCACAGCCGTTGAGGGTTGGTGCCGAGGCGGGAGCTTGGGAGAGAGAGCTGGGGAAGGTGTTGAGGGGGTGGGAAGATTTTCACGCTCTGCACAAGTAACATAAGCTCTGTGTTCAATCTAATATCCTGAAATCTGACATGGATAGCTATCCTCGGGGGATATTCATAGGCTAGTTGTAAGTTTTTATGTGAGGAGAGAATTCACTGAAACATTGCAGGATGGTAGCTGTGAAAATTTTTCCATAGACTTTTTTCAATGCTTTTTATCTCCAGTTTAACCTCGTGTTGTGCTGAATTGCCTTCATTTTCCCTGTCTCATATGAAATACATTAGTTGGTTGTGACAAATACTCAGATCTATTGCAACAATGGGATCATTCGCTGTTTTTCTTCAAAATTCCACTATTAGTGCTCTGCAGCTGTGGCATGCTACCTTGAGGTGATGTAGTGACCTAGTCTCAGGCTTTCAAAGTGTTTTGTGTGCATTAATTCAACTTCTCAATACCCTTCTGAGGCACTATCTGACTTGTGTGAGGCAGCGCTCTTCGAGTAGTTATACTGTAATTAGTACAGCTGTTTATGAGTGGAAGTCTGGTGCTGGGTAAAATCATGGAAGCTAGCCCTGTCAGATGTCATATATCCTCCTCCCAAGTTCTTAATACTATGATAACAGGAATGCCAGAAGTAGAAATCATGGGTCTCAGCTCCTGGGAGAGTGATTTCATCGCTGGGCAGGGTTTCCTTCCTTAGGACCTTCTGTGTATTTGCCTTAACCCACCTTCTTTCTACCTTAGTTGCAGAGAAACAGTCTGGCACTAAATCAAATTTTAAGTGAAGGGTAGTTCCAATTATACATCTCTTCCATAGGGCATTGGCACTGTCTTTCTTCTTAAGTTAGATATACAAGGAATCAGACTGAACTACTTGCTGTGTAATTGACAGTGCATGAAAATTGACAACATTCAGGCAACTTTTTTGAATAGAATGCCCTTACTGATGTGCAAGCCAATTTAGTTCTGTTGGTTTAGTTTGTTGAAAAGCAACCAAAACATAACCACCATTTTTTGTTTCTCTCATATCCCTGTGTCACAACCCCCAATTTAAAAGCTAAGATTCTCATTCTTTAGAGAGGCTCCACCTTAATATTATTTGTATTATCATGTGAAGTATAATAATTTTTGCATTATAACTGCTGCAAAACTTGCAAAATGTGATCACCAAAGGACTGCTAAAGCTGATTTCTTATCGCTGGAGCTTACCATCTGTAGCTGACAGCTGGATATACATGTAACTTGATAAAGGTCAGAAGTAATCCACCGCTTCGCATTCTGGCACTGCAGACCCTTTCTAAATACAGTAACTAGCTGCAGAGGTAGGTTCTGTTCAGATCTCCATCATACAGTGTGATGAGAAAAGTAGCTAATGAAAGCTTAGTTTTTTTTTGTTTTGAGAGGGCTTGCCTTCTGATTTGCTGCAACATCGCCATCATCCAAAGTAACATGCTGATTACTCCAAAATAACACGCTGACCACAAATATTGTTCAGTAACAGAAAAATTAACTGATACAATACTGCTGTGTGGGTAGGGGCAAGAACTGTCACAGAGATACAGGATCTATGCGTGTTTGTTCATTGGTTTTTGGGACCTGTCCTATAGCTGAATTTATTTGCCCTGTTTGCTTCCGTATTTTGAAGCGTGGTTTATTTATTTTTAAGTTGCCATTTGTTTGGGGCTTTGTTTGTGTTTTTTTTTGTTTGTGGTTTTTGTTTGTTTGTTTGTTTTTGGATTTTTTGTCTTTGACTGGTGTTGGAGGTATCACCTCAAGGGAATCTGCAGGGGCATTTTCTCCTATTTATGCAGCATTTTCTACTGGAAGGATAATCTGGTCCCTACTTAGTATGAGGCAATCTTCAGTAATTTGTTTCTCTGTCTTGGCTGCAGAAGACAGACTACATCACATATATTTTTGAAAAAGCATGAGAGATCTCTAAGTGAAATTAAAAGTAAACTTTCTATTGACTTAATGGTTGAAATTGTGTTCGGTGTTTTTGTGCAGTTGTTTTCAATGATTTGGACAGGACTGATCACTGGAGAATGACAAAGATTTAATAGAAAGAAAATAGGGTTAATTAGAAACTGTGGGGTCTTGCAGTGACCTTGGAGATCACTGAAGTAGGCATGACTTGTTGGACATGATACTGCTTTCTTGTCTCCAAAACAGTGGTAACCCAAAGTGTGGACAAGGTTGTTGTAAAATGCACTTATCCAGAAGGTGTCATTCATCAAGATAAAGCAGCTTTTTTTGTTTTTGTTTTGGAACTATTTAAATAAACATGAATCAGATAATTCCTCTTCTATTTACTCATGAGTTAATGTGAGAGATTCTGGTCCTGTGCTATTAATGATCATATTTTTACTTGCAATGTTTCTGTGCAGTGTCTTTAGTTGGAATGCTTCTCTCAGAGGTTATATTATTTTTATTTTGCCCAAAGTCAGAATTTCTTCTGTTGTTTTTGCAGTACAACAGAATTGTTATGCTTCCATGTTTTTATAGTCTTCTGAAAAACTCTGTCCTTTGATTTCAGCATCACTTCTGTGTATTTAAAAGGCTGATGCAATATAGTCTCTTTCAGATCAGAAAAATCAGTTAACACTCCAGCATGTTCAGGATGAATGATAAGTACCAGTTCGTCCTCTCCACAGCTTTTATGTCTACTCCTTTGCCTTCATGGGAAGGAAAAATTCAACTATTAATATTTTTATTCTCCTTTATTCAGTGAAGATACAATTCAAAATGTAATAGCTAACTGCAGAGTGCCATAGACATGTGATAAGATAATAAATTACCTTAAAAACCAGACAACTTTCTGTTACTTATTCTTGATTCAGGACCATGTAATTTCACAGCTATGTACTTAAGCCAGTGTCCTTTCAGATACTCTCTCACATTTATTGTAGTAGGTCGGTTTTGGCCAGTTCACTATTTGGTATGAACAGAAGTACTAGAATCAGGTTTCAAAATAACTTATCTGTTCTGATCTGTGCAATGAAATACCAGTAGTTTCAGAGCTTTTTTTTTAATTAATATTTACAGTGTATTTATACTGTCTTTCAAGTCATATAATTCAACAGCAGATGATGAAAAAGATGATAGATAACTTGACTCATTGCCATGCCAAAGCAGGATTGTTCCTGGTGTCATATTTTCCATTGCATTGCCTATTACCCTTTTTGGTAACTTCAAGGACAGATTGCCCATAATTTCTTCCTTCTCTCTTGGTAAGGTTCAGGTTCCTACATGAGTTTCAGTAAGAGGCTCATTCTTTATTTCAGGAAGCAGTTCATCAACGTAGAATGACATTGGCTGAGTTGATCAAGATGAACCTATGTATTTCGTGTAATAATGGAGCAGTTTATAAACCTTAATGGCTGAGCAGTGAAATTGGAAAAGAAAGAATATGACCCCTTGACTTTTAAGGGCCAGAAAAGGTAGAGGTGTTTCTGCTTGAAGGTCAGTCGTGTAACCATGCAACTGCCTCTTGCTGCAGGAGAGCACAACCAGCCAAGTGGGTAAGTGTACACCTACACCACATGCCATTTAAACTAACAGAGCTTATAAAAGGAAAAGATGCACTTTGCTGGAAGACTTCTGCCTCAAGTCAGCACAACTTCCTAACTCAAGTTCTCACTCTTTATCCCTTTTATAGCTACACAGAGTCTTTTCAGGTGGTTTATTAAGTGATCGTTTTAAGGGCTTGGCAGTAAACACTGGGCTTTTTCTTCCAATCTCCTGGGAAAACTCAGTGGTAGGTAGGTTGTCAGCCAGGAAAAATTGGGGATTCAGTCCCTTTTTAGAGAAGTGGCAGTGTTCTGTAACCAGAATTACTAACCTTCTCATAAGCTGGAGAGAGAGGCTGATCTGTAGTATGAGTCTTTTCCCATTTTATAATTCTTAATCTACATGAAAGAATTGGCAGTCCAGCCTACTCATATAAAGTCATCTTAACCCAGGTAAAACTTTCTATTTCTCCTCTCTTCTTTTCTGCAGTCTACCAGACTTACTCCTCAAGTAAACCTTTAATTGTATTTAAAGGATTACTTTTATAAAGTTTCCTTTACATTCTCAAAATTACTCTCGATTTCTTCCACAAATAATTTCTAGCATGTGTTTCAAGTGAGCTCTTTCTTCAAGTGGAAAGTTTTTGTACTCTCTTCTCTTATTTAATAAAGGAAAACATATTGAAGGAGTTATAAAACTTGAGGCTCTGTAGCTCTTATTGTCACTTAAACTGGCTGCCACAAGTGATGACTGAAGTATGTACAATCCAGCATTTATCTTGCTTGATTAGCAGATTCATCCTGAATTTTGTTCCTCCTGACCCTATAGAAGTGAAGCTGCTTGCCCATCCTTTTCAATTCTGGCAACCTAATTACCTCAGTAGAATTAAAAACAAATAAACTAAAAAAAAGGCAAATGGTTTATCCTTGGTTTTGAAACCAGATGCTAGATATTCAGTCCCATTTGTTGTCATCATTAAGGATTGTGCTGACAAAAGCACTTTATTCATGAAAAAAGAAGATGAAGGGGAAAGGGGAAGGCAAAATAAATAGGACTGAGGGATGTGTGTGTGGCTTGGTAGACTTAGCAAGTGGAGAGGGTGGGGTCAGAGTTCCCAGCTTCACATCTGATTGACTGATTTTCTTGGTTTAACTGATTTGCTCTGTGACTCAAAGTACCTTTGCTCTTCAGTATGCCCATCCATAAGAAGGTTATGTTACCTGATTTAAAAAGGGTTCTGCAGATTATTTGTAAAATGCTTTGGGAAACTTGAATGAAAAGATTTCTATGTAGATAGGTACAGATGTAGAAATAAATGTAGACATGCATCTGAGCCTAGTGCTGTTTCAGAGCACAGCATTACTGCCACCATGGAAAGGATGAAATCCCCTGGGAACTGTTAAGTAATTCCTCAAGTATTTTCATACATTTACTATATGTTACTTTGGCTTGGCAACAAATGTGGGGTCATATGCAGCTTAGTACATGGAAAGAGGGAGAAGTGTGGGGAGAAATGATCATTTGTTGAGGTTTTTTAATTCCTTTTGTGCTCTTGCCCTGTCATTAGAACCAAAATCCATTCTGTCTCTCCTCCGGAGCCCTAGCTATTTACTCAGTGTTAAGCCACTGGCATTTTAAAATGAAAGAATTTCCATACCCAGGAATTACATCCTGAGGGAAAATAGAAGGCTTTTTCAGGCATGCTGTTCCTTGAAGGTAAGCACTGGGTAGATGGTTCACTGGTCAGCTTTAGGATGTCAGGTTTTAGAGGATTATAGCAGCTCTTCTCTGAACACTTGCTTCTCCTATGGCTCATCAGTTCCATTTGCAAATCACTCAATTTTTAAACTATTTAATGACTCTGTCTTAAAAACTATTAAGTGATCGGCAAAAAATAACACCAACCTGCTCTTCCACAGCACTATAGGATTCATGCCCCTTGCTTTGTGTCTTGTGTGTTTTTCCTTTAGATTCCTTTTCCTTCTCTTTCCTCAATTTCAACTGTCCCTGTGGCAGTAGTGTTCAGATGGGGTAGAAGGCAAGAAGGGAACTAATTCCCTCAAATAGTTTTTGCTACACCATTGACAGAGAAGCCTATTGGTGTGTGCCAGCAGGGAGGCAGGAAAGAGGTAACAAGGCATGAAGGGAAAGCTAAAAAGCCATGAAGATACAAGGGAGCAGTGTTTGTCAGAGAAAGATAAGTAATGTTGTCAAAGTAATATGCAGTAAAAGGAAGACAGCTGGGGACCTAAGGCAAAGGTGGGCAGAACTTGAAAGTGGACTGAACATCAGCCTTCCCAGATAGAGCCTTCTCTCTGCTGAATGGCCCATGGTGAGCTGCTGACTACTGGGGAAAAACCTTTGGCCTCTTCACACTGAGCTAAAAGACCCAGGTTTCTAGATCAAAAAACACTCAGAACTCTTAAGTACTTTGCTTCATGTTTGTTCTTGGATATTCAGGATGGAGCTACAAGGTGTCCTATGCCATTAGTCCATGGGTACAAATTGAAAGAGAAGAAATTTAGGTTAGATATTAGGAAGAAATTCTTTACTGTGAGGGTGGTGAGACGTTGGAACAGGTTGCCCAGGCAGGTTGTGAATGCCCCAACCCTGGGAGTGTTCAAGGTCAGGTTGGATAAGGCCTTGAGCAACCTGGTCTAGTGGGAGGTGCCCCTGACCGTGGTAGGAGGGGATTGAGACTAGATGATCTTAAAGGTCTCTTCCAATCCCCTAATTCTCTGATTTTGTGATTAGGCCATGTGGCAAGGGAGAAGCTACAGTGTTAGAAGGTATTCATTTCGCCTAGCCAGTGTGGCTGCATCAACACTAATAAATTAAAGTGGCTAGCATGCTTAGAGTCACCCCCAGGCCCTGAGCACAGCTAGATACATGCAGCTCATCCCTATATAATGAAAATTTTTTTTAGTATGTAAACTGCTTGCTTGGGGTGGTATTTGTATGTTGCTAACTCCCAAAGTTTGTCTGGGAATTGTCAAAACCAGGACAGTGACCCTTTGAATAATTTTAAAGCCTTGATAATTGCACGGTAAGATATACAAGTATCCCCAGAAATGCCAAGGTAGTGGATAGAATTCAAAAAAAGTTTATTTAGAAGGCCAGAACACAAAAACCCACAGTGTGGTTTGCACACTGGGCCTCAGGGAGCAAACAGCAAGTTCCCACCCCTTCAGGGCCCTTTTTATCCTCTCTGTTTCTCCCCCGCCTTCCCAAGGCCTCAGTATGTGCCTTTTAGGGCTATATCTCTCTTCTCAGTACCAGAGAGCAAGGCTGAGCCCTTCCCTTCTGTGTGCAGGGCGGGGGAGAGGGGAAGACATTGAAACTGCCTTTGAGAAAGAGTAACCATTTAGGCAGAAAGCCTTCCTGGTGAAAACTGAGTTCTAACTTTCCGTTACAAATTCTTCCGGAAATAGCTATTCCTACATGATTGATATCTGGTGTTCAGGGTGCAACAGGTTGGCTTCTCTGAAGGGTATGGAAAGGGTTGGAAAGAGGACATTGCAATGATAATGAAAGGTTTAGACTTGGGCAGTGAGGGTGCACAGTGAGACACATTGATCTTGACAGTTCTTGACACCCAAAGTATTTTGGATTGACTTTACCCCACCTTCAGGAACCAAGAGAATGTTTTGAACAAATTTTGCTTCTGAATGTCTGCAGTTTGTTTGAGCATGAGGAGTCAGTTGGCAAAGTGAACAGGGACAGGTTTCAAGTTTCCCACAGAACTGCTTCAGTTTTTCACAACTCTCTGCACGAGGAAAAGAAGATTATTAGGACTATATTCCAAGAAGACCAGCCATAAAACAAGGCTTAGAAGAGGCACTTTTCTGTTGACTGCACAAGGAATTGCACTTGGCAATACCATTATGTGAATGTGATCTTAATGCCTGTTTGCAGCAATGCTGTTAGCAGACTTAAACTATGGTTTATTTCTAACTAAAGTCTTACTTAGGAATGAGTAATTTTTACACGAGAATGATTTATTTATTTATTTGAAATCACGGAGACAGGCATTTCATACTGAGGTCTGCTGCCTCTGTAGTGCAACTTATTATCCCAAAAATGATCTGGGGTTGCTTCTCTCTGAATTCAAGCATCTGTGACGTTAATGTTACTGCATTTTATAATTGGTACTTGATAGTTTAAGTGGATAATCAGCTAAGACATAAATGCAGCTTACCAGGAAACAATTGAAAATTTAGGATAATAAGGCTGATTAGACACTGTGTTATGCCAGTCTCATGCTAAGATAATTCTACTGAGAGGGAGTTGTACAAATAACGCTGTAAAATACACAGTGGTCAGGCAGACCCTCTTCACATATGCTTGACTGCTTATCTTTGAGCAGACACAGTCTGAAAGGTAGTAGGCTGCTGCTAATGAGAAAGATTAAATGCACCTCAAGTCTAGGATTTTAGACATTGCTTTGCTGTGATCTTTGCTACTTCTCTCATAGAGAAGTTTGAAAACCAGTTAATAACATCTCAAAGCAGTCGTTGTTTCAAATACTTTTCTCCTGTTATCTAGGCTCTTATTTTAGATTAAAACATGAAGGGATAAGTGTCTTGCCCAGCACTACAAAAACCTAGTGGCCTTTAGCATTCATTTCGAATGCTTGTTTGCTGTTAAAGAAGGTGGTAATGCTCGCAGAGGAGGGAACTGCATGTGGGTTTTTTTGGTGGATGAGCATAAGATTGGCAGAACATAATGTTTTCAGGCTCTTAATTCAGGGCCCAAGCAATGGAAGGAACCATGTGGTCCACTTGAGTTGTTAGGTGAAGGTGCATAAATAAGGCTTTCAATTAACTTCATAACTCCAGGTGCAAGGCTTCATAGGGACCAATTTAGTCTATGGCACAAAAGATATTGCTTGGGTATCAGAGAGAGGTGAGAAAGCCTGGTGTAAAAGACATTGTCGCTGGATATAGTTTCTCATGGTTTTATTTGTAGCACAGGAAGGAGATCACTTACTCTTTTGTCCCAAGGGCTCATTCTGGCCCTATTTCCCATGTATGGAGCAAATGGAGAGAGTTCAGTGATGATAATACAAGTATTTTTTTTTCCTAGTGCATGCTTCCCTCATACCAGAAAGTGATTCTACTAAGAAGACTGGTCTGTCAGTATCTTATGTTGTTCTGGGACTCACATAACCTGAAGCGTTTGGATCCATTTGGCAGATTCTTCTGTACTTATTAGGCTCATGAAATCTTTGCACTCTGAGGAACAGTTAATGCCCTCTCCAAAGGTGCTGGCCAGTCCTCCAAGTGCCTGTTTGGCACGCCCTTGGGAACTTCGATGTCATAGGAACAGCAGCTGGAGCTGTATGTTCAGTGGCCATGTGATGGTTGGTTGAGGTGTGTTAGACATATGCTGTGTGTTCAGGGCTATTTAAAGGATTAATCTACATGAGCCATGCAGCTGAACTGAAGCTAGTGATCTTCAGTCTCTGCTCATTACTCTGCCATGCTTAAGCATGACAAACTATTCATCTTATTCCCAGTTTATTTTCCTCACAAAAATTCACTAGGGGGGAAAAAAACCCCTATAAAAATAATATAACATCCTTCTTGACTGGTTGGAAGGGAAAGAATGAATTAATTTCCTTAGCTTGCATGTTCTAGGCTCAGTCTGGCAGAAGCCAGCTGGCCAGTCTGTCTGGTTCATAGCTCCAAGTGAGCCACAGTACAGACTTCTCTTACCCAGGAAAGACATTGGAATGGGTGGGGAGCTTTTCTGAGATAAAGATAGAGGGGAAAGAAAAGTACTGTTAGGAAACAGACTACCAGTGAAATTATTGCTTTTCTAAGCAATTTGGTGGAATGGCTGCTTTTTGAAGTAACATTCCCAATTTTCTTCCTTAGCTATTGATTATACATCTGATTATTCTTTAAACTCTTTACAACAGACTGTCTTTTCCATAATGCTACTTTTTTTTTCCCTGTACAATGAAGGTCACTTCACTGTGTCCCCTCTTTTGTCCAAGTGTAGGAAGTTTCACTTTTTGTTTTCCTTGAACTTAACAGATTTACTTTGTGGTTCTTCAGCTAAGAATTATTTTTTTTATTATTTTGCTTGTAGAACTGTTGCAGAATTCCCAAAAACCATTGTCCAAAAGGAACTGGCTCCCATTTGAATTTTTGCTTTGATGCCAAAGTAATTTCTGTGAAGGAAGGGACAGGTCAGGCCTTTCTTCAGTGTTTTGTCATTGTGAACATATCTGAACTGATTTGAACAGTATCTGGTAAAATTGGCATCATCCTTAACCTGTGGAAAAATACACTTCACGTGCTTGTCTTACTTCCTAAAAACGGTACAATACCATTTCCACCAAGGTTAGAAGATCCCAAAAAGTGTGCTAGAAAATATCTAATTACGTCTGTGGCAGTGGATCAGCATGGCTTTGAGTCAGGAAGATTGAGATATTGATTTCTGTTCATTTTTTGGAGTACCAACTGTACATTGACCTGTCCTTCTATCAAGCTGCTATTGCTACCTGGGCTATACATTAACTTTCTAATAGACAACTTTTTCCTTTTCCCCCGACATATTTCTCGAATATTTGTTCTATTTGTTTATGCATGTATTTATTAATTTATCATACATCCAGCAAGACGAATCTGTCTGAAGAGGAACTGAAAGCTGACTGTGATTCAGCCATGTCATCACATCAGATTTTTCCAAGGAGAAGTGGAAAATCCCACTATGACTGTCATAGCTCAGCTGCGCATCTTAAACCTTATTGAAGCTCTGAACAACTCAATTGTACAATTTAGATAATGAAGTGGATCTCAAATGTTTTTATTGCAACCAAACCAACAGACACACAATGAACATGGCCCTGCCACTGTTAACTGACATAAAACGTTAGGAAATGTCATATTTCATGGTGCAGTTAAAAACCCAACAGCCCTACCTTAGCAAGGGTGTCACATGTATATTGTAACAGTGTTTTCGGATGGCCATAATTTTTATTGATGACCCTTACTACCCATGTAAAACATGTTTTCTTCTAGCAACTGTATTATCAAACTGACATCACCCCCCTTCTCCTTCCTTTTCTTCTCCATATCTTTTCACAGTAAATTGATTCAGGCATGTCACCTGTTTAGCTATTTTTAAAAAAAACCATCACTCATAGGTTAAAATTGTAAGATGAAATTGCAACATTTGTTACAGTTCCCCTCACACAAGTGTGTGTAGCACAGAATTTTATGGAAAGGAAATGTCAAATCCAAATCTTACATAGCAAGAAAAACAAGCCAGTTTGTGCTAAAGAGGCTGATTTGGGTGATTTAGAAATGATCTCAGCTTTGGTAATGAACTGAAGACAAATCACTTGAAAAATCTGGGCCTTTACCTTGTTCCTTCAGAGGAATTACACTAGGCTTATTGTTAAGTAGCCATTTCCAATATGATCAGCCAAAGACAGTGTTAAAGGAAAGAAGTTTGGTTAAGTTCAGAGAAGCCAAATTGGCTCTCTCAAACAGTCAGTAGGAATAGGTTTTTTTGGATTAAGTTGGTGCCTTTTACATCCTTATTCTTGCAAAATTGGAAATACTGTTTGAATAGTGTTCCTCTGGAAAAAATTAGTATTTTATTTGCAGCCTGGCAGGAATGGAGAGATCTGTATGCTGGTTAAAATGAAAGCCAAAGAAAATTGTCTGGGTTGGGTTGCTGCCTGAAGAAAGTTTGCTCTGAATGCTGGACTATGTATTATTTCATGGTAAAAATGTTGAAAATGTGTCTTAGCTAGGAGATTGAATTTATTTAGGGATGTCAGCTGAAGGTGCATTCTATCATGGGATGGGAAGTTATTTGTATGTTTTGTGGAAGGAAGCCTCATTTGGTTAGGAAATTAATTTTAAATCTTAGGCATTCTCATGTCTGGATCTTTGATGTGGTAACCTACTGAATTTACAGTCAGAATTTAGTCTGAGGTGGGATGAGAAATAGATCAGGCTAGATAATCTTTCTAGCTAGATGGATGAACACTTTCTCTAGGAATAAACAACTGACTGACTTTTTTCCTTTTCAAAGTAGTTAGTGTTTTTTCAAGGTCTCTCCCTCAACCTTTACAAATGAAGTATAAACAATGAGGGATGAATCTTCAGTGCATCTGCTCCAAGTCAGCCCGTAAGAAGTAGTGTGCCTCTGAAAGGAGGCCGAGCCCTTAATGTACTGTGAGTCCTTGCCTGCACACATCCAGCAGTTCTGCTTGCTTCTAGTCGTGTTCAACATACAGCACTTTGGAATGTTTCATTTATAGAGCAGGTCTTGTACAGTTGGTGTGGGCACCTACAGTTGTCAAATGCATTTTAGTCATAAGCTGGTCCTCTGACCAGGGCTGTTTAGTGTCCAGAAATTTCAGACAAAGAGTTGAATCTGGGGGTTTTTTTCTCTTTGCCTGTACAAGTCCCCAAGCAGTGAAAACACGACATGAAAAGGAAAACAGAGTAGTCCTAATTCAGGTCATCTGTTGTGATAGGCTTGGAATTCAAAGAAAGGCTGATAATCTTCAGGCTTTTGAGGTCCTTTACTGCAAAAAAATTGCTCAGTCACACTGGCTGCAGGCCAGTCCCTTTCCTTGTCCTCCTGCATGGGCTATGCAGTTCATAAATAGGATCATGCTCTCCATTGCTGACTTCTGTGCAAGCTTGGTATGGGTTCGCTGGGGAAACTGAAGATAAAAAACAGATGTAGAAAATAGAATTATGTGTTCTCACCTGTTTTGTCTGAGGAAAAGCAAGTTGTTTACTGACCTTTCCCTTGCTTTAATGATCTCTGTGTTCCAGCTCTTATTCCAGGAAGCTTTGCTTACCTGCTGGTACCAACAACTAGAGAGTATTATCCTGGACACCTGGTTGACAGAGAATTGTTTATTTACCACTTAAGCAGCTGCAGTGTTGTAGTGCATCCTTTGAGGATGAGAAGAGTACATGATGGACACTAATGAGAAGACAAACAACTGAGCAGTATCTGCCTTGAATTATAACCTTGTGCTGTGCTTCACACAAGATCTGTAAGATCAAGGCAGACAGTCTCACAGAGCTAGGATGGAGTTTCAGAGAATGCAAAAAAAAGTATTGGCAGACCTTGAAATGCCTCACTTAGGGATGAGTGGTAGACGTACCTCTCAACTGCATCTGCCTGAGAAAGAGGAAAAAGTTTTGATGTGCTATTGGGGAATTCTAAGATGGGTTGTGTTAGTTCTGAATTAATTGTATATCGTTGTGAATTTAAGAGAGAGCTAAACTTCAAGACCTGAACAGGCTGATTTTTCATTTCTGGAGTTCTGGAAAGACTGCTTTGTAGATAATTTTTTTACATACCTGTGAACTTTACAAGCCATTGTACATAGATCAATGGGCAAAATGAAAACCAAATAACAGAAGTACAGATAGTGAAAACAATTATGTCACCATGAGGTGTAAAAAGGGAACACCATCAAGGCTAGCAGCTTAGTAAAAAGATTTGACTTTTCCTCCTTGGTGCTTTTCTGGAGTTGCAAGAATGTGAGTAGGGTATTAGCAGAGGTAGAAGCCGAGCATCAATTTTAGTGGGACATTCATGACAGCAATGATTGTCACATGAGGGGAGACAGAGAGGAGGCAACAGCCTGATGGAGACTCACCTTGTCATTCTCCTAAGACAGCAGCATCTGAGATAGGGGAGACAGAAGAAATGCCAATTGTATATCACAAGGTACATTCTTGTTGTAGGGAGTAATGCATTGATTGCCACTTTACAGTGCTGCCTGATGGCCAGACTTCTCTCAGGAACAGTGTGTTGGCTTGCAGCAGAGAAAAGGTTGCTGCATCCTGGTTGCTTTGAGCGGTTTCTCCAGTAGACGCCGGTTCAGTGACAAGATCCGGTGGGGTTTTTTTGTGTCCCCTTGAAAGGACTCATTACCCCTGCCCTCCCTTTCCTTTTTAGATGTACAGGAGTCTGTGATGAAATATAAATTTAGACTATTGTTCTATGCCAAAAATCTGTTCAGTGTTTTTATAATGCAGCTAGAGTGATTTTAGGCATGTGTTTCTTTTCTCTAACCTACTTGCAAGTCATGTTTATGCCTTAAAGAGCACATTGTTCAGGGCACTGTTTGGCCATCTCTGTGAAACGCCTTTTCAATTGTAGTGTTGGTTTATGTCTGAAGACAAAAAGCTTTTTAGTCTTGCTCCTTCCCAGAGGCACCTTCAGTAAAAATACCCACTTGGTATATAAAGTACAAGGCTAAATGTAAGGAAAGAGTTGTTTGCTTGACTTCTTGCTCCATGTTATTTGGATAAAGTGGTTTTTACATTGGTGCAGCTAGTGCTGATTGCCCATGTAGATGGGTTTTAGTGGGGGTATTCCCTTACAGGACTGTTTTGGGGATTTATTATAGCCCTTCATTGCTATGTGTGTCTCATCTCAGTATGAAATGTTGACCCAAAGCCTTGCTTGTGTTTCTCTTTGTATATGCTGGCAGCAGAGTAGCTGATGGTGCTGCTGCACAAGTAACAAAAGCCTCCAATTACCATCTGTCATGTCATACTTATAATTTTCAAGATCCAACCACAGCCCTCCTGGTGTGATTGACTTCGAATCACAATTGATGTTAATAGCTATTTTTAAAAGTCAGAAACTAGGCTTTATTTCTGACAAGATGAGCATGTTTGATTGATACTGAACTCATTACAATAATTCAGTCTAGTCCAGGAGTCCTGGTGCAGTGACATTTATGACAGCTTTGTTTCACATGCACATGTACAACTGTGTCCTGGTTGTGTCGGGCTTGCTCCAATGCTTTGAATTTAATGCCATGTTTGGAGGGTGTCAAAGTAATATATAGTAAGTAGTTATGAGAGATACAGGCAAAAAGGTTTGATTCAACTTTGAAGGCAAGCTGGAAATAAAATGTTTTTGCCAAGAAGAAGCAAAAAGTCAAACAGACTTGTGTGAACTAAGTTGGCAGAAGTAAATATTGCAGTAGCTTTAGTTGCATTGATTACAAGAAAAAGAAGAGACAGCTGTGAATGAAGTCCAAAGGACAACAGCTGTGGTCTGAAAAATCAATATATTAGAATAAATTTTGTAAAACAGTGGCTGTAGTTGAAAAGCATGTTCCGTTGAGAAGATCTTTGGAAGTAGATACTACACTTCATAACTTTGCGCTTGTATTTGGTAATTTCTCTGCTTCTGTATATTTTTAATAATTTATGAAGAAACTAAAATGAAATTTTGAAGCATTTTTTTTGTGGCCTAGTTCTAGACTTTTCAGTACTCAAAACACAGGACAACTTTAGGGTTAAGTGACAACAGAGTACCATCTAAGTCTGACACCAAAATTGGCTCTACTATTTCTGTGCAATGTTTAGGAGTTTTTGATGATTATGAGCGTGATTCTGGTCTGTATAATGAAGTTTTTAAAGGTTTCCTTCCAGCTCTTTGTCTCATTTTTCAAGGCTGTGAGTTTGAAGGGCTGGGCTGTCACCAAATTAAACAGGGCTCTTATCTCTGCTCTGTGAGATATGGAATAAGTAATAATAAACAGTAAAGACTAGATTATCTTAGAAATTCTGCATAAATAAGTAACGGGATAAAAATTAAGTTTATGCAGGGTCAGGGCCAATTTTGACTTCAGGCCAAGTGTCATAATTTTTAAAGAAATTCCTTACAAATATGTAAGTTTATGTAATGGTTTGTGAGAACAGCAAGCCATGAAAGGCATCAGTTCTTACAGGACTATGTAGCAACATGATACATGAGTTGCATTGATATATACCGATTATATCCAATGTAACTTCTAAAATAAGGCAAAACTATAAATGAGTATTTGTCATTACAGCCCTCTGTCAAAAGATGGGACATAAGATACTTATCCTGTAGTCCCTGAGAGAACCACTAGTATCTGGCTGACAAACACTAAAGGTTTTCTGGCAAAATTATGCTCATGGCTGCAAGAAAACAAACTCACATTTGAATAAATATGTGTGATTATGGTGCCTGCAAGCCGATAGCAGCCCTCAGGATGTGCAGCCAAGTGTTTGTTAGTGTATGTAAAAGATGTTTTGTTCTTGTAAGCAGTGCATGAACACCTTTCTAGGTAGTGAATGCTTGTGAAAACAGTGATCTTGCAGTTGATAGCCTGATGGACTGACATTGTATTTTCATTTTCATTAAATAAACTTGAATTGATTTTGCATAAATGACACCAAAGAAAGAATGTAACCTATGTGCAGGCCTCTCAAATTTAATGCTTTTTATCTTTTCCTAGACTCTTCTTAGAAAAAAAGAAAACTTTTAACAATTAGAGTGTTTCTTGCCATGAACTTGAAGTGTCTTCTGAAGCAAACTTCCTATTTTGAGCTGACTTAGCAAAGTGCCCTGTCACTTCTGTAGCATTCATGCTCTGAACGCAAGTTTGAAATGGAAAGAAGGTGTCTGTTTTAATACCGCTGGCCAGGAGCAGTGAAAGGAGTGCAGTTCTTCTCACCTTCAAAATAATTCAGTGTTCCCAGTTCTTGAGGAGACACTACTGAAAGAAGAGTCCTCAGTTTGGAAATGACTAATGATTTGTCTTTGACTAGTTTTGATTTCAGATCCATGGCCAGGTGAGATGCCTGCCCAGGATATAATGGGAGGATCATATTTGGAAGGAAAAAAAAAAGTAGAATTAACTTGGGCAAAAGCTTTTAAGCATTTCTGTACATAATAGAGAATATTTTTTTGAAGTACATGAATGAATGTTTTCTGTGAAATTTGTAATGAATGTTATGTTCTTTTTTTGTAATCATACATATTAAAAAGCTGAGATGTGAGATATACAGTAAGGCAGATAAATTTGATCAAAGTTGGTTTTCTTTTATTTAAAAAAACCCCAAAAACTAACTAACTAAAAGGTATGAGACTTAGTACTATCCTCAATAGCTGTAAGGTGTGTTGAGGAAAGCTTGTGTAATTGTTTCCACAAGAAAACAGAGTTCAATTATTAGCTGAAGGTTCCCTACTCAAGAACATGCCCATGCCAGTATGAGTAGGCTTATGGTGGCAGCACTGTAGTCATGGAGCTCACAGGCTGCAGATCCCTGGGTACCACTAAGCTACTTCCTAAATGTTCTATAGCAGAGATAAAAGTAAATTAAGTTTACATCAGGAGGCTTAAAATTGATTGAAACACAGACTCGTCTCCATTGGAAAACACCTGGGGGAGGTCTCCAAATGGAGAAGGATTGAAAATCACTAGACTACACAATTACACGTGTATGGTTATTACGAGGAGCTGGTGTAACTCCAGATAAAAGCTCTCAGTGTAGGTTGCTTTAACAATTGTCTTCCTTTATATTCCTTTATATATTCTTTCCTTTAGCACTGGAAAAGAAAGTGCTGTTCTTGTGATTTCTTCCAGTGAAGTACATTTAAGCATTAAAGAATGTTTGCCCCATCTGGTGGGACAGAAAAAACAGATTGCTAATGAGAACTCTCATACGTGTCTGATCTGTTTTGAACTATTTTAGCCAACACAGAGAATGCTTTTATGGTCAGTCATCAACTAACTAAGGCTTTCAAATCAATTATTTAGATATCAAATGGTACCTTGGCACAACTGTTACCTTCTAGCAATGTCTTTCTAACTAGATTATACTCCAGAGAGAAATCAAAGTGTCTGTCTACTGTTAGCACAATTTATGCTTCGAGTGTTGTGCATAACTTGAACAATAATATTTGCATACTCAATTCTAACTATTTAGAACTGAAACTGTTTTTGTCATTTTAGTTTCTTTTGCTTACATGATGGGTGGAATGGTTAACATAGACCAAGTTTTAATGGTTGCTACAATATGGATGCTTTCTTGAGCAGACTTTGTGCAGTTGATGTGTGTTTCATGCATAAATTTATATTTAGATATTAAATGCTTACTTTTGTCTAGAGATTGAGGTGATCATGTGTATCAATATTTGTAGGCTATTTCCTTAAGTGAATGTTTGGTACTAAACTTTAAGGCTAGAGTAGAAATTAACAGCTTAGATTTTTAGGAGATTCCAGTGTGCTGAATGATTTATTGTTTTACCTTGGTTTCAGTGTATTTGAGGTACCTCTCATCATTTTTTAGCACATGCATATTAATGTTCTGGGGTGATTTTTTAAATTGGATTATTTTATATTCATGTTTGGGTCTGAATTAAGAGTATTTGTGAGCTCTGGCTTTTCTTAATGTCCTTTTAAAGAAATATGTTGCTATAATGTCAAAGATTGCTAGTCCTATAAACTCTGTATGTTACATACATGAAGAACACAGAGTACTAGAAGGATTTTTGGAAATTCTTCTATGCCTTCATTCAGCTACCTTCTGCCATAGAAAGAGCTTGTGGTGAAGGAGGGGACTTTTTAGTTACTACAGATCTCTCTCTTAATCATCCATATGATTATGTCCTATTTTGCTCATTGAAGATCATTTTCTTAGCCCTGGTCAACATGGAGAAAGTGTTGTCTCTCACATTTCTTCCTTTTACATACATTCTTCTAACATCACAAGATAGTATTCTCCTGCGAATATGAGACAGCAAAGGATTCCAAACATATCCTCATAAAATAAAGTCTTCCATTTCAAATGTTCACTGAAGACTCTCCAGTGGGAAAGGAGTACTCTAGAAATAGCGGTTCCAGGAGCAGTGCCTTCTACGTTTTAATCACTGACCAAGTACAAAGTCATAGAATCATATAAACTGGGGACAAAAGGGATTTCTGGAAGTCACCTGGTCTAGCCTATGGCTGAGAGGTTAGCTGTGGATTTGCCTTGTTGAGTTGTACAAACCTCTAAAGGTGGAGATTTTGCAACTCCTGTGAGCAAAGTAGCACTTCAGCGTGGTCATTTTGCTCTTGGGCGGGAGCCTCAGCTAGCAATCAGTTGGTGTTTCAGGAGCACACAGTTCTAGGCAGAAGAAGGAGGAATTAATCTCTAAAACTATGAGACCTGTAGTGTAAATCAAAACACTTTCCATAAGTAGGGGTGCTGAAGAAAATGAAAAGGGAAAATTCCATTCCAGTTTCCTTTAATCACTTCAAAATCAGTTATATAGACATGACTGCAAGCCAACACATCTCCTCTAGAAATAGCAGAATTTCTTCTCCTACTTTTGCTGATCATGTCATGAGGAATCTGAAGCAGCAATCTGAGCAAACTGAAGCTTAGGCAATGCTTTATCAGCAAAACAGTTATGGATTTGTGGTTAGCAACATATCGACCATGTATTTTAGTGCATTTGGCAGTTTTATCCTTTAATCTGCTTGTAAATCCTTTTCACTGGCTTGTAAGATAGGCTTTCTCAAAATATGTAAACTGCAGAGGGGATTGTGTCTAATGTTACACTGAAGTGAGCATCTCTTGAAGTTAATATGATGCCATTTTTTCATATTAGGACTGTGGAAACAGATAAATAAGGTAGTTATTGATTTAAATAAAAAGGCAGGATCAGAGTAGGTCAAGCTGGACAGAGCTACATATCACAGTAGTTGGTTTGAAAATATATTCCAAAGTTGAAATTAACACAATGAAATGTATATCGGGGCAAAGAAATTTACTCAGTGGTATTGTTTACAGAAGTAATTCCTGATTTCTGCTGGAAGTAAGTGACTACACAGAAATAACAGTGAAACATCCTTCAAGATACCCCTGGTTTTGCTGCATGTAGGAGCTCACTGAGATTCTTTCACTATTTTCCACTGGAAATTTTGTGTGCCTTTTTGCAAGCAAATTTGGTTGTATCTTTGAATTTCAAAAACAAGCAGTCGTTTTAAGTTGCAACTGTTAGATGATGGAATACACCTGCAAACTTGCAGTATCCCTGAGAGCTGTGTGCCTGATGGCAGGTCTTGCTTTGGGTGCTAGTTCCCTGCTGAGCCCGGCTGCCTAGGTCTGCTTATCCAGACAATGGACTTCTTGCTGCAGTTGAGTTTGCAGGATGCCATGGGCACTAAGCAGTTCAAAATGTGTTCTCACATTTTAATAACAGCAAGTTGCTGTCCTTCTGGGCCTGGATGATAATAAAGTTTGTGTGTAGGAATTGACAGTGGACAAATGAAGTGCTGCTGAAAAGCTACATGTGACAAGCAATATGGAGGAATAAAACATTTCCAGGGCTTTCATTTGTGCTGCGTTACGTGGAATGGATGAGAAATGGTTTCTTTGTTCAGTCAAGATTCTTGTTATGAGGCAGCTGGGTCACCAAGGTTGACTTATAGTGAAAACAGGAGGAGAATATCGCTCAATCCTGATTGATAGCCAAAAGCAGGAGAGAGTGAACAGCAGTTCGTTTAAAGCTGAGAAACATAAAATGTCACAGAACACAAGCTTTCTGTTTTATGAGAAAACCTGGGTAGAGGACTTTTTGTTCTCATTGAGAATAGGCATTGTGCTTGATTGTACGTACAGCCATAGATATATAAAGTCTTAAAGCTGCACTGATACCATTAGCAATGGCCCTCCCTTGCAATCTGTGCCAGCTCTGTGGAGCTTTTATCCCTTTTTTTGCATTGAAAAATAATGACTGAGAAGTGTTTCCTTTCCATCTTTCTTTCGTCCTTCTGATGGGTTAAATTTTTTCTGTCTTTGTAGGAATTAAACCAAAAAATGGCTGAAACTCCTTGAAACGAGCATCATAGGTTTTTTCAGTTAAAGGGTTTATTTGATGACAGCACTTACGGTCTATTATGTAGTTAAGAATCCTAACCTTCCCCTAAGGTAGATAAATAATATTCTCTCCATTTACAGCTAGTTAAACTGCAGCAAAGAGATAAAGACGCTTATCAAAAGCAATGCAGCATCTGAAGAGGAGTCTGGGACTCACAAATTCCTAATGACACTGGAGTGTATTTTAGAAAGACAGGGCTGCTGGGTCCTGACATAATTATATGCACATGTAGTTTGCAGGTAGCCACACAAGCGAACAAGAATGCTGTTTTCTGTATTTCTTGACTGTTTCCTCATGCCAGTCATACGCTGATCATTTAACCAGCACCATTTGCTGTTATTTTTGTTAGCTAAGGTTTTCTGAGTATTCTGTCAGTGATACACTGAGAATGTCATAAATTGCTAGCAAAAGGGCAAGAGTCAACTTCAGTAAACCACTTACTGAGGCCTTTTCTTCCCCGTATACCAAAGACTAGTTGATTGCTTGGTACAGTAAATCAAACCTGTGATGGAATGGAGTGAAATTCCTCTGGAATGGGATGAAGTTCTTCAAAGGGTTAAAATAGTAATTTTCTTTCCCTTATAGGGCTGCTTTTAAAAGTGTTTGTCTATGTCTTTTCAAATTGTCTCCCTTGATTGTTGTTCAATGCCTTGTTTTCTCTTGCAGAAAAAAAATGGAAAAAATCTAAACAACTAAGTGCACAAATTTTGAAAAATACTTCGCATATATTTAAGCACATAAATACATGTGCAGACATTAAGTAAAGTTACATACCTATGCATGCTTTTCCTAAGTCACTGAAACTGCATATTGATCATGATTGTATTTATGAATGTATCACCTCGTGTACATCAACACTTGTTTCTTTTCCTGTATTGGGGAGAAAAATGGTGTGAGGTGAGATTCACATTTTATGATAGGTCCAGAAAGAAAGGGGTGCTAGCAAAACAAAATATCCTCATAGCTTGTAGTTTTTCCAAACTCTGTGAGCTGGACCTGCAGGGATTAAGTTTCTACAGCCCTCTGACAAGAAAAAGAGGGTGACAGAGAGCACAAACCTTGGTAAACACATCAAAAGACCTTGATCCAGAACTATTAAAATTACTTGGAGTTTTATGTGGAGAAAGCATCCAGTTGTTTGTGTAGGTTCTGTTGGACAGCAACTGAAAGTCATTTCATGTTTAGGACCAGGTGATTGAAAGTATTATATAGCACATATGGACAGATACCTTGAACTCTTGATATAATAATGCATTATGTCTGGCCAGTGAAGATAGGAAAATCAGAGAGACAATGATTCTTAATGCAAGTTTACTTCTTTCATTAAAAATTGGGCATGGAGTGTTGCTGTTGGTCCAGACAGCTCATGACTGACACTGGTTGAACTTTGCTAGCTAACCTGGACATGTGTGATGTAGCAGAAGGTGAAGCTTTTTATCTCCCACTTGCTCAGGACTGCATGCTTTTTCACAGACCCAAGAACAGGGTAAATTGCACAGGGATGTAAGTGAAATTCTTCTACCTCTCTCCCTTCTGATTACACGGTCAAAGTCACAGCTTAGTCATCTCTTAGCTGTGTAATATGAGACAGATTGAATACTGAAACTTAAAAAATCCATACTTCAATGTCACTCTTGTGACATCTGCTGCCCATCTGACACTGTATTCAGTGGCTTTCACTGTTGAAATTCTGGTCTCATACATATGGACACTAAATCACTTTTCATTAAGCTGAGCATTCTCTGGAGCAGGAGATAGGAGACTTTAAGAGCATGTCATGGCTTCATGAGAGCATTCCTTTGAAACTGTGAGAGAACGTCTGCAGGCTGGCAAAATGTCATTTCTCAGTGAAAAGTTAACATTTGGTCATGATCTCTCAAATGTACCTTAGGGTTTTTTCAACCTGGTACCTGATTTTTGCACTTCTAAAAGATGGCACCCTTAGTCTTCAATATCACACTCATTTGTCTCTTCCGTCCTGACTCTGAGGTAAGACTGCCATCTACTGAATCCTCAACATTATCTCCTGCAAAATGTAGCTTTCCACCCAAATACTGACCAGTTCCAGTCCTGCTTCATTTATGGGATCTGACAAGATTGGAGGCCTCCCTGGCATGCCTTCAGGCTAGATCACCTTGCAAGCAGCCATCAAAGTGTCAGAAAGCAGCAGCTGAGAAAGAGCTCCTACCTTGCTGCACTGATTCCTTTTGTGCTGAAAGAAGCCATTAGAGATGCATCTTTCCAGACTTTGGTTGTCACATGCATTTTTCCAGGGCTTGTCAACTTCAGTAGGCTGCAGCTGTCTTCCATCAAAGAGAATTTCAGGCACGGAGGAATAATAGAAAGAAAGAGACAAGAATAACTTTCAGAAAACACCAAATTGGAAGATGATTAAGAAGAAAAAAAACCTTCCATTCAGCTCATTGATTTCTCTCAATGGTTTCTTTAATTTATATGCACGAATACTATCAAGTGTAATAAGATTCATACCCTCCACAGTAGTAGCAGAAATTTTTAAAAGCACTGGCAGTATGCAATTTTCAAATGCTGCCTCCTCCCTAGAAACCACTTCACCTTAATAGTTTGATAATGTGGAAATCCCATAAGCACAACACTTGAAATTTTTATTTTTTTTTTCATTTCAAGATCTGTTTTGTGATTAAGGGCCTGCTCCAAGGCCCATGGAGATCCTCTGCTGAGTACAGGGGACTTTTAAAATCGGGCTCCCTCATTTAAAGAAGAAAACGGACTACATCCCAAGTTTGTTTGAACCCACATCGCTCAATACTCTTTCCTGGGTGCCAGTGCAGTGGGACTATGGCAATTTAGCTAAGTAAAGTTGACAGCCTTGAACACTCTTTGTCAGTCTCTGGGGACTTCTGTTGCATAGTCAAGAAGGGCACGTGCTGGAAGATGGTGAGGTGGCTGACCAGGTGTAGACACACAAGCATCACTACCAGCCTAGTGCCTGGTAAGTTTTCAGACATTCCTTCTCCGTGAACTGAACAAGCTAAAGGTGCCTGGCTAAGATCCTGATTTCACTTGACATCTTTTGTGTCTCTGCGTAGAGGACTTCTGTAAGGCTTTCCTTCCTTAGCAGTTTTCCTTGGAATAGCTCCTGTACGTAATAATTTCCAATAGTATCATGTCTTTCAACCAAGATTCTAAATAACATGCACTGCAGGATAGAGCTAAGCATCAGGAACTTAGCATCAAAGACATCTAAGCTTAAGCTGTGAATCCCCAGAATATTAAGGGCTCTTATTTTATGTTGCCTGTAATGAAAATGCTTGCAGATACGACAGCTGAAAAATAAGGTAAATCAGAGCCCAAGTTCTCCCTCTTTGCTCTCCGAGAAACTGATGTAAGGTATTGTGAGCACCCAGTCCCAAAGTGTTGTATATTTCCCTTGAGTGATAAAGTGGCAAAGCTGCTTGTACTTGCAGATCCTTCCCTTTGGGTTTAGAAAGGACAATGCCTTTCTATTCAGGCACCATAAATGAGATAACCCATCACCATCAGAAGGCTGGGGTAAAAGCAAGGAACAAAGGTTAACGCTAATCTTTTGCTAGCTTGGCGTTACCTGGACGTTGGAAATCCACTGTCCCCCTGCTCTCCTTCTACAGAACGAAGAGCAGAGGCCTCGTCTTGTTCTGCACGTCATAGTTGGTGGTGACACTTCCCCCAAAGCTGTAGGAGCAATGAACTCCTTATGGAGCCTGAATTGCTCAGCCATCGTAATATTCATTATAAAAGATGGAAATGTCCTCATCCCTTAAGAAGATAAATTGGATGGACACAGAAATGAGAACAAAGGGGTTTAGAGTGTATGGAGCAAAATACATTTTGCCATGAAGAGTGTCAGCACGTACTGGATGAACATAGTGCTCCAAAGGGTATGTTATAGTGCATGACTGTTCATTTGTGGACACGTGTTTCTTCCTGTTGGTGGTCTTGTCACCTGCATCTCCCACTTATACACAGCAAATGTGGGCTTCACCCAGCCTAATCCTGTGCAGTGGTCCTGTATGAGGCCTTTAAGCACACTAGAAGTACTTATGGGATAACCACTATCTGAACTGCATCTTTTGGGGGCAGGATGAACTGACAGAAAGTGGCATCAAAACTGAAGCATGCTTTTCTTCCTTGCAAAATGTGCATTTTCTCTGTTTAACAGTCGTCCCTGAGGCTTTTCATTCAGACATCAATAAATTTGTCCCCATGTTCCAGGTACCCAGAGAATGATGATGGACAAAGAGCTCATTGTGTGCTGCAAATAGCAGCATCTTGATCATGGCTTGACTTTCAAGTCTGGGGGAAATCTGATTTTCCTGAGCACATTGAGCAAAAAAATGGGAAGTGTAGTTGGGCCTTTACAGAAATAAATTTCCCCATGCTGGGTGTGAAGTATTAGCTAAAAACCCCAACCAACTAATGAAGTAATATATATGTTTTATTCCTCCCGGAGTAAGTATGAATATGAATCATCATTTGTTTATGCTGGACAAAGAATTTACATAACTTTAATAGGGCTTTCTATTAGTTTGTGACAAATAATGAAATGCCAATATATTCATCATTCCAAACCCATTAAAGCTGTCAGCTTTGCAAATTATTGATAAAATGCTCTGATTTAGACTTGCACATTTTATCCCTTACTACAACTACCGCTTCATGTATGAGGCACAGCATTCTCACCAATTTCTCATCAGGGATAAGTAATTGGCCAATTAAATCATAGGCCATGATATCTTGTAGAGTGGAGTTAAATCAGTGATAGTCTAGCTCTGAACAATTTGAATCTTAAAGTGGGATAAATTAAGCTCTCTCCTTTGCAGTTGCCTTCATATGGAATCCTCTGGTTTGAATAATGAAAAACCTGAATTTGTCAGTCAGGTAGGGTTTTAGATCCCTTTATTGTCACAGATGTGTTTCCAGAGGCTCCACCTCTACATTTTTTACTGAAAAGGCATTACCAGCTTGGTTGATAAAATTTATTTATAATAATAAATATTATATGATAATAAATAATATTATATAACTTTATATATTTATATATAAACATATATTTGTAATATCATATAATTATTATATAACAATAATAAATAAATAAATGATAAAATATTATTTATGACTGAAGCCTGACATCTTGGTAGCAGGAAGAGTTTTGTCAGTACAAGGACTGCAGGATTGGATTTTGAAGCTTTCACAGATTACTTTCCCTCAATAATTTTGGCTTCTCACTGGTAAGAGTTGAACTAATATTAGTATTCTAGTAGTGTCTAGAGGTTTTGAGCTGTACTAGAGCCCTATTGTATCACAGACACTGTATAGACCCATAGTGGAGAAGAGTCACAATCCTGCAGAGACTGTGGTATATACAGGCAAGACTATGGATAGCAAAAAGGAAATGGTATCTCTCTTTTTCAGATGGGGTTTCGCTATTCACACAGGATGACAGAACAGTAACAGTCTTTTCTGAAGTATGGAGGAATAAAGCATTTTGCCAAATGTCAAAAAGAATTTCTGTTAGTGTAGGGAGAGAGCCCAGGTTTCTTGAGTCCCAATACACTACTCTGATAAAAAGACAATCCTCCTGCCTTGTGATTTCTAAACAAAAATCAAGCATACCTCTGAGAGGCTGGAAGCTAAGTAGCATTCTTCTGTTAGATGAGATAAAGCACTGTGTGAGTAAGGTGCAAACAGAGATCATAAAAATAAATTAGCTTTTCTTTTTCCCCTCTTAACAATTTACAGATATCTTAGCAACACTGCTAAAAATGTAAGAGTTGCTTCTACTTTGATTCAGAGCACTACTTCATACTTGGCATATCTCTTTTCATCACTCAAGGTTAGTCTGGATGCTTGGATAAGAAAGAACAAAACAGGTGAAGTGTGTGTTTAAGTTCCTAGTAAGAAAAGTTGTGTATGTGACCAAGGTTTGGTGTTTACACTCCTAGATCACTTTTCTGCATTCATGCGCTGGCACTTACTGTTCCCTAACTCAGGACTGAATGTTTTTAGCCAAGTCCCTCCCAGAAATATGCAGCAAACTCAAATGCTGATTTTTAAATTGAGCCCGTGCCCAGGTATTTTTTTTCCTACAGAGGAAGAAACTTCAGCAGAGTTGCAAAAGCACAGTTAAACCCATAAGTTCCCTTAAAAAACCTCAGAACTGTAGAATAATTTACATGGGGAAAGACCTTTAAGATGACCAAGCCTAACAGCAAAAAAAGAAAAACAAACACCTTTTTGTTTTTGAAGAAGCTTCACTCAATTTGAGGAAGTTGATAAAACATGGCTTATCATCCTTTGGTTATAAGTCAGATAAACACATTTGCAGAAGCAGTAGTAGGACCATGAAAAGTCATGTCTTGGACTACTTTCTGCACTTTTCTCCATGGAGCTACACCCAGCTTCCAGAAGGGAGGAATTTGGTGGGATGTCGTTTGGCAGTTGCAGGGGCAGATGAGGAAGGCAGTAATGTTGCTTCTGCTTCATGGGAAAGATTTCCTGATAAAAAGCAAAATGTCAGCCTAGCATGGAAAAATGAGTTGTTGAGCATTTCTTTTTGGTGCTCTGTGAACTTTTTGTAGGTGGATCATGTGTTCATGATTCCAGGAAGGAAGAGACTTGGCTTTTCACACAACATCAGAAGAGCTTGATTGCTTTTTTGGAGGGAACGTGCCCAGACACCATCAGGGGATAAGTAGTAACCAGCTGGTGAGAGTTATTTAGAACTGAGGCACATTTGGCGATTAAGTTTTGACTGTTGCACTGATGGCCTTCAGCCTCGTTGCGTTAATGGGGCAGACTTGGCAGCACAGAGGAGTAGGAACACCTGTCTGTTGGCTTCCCCAGCTCCGGCTTGAGCATTGTATCATTTGAAACACTGGACATCTGCTGCTAGACGTTGCCCTTTTGAGCACTTGCATACGTTTTCAAATAGTTAGCTGCATATGAGAAAAATGCAAAATTCAGCTGGGGCAGAGTGTCAGGAATCGAAAACCAAAGCTGAACACCTTTGCCTCTGGAGTGATTGGTGAGGATATTTAGAATGCTCTGCAGAAGAGTAGTGCAATGGGTCTCAGCTGTGATGCACGGTAGGCTTGTGCAGACTCTGAAAACAAGATGTAAAAAGCACCTGCATTTAATCAGTCTGGGGAGAGTTGTCTCTGAGCTTTGTCAGGACTTCTGATCAATTGCTGGTGCCTAACAACACCCAGGGAGGCACTGGGAGTTGTTATGTCAGTGGCAAGATATAATGCTGTTATTAATTTAATGCTCTTTAGATTGTTTAATTTGGAAATTCAGATTTAATCAAGTGTCACATGCGCTGTCCAAATTCTTAAATTAAACATGAATTGCTTGGAAGCTTCTGCAAAACTGCTGTTTGTTGCATCAGCCCCACAGTCACTTTTATTGGTTGTAGAAGCAACCATTTTGCAATAAGACAATTTGGCCCTTACTACAGGAGATGGAATAGCTGCCTTGAGACATTCTGAGCTCATTTTCTGTAAGAACCTGTGATTTTTAATAGCATCATCAAAGTCATTTTGGTGGAGGCTGAACAGGAGTGGAATAAAAAGCCACAAAAGAAAGGGTAATTCCCATTCTCATTAAGGCATTCGTTTGGTTTCTGTATCTTGGTATATGCTTAATGATTGTTGTCTCAATATGTGAGTATTCATGTTTGTCTGCTTTTATAAGAAATGAGTCATCTAGCTTGGGCATCTTTGTCACATAAAAGCATCTACTAAGATCTAAATGTAAACACTAGGGTTTTGTTCTGCTGTTTAAAATCGTGCCATGGGATTCAACTCTGCAAACACGGTGCTGTCTAAAGTTTCTTGTAATAGCTTTGTGAAAAGGGGAAAAACCAGACTTAGAATGTATATATGTATGATGATTTGTTAACAGATGAAGCCCTGGAGTAAATTTTTCATTTGATTCTGGAGTTTTTGGTATAGTGTAGTACGTGTCTTGAGTGCTGTGTGAGTTGAGCATTGCTGAAAAGCTTGTCCTGTGTGAATGGTTCACAACAGAAATACAGGTCCATTTGTTTTTTATTGACTTCCCTCCACTCTGGCACTTTGTAACGGCACTGAGGATGGGCTGTGAGAAGTAGCTGTTCTAGATTAGAGTACAAATGCTATGTGTCTCCCCATGTTGTCCTCTGAAGAGTTGAAGTATTTCGAGCAAGGGCTTTACATGTGTGTGTTATTAGAACAGTTTTTGAAACAGTGTGTTTTCTGATCTTTTGTAAATCCGGAACAAAGGAAACAATTTTATTTCATAATTCTCTTAAGCTAATTGAAAGCATAATTTAGTCCTTAATGAAGAATATAAAAAATGAAATGGTCATGAAGTTCAATCCCTAAAATAACAAATGATATTGTACATCCTCCTTTCCCAGGATCACAAACAATGCAAACCCCCCTGCTCCATAAATGGACTTAATCAATACCACTAGTATTTGGATTTTTATTGCATTTATGATTGTCTTCCAGCTTTTCTTAATAAAACCAGCTGCGTATAGCTCACTTATTCTGTTTGTGGAGTTACTGGAAGAAAGGCAGTTACAAATGTGTTGTGTTAGTGCAGAATGGATTTTCAGTATGCACCTAAATTTTGGCCTAACCCACGGACTCTTTTACACTAAGAACACCGAGATTCATCCCCTGCATCTCTTCAGAGATCATCAGTGGTGCCAGAAACCATGCATTCTGGTTAGTTTAAAAAGAGGTGAATCTTCGCCGCGATGCTTCAGAGAGGTGGGGATTCTTTGTTGAGGCAGTCTCAGCATTTGGTATTGATGGGACTCTTGGCCTTACCAGATCTATCACAGCAGGACATGACTGCAAACTTTTTAGTCTAGGCCAGTAAGAGCACTTACGTTTGTGTGTAAGATGTGACTTTCCTGGGTTCAGATGAGCTGTCGAACAATTTCAGAAGCCAGCAGACTACTGCTGTTTACCTTTTCCTCACTCACTTTGTCACTTTTGACCTGTTACTTTAAATTTATTTCAGCCTCATTTTTACTCAAATGTGACTCAGGCTTGTCACTGGCACCTGCAGTACATTGAACAGGAAAGAAGGGATAGGAAAAGGAGCTGACAGTATGGTCAAAACCAGATGGTATTAGAGTGTATTTGGGGAGTGATATCTGGCTTCTAAGAATATTTTATACCCTTGTTATTTTTTTTATGGATAAGAGTCTGCAGTTACTATTGCTTAGTCACTGCCGTGTAAAGCTAAAACGTGTTCCTCCTAGCGCTGCAGAAAGCTGTGTCCCAACAAAAGTGTGAAGCAACGTGTTAGAAAAGCAAAGTGACATACTGAGTCCTCAGGAAGATTTTTCTCTTTTTCCTGAAGGGTAATGAAATCTGAAAAACAGGGAAAGCTGTTTTGGTTTATTATTTCTTGCTTTAATGCAGGACCGGTAAAGGGCAATATGAGTATGCTGTGAAGTGGACTTACAGAATGGGTAATTTAATTTTGTTGCTGTTGTAATCTGCTGGGCATTTTTCCAAAACAAGAGTAGGGAGTAACTGGCATATTTCATTACAACTGCCCAGATGACTAGGAAGAGATTAAGCCTTTAATTACATCCTGAGCCAGCGTTACAGCTTGTGACTGAAGCCACAGCCAATCCTAGAAAAATCTAGAGGGTCTCAAATGGATTACCTGTATGTACCGTCTAAAGACTTTTTGTCTTGCCTATTTCCATATTTATTTTGTTGAAATTATACATATACATATACATGTATATACATGTATAATTGTCACTTAACGAAAGGATAGAATATTTTCAAAAGTGAAAATATTCATGCTAGCTTCTTTGGAAAGGAGTTTTGTCTTTGAGAGCTTTAAAGTTGACATTAGACAAGTCAGTAAAATAGCACGCATTTTGATATGTAAAGGTCAAGGATAACTATTATACAGGGTGGCTGACAGAAAAAAATCAGGTATTTAGCAGTGGATTCATGCCCCAGCAAGTTATGATCAGGCAGTTAAATAGCTGGGTTATTTACATCATCCATGTGTCACTGCTGTGCTATTAACCATTCCTCCTAGCATCCTCTACGACAATGTTTTTAAGAGTTTATATTTAATTGCATATATATCCTGAGGTCCAGTCTTCTTATTCTTGTGTTAGTGGCTTAGGAAGGGTATCAAGAGCTGCAGGATAGGGCATATTGCTTTTGCATAAGAAATTCAAAGGCTATATTAAAGGAGCTCTTTCTGTTATTTGTTCTTATATATTCTGCTTTTCATCCTTTGAATATGACAGGAATTTATTTTTTTTCCCAATAGTAATGTACATTGTAAGCACTGTATATGTCCCTTGGCTATGACTGAAAAATAAAGGAGAGAACAGTTGCAGCTATTCCGTAGCCAGCGGCAGCAATCACTGCATGCTGTGTTGGTTGCTTGGCAGGCTCTACAGCTCCCTGCTCAGTAGCTAGTACAATTACCTAAGTTTATTTATGGTTATGGGGGTACATAAAGAGTAAATTTGGGGAAAATTTCCATTTTCATGGTGCACCTGGAAGTGTCAGTCATTGCACAAACTCAGCAATCTTACCTCCGTTGAGGTGGAAGCTGAAATAGCACCCACTCCAACCCTGCTATAAACATCTTTCTTGGCTGTGCTTCTGTTGTCACCTCACATCTGCATTTTCACTGATCAGCCCCATTGAAAAAGAAAGCCAGACAGTGGAAGGTACATCTGCACTAACCTTCAAGTTTGGTTTAGGAATCTGCTTTGGATGAGAATCCCTGCAGTTGTCTGCATTTATGCTTTCGTTCACGGCAGTCCTGATGCTTATGAACTTGGGCTGCTTTTGGATAAAATTGAAGCGGAACATGCACCTCCATATCCAAGTGTTTGTTCTTATTCCATCCATAAAGTAAAGCTAGATGCAAGTAAGCCACCCTGAAACACCTATGAAGTGGTTGCTGGACCTTTAGCACCACTGTTTTTCATACAAAACTATTCCTGTTGGGCTACACTACCTGCTTAATAGATGTAGCCTGGGACTACCAAGCTGTGTAAAGCAACTCACTCCATGGAGTTTGGCTCAAGTCTTCATGTACCTCTACTTCTGTGTGGAGGACTCCATATTCAAAACCTATCTTGATGGAGATGGTGGTGGTGATTTTCTCAGCAGCCCCTAAGTAGTTACACCAGGGCAGGGTGAGATCACCTTCTCAGACACCAGTAGTTTCCCAGTTGCCCAGGTAGGAATGCTTTCTACGGTAACCTTGGTCCTTTGGAGCTGGATGATCCATATGAACTCCACTATTCATTTAACTTTGTCAGTGTTGTGATGAAATGCTGCCCAGGACTCTGGATCTTTTAGGGATGGAAGAGCAATTACTACTGCTTCTTTTCACATGCATTTAATTAAAAATTGCTGAATACAGTGCAGAATATTTCTAAGTAGCAATGTTTACTTCTACTATCTGGATGAAACAGGAGAGATTATTGTAGTTATGTAGTTGTTAAATGATTGACAGAACACACGTGTGGAGGCTTTGAAGGTTCAGAAGATGCCCCATAACAGCTGAACAAAAGATTGGAGTTGCAGCTTATTTCCACTATGTGGGCTGGGTAGTAAGCAGTCCATTTTACTCTTGCCAGGACAACTGGGTGGGCTTCATTTCTTTCATGCTGTACCAGAAAATTGTCTGTGGTAGCAAACAATACCAGTATTTTCAGTATTACATTACTATAATTGAAAATACTACTGAATTGCTAGAAAACCACCAAATTAAATGTTCCAAATAACCGTGGTGCCATTTGTCTGACAGATAATGTTTGGTTTTCTGAAGAGCCATACAGCGTGCAGAATTAGGCGAGAGGAAATACACTGCATGGTTATTAATTCTTTAATACTTGAAACTACTTAGCAAGGAACATGTAGATCAAAGCTTTTGCTTGAGAAGATTGAGCTTTCGAGACAGCAGATAGCGGGAGCAGTCTGGAGCAATATAACAGAATCCTGCAGGATAAAAAAGCGCACTGATTACATTTCCATTAGTTTTAAAATCTCCTTTGTGTTCAGTTGAGACACTTTCATGGCTCTTGTATTCCAGGTTAAATGTAACCTGTTAAGCACTTGATCCATTTTCTCAAATTGACAGGCGCTAGCTTTCCATTTTTAATAAATGCACTTAGAATTTTGGTAGCCATCCTTTAAGAAGAAAGAAAAGATGTTAGTTGATTTCTGATTGTTACCTTAGATTATGAAAGAAAGAGATGGGTTGCAATAGTCCGTTCTTCACTGAAACCGTACCCAAAAGAAGTATTTCAAACAGGTCAGATTTTCATGACCTCAATTGTTATAACTCATAAAATGGAAAAGGGAGGAATAATCTTGTATTTCTTGTTGTGATATGCATTTAATGATCTGATTCATATATAAAGCCCAAATCTACCATAAGTACATTCCCCATTGACTTTGTTGGAAACAGAAATAGTATTTTAGACCTAAAAATTATGTAAATCCAAAATCTGATCCTCTTGAAATGAATGACAATTATACCAGAGATTTTGTAAGTGACAAAATTTGGCCTCAGGCTTCTCTGGATATATATGTAAGCTTTGGAAAAATGAATTGAAGCACTACTCCAGTTCAATGGCATGAAAAAGAAACTAAAACATTGAGTCATTTTCGTCTCTTGATAGCTTTTTAGCATTTAATGTACTCAGTAATTTGATAGTATCAAATCTTCTGAGATTCTATGCTAGTGTATATTACAGTTTAGTGTTACTGAAAAGAATCAGTTAAGCAAAATACTGATTTTCATTGAAAAACCATCATATTGCATTAGAAGGAATTGTGTTCCTCTTTGTGAAAGCTATTGAAGAACCTGAATTTCATCTCATGAATCTCTAAATCAGTTGAAGCAAATTAAAACCCATACAAATGCTGTGTTGGTAAGAACCGAAACTGACCCAGTGTATTCTTTATATTTCCTTGAAATATAATGTCTATTTATTTCTATAATTAGCACACATATAAAAAATATCACAGATTAAGACAATAAACAGTCTGGTTTGCAGGGCTTTGACTTTTATTCACTGGGAGGGGAGTGCTGAGCACCAGCTTAGTTAAATACGCAAGCCAAGGAGTAAATCGTCAGACCAGAAAAGCAGGCTTTAGGAGATATTAATGCTACTTATGTTAATAACCCTCCATGTGATACGGGAAAGTATATAAATGGTTCTTTCACCATGGCGGTTATTGCCTTTTGGTACTAACTGGCAAAGCTTCAATTAAGAAAAGGTCACCAAAAGGTTGAATTCTTAGTGGAATATTTTCTTCCTTTTAAATAAAAAAGTTTTTTAGCTTCCCTCTTTTCCCTTTCTTTGCCCCTTGCTGACCCCTTTTTATCTCCTTCCGTCATTGCTAGTGCCACTTACAAGCGCTTTTTGCTTGATTTGTCTTTATTGGGTGTAAACAATACTGGGGAGGATTTCCAGCATGTGTAAAAGTCAATGTGGCTCCATTGACTTTGGTAGGCGTACATTGATTTTGACCGAAGAATTGATCTATTATTTTACTGTGTTTTTTCTTCCAAAGAGTTGCCTGAATCTTCTTTTTTTTTTTGTCTTCCAAAAATGCATTTAACATTGCTAGTTCTCAACTGGTGGTTTTAAACCAGTGGGAGTAAATAACAATTAACAGAAGGTATAATATTCCATAACATAAATGTAACTTTATCTTCTACAACTAATTAGCAGTTGAAAGTCAGATTTTTGTGCTTAATTCGTGTGTGAATAGAGCAAGTCTTTGTAATTGAAGGCTGTCAAAAGAGGAGATTTTAACAGCTAGCTTTTAATTTATAAGGTGATTATTTGTTAACTGGTTCATGGCTGCCAATTTAGGGTGCACCTGAGCCTGTGGGCATCCAACACGCTGCACCGTGTTTTAGTTGTGTGCCTCTGCCCTGGAGGCACGATCATGCTGGAGGCTGTTGTCTCAGCGATGAAGTGTGTGTCAGAGCAGCAAGAAAAGCTTCAGAGCTTCTGGCTGGCAGTGACAGGTGTATTGAACTTTTCATAGATGTGATCTATGCTTCTCTCTGCTTTCCAGTCACTTCCACTGGGCTGAAGGTAAGAGAAAACCATTTATCCCATGTTTTTAAAAATCAAATCAAAATAAGTCCTAATCTGCTAAATTTTCTTCCTTTTTTTGACCTTGAATTCAGTGTGCCATGGTACCATTCAGTGTAAAGGTAGCATGTTAGCAGCAGCACAGACAGCATTGAAAACACGGAGAGAAAATCCTCATATCGTGCCTTAGCTAGAACAGATGAAGCATTGTCTGGGCCTGGCTATGTTCTCTTGATTTTTTGGGCATGTTTTCTCAGTTCCTGTCCCTACTTCTTTACTAGTCTAGTGTTACAGTTTTCATACAGTTACTTGATGGCAAAGCAGTTGCCACTGATGTAATTTTGTCTTTGACCTCTTAGGTATAAATTAAAGCAAGCCTTGATGTTCAAAATGCAACAAACTTTTGTCAGAAAATACTTTCACATTGAAAGGAAAGTACTGTTTTACTAAAGCATAGCCATTTTGCCTAATCTTTGTTTTTCAAGTCCAAGATAAAGTTTCTGGTCACAAGACAAAGAATGTCCCTCTCCAGGATATGTAATGTCCTCTTGATTTAGACACTCGTTGTGGGAAGCTGGAGCTATAGGTTCAAGTTCCTGGTTGAATCAGGCACAATAACAATTTGAGCTGTTTTTTTTCTACAGCCTGGATGAGGTATTGTTTAGGGAGTTTTGGGTTGGGTTTTTTTGTTGTTGTTTTGGTTTAGTTTTTTATTTGGTTGGTTGATTTGTTGGTTTTTGTTTGATTTTTTTTTACCCATGAAAATTTTAAGTGTAAATTCCTTACCCCAGTGTGGAACAGAAAAAATATTCAAGATGTTGACAATTTGCTTAACTGAGAAAAAATCCCACTCTTGATACTGGATTGCAAGAAGGTCTTTAACAGATGTGTCCTTCATGAGGAAAACATGGTGGTTTAGTTCAAACGTGTAGAATACTACAATATGTTCTGGTTTGGAACCCCGTCTCACTGTCAAGCCCTGAAAAGTGAGGAGGAAAGTCTACAAACACTCCCTGCTGCAACAAGGGAGCTTTAGCACTAGCATATAGATTTTTGGAGCTACTACATTCCACACTGTTATAAAGATGGAGAAATGTGGGAACACAACGTGAGCTCCTCTCTGCATTGTCTCCATTTGTGGGGAGTGGAGTTTGCGGCTTGGGGGAGAGGGTGGTTCTCATGCTGTCTGGAGGACAAGAATATAGGTTCTTCCTGACCATTTTGGAGCTCTTGGGTGGGAGGGAAAGGCACTTGAGGCTTCAGTAGGATTCTGACTGCCTTCTGTTAGAGACAGAGGAAAGCCTTTATTTTGTACTACTGCGTCTTTGTCTCCACTCCCTACATGACAGTTGTGAAAAATCTTCCCTTATAAACACTCTTCAAATACGTGTATGTATATTTAGGTACACGCACACACACACACGCACACACACATACGTGTGAGTGTATGTGGATATTTCTTGGATTGTCCTGGGGACGTGCAGGTGGTCAGCAGGTGGAGAGCACCAGCACACAGCAAATGACCCGATTAGTTTTCCCCTGTTAGTCCAAACAATGCCAGCCCTGCTAGTTATTTCTGGAATGTGTTACAGCAGAGCCATGTTCAGCAGACTTGCTTTGTTGCTAAGGAATAGTGGCAACCACAGGGAAAAAAAAAAAGCTGATTTCTAGGCTTTTCAAAAACAATGTCTGGAGGGATTTCCCTCTGGACTTAAAATACATTAATCTTTCTATTTCTTACCAGAATTGCAGCCTATTCATGTTCAGGTATCACAGCTTGGCTGGGGGAACATTTGTAAACACAGACAAACGTGTCTTCTCTGAGCATTAATGCTCTTTTCATTTCAGGAAAACAATTTGGCCACTTCAAATAAATTCTTGGCATCTTGTGAATTCAACTCCTGGGAATAGCTCTGGTTTGACAACCTCAGGTATGTGGGGCTTCTGTTTTGCCAAACAGCTTTTACTTAGAAAAGGGAGAGAGATGTTGTTTTTGATGATGTATGGTGAGCAGCTCAGCACCTGGTCAACAAAGAGGGAAACCTAAGTAATATGGCAGCAGTGTAGAGTTATTCTCATCTGTGTCCATCCATGTGGGCAGAGAGATCTGCAGCACCCTTTTATAACTCGGTAGAGTTAATTCCAGTGGTGGTTGTACAGGAGGACATGAGTTCGTCTGCTGCTGCTAGTGAATGGTAGTATCCCCTTAGTTCCAGAAATGGGTGGCCTTTGCTGTAGCTACTGTAGATGGTCTGTGATGGTCAATCTACATGAACCTGTTAACTGTAGGTTTCTTAGCTGCTGTTCAATAATTTGTCTGAATTGGAGCTTGCAAGATTTTTCTTGAAAGAACAGGAAGAAAGAAACATACTAGTAAAGAAGAAAATTGTGAGGGAGAAAATTAAATGTGTGTATGTATCCAGTCAGTTACAAACATCATCTCTACTCCAGTAACTGGCTTAAAGTATCTACAAGAGCCAGGTACAATTTACACCCATAATAGAAGGGTGACAGGTAGTGTTCTGTGTATGCTCATGGTGAATGGTCAGAAAACTGGATAAGTATGATATTGATACATAAATAGGAACATAAATAGGAATTATTGCTCAACATAAGCTCCCTGTTTTGCCTTCAGAGTGGTGCTATAAAATTATTCTGCTTTCAATAAAAAATGAAATAATAGAAACCTTGGTCAAGAAACTGTTTCCTACTTCAAGAGATAAATTCTCTGTAGCTAAACCATTTTTTGTACCACCAAAATTATAAAATAATAGCAGAATGTAGATTGTGTCATTTTTATTTTTCTTGAGTAATACCGTCAGATTAAATCCATAAAGATGATTAAAAACTGGCTTCTTCTCTCAGCCCTTTCATTTGTAAGGAAACAAATGTGCCAGTCTCAGCAAACAGATGTCCACATCATAACAATCATCATCTCAGTTGGCTTGAAACGTTGTTTTCTTGTAAATGCATCTAAGAACTGAAGAGATGTGGAGTTTTACCTCTCTTGGTCTCTCTAGGTTAGACCTGAGAGAATAGCAAAGGAGACTAAAGAAATTCACTTTGTTACTTGGATCATATATTGTATGGGTTTTGAAATCCCATGATTTCTGTGGCTGCCCATTAGAAATATCTTGTTATTAAAACAGATATATAAACAACAATATGTAGACAATATTGTTGTGTGATTGTTACTTTATTCACACCATTCTGAGCCTGGGAGGGGAATGCATTAAGGATTTAGCGTGAAAGGAGTGGAAGAAGGAATTCAGTTTTATCCCCAGCCCTGGTACAAGCACTTGGATCACTGTGAAGGGTGAACTTACCAGAAGAGTTGATCTGAGTGCTTTGGGGCATTTTGAGGGAGCTTTGTGCAAATTCTTTTACTGGCTCGTATGTGTGTGTAGGTCAGACTCACTGGATATGCCTGGGATCTCGCTGGATGTTTTTCAGATTCAAAGACTGCATAAAAGTGCAATCTCCTGAATCCTAGCTTTCCATCCTTTTTCTCCATAACAACAACTCTAAGAGCCAAGAGTAAATTTACAAAGTAAGATGTTTAGACCAATACTTTATTGAGCAGTAACTTATAATTTGCCATGGGTGCTGTAGCTTATCAGCCACTGGCATATGCAAGACATAACAGCAGGATGTTTTGAGGGTGTTTTTGTTCCTGGACGGCTTGTGGATTTACTAAAGACTGAGATGTCTGCCAGTCAGTGTTGGTAAGTAGCATCTCATGGTAGGATGTGAGTGGAGATTGCATTGCTGAAACCCTCAATTCCCACTTTACAGCTTATGGTGCTGTTCGGTGCATATGCAAAGAAAGAAGAGACTGTATCTCAAAGTGCTTTTGGTAATCTGAAGTTGGATTTTTTGGGGAGAGTAGTACTATATTGTAGGGTTAGGTCCTGTAATCCCGAACTACCACAAATTGCTGTCTCAAGTTTTTGTCAGTTCATGGTACCACAAAAGAAGTCTGCTGTGGCACTAGGATGGGAACGATCTTTCCTTACAGTCCTAAAAGTAGTCCCTTAACATTGAAACAGAACTGTGAGTCTGACCTCTATGAGGAATCTTGACATATGTGGTATGCTGTGTGTCTTCTGGTTCTTGTGCTGTGACCTGTTATATGTGTAGGATGGTGGGGGTAGAGGGAGGTGTCAGGAAAATGTCTGTCTTTCAAGAGGACTGCATCTTGCCTGCTTATACAGAAATGATAATGCTGAATTTCTTACATCGTTAATTTCCATGGCAACGAAAATAATCTCATAAATATGGGATTATTGCTTTAGGATCAAAGAGGGGGATAACCTGGGTTGTGAAAGTTCTTTATTTAAATATCTTAGCAGCAAAAGGAGCAACAAAACAACTCTTGATATTTGAGCATATTTTCCTTTTACTTCTTGATCACCTGCAAACCAAAGCCTTAAATATTAAGCAAATAAAAGCAAAACCATTCATCTTTCTTACTATATTAGCTTGTCAGGATTGTTCAATGCTTCTGAGTGCTCAGCAGACAATGAAATAATTGCAGCTAGAGCAATAAAGTATATCTAAAAGAAATCCCTTCTGACTCTTAGCCATGCCCTGGTACCAATTGGCTGGAAGGTTAGAGCCCAAAAAAGAGCATGATACTGTCCACACTGTGACAGTATCATCCCAAACCACTCTTAATGGATATTCCAGTGGAAATATTTCTTCTCAGCAGGCTAGTGATGGACGGCAGCAAAAAACATTCATGGGTTTGCTGAAGAATTCTAGATGGAGTCCACTGCACTTTTCCCCATGAGAGGATTGCTGCAAGCATCTCAATATCCTCTGCTGCTTTTCATCACATGTCATTTTGAAGCTGTTTGTCTCTCACGTACCTACTTACATATTGAGAAGCTGCAGAGGAAATGTAGGTTTATAGAAAGGGGCTCACCAGCTGCCATTTTTCCTGAAAGAAAAGCTGCAATTTAACATTAACCTAGCAATTAAGCAAAAATTTACGCTAACATGCTGCTTTCTTGCATAAAAATCCCTCTCAGCAACTCTGAAAATTATCTATGAGAAAGGTAATAGAATAATTCCCAGCATCTTTGATTTGGAAAAGCCATTTTGTGGCATGATTGATATTTCCTTTGTGTTAGCATGGGAGGCCATAGAAAGAGGAGTAATCTCTCTAATGGGTGTACTCCACGCTGGTGCCTGGGGTCCATGATACATTTGTCAGGCTTTAATTAAAGCTCTGGAGTTGAATTTCCACAGTAATTAACTTTTATTTTCAGTTATACTATGTCTCTCATTTTTGACACTGACACTTTCCTGTTAGAGATAGGACCAGCAATTGGCACAAAAAATAAAGAATGTGGAAATGAGGAATAATTTAAGAAATTGCATTGTATTTGCCATGAATTCTGAAAGTAGACAAAATCACATTTTCTTTCAAAGCTGTTTTGTTGTTAGCTGTGTTTCCTCCTCTACATAAGCATATATCCTATTACCTTGGCTACCCTTCCTTATGCAATGTCTGGCAGTAAACAAGCAGCTTTTGTTCAGTAGTCAGCATGTATCCTCCATCCATGGTACAACAGGTCTTTCTCATTATGTCTTGCAGAAATGTTTTCCTGCCTTTTGGCAAATCTTGACTTTCAAGCATGAACAATATGTGTGCTAGGGAGGCTATACAACCCTTATTTCCGGACTGCAACTTTTAATTCAGTTCTGGGTTGGATTTTTAAGAGTAAACATCACAAGAGTCTACCTTCTATTGTTGATGGTGGGTTTGGATTGCAGGAATCTCTCTCTCATTGAACATGCACATTGCTTTTATTAATAAGAGTTAGGCACTTGAGTCTGCTCTTTAGATTTCAGATATCCTTCTCTTCCACTTTTAATTCATGCAGTTTTCTACTTATATTTCACATATACTGTGAAGTGCTATTATGTAGGAGCACAAATAGCAAAATCTCAGAGCCACTGTTACTTGGCTTGACCTTAACAAAACAGCCTTTCCCTGAACAGAGAAACACAGACCTGGAATCCAGTCCCCTCCTGTCTCAACTGCTGTATCAATCACCCTCCCTTTGACAGACCCACTGAGCTTCATTTTAAAAAATTAAGGGGTTTTTATTCCACTACTGCAGTCGGAAATATCTGCTACACTATCTCCTGATTTCCAATCTGAATGTGTTCACAGCTGGCTTTCACCATGTCCTCACGTATGCCAGCCTGCATGTTCCTATGCTCCTGAGTGAGATATGTGAAAGCCTCCTGGCAGGGTGCTATAGTTGACTTAAAGACTCAGAAAGAAATTAATTTCTCAGGTATGTTGTCTTGTCTCAGTCTCACGAATAATCCTAGTGCCTTCCAGAGATGAAGTGGCAGCTTGCTGGCTTTAGTTTTCTTAGACCTGTTAGTGTAAACTAACTTTGGAGTTTGCCTTCTGTAACTTGCAGCAGGATCTTGTTTCCCAAGTACTTGAAATGTATCCATTGTTTCTAAACTAGGATCTGGTTGTGCTGCTGTAGCTTCGAAACAGACAACGGGGTGATCCTTGTGAATGCAATACTACCAATAAAGAAACAGCTAAGAATAGTACCACTTCTGAAATAAAGCACTAGAGATAATTAAGTAGAACACTGCAGTAAATCAGTGTGGCACTTAAGGGCATAGCAAAGGCCATGAAAAAGAAAGGTAATAAATTGTATGGTGAGAGATGCTAATTGATCGTTGTTTGCAATTTCAAGCTGTGTCTCCAGATTTCATTTTAATATTTCTTGTGGACTGAAAAGCAAGTGCAGAACTGAACTGATTGTGATAAAATAGAAGCATGGAAGCTAGAAAGGGACATGGGCTATTCAAGCATCAAATTCCTGTGAAGTAATTCTGTCTGGCAATATATTTCCAAGTATTTTTCATATCTATTTTATAACATGCTGGTTCTACTCACCCCACTTTTTTTGGAAAACTGTTCCATAACAGAATGTGTCTGGGTACTGTGAAATCCTGTATGATATTTCTCTATATTTTGTCTTTCTTTATTTGTCTTGATTCTTCCTTGATTATGCCATCTCTATACTTCACGTGTCTTTACATTATTTATCCACTGTCTATTAAAATTGTTCATTGTAGATAATTTTACCTGCTCTTTGATGAGCTTTATGCCTGAATTTACTTCAGTGCTAGCATCTATTTAGCAATACCGTGTCAAGGACTGAGTGGCATATTTTACATGCAGTTGCTCTAGAGATGTTGTGGGGAGGAATCTCACCTATATGTTCCACTGCAATGCCCACTTGGAAAAGAAACTTGGGGTTTTTTTATTTCTAACCCTGCTGAAGTTTCAGATTTGATTTTGGACTAACCAGTTAGGCTGAAATCCATTCCATTAAATCTTTGCTCTCTAAACCAGTCCTGTTCACTTGGAGCAAGGCACCAAGGCTTTCCATGTCATCAGTGAGAGGAGATGGCCACCTGTGCATAGTGAGCCATCTTATTTTAAGACAGGGCTTCATCCCAACTTTGCTAAGATTAAAAAGGGGCTTATGTAAATAGCTTACATGAGATTCCTCATTTTTATATGGCTAAAATATGGGGAGATGAGCCTTGCCTCAAATCTGCTGTTAAGCTGAATATTTCCTCCAGACACCATGGAGTCTTGCAAAGCAAGAATTAATGTGCGTGGTTTCTGCATTGATAGAGAGGAATAGCCACTGATGAGGTCAAAACTCTATAAACCATATTTTCAGCATTGCTTGAAAACTTTTAAATGATAATGTATTGTATATTGTTACTGTTGTTTTTTTTTTTATTATGTCCTTTCCAAAGTTTCTTTCTTCATCTGTAGAGTATTTTATGCCTTAAATGTATAATGCATTTCTTCCAGGATCTGTCTGTTTTCCACAAAGAGCTATTACTTCATATTTTCCAGAGAAATCTCTTACTAAGAGTAGGGTTTCCTGCCTATTAATTGTCCTTTGATGGTGTTTTGCAGACCAGTCTGAGTTCTCTTTGATCTTGACTACTCCAAACCTACGACCTTGAATGGGAAGCCCTGTAGCTGTCTTAGCTATGCTTGATCCAATGAGCTCTCTCAAGAGGTTGGGTTTATTCCCTAGAGCATGGTACCACACTGTGTGGCTTTTGCCTTCAGCCAACTCACATCTTCAGTAAAATATGTTTGCCCTTATCTGCAAAAGGCTGTTTAGATGTTACTCTGATGTGTAGAGTGTATCTGTCTTGCCTAGGATTGCAAGCTCTTGGCTTCCTGGGGAGATTACTTCTATATATGTAGATGGTATCTACATGTTAAAGTATATAGCTAGGCTGTGGATAAACTGGTTGAACCACCAAACTGAGTGGAGCCTTATTTTTCTGAGAAAAGAGTTGAAAGGCCATTTTTTTCCATTCAAAAAGAGTGGGCAAATATCTGAAACCTCAAAAACAGAAAAAAGATTGGGCTGGGAAAAATGTGTAACTGGTCTCACTGAACAACACTTTCAATTGTACACACCAGCAGAAAGTGTCAGCATCATATGTCACTCTTCAGTTTTCCATTTCTGCAGTTGACAAATCAGAGAATGGGGCAACACTGCATCAACTCTGCTGTCACTGCAGTATTCTGGGCCTGTGAGCTGAGGCAGTAAAAACCAAGCCAAAAATTTAGCTCCTGTTTAAGCAATGATTCTCCAAAATGCACATGTAGGTGAAACTGGAGTGGGAAATTACATGAACTCCTTGAATGTGCAGTTTGTGGATAGTGCCATTGCAAAGTGTAAATACAATGGACTAGGTAAGATAAATCTGAAGGTGTGGGTCTCAGCTGCATTCATAGCACAATGGGGAAGACTTGACAGAGTGATGAAGATGTAAGGAATGGAAGCTTGCAGAATGCAGCTGCTGTATGCTAGGTTACTTAGGCATTCTGAAGATATGTCCTGTTTCTCCTGAATTTGTGATAAGAAGGATTATTCAAAGCTGCAACTGATTCATGGATAATGCAGAGGTAGTATATTTTCAGTAGAATGCAGAGAGAACTGGTTCATATGGGTAAGTTATTAGGGGGCAATGCACAAGATTTTCTTTCCAGTTGAATTATCAAGCATTTGCATTGCCCTCAGAATGTCTGACTTTTTCCAACAACAAAACATCAGATTCAGTGGACCACTGCTTTTGTGACTGTGCCCGGTTTATAGATCCAGGGAGTTGTGATCACTATGACAAATCTCACTGTTCTTTAGTATGAGATGTACTCTTTTCTCAAGAAAACATTAAATGGTTTATATAAAGTCAGTCTCCCTCCAAGCCCTAACAAACTACACCAGAATTGCTCTTTGTTTGCATTGTTCCATATCCATTTAGCCTTCTGGTGAATAGCAAGTGAAAGTTTTGTTCTACTGTGTTACAGCATGCTCAGTTGTAGTCCTACCTGGTGGGAACAGATGTATCTACTTCTCCTTCTTCAGAAATGCCTTGCAGGCCTTTGGGAGTTGAAATGGCCTATTATCTACCAAATAACAGATGTCTTCACAGATTAGCCTCTCCGAGTAAAAACACAGTGACGCCACACAAAAGATGATGATTAGCTAGTTGAATAACAATAGGCAAACTCCAATGCAGATGTACAGGAAACAAGGAAAAGATCAGACACTTATATTTTTATTTTCCTGCATTCATTATATACATTCATTTTTACAATGACATCTTAATGTTAAAGCTGCCATTACGCAGCTTTCTGTTTCAAAGCTTCTAACTTATGATTTTTTCAAATTAAAATAATGTATTAATATTTCCCCTAATTACATGCTAATAAAAGACTTAATTCAGTTTGCATACAATTAATGCATTTATTGCAAAAGTATTCCATATGTTATTTTAATGTCTTTAAATATTTTTCAGTTAAAGATTTGCATTCCTAACTTCCAATATGAGTGAAATTGAAGAATGCTGCAGTGATAAATTCTGCAAGTTGTAATACACCTTTCTGCATATGGTCCAGCAAAAACCAGAAGATTTTTTCACATAATTTGGAGGGAAATATATGAAGAATCAGACACATTTATCTACAGGACTTACCCTTCCTGATGGTTTGATTGTTTACCTGCAAAGACTCGAGTTCTGTCGTGATTTTGCTGATCAGAGTCTTCCTAAATGCAGAAAAATATAGACAAGGACTCTATTGCCCTTGAATCTGGTAAAGGTTGCCTGATGCCTCACCTAGTAAAACCATTTTGCTACCATTCAAAATGAAATTTTCAAACACAGAAAATTTCTGTTCAAACTTCAGTCTGTATTTTTTTCATTTCAGTAAAAATAATTTAGTCTCTGAGAAAACAAACAAACAAACAAAACAGGGAGTTGGGCAATCATGTTTCATGTTACAGTATCTTGTATTATTTTGTGGGACTTTCATATCACAGATCAGGAAATTGAAATCTGTCAGGGAGAGAGGACGATGCAGGACAAAAAGTAAGAGGGATTTCTATAACGGAAGTCAAGGTTAAAGTTTTTTTCATTTTAGTGGAAAACTGTCAGATTTGACTGCATTCTGGTCTAAAAAATCCCTATGCCCATATGTTTCTTTAAGATTTGCAGTTCATCTGTCCTAGGATTTTGTCAGTAGGGAGTAGGCTTCAGATGGGGGGTACGATGGTTGTGCCCATTGCCTAGGTGGTTGACTCAGGTATTGAAATGATTAGGAATGGGCAGCACTGAGGTATGGTCTCCATATAAAAAAAACTAGGAGTGGGGCAAATAAAGATGTGACACAGAGAGAGTAGGAGCAGAGGGATGCTGAGGAGTGGAAGGGACTTTTAAGAAGGGATAGAAGCAATATACAGGAGAGAAATGAACAGGATTCTGGCAAAAGAGACCAGACTAGCAGTAAGACAAGGTCAAGTGTTAGTAGACAAAGGGTTAAAATATGGGTTCAGTACCTAGAGGCTCCAGTTCTCTGGAGGATTGTGTGGGTGTCAGTAGGGTTGTGTTATAGAGTTTCTGAGTTGGGGTCTTTTTTATAGTTTTCCTTTTTTTTTTTTTTAACTGTGTAAGTTACACTTAAAAGCCTGTTAAGGGTACGGAGCAAACAGAGCAAAGCTCTCTTAAAAAAGGAGAGATTTCAGTCAACACTGCTCAGATGAATCAATATTTTATTTTATCATAGTAGTTCATTGTGTCACCTCTTCCTCCTGTAGCTGTACATCATTCAGATCCAGCTTTGAAACCAGAGTTATTAATTTCCTGGGGAGCACTTCTGCGGCTCTCATTATTGTGGCATCCGAGTACTTTACAAACATTAATGAATTTATCTTCACAATGTACCGATAAGGTGAGATGACATTATACACCAGGGAAAATGATGCACACAATCATAACGACAACAAGGGACATTTAATTTAGATGCCCAGCTAGAGATATTCATCCCCAATTTTCCAGAAATAGCATTTGATCGCCCTTCCTTTGTTCTGAAGTTGCCTTTTGCTGAGTCCATCACAGTTGGAATAGTTCCACACTTCCACAGTTCAGAGCGCAGGTGTTCTCTGCTCTGCTCTAAGCAAACAAAGAAGATGCAATTAATGACCGCCTGCTCAGAGTTTGGGTTTTGTGACTTTCTTGGCATTAGGCACTGAGACAGAGAGAGAATCCAGTTCTCCAGGGCAGCTTTTGACTGCCTTAGGCACAACCATTGTGGTTTTCCAAGCCCTTCCCTCAGTCTTGTTGGACTGTCCAGTGCCATCAGTGGCGAGGCAGAGATACAGCAAACAGCAGGTTCCTTCTTGTTGTGACCTTGATTCTCTGAATGCATGTGGTCAGTCCTTGCTCTTACACTGAGTGAGGCTGGATAGTAAGCTAAATACCAAAGTATGTGAGTTTATTATTTGGATTGTCATAGTGTGTCCATACTGTAGCCAGCTCAGAGTTTTTGCACTACAGGGATAGAGGCACCAAAAGGACTCTCATTTCTGCATATTGATTCATATTGTCTGTAACTGTTGTGGCAATCTTAGCACACAGGATCAGGGACTCTTGTAGCAGAGAGAAGCTGCAGTTTTATTTGAAAACGATCCTTCATTATGTCCCTGGCTGGCCTCATTGCTCAATTGTATGAGCTGATTTGAGGATGAGGTGAGAACCGTGTCATATAATATACCCACAGCTGGGCATTTCCCGTCTTCCAGCCTTGCAGGACTGAACTCATGGCTCAGAAGTGCATTACACCCAAAAACGGCAACACGTTTTCCCCAACTTTTCACAGCCTACAGAAGCAAAGCCATGGTGCAATCAAGCAGGACATGGAGAAGGCAGTCTCTGTTTCCCTGGAATACTTTTCTTTAGTAGGAAAAAAGAGGGATAGAAAGATAAAGAGATGGTTTTCAGATGCAAAATGGGAGTTAGGCTCTATTAGCTTTCACAGTGAGAGGGGAGTCTCACTGAAGTCTGTACCTGCAAAAATCCTGCTGTAATAATCCAGTGTCCACCTCTCCTGTGCTGTTCAGTACTTTACACAAGACCATTCTTCACCGTTTTCCTTCATCTGTTCATTTTCATATTCATTCGCATTGTATTGGGAAAGAGTCACTGGAATTACTCTGGGTTTGCACGGGACAACTCAGAACATGGTTTCACCCATCTCAGTTGCAATGTAACAAAAGAATATCTAACACCCCTAAAACTGTCCTCATCGCATTTTAGCTGAAGTGAGTTATTTAGGCAGATGTTGGTTTATTAAATCCACCTATCAAACGTCCAGTCTTATTCTTTCCTTGCCTATGCTGTTTAGCTCTGCTAGGGAAAAAAAAAAAAAAAGAACAACCTTCTTGAAATGATGGCCTTTGCTTGCACTACTTTATGAATCCTGAGCCAGGTGCTGTGTCTGTACTGAAATCTCCTGTCAGAGTCAGTGGGTTTTGCCTGAGGAAGAACTTCACAGTTTTAGGCAGTAAATGAGAGTTTTCACTAACCTATTAAAATAAACTGTGTGTCTCAACATAATCTTACTTGACAGCATGATGTGTTTTCAGATGCTGCTATTTCAGATTTCCCATTTTCTTTCTTATACATTTCCTTCTGGCTTACTTGCACCTCTATATAAGCAAGTGAACCTTTTGAGGGAGGGAAGATGAGTTCTTTAGCCAGTAGCAGTCTTGCTGGCTGCACAAAGTGAAAGGGAAAATAAGACACACAGTGACTGGCATGCTAAATCCTCTCTAAAGCTACAGACCTGTCATGTAGAGCTAAATCCCTGACAGTGCCAGGTTAGTATCTTGCCCTGTCATCTTACCCTAGCTCTCCTTCTTTTCCTTTCAGTCCCCACCTCCGAAGCCTGAAGTTGTAGATGTCACATTGACACAGAGCAGGGCATTATTATTATTCAGAGTTGCTTAAAAAGTGAATTTACATTGAGTAAAACCAATAAGCCATGCTGCTCTGACATTTAATTTTCTTGGAAACTCTTCCTATTGAATCAGACAGCACTACATGCATTTTCAAATGAAATGCAGTGTTTGCACTACAGTAACCTTGTATGGACAAGAATGAATAATTTGGAGCCTATTTCTGCCACCTTCCTCCAAACCTAAATTTTTATGGAGCCATATTTCTGTTTGATGCCATGTAAAATTTTCATTTTATTCCCACCTGCTGTCTCAAAATGATGTACAAAATATTCTTCTATAAATGGGGTTGCTGTTAATGACTGGGTCACTGGTTGGTAATCTCCTTTCTGAGGCCACTTCTTTTGACATCAAACCCTGGGGCTGAAAGTTGAGGATAAATAAATGGTGTCCCTAGACATGGTTATAATAAACTCTCAGATGAAATGTCAAGTCTAAGCCAGTGTACTCTTCTACTTTCCAGTGTTATGTTGTTCAGCCCTCCAAAGCAGAGCAGTCATATTTCAGAGTGCACTTCATCTCCCTTCTCTTCGTACCATATTGAATGTCTGATTATAAAGGAGGTAGTAAATGGCTCTCTTAAAAAGAGGTTTAACCAGGGGGACGTAGGTCAAGACATCATCTTACTGTCTGTGCCATACAATTATGCATTTATGCATCCATCTATCCAAATCTGCCAGAGGTGTCTCTATTCTTAGAGCTGACGTTGTTATAATTTCATAGAAGAAGCTACTTCAGACAGACTTTGTCTTTGAAGTGATGGACTTCATTTCAAGATGAATGTGTGCTCTAAAATAGCCGAGCACAGGGAACTAGCAAACAGTTCAGTTGGGATTGCCCCCGAATTAACGCTTTGTTATGGGGGCAAGAGGATCTGGCAAAGCACGTGAGGAGGTCTTAAAAAAACCCAACCTTTCATGTTTGTTTACTCAACTGATATTTTCGCTAAAAATATCATTATAAGCTGTGTTGGGTTTTCTCGGAATTTATGCTCTGTTAAAAAAACTAACAATATGTGTTACTATTAAATAGATTAATGCACCATTGAAACTGAATGGTTAAGAATTCAAAAGATGGTTATGTTTTCCTACTATGCTTTTTTCAACTATAATAAAATGTTTCTTTCAATCTTAGGTACTTATATATGTCTATTATAACATGTCATTGTGAAATTAGATCCTTACACTACACTTACATGTTATGATTTGAACTTGTTCAAAACATTCAATCCAAAACTGACATGGAAATATTCTTGAACATATATTTTGATGGGGAATTTGTTATGATTTTTTTTTTTACTGAAAAGAAAAAGGGAAAATGCCACTGTGTTTATTCATTTTTTTCCTTTATTCTTCTATTTTTTTACTGGTAGAGGCATGCTAGTATAAATAGGGAAGAAAAGACCAACAGAAAACATGGCCATCATCTGCTACATATAGACATAAACAAATGTGTGCAATTCAAAGTTGCAATAATGAATGTAGTGCTTTTTAATTTTTTTGGTAGCTGAGATAGCTATGTTCTCCTTAATTGTGTGATCTTGTTCAATACAGTAGAATGGGCCACAACCAAAATAGGCAGGCAAGGCATTCTGACCTGATTGAAAGCTTTTGGTCCTCACTCATGTTCAGTTTTCAGAAATGCTGGATCTGTGGATTGGGCTCAGCATCTTGAGGAGTTAGGAGAGTGCTACGTTGGCATCCTTCATTGGCAATTATTTCCTCTGTGCTTGATAAATTAGCTAAGGAGTTGAGAAACAAGGCGAAATGTGTGGGTCTTGGACTGGGATCTGCTGTACTTATCTGACATCAGGTCAGTGGAAATTCCCCTAGAGATGGACCAAAACTTAATTAGTCTATCTTGATCTTTTTCTTCTTGTATATCCCTCAATCTTTTATTTGTTTAGCTAGGTAATTGTGGTGTTCACCAAAGAGACTCTTGCAGTTAAAATGTTATACTGAGATGTTTCCATCTCTACTATAGATTTCCTTTAAAGTCATCTAGGGCCCATGTAACAGTGTTTTCAGGACTGCAATACAAGTATGTTTGACAGCACAGCACTTGCTTGCATTTTTGAATACATAAACATCTTTGTGAAACTGGTATTTTGGCCTTGATTTCAGACACACAGAGCATGCATACTCCTCTTTGTTTATGGCTGATGCTTTCCATTCTTGAAAATTTGACCCAATCAATCAACCTTAGGAATACAGTACCATATTATAAGAGAGGGAAAATAGTACCTTCTGTTTTGTACTCTGTTTTTCCTCTCTACTTGAAATATTTGCATTTAATCAAGCTGAATAATGTGAAAAGCCTGATTTCAGCTGCTTCACAAAGGTACACCCTTTTCCAACTCTGGGTTTATTATAGTGCAGGCAAAGCTATTTGCTTACCTGTTCTTTACATTGTCTTTTTTGTTGTATATCCTACACAATAGGAACAAGGGAACAGTTTAACACAGCTGCAGAGAAGTTAACCCCTAAACCTTTAGATCTGGAGAGAAGCTCTGGGTGGGATTCCTTTTACAGATGTTGGCATCCTCATTTTTGGTGTTACAAGTTGAAATCAATTGACCTTCAGTCCTCTGAAAATCAATGGAGAGAAACAGCCCCACATAAGAAATGGGCCTTCACCTTCCAAGAGCGGTGGCATTTTAAACAGATCACGGACATCAGGCTTCAGAGGAGCCAATCTACTTGCTCTCTGCAGAGGGAGTTTAGGTGAGTAAATCAAATGTCAGCACCAACAGTGTGGACGCCCCGAGGCAGGTGAGATGCCATGGGAGATCGTCTGGGGAAAACACGCTATCACAAAAGTGATGTGGAAGTGGAGCTTGTTTCCACATCCATTCCCTGCTGTGTTTAAGAAGGAAGAACAAGATGTACTTTCTGTATTTTTCTAGAAGTTATGGAGATATCTTAACTAGCGTAGTTTTGTGTGCCAGGAAAGTCTTTTAGCAGGAGTGTTTCCAATGATTATAAAGTTTTCCTGTCAAAGAGCAGACAATTTGCACTGCTGAATGCTTCCTGGGTGTAGTGCAGCCTGTGAAATTTTCATCATGAGCTTGGAACGAATATTAAAAGATTTTCTTTGGTTTTGCTCTCATAAGGTCCACAACAAAAATTTTGAAAAACTACACAACTTACTCTTAACTTTATCATATTTCATTAAAAAAACCTATCTGTCTTCAGTTAGCCAAAATAGCATGTTTCAAGATGTGCAATAAAATTTCAACATCAAAGTTTCATATTCCCATATATTCGTATATGTTGAGGGGATCACTTACTGTGACAGAGAATATTGCTAGGTGTCCATAGGGATTTCTCACGAGTATTTATCATTGCATATTTTACATTCAACCATATACAAGTTTTAAAGTGCACACAAAAGTCTTCCCCTGTCCATCCCTAGCATGTATTAATGACCAAATTCTAATTCTCCCTACAGCTGCTAAGTCAGTTTGATCTTATCTGAGAAACTGTTATCTTCTCAGAGTGCTACAGAAATTAGTGATGTAAAGGAGAGGTTTCTTCTTTTCTTGTTCTGCAACTGGACAGACACACACACACACATACACACAGAGTCATGTCTTTCCAGCACTGGGAACAAGAAGCAACCAGAACGATTGTTTAGACTTCTCTCCCACTGGAACTGCCTTAAAAATCTACCTTTTGTTAGTGGTAGATAATTAGAAACAAAGTCAAGAAATAGTCCAAGGCATTAGATAGCCAAAGGCAACAGCAGTTTTACTTGGCCTTTCCAGACTAAGTTCTTCCCCTGGCCATGGTCACCTACACATAAGGTTCTTCATGACCATCTATTTTTATGACAGTAAACCCCAACGGAGTACGCCTTTCTTCCCTCTTCCTTTCATGAACATGCCCCAGGTCTGACATGTGAATAAAAGAAGATGATGAAGAATGAGTTATCTGTCAATGTCCTCCACTCACCACGCTAATGACAGTAGCCTAGAGTTGTTCATGGAAACACTGCCACAGCTGGGAGGAGGCCTGTGGGAACACAATCGTTTGAACTGCTATGTTAGCAGAGATGGAGGATTGGGATTTCAACAGTTAATGATGAAGTAGGGAAACTGAGGAGAGGGAACAATTACTGACAGGGTTTCCTTGCATATCGACTCTGCTTTCTCTGTGTGTTTTTCTTGGTTTGTATTTATCGTTGTGGTAATGGCCAGATATGGATTCAAACATCAATACAAGAAAAACCACAGTCAGGCTCAGACCTAGTGGAGATTGCAGGTGCTCTGCATCTGGATTCAGAGAAGAGAGGCTTTGGATGGGTTGGTTTTTTTTCTGGATGCTATGAGATTCTCTTCTTCCGAGTTCACGTCACCTAGGGTGCGAGTCTTGTATATAAAGAAAAGCATAGCAGTATATCTAGTTCAGTTCCTACCTGACCATTCCTTATGCACATATGACAGGCCTGCACAACACCAGCAAGACTGGTTCTGATCAGCTGTGATATCCTGAGAGTAGACCCTACTCTTTAGGGACCTTAGAAAAGCAAAGGGTGTACACTTTTGAGGATAATTGTGGAAGTAGATGTGAATTGCTCTTTCTTGGATTTGCAAAGAGAAATCTACTTCAAAAAGTGCTGAAAGATCTAAGTGGACATAAATATAAAAAATGGTGCACTCAGGATGTTATGAAGAAAGATGGTAACAGTGGTTTGCATGTTCCAAGCAGTGGAAAATAAATCACAGCAGCCAATGTGGCACATGTTGAACAAGAACACAGAATTTTTGCTTGGAGGAGCCTTATTGCTGCAAGTTAATCATCCTTTTATTAGCATGCCCTGAAGCTTTTTGGGATATAAATTTTCCAAAATAGCATCTGGATCATGGAGTTAGGCCATTAAATTAAGAAATAAACTATGAGAACTTGAAAACACAAAGTTGTACTTGAGTCCTTTGTAGTCAAGAAGACTGCACCTGCTTCCTTTTAAGAGGCACACTGGAATATCCACTAAGTGAGTAACCTGTGGGAAGCAGTGGATGGAGGCCCTGCTGCTGGAATTTACACTGGGGCAGTAACTCCTGGGGCTAGTCCCATCTCTCTGAGTTGTAAGTGAGGAGCCTCTGCTATTGCTGTCTTGTAGAAATTCATTGAACATCACAGGGCAATATGATATTTCAAGGACCAAGGCTGTGTTTTCTTGATAGGGGAGGCAAAAAAGATTGGAAATGGAAGTAGTTTTGGGTATGTCTGCTTTTTCTCTTTTGTTTTCTGCAGAATCAGAAATACTGGAGTTGAAAACTGTCTGTGATGTAGCTTTTTCTTCTTTCCAAAATGATCCATAGCAGATAGAAGGCACTCAGAATAACTTAATAATGTTCACGTGCTTCATGGAATGGGAATGGCATGTCTTTTGCCTGTCTCCTTTTTTCATTGCCATTCTTCAGCTTCTTTATTTCAGTCTCCTAGGTTTTGTTTGGCAGACAAAGAAAAAAAGTTCTTCACTGACTGTTAGCTTTGCCTCAATGTGCATCTTCTGTTTTCTCTATTTCTCTTTAATTTATGATGTGGTTGACATTTTTTTTCCCAGCAGACATAATGTATGGCTGGGAGCTGTCAGCTCTTTTGGACTCTTTTGTCTTCCATTCATCATTATGTCTTCATTGTCCTCTTTAATTTAACTGTGATGTTGAGGGGATCGCTTACTGTGAAAGACAATATTGCTAGCTGTCCACAGGGATTTCATACATCTATTCATCATCCTGTGTAAGATAAACTGTATGTGAAATATTGTGCACTAAAAAGTGCAAAACTTTGAGTCCATTTCAGGCACCAGGTGCTTAACCAATATTTTCAAACACAGATGGCTATGCATATGACACCTTTTCTGGATACAAATATCCACTAATTTAACTGTTGAAGATGCATCTTTCAGACTTGAAATTGTTTTGACTACAAACTTGCACTATCTTTATTACTTTGTTTCAAAGTTTATCTGTAGGTACATCAATGCAAATACAATATAGAAGTAAAACAAAAGTCATAATTAGACCTTTATTTTCTGGTTTTCAGAGGAGAGACAGTGGATATTCAGAGTAATTGTGAATATACCCATTCACTTGGAGACCGAAATATGGATCTAGGAAATTAAGATTAAGAATCTCCAAGATCTGGTACATTAGTAACAGATAATTTCCTCAAATACTCAGAATAGCTTCAGGCATTAAAGTTCCACATGTTTCAAAATTAGTATTTCGGAGAGGTGTACTCCCAAAAAAGCTCAGGGAAGTGTTGAAGAATCGATTGAGGATTATAAAATGGGTACAAAACTCAGATACTCACATTAGATTTTGCATTATTGAAGTTTAGCACGCATTTTCCAAGTCAGTTTTTTTCCAAGACCACTTCTGTTTCTGCTCACTCTTCATATTTCTTTCCTTTTTTTTTTTTTTTAAGTAACAATTTGTGTATTTAAAACAGGTGGCGATACTCTGGTTTTACATTAATCTGCCCAAAGTCAGGAACTGGCTGTGTGTCTGCATTTTCCATCTGCATGTGCACAACTCTGCTAATCTGTTAGTGCCTAAAATTGCATACTCAAATACCTAAGAGAAAATGGCTTGGTGAACCAGAGTGCTCTCAGCTACCAGCTGCTATATCTGTAACCTTTCTTGATTGTGATAAATAAACGTATTTATCACAGAATATCTGAAAAAGTTTTTCATAAGATAAAGACTATAAAACTCAGATACTTGCAGGGAAAGAACTTTTGTATTAGGTGTGCCTGCAGGGCCATAAGAGGGTACCATGATGACTGGACATGGGTTGATACTCAGAAGTTTCCTCTGCAGCTATTGAAATGTCTGATCATGAGACTTTGCTTTGTCTTCTTAGAGATACAGAAGATTTTCCATGATTGGAAGGTACTGAAATTAGTGTTGAAACTCTGGCAACTTGAGAAGCTGTTATGTACAACAGGTGTATATTTGTTATATAATCATAATAATTCAGCCCTTCATTGCTGTCTCTCAGAAAAGTCATGGTAGTAAGTGATTGGGTGATAAAAATGGCAGATGAAATTCCATGATGATAATTGCAAAGTCACATCCACAGGCAAAAATTAGTCTAAGCTCTACATACCTGAGGATAGACTCCAGATGAGTTATTGTTGCTCAAGGATTTGTAGCAGGCACTCTTAGCTCAGCAGCAGTGACAAAGGAAGAGAGAATCATGGGCACAATTTGGAATGGAGTAGAAAAGGAATAGGAAATGTCACTGTGCAGTATGAAAATCCAGGATACACCCAAGTTTTGATGGCTGCATGTAGCTTTGTTCCCTACTCCTCAGATCTGAACTGGAAGGGATACTTACAGCTTAAAGCATGGCAATTATCAGATATAAGGTGTATCTTCTTAATGAAAGAAGCAAAAAGACAAGAGTTTCTCAGCCTTAAAAAGAGATTCTAAATGATCTATTGAAAGACTAAAATTGCATGACGTGGAAGAGATAAATAAGGAATAATTATTCTCAAGTTAAAAAAATATGGCAACTTAGGTACTGGAGATAGGGGTTGCTGGAGATAGAGCAAGTTATGCCAGGGTGTAAAGATTACTTTGCATTTGTGTTGTTTCACATATCATTTCCCTAATGTCCTGGCCATGTGTTCAAAAAGATAAATCTTCTAACTGAGGGCAACAGAAGAAGGTAGTTAAAGTGATAATCTTTGTTTCTTTTCCTATATGCACAGTAGTTCCTATTTCTTAGCACAGGGTAAATGACATTTAGTAGTCTTATCTAAATAAATGCCTACACTAAAGCATACCACTTATTTTAACCACAATACCAGAATCTATAAGCAAATGCCATTATACATTACAGGTAGCATTAATACAGAGATGGAAGAGAAATACAAAAAAATTGTGGTTCACAGCTTCAAACTGTATCACATCACAGTTGCCAAGCATAATTCAAATTATACAAAGTCAATAATGTGGATTTAGGGTTGCAATTTCAGATTCACCCTTTTTTTCCATTGTATTTTTATGACTTCAGATGGGTCAATGTTTGTAAATCCTGCTTTGACACAAAAGCAGAGTCCTTGGGTATATGGAATCTGTATTGTCAGTGGCTTATCTGGTTCTTGTCTTTTCCTGCATATATTTTTATTAATATCATAATGGATGCTAAGCATAGACTTCTTGTATATACATCTTTGAAGAGTGCTGTAATAGACTATATGATGTCTATTTGTACATACAGACTGAAGTTTTTTGCTATGTCTGTTTTGTCATTTGGTAAACCTTAAGGAAAAAGAGGTAAACAGAATTTCCTCAACAAGTTTTCATGATCAAATTATACATTAATCTAACTCTGATTCTAATTAAAAACACCTTGCAAATACTGACATTTCTGCAAGTTACTCAGATGTTGTGAAGGTCCAGTTTTAAGTGGAGAGGAAAGTGTGAGAGAATCCAAACACATGGCATTTGTGTACAGAAATTACTATGTGAAATAACTTAGCAAAATCCAAGCATCTTTTGTTACATAGCACAGGCAAGAATAGTCACGATCCTTTTAAGGCTTCCACATAAAAGTTAAACATAGTTCTGTTTTCACAAACTCTGCAGCATTTATGCAGTTCAAAGGTGTTATTCTTTGTTTTGACTTGTTTGTCTTAACGTCTTCAAGACTGCATTTTAAATAAGCTCTGAAAGATTTATATAGGTGCATGTTAAAATGACTCAGAAATGTCCTCAGGAGTTCAGAAGATGAAAATATGTTGAACTGAAAACTAGAGGACATTACACACTATTTAATATTGAGCAGAGTCCTTTTAGGAGGATGATCTCAGTGTCCTGCCTTTGAATCTATAGCAAATGCTTTCTTATGGAATCAAGAGTTTAAATACTGTGTAATCTTTGGGTGCTCAGTGAGACATTACTCACAGCAGTGCTTTGGGACTACATTTGCTTTTCACTTCAGATTTATGCATTTGTTTTCCTCACAATGTGAATAATTAATATCAGCATGATTGGGATTTATTTTTTCATAATATTTTTTAAACTGAGGTGAAAAAATATCCCCATCAAGTATTTGAAAATGGTATCTCAGAACACGTAAAATGTTATTGGTTACTCCCCAAGTGGGCAAAGACAGGAAGGTAGGGTGGTCACATATTTTTGCCACATCACATTTTCAGACATGCAAGAATTATGAGATTCCCATCTACAGCAAGGTAGTTTGGTCTAGAAGAAACAGAAAATGTCTAAAGACATAGAAAAGTTTCTCCAGTTCCTGCAGTTCTAGCTGCAGCTCAGGCAACTGGTGGAGTATATCAGGAAGGGATATGACCTACAACAGCTGACTAACATGAAGCTAAAAAATACCAGGACAAAGCTGCCCTCTGTGCTACCATTTCAGCAGAGTTTGACACCACTGAAATTTTGACTGGGAAAGGAGGGTAGACTTTCTCCTCATTGTACCTCTTGAGGGATGTGAAAAGGTGAGGCTCAGGAAGGAGATTCCAGCCCCATGTTCCCACCACAGATGCCTGGTGGTGTCTGCACCTATCATTTTCTCCTCCAGTGAGGACTCTTTCTCCAAAGTAAAAAGACTTCTATGAGATTAATTTTATCAAGCCATAAGCACAAAATGAAAGTAATTTTCAATGTGTTTATTTTGTATACTCTTAACAATTTATGCTCTTTTTGGCCATAGCTCTGCCCTTCGGTTCTGTTTAATATCTTTAATATCTTTACTGATGATTTAGATGAGGGCACTGAGCCCACCATTAGCAAATTTGCAAATGACACCAAGCTGAGGGGGAGTGTCGATCAGCTGGAAGGCAGGAGAGCTCTGCTGAGGGACCTGGACAGACTGGAGAGTTGGGCTGATTCCAGTGGGATGAGGTTCAACAAGGCCAAGTGCCAGGTCCTGCACTTTGGCCACAACAACCCCTTGCAGCGCTACAGGCTGGGGACAGAGTGGCTGGAGAGCAGCCAGGCAGAAAGGGACCTGGGAGTTTGGATTGACAGGAAGCTGAACATGAGCCAGCAGTGTGCCCAGGTGGCCAAGAAGGCCAATGGCATCCTGGCCTGTATCAGGAACACTGTGGCCAGCAGGAGCAGGGAAGTGATTCTGCCCGTGTACTCAGCACTGGTGGGGCCACACCTTGAGTACTGTGTCCAGTTCTGGGACCCGCAGTTCAGGAAGGATGTTGAGGTGCTGGAGCAGGTCCAGAAAACAGCAACAAGGTTGGTGAAGGGACTCGAGCACAAGTCCTATGAGGACAGGCTGAGGGAGCTGGGGTTGTTCAGCCTGGAGAAGAGGAGGCTCAGGGGAGACCTCATCACTCTCTACAACTACCTGAAAGGAAGTTGTAGCCAGGTGGGGTTGGTCTCTTCTCCCAGGCAGCTATCAGCAAGACAAGAGGGCATAGTCTTAAACTGTGCCAGAGGAGGTTTAGGTTGGATATTAGGAAGAAATTCTTTACAGAGAGGGTAATCAGGCATTGGAATGGGCTGCCCAGGAAAGTGGTGGATTCTCCGTCCCTGGAGGTTTTTAAGATGAGACTGGATGTGGCACTTAGTGCCATGGTCTAGTAACTGCGGTGGTAGTGGATCAAGGGTTGGACTTGATGATCTCGGAGGTCCTTTCCAACCCAGCTGATTCTATTATTCTATGATTTTATGATTCTATGATTCACTGCCAAGATATTGGAGAGCATGGCTTACACAAGCAAAGTACACTCAGGCAATTTCCCATTGCTTATCAATATCATTTTCCTGTGAAGCTTCATCTTACTTTGTAATCAACAGGTATAACAAGACAGCCTATATTTTGTAATAAATAATTTTCTTCTTCTCTTGATTTTTTCATGACAGAATCATGAATAAACTGGCAGACCAGCAGGACCACATGATACCATGAAGAGAAGCTTACAGGTCCTCTGTTGCCAACTGTTTAGTAAGTAAATATTAATTTTTATTCTGTTAGAAAAGAACTATTCAAATTCTTACGGAAGATAGCAGTATTTATGCTGGGCATGAAGAGAGTACTTAACCATGTGTCTTGCTTCAAGTACCTGGAGGAACCATATGGAAGTTAAATTATCCTGTTAACGGAAATATTTGGAAATGTATTAAAAGATGAGTTGAAGTATCATCTGATTTTGCAGAGTTTTGTAAAAGACTAAAATTGATTTGTTGTGCCTTGCAACTGTGAACACTTTCAGAAAAATGAGATATAGAAAGAGAGGATGGTGGCTGGAAGAAATAATGCGATGTTTTTGTAATCACGTTTTTTGTCTAGTTCTCAGTGGACAAGAGGGATCCATCTCACTTGGCATGTCTGGTGGTGGTCACTCAATAAAAAGATCTGTGAGTGAGGGAATGGAGCTCTAGATTCACACAGACCTAAATTCTGTGTCACTTCCTGAGATGACAAGGATTTTTTTTCTAGGTTTTGTCTTTTGGAAGAGTCCATCCAAGAGTCCAGTAAAAAGCCTCAGGTGAAATTTAGACTGTGTAGATGAGAAGTGTCTCCCCTGTTCATGGAAGTAAGGCAAGGTTTTAGGTATATTGACACTGTTGGGACATTTCTGTAGACCGCCAGTTTCCAGTGTCAATATCAAAAGCAACAACTTTTCTTCAAAGTTTTAGAGATAAAATAAATTAATTTTATATAAGTGTAATCACTTGCTGTCATGTTTTGCAAGGGAAATTGCTAATTTTCAGTGAAAAGTAAGAAAAAAAGGGTTTTTAATGTTGTCTCTTCAATTCAGCAGAATTTCTTACTACATATTTTCATAGACAATTTTGTATGGATTTCTCTTATTCTGGTCCAAGCTAGGCAGAAACCACAAAATCATCCTTGTATGCGTGGAATGAGCAATACAAAGACTTTTAGTTTTATTGGCATGTGTGAAAATTAGGTCTAAGAAGTATTTTATGGACTGTTCTAGAAACCTTTTGCTTTGCTAGGTTGGCTGATGTTCCTGTTCTTATTTACAGCTTCTCCTATGACATAGGAGAAACACAGCTGTATCTTCATGACTTTAGAGGGCAGACTCCAGAGGTGCATCCAAGGTTATTTTGTTTTCATGAGCATAAAGCTAGGCCAGATGTGCCTACAGGACCTGCCCAGCAGCACATCTTTGACTCCCAGATATTGGGTGCCTGGCTGGTGTGCAATGTGGGAAGAGCTCCTTAAGGAGGCTTATAACCAGAAACCCACTGACAGCAGTGGGGGCTGTGGTAGTTTTACAATAGCTAAGGACCAAGAATACTTTGCTTCATTTTGACATGTTTCTGTGTGTTGAAATGTGACTTAATTCTAAAATTATCTCAGTTGCTGGACCAACATTGTAATAAAAATATGAAACTGAATTGTGTAAGTACATTTCTACCACCATTTAGGGAAAAGAAGAAAGGTATACTGTACATCCAGCCTATGTACAACATTCAGACTTTTTGTAACTATTTTTTTTTTTTTAATATTATGTTTCGTGGCTTGGCAGCATTCTCCATTGTTATCCCTGCTGTTTTAAACTGTTTCAGGGTAATATGTTGAAGAGCTAGGCAGTAAATAGAGGGACACTGAAAATAAAGAGGGAAAGACTGAGAAAACTATATATATGTATACACAGACATATAGTATGAATATGCAATGATATTGTGAAACTCTGTGATGTAATTTGAAAAGATGGATTCTGAACATACTGATTCTACTGACAGATAAACAAACTGCTTTATTTCTCTAAGTGCAGCAAAAATATGTAATAAATGTAGTTATCATTAACAAATGCAACAACTATATAACTATATAAGAGGTATTTTGGGCATCTAGAATGAGTGTTTTCACTGGTTGATTGGTTGGTTTATAAAAAGCCTGTGGCAAGATCCTCCAAGTTACTTAAACTCTGTTAAATCAGTTTTATTTTAGGTACACTGAGGTGTGTTACCTAAGCTCACTTTTTCCCCAGTTACACCACAATGCTAAAAACAAACTCCAGAGAGTGCATTCTGTCCAAGGAAGAGGAAATTACTTTAATGTGTTTCCTGTAACTGTTCTTAATGCTATAAGAAGGGCCTGCAGCATGGTCTTCTCTGTTTCATTTGCACAAAAGGGGGAAAATTGCTGCTACTATATAGCGGGAAAAAAAAAAAAAAGCCAACCTTCAGAGAAAGTATCAAAAGAGGATATTCTACTTCAGGCTGATTCACCAATGTCCTTCACCTGCCTGCCTTCCTCATCTGCGACTGCAACAAGTGGGTCTGTGGTGCTGCCTCGAAAATGTGGCAGTGTTTTCATATTGTCTGCTGTGGTGCGAGTGATTAATGGAGGCTTAAGGCTACAGAGAGAAGTGCCCTATGTGTGTATTCTTGTGAATACATACACAGGGCATACGTAAACATGCAAAAGCATGCTGGAACAAAATGGCAGTTTTTGTAGAAACAGTGATGAGCTGGAGAGACAAAACTCTGTGTGTGCTTGTGAGTGTTCCTGTGGCTAAGAAATGTAGGGAGAAGCAGTTTCATCTCCAAACTGGTGTGTCGTTATGAGGCTTATCACATTTTTGCTCGAGTCTCAGCTGTGCTACTGTAGTGGCTACACTCATCTGTGTGTTCGTTTCCACCTCTGTTCATCTGTGCTGTGTTTGTGCAGTGTCTGAGACAGTGGGACCCTTGTACTCATGAGGGCTGCCGGGCTCTGGGGCTGGAAGAAAAGACGTAAGTAGATATTGGTTTGTTTTACAGACAGTGGGATTTGTTAGCTGTATTTTTAAAAATTACACTCATTTATAAGTAAGATTTTGATTGTAGCTTGCATCTTTTTTTGGTGAATTTTAGATGAGTTACGTAATCATTCTATTGCCATCCGTACTCTTTTGCTGTGCTTTCCAAAAAGAGCACATTCCACCCATTTATGCTGATCAAGAATAGCATGTGAAAATGGCACTAACAACAGCTCCCCTTTTGAATATGGCTATAGCTGGCTTGAATCTGCTCCCAGTTGTCAAGAGACAGACTTTGTAAAAATTGTAGTGCTACATTTGGCCCCAGACAGGGGCTCTGGGCAATGCTACTTTACCTCTAGTCATTCATAATTTATGAATAAGTAATTAAATGTGTGATGTAACTATAAAGAAGTAGTGCTTTCAAACTGTATCTTCGAAGATTCTATTTAATCTGAAATCTCTTAAGACATTAAAAAAAAACCACATAAAAAGACTAAACCAAAAAATTTGGAAGAGGTTTCTTAGTAAGAGCTCTTTGAAGTCAGAAGCTATATTCAGCTGATGAGGACCAATTAAAGCAGAACATGTGTCCACAATTTGCTGCCATTTGTTCTAGACACATCTTTATGGATGAAGTTTGTTGCCTCTGTAATGATGAAGATGCAAATGCCTTACCCATGAGGCTGAGCGATCTCCATTTTTTATAAAGACCTAATGTGGTGATTTAAGCCCTACAGCATGAGCCACAATATGTCTGCATTTTCTGTAATAAAACATGCACACTATAATTTGCCATGCGTGCACTGTTCACTAATGGCTTCCAAGTTGCATATAAGCTAGAGAAAAATGTGGCGACAGGTAACTGGTGAAAGCTCTTGGCACACAATTTGTAAACGGGACTTTCTTCTTCAGCCATTATTTTCCTGAACAAATGGAAGGACTTTTATTACAGCACTAAGGTCTGTATGAGGACCTGTCACCGTAGCATCTGAAATAAACACCAATCTGGGTGTTTCTTCATGCCATTATCACTTAGTGCATTCCCAAGTATCACTCTTTCATCTCTGAAACCTGGCACAATGCCCAGTAGTATCAATAGAAAGAGCTTCCTATCTGCAAGTGTGTACCACTCACTGTGGTAAAATGAGCAAAAATGGCTGTGAGTGGCTGTGCCTTATAACACAGGCTGTCACAAATCTGGTTTCCACTTGCTCCCCTTCCTCTGTTTTAACTGGCAGCTTGGCTGCCTTTCAGTTGTCTCTCACAATGCAGTTCATCCTGTAGAAAGGGTGAGCACAAGCCAGCATTCCATTCAAATATGAAGTAAGTCTGAGGGCTCGTCCCTTTTTTCGTAAATATTTGATGAGCAACATGAGTTTGTCAAATTCCTGTGTAAGAGAAGACCCAGTTCTCAGTGACTTCTGAAAGGTGTCGAGCAGCACTATCTCCTAATGCCTCTTGCATCTAATAGGAACCCACACCCACCGACTCCTGTTTCTACTGCCAAGTGCTGTCTGTGAATAATTACGTGTTATTAATAAGATGGTATGCACTGATGGCTCGTCTATACAATTATACACGGCTCGTTTAAAGCAAGTGAAGAGGCATGGTAACTACAAAAAAGACTACTGCCAGAAGCAGAGGAATAACCTGTTCTCTGCTCATGGTAGTAGATAAGACATGAAGAAATGGATTTATAGAGCAGGTAGCTTGACATTAGACATCAGGCAAGCATGCTTTAGCAGGTTAGGATATTGAAATGCTAGAACAGGCTAATCAGGAGGATTTAAGTCCGGCACGGAAGCACCGAATGGAAAAAAAAAACATCTCTCAAGGGAGACAGAGGTCATCTAGATGATTTCAAAAGCTCCCATCAAACCCTCCGATCCTGTGACCAGTAGGTACTGTGTCCTTAGTGCAAATGAGCCTGCTTGCTTCCACAGAGGGCTCTCAGCTTGCACAAGCCATGTATAATTAATCCATGCACTAGAAACATAGAACTGACGTGAGCTTAAAGGTACTTGGGATCACTTGATACAGATCAGCGGAGAGTGTCTGCCTATCATTCACAAGGACTCACAGAGAGAAAAGAAAACAATGTTTTTGTTGTGTGCTGTTAGACTAGTAGGTATAGCCTGAGCAAAGACAACAGCAGGGAGTGGTTATCCAGTAACAGATTCCATCTGGTTTGCTTAAAAATTAGAAAGGTAAACAGCCTCTGGCTATGCAGTGTATCGTGTACAGAGCTTTTTGGGATACTCACTGGGCTGAGGCATTTGTATTTGAGAGTCACATGGCTTGGTAACAGCCTGCCCATCGGGCAGCTCACAGCAAGCAGTCCATCAACACTTTATTTTCCCAGAATTCAATTAAAGGTTGTTGCTTCGGTTTCTCAGCAAAAACTGCCTTCTTGAAAGAAGCTGCAACCTTCCATTTTGTGATCCTGTCCTGGAAAACAGACCTTTTTAAAGAGGGCTATAAAAGCAAACCAATGCACCTTGTAAAGAAACTAAATAGAATATGCATTTTCTTATCAGATGTAGGCTCCAGTGCCCTTGATGTGCCCTTTAGTGAGATTTCAGCTGCACGCACATACAAGAGAAAGGGTTCCTGCTTGCTGCCTAGATAAGCACAACTCAGTGAATGGGATGGCTGTTGTCATTCCAAACCTGAGATTGTTCCCATGAGTAGCTCTCAGTGTTTATTTTAAATTCGCTGGTTCCATGAACATTCATGCCCTTAAAGGCATTACGAGTTGATAGCATTTCACAGATAGCATGAACTCTTTAACGAGTTTGAGGTACATCTGTTGGGGAAGTACATCTATTGCTCTGTTTTGCCAAGAGCAGATATAAATTTAGGACATAGCAACCCACTCAAACAACTAACATATTGTGAAAAGTTCTCCACTTTTCTTGCAGATTTGTTGAAACACAGAAAGATGTGGAATAGGCCTGGTGCTGTAGAATTTCAAGTCATGGTTTAAGTCCTTGACACTGAATTTGGGGTAAAAAGCCAACAGACAATTACGTTGCTCTTTCTACTGGCAAACAAGCAATTCCTGCCTTTGCACATGTAATTTGATAGTCTGAGTAAGTTCTTGGCATTAAGCACCTTCAAATTTATACTTATACTGGTACTTATTTGCACTAGAACCCTGTAGATTTTTCAAAATTAATGAGAACATGGATAACTTCACAGTGTTTATATTCATCAAGCATTCACACACCACCTGTGTGACATTCTGGTAACAATGTCCATGATCATTATGCTAGAAAACCAAAAGATATCAAATAAATATATATATGTATGTTTATCCAAACTGAAAAATGCTGCAAGGATTTGGTTTTAAAATTCCTTACCACCTTGTTAAAACAATAATCTCATATGTCAAAAATTAATCCACAATATTATTTCCAACTGATGTTGGGAATTATTTGAGTTTTGGACCTGAAGTGATCCCCATTGTACAACAGTGTGTCTATCTAATCTATTTTAGATTTCATGCTCTTTGCCTCACGCCTTGAGAGAGAGGTTTTAGGGGGAGAGTGAATAGGCAGCAGTACAAATGTGACTTTTCTCTATTTTCCCTTTCAACCATCTCTAATAGAAATGAAACTTCAGGAACAAAGACTTATCAGCTTGTGCAATTTCATGTGTGTGTCTTTGACACTCAGCATCGAGTGGAGGAAGAAGTGTTACTGATATGCAGGCAAGAGCCTAGCAACCATGAAATATTGGTCCTGCTGAGTTCAGTAGCAAAACTCCCATCGACTTTAGCAGGATTGGGATTTTATTCCCAGCCTGCATGCTCCCAACTTGCTTTGATATGTTGCAATATAAAACAAAAATATCCTGTCAAACATTTATTTCTTTCCCCAAAGCCTTCTTTTCTTCCCATCTGTGCCTAAGAGACATTGGTGTGGTTTTGACAATATTGCAAGCAAGCCCTACTCCAGCAAAGGCAGTTAAATATGTAAATTGAGTTCTTAGCCCCAGGCAGACTGTGCCTACAGCAGCCACTAGCCATAGGCTTCAATCGCCATTGGACTGCATTCCAATAATTTGAAATAAGAAAATTTATATGTCAACATGCACGCTGGGGTCTGAGGTCCATGAACTATCCAGTGCCTGTTCCTGTGAGAAAGACAGAAAAATTGCTCTTAGATACTTAATATACATTGTTATCTGATATTACCCCATGTGTGAGCTGCCATGAATGAGGACATGTACCACTGGTATCAGTAACAGCGATATTTATACTGAAATATATTAATTATACTATATTTAAACATTTTCCCATGTTTAGGTGCTGAAACTTTTTTATGTTAAAAGTATCTTTGACTTTTGGCAAAGCCTTTGAACTTTTCTCCCTCCAGCTTCCCCTTGGCATGCTACGTCCCATTATTTTTGAGCAAGGGAGACCTAACTGTGGAGATTATTGCAGCTATGATTGCTCATGTATGTGTCCATTGTAGCTCACTACAGGCTGTGTAAATAATTTACAAGAAATACTTATAAAACCAAGCTCATTGCAGGCTGTGGAAACAGTTCAGAAGAAATACACATAAATCAAAGTGTCATCCAACTCGGCGGCATGTGCTGGGTATTATCCCTATCTGTTCTCTAAATAGAAAATATGTGGATGTCCTCTGTGGTTCTACAAAAAATCTCCAAAGCACTTGAGCATATGCCAAAATCTAAGCACATGCAACTCAGTGAAAGGATTCAAAACTCTACCTGCAAAGAAAACTTGCTTTGAGGTATCATCAAAGTTATCCTTTGGAATAAGGCCATTGCTTCTTGAAGCAGTGCATCCAGCTGGTCTTTATTTTGAAAACAGGCATCTGCAAAACTTCCTTTACAAGTCAAGGCCTATACATAATTAGTATGAATGTATTGTTTTGTAGTACACTATTGGTTTAAACTATGCATATCCTCTAAAGCCTGAAACCTCAAGGGCAGGATGTGCTCCCGAGGTCTGGAAAAAGCCCATAGTCTCCTTTCACATGATTTTATTCCCCACATTATTCTTGGATAAAAGGAAGATGTTTGTTATGTGTTCTACAAAAGATGTTTGAAAAGTGACCTTGGCAGGAAAAATACTCTACCCCTGCTATAGTAACTTAAAGCCATTCCTCTACTAGGTTCACAAAAGGTTCTGGAAATGAGGAAAGTTTATAGCGTGTCACATCCCTTCAGCTAGAGAAGGCAAGGAAACCACAAACCTTAGGCCCTTTCCTTGGGGCGGAGGTGCAGGGTCTCCAGCAGACTCACCAGCTGGTGAACCTCTTCTGATGTGCACCACGAGTGCCCAGGAGGAACCCACCATTCCAGGTTTTGGAGGAACAGTGCAGTGTGACCCTGCCATCACTGAGCTTTTCTGCTGCACTATGATGACAACAGGATTCTTGAGCTACTCTTGGCAGTCAAGACCAAGCTTCTGTCATATCCAGGGTCAAGGACAGGATTTCTGGGGCCAGGTTTTCCACATCAGCAATGCTTAATAACTAATTTTGGCACTCAGTGAATTTTCCTAAGTACCTAAGCAGATTAACCTGCGTTCTTCCCAGTGGGTAAGTAGGAAACTTCCACAGGTGCCTTTAGGAAATGCACTAGGCATGTCTCTGATACAGAGTGCCAAGATACTTTGGAAAATCTAATCCCTTTTCCTTGAATGTAAGGGAGCAGACTTTGTTTCAAAACTATGTAATACTGTGCAGAGCATAAATATTTTGCTTTAGAATTAGTGAATATTAATCAGTGCTTGCTAAGACCAGGTTATAAGGAAAGGAAAAAATAAAGAAGAGGCATGGAAGGAAGCAACACGGGGGTGGGTAGAGAGATGGCCAGGTATTCCTCATAATAAAGCAGATACATTAATTTCTTATTGAAGGTATAATTGCAATCTTTAGATGTATTTCATAAACCCACTCAAACACTTGTGCTGATCAGATTTATTGCATATTCTGTATTCATTATACTGTTGTTCCTAACTCTCTACTGCAGGTACATGTAAATATCTTTCAAGCTACTGGCATCATCAGTAGAAAGACGTGTGTGCTCTGGCAGAATAAAGCATGCTCTGCATTAGAAAGCTAAAATATTCCTCACATGGAAATGTTCAGACCCCCCACAACAAACTTTATCTCATTGAGGTCTTTAACACATGTACATTCCTTATTGCTAGAAAAGGAATTGGCAATTCCCTCTCATCCCTAAAGAATATTTGTATTAATTAACTCGATAGCCAGTGTCATCAATAGTTATGAGTCATTGCAGGAGACCCTGAAAGAGTTTGAAAATATGTGCATTTATACAAGACCTCACATCACATTTCATTGTGACTTGCAGAGTGAACCATGGAGTATTAGTCCTTTTGTGTAAACTGCGTGGAAAACAGCATGATTTCTGACCAGGTTATAAATCCATTTTGTGCAACCCAGGGCTTTGTTGCTGCTGGAATTCCCATGCAGACAGAATGTTAGGGATGCTCAGTATTTTAACACAAAGTTTCTAATTCTTTATGCATTTGGAAAAGGCACTGCTTCTTCAAGTTAGCATCCCATGGGAAGTAGAATGATGATTTTGCAGTATCTTCTAGCACATTAGATTTCACTGGGTCCTGTAGAGGCTACAAATTCATTATGCTATCACAGCTTCTCGTTGATGAGGGCATTTACAATTAACATACAGACATCACAAGGCAAATGTCAAAGAGAAGAAAGTAAAGATAAAAAACAATGAGAACACCTAATAAATGGACAACAGTATGCTTGCAGGGCAAAATACTTGTGTTCGAATAGACAGAGTTAGTTTAGCCTTAAAGCACATGGAGAGAAGGAAAGTGGCTTCAAGTCCTGTGATCTTTCGACCTTGTCTTGGAGGTAGAATGGATCAATTATCTCCCATTTTATGTCATTCACTTCAGTAGTGCTGGGGTTTGGCAGTGTTGTTTCCTTAGAGCAACTAGCCGTTTCACCTAGTTCCAAGCTGTTTTGTTGTGCCATTCCAGGAAGGAAGAGCTGTTTTTCTGATCAAGGTTGTATGCATGCCTGAGAGCCTCATGTTAAATCCCTGCCCTGGGACCTACTTCTTAGTGCTGAGGTTGTGAAGCATAAAGTTAATCACATTACAGTCTGTACTGCACAGAGGTGCCCTGAAAGTTGTTAAGGATGAAGCCTGCACCAGAGAAACAGCAATAGGTGCTTAGGAAAGGAGGATCCTGCAAGTCTGATTCCCAGGAGCAGACAAGGAGAATGTGGAGGAGTGGAGTAGTGGCTACAGCTTAATAGGAATGGACACTAGCAGCTTTTTTTTTTTCATGCAATCCCTTAGGAGAGAGATCATCTACATGATAGAGTAACACTACCCTGGGCCTCAGCTATGCATACTGCAGTGCATCTTTCCTTGCCCTTGGGACACTTATGATTGGAACCATTAGTTTCAAAAGTCACTGCTGAGCATGTGTGTGACTGGCAGGGAGTCAGATATAAATCCTCTGGCCTCTGAGGTGGAGACAAATGAACCACAGGCAGGATAAGACGGAGAAGGTTTAATGTATATCATCAAAGAAAGAGGTTCTACAGTAAAAAGGAAGGTCCTCTTTCCTTGTAGATTCAGAGTCAAAAAGAAAAGCTGGGATGAGTGGTGTGCAGTGTATGTAGACTTGACTAGCTCTTGTTTCAGGAAGATCTGTGTCAGAAACAAAAGGCAGTTCTGCCAAACATGCCTTAAGTCTGAATTGTTATTGGGATCATCTCAATGCTCCTGGCAGTTAAGCTTCTCTCAGTTACAGGGCACTTGTCTTTACAGGTTGTTCCCAGATGGAAAACATCCCTCTTTCTTGCAGAAGGGGATGACATCATTTAGTGACTTCATGTGGCTCTTTGCAACCCTGAGAAGGCCACTGTCCCCTTCTGTGCATGTTCCCTGCTCCTGGCCTCATGTAAAATAGGCAGGATAGTAAACCCGGCAGCAGGGCAAGCTTTGGGGATGCTGTAGCACCAAGCCCAAACCAGAACATCCAGATAAATGTGCTTCTTTCCTAGCAGAGCAACTTGCCTTTCCTAAAGTGGTTTTCACTGCTGCATAAAAATTTTCAGCTTAGTTCCCCTGGTTTGTGGCGACCCAGAGCTGCACAACACAGCTCAGCTCAGCAGCTTGTGTGTCTGTGGACTCTGGGCTGGCTGTGCTCCAGAGCAGCCCCATCACAAAAAGAACAGCTTGAGGGTTACATTCAATTAGCATAAATTGCTAAAGGCCCAAAATATGTTGTAGAGCCACCATGGACTGTTAAGCCTCAAAGTGTGTTCCCTTTTTCTTACTTCTTTTTCTTTGCTGGCTCTGTGGAGGACAAAGGCTTAGAGCCCATTTTGTCATTCTCAGAGGAGGAATGTAGCTGATGCAGCTGCAAGAGTAAGGCCCAAAGCACCTCCTAATTTCTAGGAGACCTTGGGCTTTTTTCCTTGTCACTGCATTTCACGGGATCTCTTGTTCCTACGTGTCCTATCTTTTGAACTGTAAGCATTTTGGGCTAGGGGTTGATAGTATTTGGATGTGTTGTACAGTGTGGAGTATACATTTGGCTCTCAGTTAGTAATTATAACAATTAATAAGAAATACCATATGGCTAAAAATATTGTAACTCTCAAAAGAATTCTTGGGCCATTTATTTTTTGTGCGTATGAATGTGTGCCTCATTTAAGCCAATTATTTTTCTATTAACAGGCATTGGTTATGCCATCCTTCTGCTTTTATTTTTTTGAAGTATTCAGATTATTACAGAAAGTGTGAAGAGCAAATGAAAAAAGAAATCTGTTTCCTAGTACTTGTCTTTTAAAATTAAATTTTCTGGTTGAATAATCCTACGTTTAATCCTCAGAGGAATGTGTCCCTTATAGGGAACATTCTCTGCATCCTCAGGTGCCCACTGTCAAAATGTCAGAGGATGGAAGATGAATTCACATGAATTCAAATGAATGTTTTTTTACGACTTCACCAACACCTATCTTAACATATTTAAATATAAATGTGAAATTTATGGACTAGAGACATTACTCTCAAAATTTAATTTCCAAGTTGCATTCTGCTTTTCAGACAATGCAGCAAAGTATGGTAAGAGTCCCTCTTACTCCCTGTCTTGTGAATTATGAGAGACTGGGAATTCTTAGGTCTAGCAGAGATGATGCTTTTCAGCATGGCATGACAAGTGTAAAGCCCCTTTTGTCCTATGGATTGAAGGGTTTCAAGCTTTGTATCCATGGAGGAATGGAGATCACACATGGTCCTGTTGTATCTCCAGACTACATTTGTGTGTCCCACTTTTTGGACTAGAGGCATATTGTCACTGGCTGTGACAAAAGTTTCTGTTCCTGTTCAGTGACTACTTTGATAGCAGTGGGATGTTGCTGAGCCCGTGATCCAGCGCAAAGGATGCATCAGTGTGTGTTTGTTCTGGCCTGCAGGATTCACAAGAGGATAAAACACAAACCAAGTATGCAGGTCACCTCGGTACTTAAATCATCAAAGTAGTATTTACAGTTGATTTTGAAAGTAATGCATGTGCTTATAGAGGTGTATTTCTCTAAAATTTGTCTGTGAGTAGAATATGATATTTATTCTTAAGGAAGGATTGCCGTGTAGTGCGCTCATTTCACTGATAATTTCCAAAGAACTATTTCTTGTGTTTAAATATTAAGTAGAAATTACTGAAAAGCTTTGACTGCTGCCTTTGTGAGAACAAAAGCACAGGTAAGTATATTTTCAAAGTGTGATCTGATATGCTGAGGAAGAACATGAGGGAGGGATGTGCAAAAGGATGTAGGTTTATGTTATTATTTTTTAAAAACAGTCAAGACTTTATTTTGTGAAGTAAAGTTGTTTTGTGGTGACAGATGTATAAAGACATTGATTGTTTCAAACTCACGTGTCACTGGCAGATGAATAACAAGATTGTACAAAGAACTGCAGTCGGATCAGCAAGCATGATTTTTACCAGTCAGAGAGCTTTTGGAGATTACAGTATAGCATGAAGAATTTATTGAGGTGATTTATCCACAGTGCCTGTGAATACATTATGTCCATACTCTGTCTCAACCAGTATAGAGCGGGTCTCAATATCTACAAATGTATTATTAATGTTACTTTGGAAAGCAATACGTTTTTGCATAGTTTCAACATCCTTCGTGTTCGTGGATTTCGAACATAACTCTAAACTTGCAGTAAATCTTCTGCTATCGAAACAAATAAATTTTATTAAATATTATTAAAAGGAATTTTAAAAATGACATTTCATAACAATGCTCAGTCATGCTTTCTGCTGCTGAGAGCCCCTGACAACCAGAAATGGAAACCTCTGTAAAAGAGACTTCTGAAAAAGCAAACGAGGAAAATTGACTATCCTGGTTTTGCCTGCGGTGCTGTCTTCTTGTTTTGGAAGCTTCCATCAATAGGTGTGCTTTGTACAAGACAGGTGAAGAAAAGCAAGCTAAAAAAGGGGCAACAGAGGAGGCATTATTTCATTTTCAGTACTCAGCTTTTCCTCTGCATCCATCAGTTCTTGTGCTAGGAGGGAAGCAAGAAAAAGTGACTTTGGTAGAGGAGGAGACCAAGAGGGTTTTTTTGCAGTCAGCAACAAGACAATTGTGCCAGGAAAGACTTCACCTCATGTGGTTTTGTCTGTCACGGTATCAGTGAGGGTGAGTTCTTTCTGATTTGCAGTGTCAAGCAGTTCTTCAGCTGTTCACCTCCTGCTCACAAGAGCCACTAGCTGAGCATGCTGATTTTACCTCCTGCCAAGGCTTTCAGGTCCATGTATTTCATTGCTCATTGTCCACAGCCAGGGTTGAATTACCAAAAGAAGTAGCTCCTTTACAGCCACCAAAAAAGGACCTACACCTAGAATTTCCTATTGCAGCATTTCTGAGTGCTCCTTGGGAAGTGTAGATAAAGGAGTCTGGCAGAGCTGCCCTGTTTGGCAGCCCTTTGGAAACTGCCACTGGAGGTAGAAGGAGAAGAGTGGAATAGGCAAGGGTAGCCCACCCAGCAAGGGTGGGGAAGGTTGCTCTCTGATTAGTGTTGTTCCCTGCACATCAAAGCTGTAGTGAGAAAGAAAATGAAGTCATTCCATGAGGCCAGTCATCTGTGGCTGCCTTTTCATAGCGGAACATGTTTTCTACAATGCATCTGTGCAAGAGTAGGATACAGTCATGAATTTGGCAGTGAGAAAATTATCCCTTTATAAAGTTATTAACTGCAAGGGTTTCATTTTGACAACCCTGAAATACACAAGACACTGAACTGAGATCTTCTCAGCTTAGGAAAATTCAAAACTGATAGCTCTTCACTGAGTTATGGCAGAATATTGTGGAAGCCTCTGGTAAACAAGCTTTAGAGATTTACATTCTTCTGTTTTCTTTTCTGAGTAAGCCAATACATATTAGTCCATCAGGCACTATTTTTTATGCATGTGTGGTAGGGTGCCAATAGTATTATGCTTGTCATTACATAAGATCAAAAATGAATTAATTTGTAACACATATTCCAATCTCAAGACCCTATTAATTTCAGTGAATTTCAGGGTCTGGTTTGAAGGACAAGTATTTTGATGAAGACATAAATCACCAGTCATAAACACCTCTTTTGTTATTTTCATATATAAAATCAGTAAATGCATTAGAGGTTCACTGATATCACTCATAGTGCTTCTGGTCACTAGAGAGGATGTATTTTTCCGACAGGTCTGGGACTTTGATGTTTAAATTAAAGCGCAGGAATATTAGAATGGGAACTCCATGTATCCAGCAGGAGACTGGTACCTCATAGTCTACTGAGTTTGCCACAAATTTCAGTAATTTAAAATATTAATTTATTTTTATTCCATTACTTAATCCATTTTTCCATTGTTCAGCATAAGAGAATTTCAACCTGTCTGCCATACATGCATTAAGCACATCTACTATCCTGTTCTTGCATTCATCAGACACTGTAGATTTTTAAGATGTTGCCTCTAGGGCAAGTTTGCGTATGAACTGCATCAATCTTGTGCTTTCTTCCCCTTCTCTGACCCCATTTTCATTTATAGAGGACCTTGGCAGTGCTGGTTGTCATAGGAACATGGTAGGATTGTTCAACAGGAAAAGGGGAGGTGCATAGCTTTGCCCATAATGCATTCAGGCTGCTACCTCTGGGAGGTGCATCAGCAAGGGACGCGACATGGAAACAGTCATCGGTGACTTTGCAGTTGCAATACCATTCTGGTGAGGGCAGTGGAATTTCAGTATTCCTATTTCTAGCCCAAAAGTCTTTACAGCCCCCAGCAAGGGCTGGGAACCCGTTGTTTAAGTGCTCCGCAAACATAAAGGTGATAGACATGTGTAAGTGAGGTGTATAGCCTGCTGTTCTGTCATCTCATGGAGCAGATTTCGCTATGATGCATTTCACAGAAATATTGCAGAACTTCTCAGTTATTTGGTGAGGAGACACTGGAGTTACCAAACTGTATCTCCTATGGCCTTCACAGAGAGGCAGAAGCTAAACTGTGTAATGGACAGCTAGTCTTCAGCCAGAAAGAGTGCTCCATGGCACAGTTAGGAGATGGTGTAAAGAAGAGACCTTGGAAATGTATGTCTGACTGCTATTCTTCTATAGTATTCCTGTCAGCAGCCTTCTAGCTATTTATTCAGCTTTGAATGGAATTGTATTTGTGATGGCTCTTCTCTAAAGCCAATTTTTGTGATGGAGGGGATTAATGGGTCTCTTTTGAAAGGAGTTTTTCTTAGTTCTAAGTCAGTATGCTAAAAGCACCCTTAGGCTGTTTTTAATGTATGTTGGGATTGCAATACTCTAAAACATTGCTGGCAGTGATGGAGCACCTGCAGTTTTCATTCCTTTAATTTTATTTCCTAGCATTTAAACGGGAATTAATCAGACTGTGAGGAGAATGCTGCAAAGTTTGGGTAGAGTTGTGGCTGCCCAAGCTGCTTCCCTCAAAACAATATTGATGCTTCCCTCAAAAAAACCCCAAAAAACCAACAAACAATGTCTGTCCATTCCCCTGTGACCATGTCTACGCTGACAGTCACTAAATTAAATTCTTAGCCTGAATAAGGGAATGGAAGGTCCAGCTGAAGAGAAGATCCAGAATATCTGAAGAAGAAAAAAATAGTCCTGAATGTCTCTTATCTAAAAATTTTTGTTATAACTGAGATAAAAAACATTAACATGCTTTGGTAAAGAGGAAGCTCAGCAAGTACAAGTCAGTCAACAAAGCAACAGTATGTATAAAGTGAATGTGGAAACATTGGGAATGAGGATTAATTTTTAGTATTGTTTAAGAAGTATTTCACACAAGTGGATGAGAATGCAAGGGCATGAAACATGCTACATTTACTTCCTAACAAGAGGAAAGATTTCACAAAAGGGAAATCCTGGGATTTCTGCTGCTCCGAGTAACATTTTCAGGTTTCTTTCTAAATTTGCGTTTTTCAGTTTATGAGCTGCTTGATACCAAATCATTGCCATAAGGAACAAATGAAAATAGATTATTTTTAATGCTTCTGTAGGGTATAAAGATCATTCTCTGCCTATATTTCAAGTAAGTCTAGAGTCACACCATTCAAATTTCTTTAATTCACTAAATCACATTCTCAGTGCACAGAAAGAAGTGCATAATTAGCTTGGTTTAGGTCATTATTGCTCCACTGAAATAAATTATGCTATTATATATACATACTTTATACAGTATTCATTTATTTTATACATTATAGTAGTAAAATATGGAAATGGTACAGACAGGTATGACAGATACAAACTAGTTACTCATGTGAGCTGTGACTGGCTTTCTTGTGTCCTGTTAGGGTTCATGTTGTTGAACACTGTTCATTCTTCAGGACTTTGCCAGGCAATGCACGGCTTTACTGCAGTTAATAAAATACTGATACTGTACTGAAAACACATAATAGAATATTTATTTGCAAAACTTAAAGCTAGGTATTCATTAAAGCATGTTTTTCCTCCTGTTTTCCACATTAGCATAGTCTCACACAGACTCATACAGAAACATATATATATAAGGTCTGTGCAAGTTGTTTTTTACATGCAGCTACTCACATAAACACTCCAGCTGAAATCCGCCAAGTATCTCTTAATTTATTTTCTGATCCTTGACAATTTCTTTCTTTTGCTAGTACAGTTTAGACATTGTCAGAACACAGCTGGTGCAATCAGCTCCAGATTTGCATCTTGGTTGCTCTGATAATTTAATTTTAAGGAGAAAAATTTAATTGAGTAGATCATCTTTGATTTTATACTGATGTTAAATGCAATCTGGGTCCCTTCACATCTGTTCCAATGAGAAAGCTGATCTACTGAACTATTTTAATATTTCCATATCTCTTCTTTACTGCATTTGTTTTGAATTTTGCCTATTTATGACAAACCTAGATAGTAACAATCTATTTAAGCTGGTTGATACTCATGTGAGAGACTAACAGTGGACATCTGGCAGGGGTTGGATGTTTAATAGAAAAATGATCCCCTGAAGTGTACTGATTTTGGAGCTATACAAGTGCTGCACAGCCCAAGGAGGAAAGATGTGTGAAGTGACAGATGGATGCCTCTGGTTGACCTCTCTGTAGGTGCAGAAGGAGCAGATGGCAGGTGCGATAATGTCCAGACATATGATTTTAGGTACCTTTGCCCCCATAGCATGGCTGTGAAGAGGAGAAAGTGAGATAGGGTCTTGTGAGTTACTTTTCCATGGCACAGTGTGCTTCTCCGATTATTCAGACCCAGACACGGTTGTGAACAATTATGAAAGAATAATTTTGTGCATTATTTCTTCTTCTGAGGCTCTGGTGGTGTTTTGCACAGATAAACTGAACAATTTGTACCTCATTAGTGAGATCCAGAAGTGAATCACCCCTGAACTACTTCTGTGCTTCGAGTGCTATTAATATGTGCTGTAGATAGAGATAGGTAGTGTAATCATATGTATAATTAGTTTCTCTGCCTCTTTTGCAGGTGGAAAGCCAAATCTATGCAGGGATAGTGAATATAACTTACTAATTGGGATAACTTATTAAGCAAATTATGTGAAGACTCTCAGTGAGTCAGTGGTAGAACAGAGCTGGAGTGCCATCTCCAGATGCCCCATCAGCCTCTAGGAGACCACCCAGCTATGGCAGTGCCATGCAGCCCAACCTGTGCACAGGGTCCAGGTATCCTCTGACTGGGGGATTCTAGTTCACCTTAGTTGGAAGCATCAGGTTGGGGGTTTAGGCGTGGCATGATTATTGGACTCACATTGCACAAATGTCTGAAGAAGTATTTTCTGGGTAGTTCCTGGTTGTTGTAGATCTTGGTGAACACGGATTCAAATTTTAAATTTTTCTTCATTTGTTTTTCCTTGACTGGACTTAGTTCAGATGATGACTTGATAAAAGCAGGAGAGCGGTGATTTGACATGAGATTGCTTTTATTTCTCTGAGTGATAGCTGAGTAGTTCTTTTTTGGATGAGGTAATGCGTGATCATGAAGAGACATTAATCTCTACTGAGAACATTTTGTACAATGGAAAAATGGAAAGAAAATGAATCCAGGCTTTTATTCAGCTCTTGACTCTCTTTTTCCATAGCAGAAAGAACTGAGTGATTTCTAGGAAGGGTCCAAGTTTTCCCTTTTTTTGTCCCCGCCAGCAAGAAGCTAGAAGGCAAACTGACTGCACAGTCAGGGTATAGTGACATGTGGTATGACAGACCCCACTGACCACTGAGGAGCCCTACAGTCACCACCGCAGCAGTGTTGCCCACAGTAATGGAATCATATAAGGAAACCTTAACTTTAGGAAGCTTCTTCCTCTCATCTCTGAATATCCATCAAATCAATGGGTATTGATCTCTCTCTCAGCTTTCAGAAGCCACTGGAAATCAGTATGCAGAGATAAAAGAGGCCATTTAAGGTGAATAGGGTGAAGTTACTACAACCGGAAGAGTTCCTCTCAGATACAGCATTGTCAAGGTTGTGCTCCTCAAGTGCCAGGGTTAAGGCACAAAAGTTGAGGAACACTTTCTGTAGTTTATTATTTCTGGTGATCGTAATAGTCTTCTTGTGTTCAAGCAGGAGAATGGCTCATTTTTCAAACCCTGTGCACACATGTGCAATACCATCCTGGATCCTAATGCATTCAAAATCTGAACTGAGAGAAGATGAGCAAAAGCGTTATTTTAGCACTGGAAAACGGAAACAGTGTAGGAATGTAGGCTTCTCCAAGATTGGAGAGAGATCTGGTAGATCCAAATTCTACCCTAAAGGCCCTGCAGAGTGCTTTAGTACAAGTTCTTGACTCATCAACCATTCTAGCTTACTGAATTAGGGGAAAAATTGATCCTGTGTTAATTTCTCTTCTTTCTGGTCTTCAGGACTGTAGAAGGAAAAACTAACTAAACACTAAAGAGTAAATAACTTGATTTTTATTTCACTCAGAACTGTATAGCAAGTGTAAGTTCTGCAGATAGTTGCTGTGTGATTAGCACTCTTCTCACATAGGGAGCTTATCTTCTGGGGAGGCTGTTTCCCCGTAATCACTAAGGCTTTATGAGGGAGAAAAGTAATATGAAGTTTCTATTCTGAAAGGGAGTCTTTTTACTTCTCACCAACGTGGATAAACTACAGCGAAATGGTAGTGCTTGTTGAGCACATGGTAGTGATGATGAAAAGTCAGAAAAGAAACTCTCTAGACTCGTTTTGAGTATAGAAAGCCAAAAAACGCACACGTTTTTTGCAGCACCGGGTGCATTGGAAAAAATTCCAAAGGATGCACCCCGAATCACACAGGTTTCATAACTTTATACCATCCTCTAATTACAGATTCAAGAATTACCTCACCTGTCCCACTCCATTTTCCCCCACAGTATGCCCCCCTTTAGTCACTTGTTCTCTTGACTCCTTGGTTCTGGCATGGTTTCCTGCCTTCTGGATCTAGTTCAAGGCCCAAACCCAGTCTTGTCATGTCTGTTTCGTCTTCTTTCTTGCTTTTATCACTCTTCACAGGTGCAAGCAAGCATCTCTGTTTTAAAAAAATTCTTGCCTGTAACGAATCTTCACAAGAAATTGTAAACTATGCACTAACCCTTGAGAACTTCCAGCCTTACTAAAATACATGAGTTCTATGGCTAACACTCTCCTTTTAAAATGCTTAGTCTAAAAAAACGTAAATTCTATGGCTAACAATTTCTAATAAAGTAATTAATTTTACAGCTACAGTAGGACACCATTGCATGCTACCAGACAATGAAATGTATATTTCTTTCCCTCTTTAGTATGTACTGAAACTTTTGCCCCTTCTCTTCACTTGTCACATTTGTTAGTAACTGACCAAGAATATAATCTAATCATATCAACTCAACAGGTAGACTGAGAACACACTGAAATGTTTGTGTGCACCTCTTTCTTACTCACTTTCCCTGGTAGAGATGAGATTGAATTGATTTATACATTTTCATCCATTAAGAATCACAGACTCAAATCCTCTTTATTTATATTGAGTGTTTTCGGCTATCTTGAGTTTTCTTTCTGTCTCATATACTTTTTTTTGGTCAGTTTCTTTATCTTTTCTTGTATTTTTGTACTCGTTGTGTGGCTTCTCTTTGTCTCTCACATTTACTCGGCTTGCTGATCTTGGCCAGTGTCATTACGATGCTGTGTAATGCCCAGCTAGGAAGCATGTCTAGTCTTAAGCATGGCAGAGCAGGGTTGAGATGCTGTTCTGAATAACTGGCTTCACTGCCACCTTCTTAGTTTAAATCTCCCATTTGACCTTGAAAGACTTCATCCATCTTTTGCCTCGTTTCCCCATCCCTGCACCCTGCCTTGCCCACATCCTGTGCAGAGACTGGGACATGCAAACATAGCAGAACTCATGGCCATAAGTAATGTGGTGGTTTAATGTCGGCTTGTGGGTTTTCTTTTTAAATCGACGACAACTCCCTTCAGCAGTGCTTGCAGATGAAAAGGTCTTTTAAGTGTTGGGGAGCTTTAGTAGGGAAGGAACCACTTAATTCTGCGTGAGACTGAGCGTGCCTTGGAGGCTTCTCAGAATGAGTACATTTGAAGGAAACAACAGTTGACTTTTCTGAGAAAATAAATATTTCTAGTCTGCTCTGAGCATCCTCTGTGAAACAGACATGTTGGTTTGCAAATGGCAATTAAACGAGCTTTCATGCTGACCCTTTGGAATCACCCTTATAAACCAAACCCTAGACTTTTTGGTTTTGTTCCAAATGTGTATAGAGTTACTGACATGATTAAGGCCTTAAATGTATGGAGAGAGAGAGAGGGAATGAGAGAGAGAGAGAGAGAGAGAAGAGAGAGAGAGACTGAGAGAAACAGGGGTTGGTTTTTCAGCTCAGGAGAGGTGTCCTGCTCTGGATATGGCTTCTGGGGACATGCTCAGTGCATTGTGAATAAGATGTTTGTTTGTACCAGGGATGAGTACATACTGTCACTTTGAGAGAAATGATGCTTCTTCTAACCTTATGCTTACAAAGCATTAGGTGCCACATGACAAGCACAGTCATACTCATTAATTTGATACTCTGCTATTAAAAGCTGATTTTGTAAAACTGCTTGTTAGCACAGAATCACAGACACTGGAAACAACAAAAAATATATATTAGGACATACAGTTTATTTTTACACTCTACTAATTGTCTCCAGATGTCCCTGCATCATACTTTCCAGCCCTGATGCAGTCCTCTCTTAAGTCACACCTTGAGTTTAAAAGTTACCAAGGAATAACAGTTAAATGTCTATTTTTATCGCTTCCGATACCTAATGACTACACAGGACATGAAACCTAATTTATATAACACAGAGCTAGAATTATGTGGGAAAGGCCACAAAATTTTTCCCTTACTTCTATTTCTTCTTTGCTTATCTGTATACTCTTGGTTTTGGTACTGAGCATCATTTATTTCCCACTGACCCAAATGTTCCACTCTTGGTGCATTGTTCTTGTTTGGATGTAAAATGCAATGGACAAATACCCTAGTGCATTATAAAAATTGTCCAGGTAAAGTTAAAGGTTTCAATAAATAGACTACATCTTTTGGAACTTTTGCTATGTCAGAAAGTCTCACCTGATATTGATAAAAAACCTGATTAGGAGGGAACCTCCTCTTTTGTTCCTTCTTTATGCAAAGCTGGAGATAGCTTGGAAGGTATGCTTGAGAAACCTTTCATAATAAGTTAACATATTGCTTCATATATAATAATAATTACTATTACCTATTGCCAGTGAAAAAGCACATTGCACTTTTCCCCGCTGATGAGATCATGAACATCTTAAAATGATGATATTTAATTTATTGGCATTAGTATTCAGAGTGAACACAGCTTTATAATGAGTCACAAGGTATCACTTCCAGAGCTGGAACTGCTCCTTATGCATTGTGCTGGTTGAATTTAGAAGGGTTTTTTGTTTGTGTGTTTTTACTCGTTTCTGTACTAGAAGCACTAGCAATTTTAAATCAAATGTCAGAAAGGCATGAAGCTAAGTTTAAAAATTAAGCATTCATACGGCTCTTTCCATTCTCTCACAGATGTATGTTCAGTGGGATTTGATTATTTTGTTTCCTTGCACTCTTAATTATCAGACTGTAAAATCCCACTAAGTGGTTCACTGCAGTCTAATGTACCGTGTGTGTCTCCCAGAATTACTATGGGTGCCCCTTTATAGGCCAAATCAAGAACAGGGTCCCTGGCATCACATGCTCATACAGCAAGAAACAGGTATTCCTGTCCAAGTACCTTCACCTCCTATCTTACTAGATGTTTCAAGAAATTCATTTTGGAATTTGGCAAGGGAAGGGGAGATTACACATGGACAGATTCCCCTGCACGGATAGCAAAGCAATTACGTCCAATTTAAGACGACAGTCATCCAAACTGTTCTCCATGGAGCCAAATTGAAGTATACCCAAAGCAGATTGCAGGATGTGAGCCTAAATTTGAAACCTCCATATTCTTAGAACTTTTCTTTTTTAAAATTTAATTATTATTTACTGTTTGTTTACTTTGTAGCAGTTCTACCCTCCTTCATCAAGCAGAACATTTCCATAAAAATCAGCCAGTTGATTTGTGTAAACGTGGCAGATTCAAGCTTTCATTACTAGTAATAATACATTTATGGGACTTTTTTTTTCCACAATGTAGTGCCAGCTCTTCTTTCCACCAGGAGAGACTGTCTGTTCCATGGCAACTGGAATAGACATATGATTTTTCAGTGGAAATATCCCAAAGAGACTCATAACAATGAGGCCCCCTCAAGACTGATGGGAGGGAATTGGTGATTTTGAATAAAGGGCTCTGACCATTTTAGACAGGATATTTTCTGAAACAGTAGAGCAGCAAATCTCTGAAAACTCAAAGACTGTTAGGCAAAGAATTAACTTGTACTTCATAGCTGCTAAATTGAATTATCACTGGAGGGGAAAAAAGAACCCCTCAATGGTTTACCTAGACATTGATTCTCTGTTGTTCTCAAACCCCAGCTTTTGTGTGACAGGGAATAGTGGAGTCAAAATAAAACCCTTGTTCCACACCGTGGAGGATCCATACCTGCAATATAATTCAGGTAATTACAAGATTTTGGCAGGTTTACCTGCAGTTTAAATGACAGTCAGTGTCAAGTTAGTAGATTTCTTTTTCTTGAAAGCCCCAAATGTGTGGGTTTTGCTTCTTTTCTAACAAGAAGGGGTCTTCGAGTCCTGGCTATGTGCTCTGCAGAGTCGCAGGTCTACGGAGGGTGCTTGTGTGGGATTAACTCTGGCATCATTTACCTCAAGAAATCGCATTTCTTTGCTCTTCATGGAGCCTGTAAGATCTATTATCTATTAAGACATCCTATTTTGTAATGTCAAGATTTTGTGGGTCATGGTGGGAATGGAGATAGACATTTCCAGCTTCCCTTTCATGAGAAGGACAATGCTGAAGTTTCCAAAGCAGCAGCATGTGCTGGTGGGTGGAATAGCAGCTCAGGAGTCAAATTTCCAACATTCCAGCAGATGTGCTGGAGAGCTTTTTGGATGGATTGCTGCTCGTCCTGAATTTCAGGTGCTGTCTTGAAATTCTCATCCACGTCTGCTATCACTGTGGATTAAATTATTTCTGTTCTTACCATACAACAGGACAAACGGTAAGGCTCCTTGAGTACTTATGTGCATGCAGGCATGCATGCCTACCTACTGCTCCTGCCAGGCTGCCTAATTACAGCCCTCGTTGTGAACTAAGCACAGGCTTCACAGGAGCCATTTTACCCCTGAGGAAGAGCTAGTGACAAAACTCAGGCGTTGGCAGAAAATGTGGTTGCCCTTATGCTGCTCTTCTGCTCCACACTGCCTCCTCACTGCGCATCAGTGAGCTGGTGCCATCATTGAGGTGGAGAGCAAAGGCACGGCTTTTGTTTTGTTACACAATTCATTTCATGACCACAAGGGAGGTGTCGTGGCTTGCAGAGGCCAGATGCAGACAGTCAGCTTCCCCAGCAGCGCTTCTCTGTAGCCAGCCCTCGGTTCCCAGGTCCATCTGAGCTCCTGCTGTGCAGGGGAGCAGCCTGGAATGGGGGCTCTTGCTTTACTCCAGCGCAGCTCACCACCACTGCTCAGCTTTTAGCACTAATTCCCATCGCTGGAAGGAAGAGGATGGTACCCAAGACAGCAAGAGCTCAGTGGGACTAATCACCATTGTATTGCTAGGACCTGCTTGACTGTGAAATAATGCAGGCAGTATGTCACGTGAAATGGTGCAGGTGCAACTCTATACATAAAAAATGGTGGTGTGGTGCTGATCAGCATAAAATGAAAGCAGCACAGTCTGCTGTCCTAAGAGACCTCAGTGCTGGGGCAGTTGGAGCTCAGCTGTGCACAGCCCAGCTCTGCATACTGATTCCCAAGAGCCCAGAAACTGCTAGTGGGTACAGGTTGTGGTATTTTGCAATCTTCAGTTTTATATTTATGGGTAATGCTGAATGGTCCAACTCATGTAACTTTAAGGAGGAAAAAAAAAACCTTAGTTACATTAGTTTATGAATGTTGAAAGCTTTTCCTGACATTCAGTACAGTCTGTGGCACTGGAAGAATTTACAGACTGATCTCCTTCTACATACTCCCTGAGAGTATGTTCACATTGAAAATTTTATATGATCACCCTGCATTACAAGGAAGAACAAGTAGATTTCTTGCCTTGATCTGCCTATCCAGAACCTCTCAAACCCCTGACATTCACCTAGTATCTGATGCGCACTTCCAACAGAGTTTTCCCTGTCTTTGGAACAATGCAACAGCTCAAAAATTTGGGTTGTCTGTCAGGACAGTACCTTCTTCTGGAGGGAATTAGAACACAAGTAGATATGAAAAGAAAAAATCCTGAACTTCAAACAAAGATACGTTGGTAATTATTATCAGTGATGGAAACTGAAAGAATATCCCTGCCTCACCCTTGCAAATAGTATTTATTCTCTTGCTTGCTGTTTCATGTGAAAAAAAATAGCATCCCTAGCAGCATCTAAAAATCACACTCTCTATTGACAGAGAGGAAAGTGTGCCACCCTATGAATAACAAATACAACTGTCAGCAGTACCCCAAACCTATGATTTTTTAGAGGTCTGTCATCTTAGAGTTCACTAGACCAAACCATACTTAGCTGGTGAGACCAGATGAGATAATAGATGAGCTACAGACTGTCCCTGCTGTGGACAGCTGGTAAAGTAATTTAATTTTTAGCTGTAGATTTATCTGCGATTTTCAGTTAAATATCTCTGAATACAGAAGCACAAAAAAGGATTATATCTGTCTATCTGAAAGTATATATTTAATTCTTATGTATTTTAAAGGATGAGAACTTCTGAATCAGAGCATAAGTTTTCAAGCTTGTGCTGTTCTAATAAAATATAAATTGCTAAACAGACCAAGTTTACAAAAAAAATTGAAGGACTGTGTGAGCAACATAACCTTAGATTTTCCACATGGATTCGAAATGAAGCTGTTTAACAAAATGGAGATATCTTTTAGGATTTTTTTTAAAGTTTAAAATTTCTGTAATCTCTCTGCAGTTGTGGGATAGGCAGCTAATCAATTGGAATTTTGATTTTTTTACTTGCACAGAAAATCCACTCTGATGCTTGTTTCCACTGAAACATTTGGTGTTGAAATTATTTTGAATTGCCCTTAGCTCGGAATGCCTAGGACAAGATTTTCTGATATACTAATATATGCAACAGAATGGGGAAACAATGTTTACAGGAGTCCCTTGAGCCTAAATCAAGGCATTAGCAATGGTTATTGTAATAACAAAGAAAGGTGCATCCCCTCTTGGCAAATTCCTGTTGTTTGCTTATCTCATGTGCAGCTCTCTGGTGTTTTATTTGAAGAACATTTATTGATTGTTCCTCATTAACAATCGTGTTGTATTGAATGAAAAGAGTCAAGTCATATTTGATATACTGCCCTCAAACCCTTAGGCTTAGCACATCTATCCTGGTTGCATTTTTTCCCTGGCTGCTTCTATTTTTTAGTTTTAATTGAATTTTGAAAACTGCATGATTAGAAGCTGATTGTGCTTAATTCATTTTTTTTTTTAAATGAGGGAAGAGCTCTTATATTGTAGGAACATACCAGCTCATCCAATTTGGCACACCTGACACCTACCTATGGATATATCTAATCTGATACTATCTTACTGAGAGTGGCCAATATACTGGACAATGCAGAAGAGAGCAGAGGAAGTTCCCTAGAGAACAACTGCTAGCTTAATTTTGCATATGACTGACTTTTGTCCTGAAACAAAAAAGTTTATTGTTCCATTTTAAGCTAGCTTAATTAGCAGTGTGCAGTCTGGGTTTTTTGAGTTATTTTTTTTAGGTAGTGCTAGATTGGCTCTTGATGATTCTGATTAAATTCCTTTTTCTACAAGAATAGCACAGACAGACCAGTTGTGGTCACCACCCTATTCCTCTCTCCTTCTGTACAGAACTGTATACCAAGCTAGTTTTATTTCTGTAGATTCTCAGTTTTCATATATCTTGCTATTCTATGTGTCTAGATACTATTGAATTTCCAGACAGAGTAAATAGGCACATTAAATTTACCTTTTATGATTAATAGTGTGCAGAACTGTCTCACAATCCCTTTTGTGCATGTCTTCTCTAATCCTTAAATCTTCGTCTCTTCAATATATCCAGAAGGATAAACCTGTACAACTTTAATTATTTTTAACATCATTCACATTTTGCTCTTGCCAGAAGAGGTATTGATAATTTTGGGACTCAATACTTTTTATCTTATTGTATCAATTCCTGAATCATACGTCTATACTTCATCATGTTTAGCAGAATATTGGCTACATAATTAAAAAGGAGAACAGGATGGGTTGTAATGCTACTTGATAATTGTATAAACAAATCATAAGTCCAAGAAGTAACATTTTAACAGTCATCAGCTAATTGAACTGAAACTTATAAATAATTGGAGAGGTATGACCTCTGTTTGAAGAACGTAGTCCTGCTCCTTCAGCGTAACCATAATTCTGCTGTGTGAGTCATCAATTCCCATGCTGCCTGTTGTTCTCTGGATGGCGATGCTGTACACATGCATCATGCAGCACTGACACAAACACAGTTTATTAAGCCACTTTCATCTCGGGTGAAAGTAAATGCTACTGCTGATGCCTGCTGCAAAGTCATCTATATCAGCTGAAAAAGTTCTGCTATTGTTGTCATATTATAGGCCATAATCCTTCAAAGTTCTGGAAAAAGAACACAGTGCCAGCTACTGGCTGAATTGAAAACCAGATTATTTTGGGGGTGCCATTATTTAATCTCATCCTCAGCAAAAAGGCTATTCTACAGCAATAAAATTTAAATATGTCTTTCCATCTCCTTGGCACCAGTGGGACTAATGCACAGATTTATATCAAAATCCTGCCTGAATAGGAGTCAAGTATGGCTAGATGCTCTTCATCCCATGCCAAATCAATTCTTTGATCCCAAAACATTAAGCAGACATATCTTGTGGAATGACTGTCCTCTCTAAACTAGCTGCAAACTAACTGCTTTTTGCTCTCCACTGTCAGGTGATTTCTTTCTTATTTGATTTTGAGTTGGAAGTGCAGGAAGGGCCAGGTGATATCTGACAATGGACAAGGTAGTGAGATTTTGTCCAAACATCCATTTCTGAGAAGGCAATTTCTTTGTATATGACTTTAGCATGCATTTCAGTGAGCATATTCAACACATATTGCATTTACTCTCACCCACAAAAAAATGTCCTTCTGGGGCTCAGCTAAGTTTTCCAAGAAACCCTCTAGCCTTAAAAATAGTGGGAAAAGCTCAAGAATGTGAACTCAGTGTCACAGGACACCTCATGGTGGACAAGCCTTTTAGGTGGTTGATCTCATGCTCTGTTTTGGGATGTTTTGAAGCACTCCCATTTTGCACTGACCCTACTTGTAGCCTTATCACCAGCCTATGCAGATGGCAGATACTTTCCAGCAGACACACACGTGTGTGGATTTCGCTAAATAGATTTTATGGGAAGGTTTCCTGGCTCACTGCTCTCACCAAACATGGTTTTTCCTTCTCACCTTAACAAGACCTCACCTCTGGGAATCACAGCTACTTCAGCTTCCATCCTTCTTTGAATTCTGAAGTTACCAGAGGCTATGAGACAGCTCATTTCACAAGAGCCAGACCCAGTCAGAATCAGGATCTCACAGCAGATACTGTGCTGTGCTGTGGCTCAGTGCTCTTGGCTTGTGCTGGCTTGGAGTTGAATGCTTCCAGGAGCCACCAAGGTGGCTTCTCCTGGGAGCTGGACCCCTGAGGCAAGAGGCCTGAGCTGTGATCCACTGCTCATCACGTATTAAGAACCACCTCTCAAGGTTTTCCCAAGCTAGTCTGTTCCACAGTACCTTTAGGAAGCCAGTAAGAAAAGTGATTCTGGCACACTCAAGATAATCTAGGCTGTGTTATGCTGCTCCACAGCTCCTTTTTAGATGTTAGCTAGAGAGTCAGTCACTGGGGGGTGAATTGTAAGACTGGGACAACTAAAAAACTGACTACAGTGTCTGTATAATAGGCTTTACCTCTGCCTAACTTTGTAAATAGCCTGAAATATTGGCTTTGAGCAAATAGCCCATTGTACTAAGATGTTTAGAAACAAAAGGCACAAAATGAAGCACTGAAAAAAATGGAGTATAATATAAATAAAAGCAGATTGTCTCTCAAAATAAACAACAACAATGATGATTACTTTTTCCTATTTAGTCTAATAGTAATATATTTTAAAATAATGTACATCTGTCCCACAAATGTTCTAGTATTTAGGTACTTTGCAACAGAACTTGAGCCTTGCCACCACTCGACTGTTATGGTCAAGACTGTGATTCCTATGCCTGTGGCATATGCCAGAATTTCTGTGAGTGTATATGAGTATTTGAAAATCAGAGTTTGACTTTGTCAAACAGGGTTGACTCTGGCTGGACACGAGGTGCCCACCAAATCTGCTCTATCACTCCCCTCCTCAGCTGGACAGGGGAGAAAAAAATATATTAAGTGTGTTGAGATAAAGGCAGGGAGAGATCACTCACCAATTACCATCACAGGCAAAGCAGACCCCACTTGGGGAAATCAGTTTAATTTAATACCAGTCAAATCAGAGTATGAACAGGAGCAGACTGCTCCAGCGTTAGTCCCTCACAGGGTCACAAGTCCTGCCAGCAAACCTGCTACAGCACAGGCTTCCCCTGGGGTCACAGCATCCTTTGGGCATCCACCTGCTCTGGTGTGGGGTCCTCCGTGGGCTGCAGGTGGATTTCTCCTGCACCATGGATCTCCACGGGCTGCAGGGGCACAGCTGCCTCACCGTAGGCTGCACCAAGGACTGCAGGGGACTCTGTTCCAGAGCCTGGAGTACCTCCAGTCCTTCCTTCTCCGCTGACTGTGGTGTCTGCAGAGCTGTTTCAGTCACATGTTCTTCTCTGGCTGAAGCTGCTGTTGTGCTGTTTTTTCCCCCCTTGAATGTTATCCCAGAGGCTCTGGCACTGTCACTGATGGGTCCAGCCTTGGCCAGCAGTGGGTCTGTCTTGGAGCCAGCTGGCATTGGCTCTACTGGACATGGGAGAAACTTCTAGCAACTTCTCACAGAAGCCACCCCCATAGACCTCCTGCTACCAAAAACTTGCCATGCAAACCCAATAGAGATTTACAAGAAGATCACCATCTCAGAGGAACCAAATCCCTTGCCAGAACTGTTGAGCAACACAGACGTGCTCAAGCATCAAACTAAACAAAGGCCAACTGTCTAGATCCCAATCTCTGCCTGATTCTTCAAGATCCCTCTTCTGTCAGTGTTTTGTGAAGGATACCTGTTTGTCATGTCTGTAGAAGGAGGCTTTCTCCCAACCTTCACAGTGGAAGAGTTCACAGGCAGCAGTAATGCACAATTCCCTGACACTGTTATTCTCAACAGCAAACTAGAAGGTCTGCTGTGGGGACAAGTAGACCCCTCATCACCCACTGCCACCTTGGCTTCTTTCAAAATAAGGCAAAAAAACCCCAAACAGTTCTTCATAGCAAAACAGACAACAAGTTTTTATTTGCAATTTGTGCTGTTACCAGTTTTGATTCTGTCAGTAACTTGGAGTGATTCTGAATATTGGTCTCTGCTTTACCAGCTGTTAACAGGTGCCAGCTGGATGTTCTTCAAGTAAACCATGCTATTTCATCAGGAAAAATGGCAATATAGCCTCCAAATAATGATCCACTTAGTGCTGTGTTCTGGTGAGGCCCATGTCAAAATATTCTGAAGTTTATTGATACATCATGGGTTTTTAATATGGGTGAAGGTAGTTCTACTGTAAACCTTGGGGCTGATATCAGAGCATTGGAGCAAGATCTGAAGCTTTTACTCATGAGTATTTTCTCCTGTGCTCAAGACAATTTATCCTATGGTCATGTACAAACAGTAGCACATTGATGGATAAACAGTGTTCCTGCTGTGTCCTGTTTGGGAGCTGTAATTATTACTCAACAAATTACTGGATACCCTGCTGAGACAATATTTAATGTTACCTCAGGTGCACAGGAACTGATTAATTGAATACCCCTGTAAGCAGCTATTACATTTCAATAGGATTTTATTGTTTTGTCTCCCCTCCATTGGGGACTTGGAGGGCTTTCTCATTGCTTAACTATCCCATGTCACAGTCATTTGTATCTAAAGCAGAGGGAGGAGATCTAGCCCTTCAAAGTCCATCTGGGACCATGACTTGGCTTCTGTGAGAGTGTGCACCGCATCAATTATGGTAGATCATGATGGTTAGTTCTTAAGCTGATGTGACTGAAGGTTTTCCTCCCCATCTAACCCATATATCAGATTAGCGAAACCATTTAACATGACTCTTGGTCACAAAAGAGAACAGTAATCAGGGCACTTTAGCCTCCCAATCCAAATGAGTACGTCTGAGATGGAGCTCACCCCTCACATGGTGGTTGGGATCTGGCTAATCAAGATGGGCTAATGGGAAGATGACTTTGGACTGCTTGTGAGTTAATCCACAGCAAAATTCTAAATTAGCTGTCTGGATACAGAGAGCATTAGGGTATTTTATAAACCTTTTAAACTGTTCACACGGTTCATGTATTATTCTGCATTTTAAATCAGTCTCATGCAAATCAGCTCTATGGGAGGAAAAAGGGTTAGTTAGATCCTGATTTCTAACCTGCAGTTTTGCTTAAATTATGTTTTTTCTACACTGATTTAAAGACCTGAAGCATAATTCTATAATCAGAACCTCAGATAGACTAAACCAATATGGTTGTTATGGCTAGGGAGTACTGTAATTCAGATCCATTGATGCTGCAGTAAAGGAAGAACTATTTTTGTTCTTTCATTTTGCTTTATTTGGTAGACTTCATCCTGCAGAGTATGTACATCTGCAGATAACAAAAGATAGTTTGGAGCTCCATGAATATATTTCTGTTAAAAGCATAAACAAGTTCTTACTTTCAAAAGTGTTTTTTAATATCTGGCTGCTTAACACTGATATCTAGTGGGTTTTCAGGAAAGTATCTGTGTCCCTTGTTGTGATGGTTTTTCAGGTGTAATTGCTCTCCCAGCTAAGCAACGTTGTTACCTGGATAGATTACCTTAAGGTCCATGATCAGACCTGTGCCTGCACATGTGTATGATGACTTCTCAGCCACAACTGAAAATTAACCACACATACGTGGAAAAACTAATATGATGAACAAGTCCTCTTTCTTCTTTTCCCTCATGCTCCTTAAAGATCTTAATTAATCTCAGTGGAAAAAAAATAATAATCAACTCTTAAACAATGAATTTTTGCTTTAGACTCAGGAAGGATAGTTTTTAAGCAGCTCATGGTTGTTTGGTCATGTGGAATTCAATCAAATTCAGTGAGTGCTACATACCTGAAACTATGCAAAGCAGTTTGAAATTTGTACGTACAGCAGTGTATAAACATTAGGTATGAATGCTGTCTGCTTTCAGGTAGTTTTTCATCCCACATATTGTACATGAAGAGGCACCAATTCTGCTGAGATATTTTTGTGGGAAGATGTCAGAAATTACAGTTTTCCTCCTGGCACCTTCCCAGACAAAAAATAAAGCTGACAGTTTCTGTGAAAATTCTCTTGTCTTTCTTAGTATCTTTTCCTTTGTCTGTTTTTCTTTTTGTCTGCCTATAAAGTCTTCTAATTGTAAGCAAGTAGTGTCATTGGTTTCTTGATTTCTTAGGTGCCTAAAGTGTGACTGCCCTTAATGTGGCCTCAAAGTACTGTATTTAATTCATGTCCTGTTACTTTGCCCAAGAGCACTCAGGATTTCAGCAGCTGATTCTCATTTAGACTGTCAGTGTAGGCTAGGTCAGCAGTTTCATTCAGATTAGGAAGATACTTTTGAAGTGAATCTCCTGTCTGTCTGTGATTGCTGCACTTTGGTTCACATCAAGAAGCTTTCTCAGCATGCAGCAGTTTGACCCCTGTGGATGAAACTAGGCTGGAGTCTGTACCCTAGCTGCTGATGTGTGCTAGAGCTAATCACAAATAGCCCCCTGAAACACATACACTGTAAGTGTATGTGTAGGTCCTCAACACCTCTGGCTCCACTTTAGACCTTCTCACCTATAGCTCCACTCGATTTGCTAATGTTGGGGCTTGCCTCTTGGGTCTTCTAGTGCTCTGAGTGTGATTGGGCTGTGCTTGCTCTCTGCTCTTGCTCAGCATTTCTGGGTGACACAGATGACTCCAAACAAGTCAGTCTCTAGTTTCATGTCTACACCAAACCCCTTATCATTCCATGGCAAAAACATTGCTGCTGTAAGACTTACTACATATACATAAGCATAAGGTGAAATGAAGATCAGAATTTTTCCTTCAAAAGTGGGTTGGCAAGATACTTAATGAATGAATGTGCAGCTCTTACTGACACTGGATGCTTAATTCAAAAGTCATCCCGCCCATGTTAAATTACCACCAAGTGAGAAAAACTTACCCATTTAGCTCATGTTACATTTATTTTAACTTGTTTATTTCTCAGTTTTAATGTGCTATCAGATTTCTAGTCCCCTGTTGTCAGGTGTCATTACTTCAGAAGGCTTGGTCAGAAGAACCAAATCCCAAAATTTTCAATATCCCTCTTGATACAGTTCTTCGAATCCTTTTGCCCATGATAGGAAATGCAGTTAGGCTAACTTAGTAAATGCTTGAAAAAATTGAATAAAATCCTACTTCGAGTGCAGAACACAGAGATTCAAAGCAAATGGTTTCAAATTCAGAGATTAAAATAGAAATGCTACATAATTGGTCTTGGAGGAGCAGGAAAAAGATTTCCTTTCATTGTGGTGAAATGCCAGCTTCTTTTAACTTCCCTTGCAGTGGTTCTGATTTTTTCATCATTCTGTGTTTTAAACCACAATTTAGATTTAATACTATGCCAAATGAGATAGTTTATCTTTGTCTGACTGCATATTTCTGCTTAATCTACTTAACAGATTTCTACTAGCTCTGTCAACCATAAACACAGCTCTACCCTTATACAGATTTGTTTCAGTGCTTGTGGCTGTGTGATTACCTCTCCTCCCGTCTTTGCTTCTGTAGGCTTTCTTTCATGCATAATGGCTTACAGCTCAGTAGTAGCTTCTCAAAAAAAAAGTGTTTTGTATGCATGTGGTTATGCTGTTGGGAATATAGAATCCCTTCTTAATCAGGAAATACATTTTGAGTATACAGTAAAACTACTACCGTGCAATACTTTTCACTGACACTGTATTAAAGTACCTCACAACATGGAGTGTCCAGTTTGCAGGGGGTTTTTGAGATACAAATAAACAAGCATAGTATTTTGCATATTCTCAAGTTGTGTAAATAGTTGTGAAATTGATTGCTCAGGCAGGTCCTGTTTTCCCCAGCCTTGCTCCCACTCAGCATGTGTTTAACATTGCACCTCTGTAAGTGGTTCCAGCTGGTCTTAGTCTTATTCCACGTCTCTCATGGGTACTTCGAACTATTTATGCTAGTATCTACACTAGTAAATTAAGCGTGCCTGAGAACAGTCCTGGGAGCTGATGCCAACTGGCAGGAGTCAGTGGGCTGCTGTGAATTTTACTGACGTCTCTAGGCTGGGAAGAGTGTGGCTGGGTCCCCGCTGTACTCGGCCGCAGTTTGGTAGCCCTCCTGGAGCAGCACCAGTATTATGCCTGGGAAGCCTTTTGCTTTTGGATAACGTGGACAACTGCAATCCAGGACCTGGGGATCTCTCCAAGTCTTACTTAATTAACTAATATAGGCATAGCTTTATTCAGTGCTTGTGTGCTGTGTTCCAGGGAAGTTTAGTAAGTCCCTAAAACAGATTTGCAATTTAAGATTCATGTTTGTCTGAGATGGTGAGATTTCACAGCACTTTTGAAAGAAACATTTAAAATTATTCATGCTGCCTGGTTGTCATGCAAGTGAAAAACTGATAATGATGTAAAGGGAATAGAAGTGAGATGGGATTTTTGCATGGCTGTTCTGTGGAGCACTCTAATACTGAGCAAAATCAGAAACGTTGGACTTGAGATCAGCATCAGTGCTGTGTCGTTGAAAATGGTTATGAAATTAATCCTTTCAGTTAACTTACAGTGCCAATTTCTGTAAAAATGAACTATGCTATGACCCAGCGTGAAACACTGAGAAAAATTTCTGTCTTTGTTCCTGAATTAAGGAATAAAGAGAAATGAACATGTAACAAACATCACTGATTTCTGTTATGGAGCTCTGTTTGCTGTTTTCTATTGCAGTGTTATGATCGACTTTGTTACTGAATTAGTGTGTGGTAAGAGAGCTCCATGTAACAATTTATGTCTCTTGGATGGGGATTTTGCACTGAGATAGTAAGAAAAAGGTTGCTTTCACTCAGTCTGCTTGAGTAATGGTTTTAGTTGCCAAATGATTCTCATTTTCAGCAGAGAAAGGGGGAAAAAAGTGCCTTTAAGCATAAATCAGACTATATGGCAAATAGTTCTCCCTTCAAATTATTTTAATGCAATGCATTTTTTAGAAATAGTTTCAATTGATAAAACAGTATGTAGCAAGCCAGAAAGTTATGACTCCTTTCTTTTTTTGCAATGATGTATTGTAATAAGGCATATTCCTGTTTGAAGTTAATATATATCAACTGATATTTATTTAATTTAGGGGAAAGAATTGCAAGAGCAATAGATCACATTATGTTGTATTGCATTTTTTGTCCACTAAAATACGTGGTAACAGGAGCTGGTAGTGTTTTTTGCCGAATAAAGAAAAAAAAAAGAAAAAGCTGATCAGTTACTGACTAGCTCATCTCTTTTGGATGCCATCACCTATATTGGATGTTCATCATCTTTCCATAATGAGCAAGATCAGCTGAGAAAGGTGGGGAATTTTTCTACGGTGAAATAAAAGTGAGGAGATCAGGTAATGTTCTGGCATTAAACATCCTCCCGATAGGGAGCTTCTGTCTCAGTTCAAGATAATAGACAATGAAGCTCTAAGACAGGAGCAATTTAAATTACATTTTAATCAAGTCTCAGGAGGGAAGGTAGCATTATGTGGAACTGTTAATAGAAAACCAGCAATGTTTCTTACTCTATCATTTGTGTGCATTATGCCTGAACAATCCAATAAATTAGCAGATTATCTCCTAATCACTCTTCTGTGATGCTTTGAAAAAAATCCCATCCTACCTTCATGGTGCTTTTTCAAAGCAATAACATCACATAATCAGAGACTCTGGTCGAATTTCATCTGAGGGTTGAAGGCAGCGTGAATGTAGGAGGCAATGTTTTTCTCACCACCGGATTTTGTCTTTGAACAGAGATATTTGGCTTCCTTAGACTTTTGTGCACACTGTCAATGTTGCTGGAAAGACCTGTAATCTGTATAGTAAATGCTAGAGATTTGGCCTAGAGTCCAATGAGTAGGCTGCGCTTTCATATAGCTTGTTCTTCTTTCGGAAGGCAAACTCAATCAGCAAAACATATCAAATGTAGAAATTATTTAGCATGAAGTATCACTGACAGAGATGAAATGGCAAGTGTGCTGTGCTAATCCCACTTCCCAGGCTGTAAATGGAAACTGCTGATTAAGAGCAGCAAATCAATTTGCTAACTATGGTTCTAAAAATAAGGTGTGCCGCAAATAGAAAATTAATGGGAAATGGATAATGTTGAATGGATTGATCAATGGAAATGTAAGAGAAGACAAATGATGTGTAACTTTACTTTTCCCTTGGCTAATCAACTTCATGCCCATATGTAACCAATAAAAGGAGAGGGAGAGATCACATTAATAAAAATTAACCAACCGCAGTTCACACCATTCCTCCACTACCCTGAGGAATTAGTGCAGGAAAGAGAAAAAATGTTTTACATGAAAAAAGCTTGTATTGCCCAGAGTCTTGGTTTAGCTGAAATAGATCCACTGCGCGCCTTACATTATCCCCAGTCCCACCAATCTATAATGAGGAGATACTGGGAAAGGATCTGTAGGCAGTGGCATTACTGAAGGGAGAAGGAGCTTGCAGTGAGCTAGAGGAAATATTGAAAGATGACCTGTTTAATTTCTCATTGCCATTGCTGGGTTTAATTTGTGATGGTGATTGGGATCATGGTTTCATGTCATATGCTATCCCAGTGACTGATTTGGGATTACTTAGGGTGAAAGAAAATTAAGAACTTTGCCTCCTAAGGCTGGGTGATGTTAGTGAAATTTGGAGGAAACAAAGCAAAAATAGAACTCCACACCTCAGGGATGTAGTTGTGATGTGTCCCAGATTAGTCTGAATGTCCTGCAGTTGTGCTGTGTTTTTTGAATTCCCTCCTCCTCCTTCTACAGGAAAGCAGACAGGTGATTCGTGACCTCTTCTGGGAGACATTCAAATATGTCTGCATGAGGCTCCAACACTAATCTGGTGCTCTTCGAGGAGACAATTCAAAGCCAATGCCCCATTTCTTTCAGGAAATGTTAGCCAGCTTCTGACCTGGAGTTCCTCTAATCGGGAAGTTCAGGATTAAATCCAGCACAGAGTGAGGTCCTGATTATGTGGCTGCCAGTGCTATCTTCTGTAGGCTGCTCTGGGCACTCCAGCTGCTCTGGGCAGTTGACTGTGTTTTGGCAGACCAAAGATTTCATGAGCCCTCGCTGCAAAGTAGGCATGTCCTGACAGGGCTTGTTGGCTTTGTACCACTGACTGCAAACATCACAGCATAACTTCATATTAAGATCATCCCATTTTCATGAAGCGGGTCCAATCCCAATGCCATCATTACAAGTCCCATCCCATGGCCATCATGGCTTTGCACAGGCTTTCCACAGTATATTCCACAGGTATATTCCTCAGTGGCCAGAGTGTTTTGTCAGATCAACATGTCTGACATGTTGATGTCTGACATCACCATATCCAATACTCCTGCTTGTGGCACTAATAAGATTCATGAAGCTTAAAGTGCAGTAAATTGTCTTTCCAAAACCATTTTATTTTCCTACATTCAAAACCAGTTTGTGATTGCTCCATAATTGTTTTAGGGTGCTGAGATATATTCTGAGCTGAGCAGTGTATTTATTTAATTAATTAATTTCCTAAACATAGATGAGTATAATAAACACAGTCACCAGTCTGGAACAGGTCAGTGTTGATATCCAGCACAGTGAGACTTCTAGCTAAGATCAAATACAACTTACATCTAGTGCCATGAGTTTTCACAGGGCTTCACTTGATTACTTGAGGAACAGAAGGAGAACTGAGGAAGGGAAGGTCTGAGATGGAGATCCAGGTATGTGCATGAGATGACTTCTAGATGAGATGTGCAGTCGAACAAACCAGACAGCACTTAAACGAAAACCTGAACAATTGCTCTGAGAGAGTGTATAAGTCAAATGAACCTGACAATGCTCTTCATCTGTCTCTAAAACTAAGCAGCCTTGAGGTTCCTGCATCAGGAGGTGACCGTACTAAACTAGCATTTGTGTTGCATGAAGTGTCCGTGTTGTTGCCAGTGTCTGGATATACGGAGAGCCTTTAATCTGGCATGGCATGTCATCCCAAGGAGAACAATGTGCCTGACTCTTCAAAGATGATCTTGTCTCATCAGCTTCCAGTTGTGTTTATTGGCAACCTGCAGCATGTTGCCATGCAGCTGGTGTGCAAGCTGAGGAGAACATAAACAACGCAGTTGGGAGACAACACACGCTGTTCCCCCCACACCCACCCCAAAAAAAAACTCTGAAATAAAGTAGAAGCAGAAAAACACATATTTATGAGAATTCCACGTGGAAAAGAAGCACAATAGAGAACCAATCTCTCAAATTACTATTTTTCTGGCAAACCTTCCCTCTTCCCTGATGCTTTCTCTTCAGCAAACTTCAACTGTAATTCCTTACCATTGACTAAGGTTTTTGGCAACCTAAAGACATGGATCTAGCCTGCAGCTGGCCTTTTTGGATGCTGCCATCCTGTAGGGAGGAAGTGCCAGGACCACCTTATCTTTGCTTTGCCATTACTAAGAGGCAGCTCTAGTAGTCCAGTAACTCTATGGCAGCAGCACCCATTAGCTCAGGGCTGTGGCCAGGACACCCCAGCCATGCTCTACATACACAGCAATGAATGTTAGAACACAGGCTGCTGGTTTTGAGAGCAATGGCAAAGTCCGCTGCAGGCCATGTCCTTCCCAGCCTATTACACTGGCAAGACAGCTTAACCTCCTGGTCAGCATTTCTTCCTGGATCCCCTGCTCTTCAACCTAGCACTGGCCTTTTTGCACAGCATCCAGGTCTTTCAGTGCATATTTTCTTTCCTAGGTGTCATGACAGTAGTTCATGAGAGCTGGCTTTCGCTCCAGCAGATACAACCTGCTGACACTGAAAGCACTGCCTGTTTCCTCCTACTAATTGCATGCAAACGACTTAATCTGCTTTACTTTCCTGCTTCCCTCTGTCAGGACAGCAAATCAGGTGCATGCCAGGAAAACGGGCAGGGGTCATATCTGAATTTCATCTTTCCAGAGAGACCAGCATGTCAGAGAAGAACAGGAGGTCAAAGGGAACCTTTGCCCCTTCCAGTGTGCTTCAGTCTCTCTGACTTGAGAGATGGCTTTTCTCTTCATTGCTTGGCCTTTCCTTTACTATGTCAGCATCTTTTGCATCTCTGGGCCAAGTGTGTCTTACAGTCTTCTTAAGCTGTGCTTTGTGAAGGTAGGATATTGTCAGTGCTCTGTGTCCAGATTAAAAAAATACTGGCAGAGGTTCAGACTGCAGTGAGTGCCACAGCTTTCCTGCGGGAACAGACTTTGTCTCTGCTTTTGTAAAACCAGATGTCAAGGATCAGACATGTGAAAAGGCAAGCAGTTGTTATAAAGTAATTTAGTAAATAAAATAAGTGGATATCACATCACCAGCTGGGGTCATTGCAGTGCTTGAAAGTCATTAGTCAGGCTCTGAGAAATCCTGAGATTGGGTTTAAATAATATGAGATTAGAAAGTGCTTTTGGGGCTTATGTAGCTGCTTTTCAATATTGAAGCATTAAGGGCTCACATGTGTTAGAAACATATTTTTATTAAAAAGTAAAGCAGAGATTTTCAGTGAGGCTGCTTCCATGTTTGAAGAAAGTCACAAAATGTGGCAGAAGTCACCGAAACAGTTCCCTGAGTTTTTTATCTGGGAAGGACAGTGGCAGCAGCTCTCGATGGGTAAGAACCTGGTTCCTGTAACTCCACAGGCACCAAGGCAACTGCTCCAGGTTTATACCTGAGCATGTGAGACCAGAGTCAGAGTAGACTTCTGCTGACAAAGACTTACACAATAAATTTATAATTAATCTTTTTTTTGTTTGCCTTCTAGTTCTCTCACATACCTCTTCATTTTTTCTATCAGGCAGCAAAGCACAGGACAAATTGTGGAGTATTATATAATGAACATGACCTTCATACACTCAGGGTCATGTCTTTTGCAGTAAAGATGATTATTTCTAGTCAACTCCATTTATATGCTGGCATGAAGATCCCATACGAAGATGAGCATTTTTTTTTGAGATAGTCATGTATCTTCAAGATTGATAAAATCTGTTAATTGCTGTAATCTCTAAGTAGCAACACTGAGGTACATTTTGATGAGTGTGGCCTGAGAATTTAAAAAATTCTGTATCTTCCTTATTGATACAAACTAAGTGCACAGCAGTTTTAATTAAATTGTCAATGTAGTGACAGTGATGTTGAGAAGGTAGTTACACAGGCATTCCTTTTTAATGATGTCTCTTCATGGTAATTAGGATAATTCCAGATTTATGAGGATTAAAAGAGCCATATACCTAAATTTGTTCTTGCAGGATCTTGTAACAGACTGAAAGTATTGTGTCAGTGTAGTGAAACCAGAGGCAAGGTGATGACGGATGATTCTTTCTGAAATCATGTCATGTGTCTTCTGGAACATTTTCACATCTATTGTGTGTGTGGAGAGAGAGAGAGCGCAGGCTGCCTGTGGACACAGAGACTACACTAGCATGGAGCAATGATGGAAGAGTGTTTCTGAAGCAAAAAGGGGATATTGCTTATGGTGGTGAGAGAGTCTGCAACAGTAAAACCTTACCTGCTTTTTAAATGGGACTAATGATTTGGGGAACTTCAATCTGAAACAGTGTGAAGGTCGGGGAGTAAGTTCTTGGAGGATTGGTAGTAGTAGCAGCCAGTCAAAATCAGAATGCTGTGACGTTTCTGACATTGATGCTCAGAAATTGAGACCTTCGTAGCCTGAAGATGGGTCAGTGGATGTGCCTAGCAAGTTCACTTCCTTTTATTCTCCACATTTTTCTTCACAGACCGTAGTCTCTTTATGTACAGAATTTCTATTCAGCATGTACATGTGTGCAGGCCAGTGGAGGAGGCCAGGTGGTGGCAATGCCATGTGCTCCTGCCTGCAGCCCCACCACCAGTGTCTGACCCAGGCAGGGTTAGCTCAGTGCTGCTATTCTCTATGTGCTAAGCTCTGTGCTGTCCCCCCACACCAACGGGATTTCCATTAATAGCCATGCAGTGCGTGGCTCATTGCTTCTCCCTTAAACAGCAGTGTGTAATTAAAGCTGGTAGAAAACAGGCCTCAAAACAGGAGCTAAGAAATGAGGCCTCTGGGTAGAATGAGAGAGAATGGCCTGTGCTGTTGCTCTGTCTTGTGTAAAAGGGGGCACCATACATTTCACCCATGCCCTGATGTCTCCTGACTGTATCTCTGAATAACAGCCTTTCTATATATCAGAGTGAAGGAACGAGGAATTGCTATATAGATGTCATTCCTGTTCCTCGAGTGCCTGTCTCTCCTGCACAGGGGGATAGATCACCATGCACTCACCGTAACATGTACTTAATAATTTTATAACTACTGCCTGCCTTTTCACATGTCTGGTTCTTGACATCTGTTTTTACAAAACTAGACAAAGTCACACCTTGACTATCTGCATGGTGACACATTCACATGCTGAAATACTCAGCTCAGGTAAAATTGCCGCTGATCCCAATGCAAGTCTTATTTGGTGGTTTGAGGGTTTAATTCCTCAACATAATAAATATCTGCCATAGCAGGAAAACAGTGCCAGGAAGCCCTGGATTGCAGGCAATGGCCCTTCCCAACCACACTGGGGCTGAGGCTGCATCCAGTGTGGCTGAAGTTGAGCAGGAGCACAGGAGTCTTCCTCCTTCCCTGTACCAGGGCATGTTTTACCCATTGGATCTGTTAGCTTATGGGTACAGACATCCTTTCAATGAAAATCTCATTCGCTAGAGAATGCCTCATGGTTCTATAGGAAAATGCATAAATGAAAATATAAACAGCGAGCAGAAAGTGGTAATTAATGTCCAGTGCACATGTGCAGCATCACTGATAATGTTGCCTGGTAACAGAGGAAGGGATGGCAGAGCCTCACCAGGAGCCAGTGGCAACCTGTGAGTCCTTTTCAAGGCTAGGGTTTTGCCCAGGGGAAAGAGAGAGCCCTACTGACAGCACTCTCCTCCTTAACGACCCCCATTTACGGATGTACGTGCATGCATACATGCATACGTACATTTCTTTGGGGGCCACAAAATGCCATCCTGAATAAATAAATACATGCGCTCTCTCTTTTCATCTCATACCCGACACTTGTGTTTTGCTGTGAGGTGCCTACAAAGGGCTTTGAATAGCAGCATGTTCCAATGAGGGAAATCTTCGCATCCTGTTCCTTTGATCATGATGGCACGGTGAGAAGGAAGCAGACGGTCTTCAGTTCTGTAACTAGGTAGGGTGCCCAACTTGACAAGGAAAAACAGTTCTTACCCTACCAATTTGCTTTTTATGACCTAAAGAGTGTTAGAACAATTTATGCATTTGTAAGTGAATTAGAAAGAAGCTAGAAAAAAACCCTGGCAAATTCCTCAGGAAACAGCATTTTTTTCAGTCCTTAGCATATTCTGCGCTATGAAATTATAACCTGTTTTCCTTGGTTTTCTTTAGTATGTTTTCCATAGTTATAAGGCTAGTGTCATCTTATGTTCCAGCTGCAGTACATGAGACTGTTAATTAAAATTTGTATTCAGTGAATACATATTTTAATATTGCAGCAACTACCAAGGCCACAAAAATATACACTCCTAAATTTGCACTTCTGGTCATCCCAAACAAAGATTTTTGGTTCAGCCACTCTCAGTCCCACCCAGTGCTGAGAAATCAAAGCCCAGGATGGAGTCCACCCAGAAACATCACTCATTGTCAAGTAATGGTTTGTTGCTCTCAGGAATTTGCAAATGTTTTATTAAAATGTGGCAGTGGCTAGAAATGAAATAAAAGGATTTTTAATTTCTAAAAAGCCTGTAAGTAATTACCAGTTCTTGCCTAGGGAACTATTCAACTGCAGTAAAGCCTCAGACCTTTTTTAGCACCTACCTCTAGCTATTTTTTAGAGTGTAGAAGATTAGAATTAAGAAAACCTATTAGACAATTGAATGGCAGCTTTTACAATAACTGTAATCTAATAAAAGATTAATGCATCACAGCAGATCTGTATATGTTGCCAGTAGAAGGTTTTAGACTGAGCTGTTAGAGGTGTCACTTTCATCACAGACTAATGACTAGATAAATAAAACAAGCTTATCATAAAAGAGTGTCAGAAGGCTTTTTTATGGTAATAAAAATTAATTGCCTACAATCAAAAGTGAAAATATGAGTGAACAAGGGAGATCCATTATTTGAAGGGAATCATAAAAATTGTTAGGAGAATTAAAAAGTTACAACACAAACAATGTGATACCTTTCACCACAATCTCAGTATCCTATGAACAGCAGAGATATCAGCTTTGTTTTGAAATTATAACAGCACTAATTGAGGACAATAAAGAATAAAAATGTCATCTTTTAGAGGCACTCTCAATTTATAGACTGTATTATTCAGAGACCAAGTGCTGAATCCAGCAAAAGCCATTTCATGTTTGAAATCCTGACTCGAACAACTTTGCAGGACTGATATGCAGCCACAGTTCTAATTACTTGCAGTACACAGGATCCATGGATTTTCTTTTTGTTTGGGATTATCACAGCAGCAACGAAAAGAGTATTTCTGAGCAAGAGACACAGTGAAATATTACCTAGCACACTGAGTAGCCATGAGATTGGAGGGAAGGTTGGACACCCTGGAAGGTGCTTTTCTGCAACTCTGAAGCCATGAAATTGAAGAGCAGCCAATCCCTTTAAAAGACTGTGCAGTAATGAGCTGTAAAAAGGGGGGTAGTTCGGGGGGGGGGGCTGCTTTATAAACAGTAGGAGAGACATTTTGGCTAGCAGACAAAGTCCTTCCAGCATTCATGAAGAAGCACACATCATTTTCCTGCTGGGATGCTGCCCATTAGCATCAATCCAGACCACCACCACTTTGCGTCGTACAAAGGAGTATTTTACACTAATAACATTAGCAAATATTAATTCAGATAGCACCTCATGACCTTATCATGTGTGGTTTATTATTACTAAACAGAACTGTAATCACAATAACAAGATATCTGAAGTAAAGTTAGGACATGGAAACACAGTATACCTCCCTAACCTGGTATCAGGTTGATCATCGAATCTTAGTGGGAACTTCAAGCCGCGGCAGTTGGGTTGATGTTTAATAATGCAAAATACAGCTTTGTGACTCTCTACGCTGAGGAAGAAAATGTAACCAGCAAAGACTGTTGATTTTCCTTTTCTTATTTGCTGTTCTCCTGCTGTAGTGTTTTTTCCAAAGTGCTGCTGTTGCCATACAAAACACATGGCAGTGTCAATAGCTATAAGGAAATTACTCAGTGGAGGTTGCTGTAAACAGTGTCCTCTCTCATTCTCAATGTAGAGCACAACCTGGTTTGGTAGGGTTTCTCCCTGGCCACCTGCTCACTTTGAATGTTTTCTGATGACAGTCTAGCAGACTAAATGACAATCATCAAAACTTTTGTTTAATGCCATAATGTGAAGTGAATTGAGCCTCAGCAGCCATGGGGGTGTGACAGAGAAAAACAGGTAGGCACAGCAGGATGGACTTAGGTACCATCTGGCTTTCAGAGTTTTTCATTACCTTGGTTTTCACATTTTCTCCAAATTACTTCTGCTAGGAGGGGTTACCCTCATGGAAATCAGATTGCTTTTGTAAGGTACTAGATACATATTAACATGCTTCACTTTACGTGTTCACATTTGATGATCTCTGTCTGGGAACTCATGATTTAAATGGGTGTGGGAGAAAACTTACGGAAAAGTTCGTTTTTTCTTGCACATAAAATCTAATACATTTCTAATTCTGGCTATTTTTTAAGATCTGTGCTCTTTGGACCATATTTTCTTACCATTTTACCTCAAAACATTAGTTCCTGGGAGCTGAATTTGTTTCAGAAAAGGAGTGAGAGAACAAATAAAAAATTAAGAGTTTTTTCCTGTAAGTTATTTCATTCTGGACATTGAGAAGTGAGTAACCTTCATAATGTCAAATTTAGAAGCACGCAGACCCTGTTTGCTTCCATTTTACCCATGGTTGATCCAGCATATTGTGCTTAGCCAGGGATTATTCAGATAAACCTTTAAAAGTTTGGCCAGTTTCATCAGTCTTTGTGAGCCTATTGGGCCCATCTAGTTGTTTTGGAAAGCACCAAAATCAGATCCTTAGGATGTTTTTGTTTCCAACAAGCTAAAAATTCTAACAGACAGAAGGGTTTGTCTACTGGTGGCTAAGGTATGATTTCATCTTAGTAAAATATTTGAGATTTGGCTAATCCACTTCTTCCTAGATGCTGTAATCTGCAGCACGACTGAATCTGGAATATAAACCTGATGGTGATCTTCTGTGCGGTTATGTATTTCTTCACCTCACATCACCCCTGCACTCTCGAGTGCCTGTGACTTTATGGTATATTCAAGGGAAAATGGCTCATAAGGATCTTGGGTAGCCAAATCTTTGTGTTCACTTGTATGTCAAAGCTGTTGAAACTGGAAGGTTTCTCGTGTGCCATATGTATCCATGTTGCATATACCTCCACCATCTACGGTACAATAATAAGAGCAAGATGTGGGCCTAGAAACTGACAAAAATGCAAACCTCAAAGCTGCCAAATTAAGTGAATTTGTCAGAGAAGCAGTGAAAGCATCTGCAGACTGCATCTCATGAATTTCATAACGAAGAGAATTCCACCAAATTGGGGCCAGGCATATTCCAGATGGCACAGATGGTTTAGCAAGTGACAGATTGGAAACAGAACCCAAATTATGAGCAAGTACATAAACAGAAATCAGAATTTCTCCAATAGGTAGGAGTCAAAGTCTGAAGAATCTTCAGAGACAATAATAACATGTTAGTTTTAAGCCTTAAAAGGTAGCCAAGTTGAATGCCTGAATAAGGATGGAAGATGACAAGGTGCGAGAAGAGCACGCAACTTTTCAGTAGCTGCCAAGTTTGGAGTAGATTCTCAACAAAACAGAGAGGCAGAAAATGGCCCCCCAACTGCAGCTATAATCCAGCCTGGAAACTGCAGATAAACAAGTCAAGATTTCGTTAGCTGGCTCATTGCAAAACCAGTCTGAAAGCTGGATGGAAAAAATGACATTGTTTTGTCTTCTTTTTTTAATCAAAGTGTAATTTGGACTGGCTTGTATGTGAGCCAATTTATAGATGGGTGAAAATGTGCAAATCATAAAAACAGTAAGTACCCATGACCATGTGAAGAAAATGTGTGAAAGCAATAGGAGCAATGAAAGAAGGATGAGAAGTAAGAATATTTCAATATCAGTAATGGAGGGAAGGAAATCACAGCAAAGCTAATCCTCAAAATGGCATGTAGGGAAAAGTGAGAGGAATCTTAGCTCAGAGTTAAACAAAGACTGATTATTTTATACTCCTAAAAGCCACCATATGTGTTTGTCTTTAAATTCAAGACACCAGAACATTTTAATTAATAGAATAATAATGCTAATTACATGGTAGGAGCAGTATAAAATTTTGAGTGGGAAAATTCTAACTATAGGTTTGTGTGTGTGTGTACATATGTTAAGATATATATTTATATACACAGACACATAATATGTATGCATAAAATTTTATGGCTGCAAATGTCTCCTACTGCCTTTAAGCCAATGGTAATAAAGCTTCCAAACAACCATCCTCTTCTTAGCAGTGCTGTCATCCGCTACTGGTGAATCCCTGCATATTAAACACAGGCTATGGTTCTTATTCATGTATGAGAGTTGCTCTTGTGACCCAGTAAAGGACTTCTGTAGAATAAGAGTGATGTGGAACATGATGTGGAACATGCTGTGGAGCTGGCATGCTCTCCCTTAATACCTCCAAGACTTCTCCTGGCATTATGGACAAGGAGTAATTTCCTGGGAAAAGGGAATAATAATAAAACCAGTAGTGGTTTGGTTTTTCAGGCATGATTAGCTCTTCCTTTTGCAGAGGGGCTGTGGACATTCTCTTCCTACTCGTTTTATGGAGATGAACATGTTCCACCTTCTAGAGCCATCAACAGCCACATGAAGAAGGTTGGAGAGCTCAGTAGCTCTGCTGTGTCCCACCATGAACACGTACATTCCCCTTCAGTTTTCAAGGTTGCAGAGGGTCATTTAATCTGGTAGGTTTTGTTTATGCTTCTTTCTGGCCAAGTGAGGAAAATACACATCCCTGGAAGCCAGGTCAAACTCTAAGTTTATTCTGAAGACATGGTTCTGGGGAACTGACTGACAGCAGGGCTTGCTCTATAGTAGTCTGTTGTAAAGCTCTCCTGTCACCCACTGTCAGAAAACCTTTTCTTCAAATAGAGTATGTGTAGCCTATAAACAGACCGTAAAATGTCTATTTGAGAAAATTAAGTGGAAAAAAATAAGCGTATTTAAGTTAAGTGGATTTTGCCGACTGGCCAGGCACGTCACCTCTTTTTTTCATCTCTTAATCTGGTCTATCTGCAATACCATCTCTGTTCCGCCTCCCTGATTTCTTATTTTCCTGTCACTCTCTGCCCTACTCCTTGTCCCACTGCCTTTCTGAATTTCTTTGATATTCAGATTGACTCAAATATGCTCTCAGATCAAGCAGCAGAAAAATGGCAGTAATTTAAGTCACAAAGGCCCATGCACATTATAAATCCCAGATAAGCGCTAGAGGTTTCTCTCCATATCTGCCTGCCTCCCCTCCAAACATTGCCAGAATGTTTTCAGGATCTGGTACTGCATACCTCCACTATCTTTCCTGAATAAGGGAGAAAAATTCCCTGTAGGTGGAGAACGCAGAGATCTCAAAGCCTCTTTTCTCCTCTGATGTGCAGCACGTGCTGATCGTGCAGGAAGGAGGGGAGGGAGCACCGCCGGAGGGAAGCGCATGCTTCACTCCTTGGATATAGGCAGCAAGCCTGTGGCTTAATGAATCTTTGGCTTTCATCTGAAGAGGGGCTCATGCAACATCCTTAATTGGATTTCTGGGAAGAACTGTAGGTCCCAGATCATTGCCTGGAAGGGGAAGGTGGTAACAAAGGTGGACAGGCAATATATGATGTTGCTTAAAGGAAAGGTGAGGTACTGAGTTTGAGACAGTGTCAGCCCCAGTGTTGTGTGACAGCTGTGAAATAATGGCAGCACATTGCACGGGACCTACCTCAGTACCTGCAGCTCGGGCACAGCAGGAGACCCTATTAAAAATATGAGAAAACTGCCAGCCTTCCTGCAACAACTCGGCCTCCTGTGTGACAATTTATCCAACCCCAAAGGGATGGCAGCATCACTGAGGGATATCTGTATTCCCACCTGGCTCCCCCATTGCTCACCCTCACTGAAGTTGTGCCATCCATCTTTGGGCTCACCCTGCTGACTCCACTGTCTCCTCGGGGCATGTGATATGGATGCTGGGGGCATTGGCAACTGGTCCCCTGGGAGCACCCTGTCATGAGGTAGGAGCCTGCATTAGAGCTATGCCAGGAAGCAAGCAATTGGCAGCAATTAAATGTGGATTTAGGCTGTGGTCACCACACCTCTGAGAAGACGATTAAAGGAAAAATGCATTGTCATGTTCTCTGTTTAGACAAAAATGTTTAAAATCTCCAACTCTGTCCCACTATCTGTGGAGGTGGTGATGTTCTTTCAGTAGAGGCTTGTGAAAATATGTGATGGGCTTTCACTAAGTGAGAAGAGGCAGATACCAGGAATTTTCCTGATGGCTGGGAATTCCCCTGTAGGTCCCTGGATGACCATATCTTGCACCTGCTGGAGTTGCTATTGACTTCAAAGGAAACAAAGAAACAAAGGGGGTTTCTGTGTGTACAAAAGGGTGTGTTCACCAGCGATGGCTTTGTCAGAAAACAAATGGAGTCTTCACACCAGGAGCAGATTATCTGACTTGTCCTTTTTCTGTTTTTCCGTATTCCCTCTGTTATGACTGTTAATTTTTGTAAGTAGTTTTGTTCTTTCCCTTTCCCAGATCTACTTCAGATGCTTGATCCTTCCTAGTACTTTCTCTCGGACCTCACAGTCTGTTGCCATGGAAATTCAACTTTGTAACTTCAGTGATGGATTAGGTAAAAGGCAAAAGATTAACTGGCTAGGAAATGAACCGTCATTTGCTAGAAGAGCAAGACTGGGCATGGCTATGTTTCTACCAAGCCTGAGGAAGCCACTGAAAGCAAAGTCCTGGCTCTGAATTTGCCACATGATGCCTGGAATCAGGCTCTGGCCCAGCTTGTGTGTGACAGCACCAGGAAAGTGTTCTAACTGGCAGCCCGGTGCCTTTGCCCACCATGGGTGGGTCACATCTCATTAACAGATGGGTGCCAGAATTTCACCAGCATGAGGAACCCTGCTGGCCAGAGCTGCTAGGGCTCCAGTGGTCTATATGGCTTCACATCCATGATTTACCAAGCCAAAGCACACAAGGCTCCCTGAAATACTTAAATTTCAGTAGAAAGTCATATAGAAATCCCACAAGAAAGGGTCTCTATTGGTAAGACAAGGCCAGATGTCCATGTAATATTTTTATCTTATTGCATCTAATTTTTGGTGTAGAAAGTTGTGAAGGGTACTCCTTGGTTTGCTTGCCCCCAGGTGTTCATGTGAGGATTTCAATGGCTGTCAAAAGAGGGTAGGTGAGCTGCTGCCCCATGCAATGCTGCATGTGTTGCTGAGGGTGCGTGCATCTGGCCAGATGTGCAGCGCTTTGCTGATTAGCTCCTGAGATCCCCGTAGCATCCAGGATGCTGTTTGACATTTTGGTACAATCTGACGACTTGCAGCTTATGCCCAGAGCACTGTATTGATGTCACTTTGCTGGATGTGGGCCAAGCATCCTAAGGGCAGTGAGTTGGTTAACATGATAATCACGTTGCATCCTAGTCTCTCCATATGACAGAGCTTCTTTCCATTCCTGTTCATGGTGCTGCCACATTTTTCTCTAAGGGCGCATGTGACTTAAGCAAAGTGGCAGAAGGGAAACTGGCTAGTCAGAGTTCATCAGGGAGAGGAGATAGCTGTGGTGTAAAACAGTAATATTTGTGATGATAAAACTTCAGGAGCAACTCCCACCACTGCTGGATCCAGTCTGTTTGGTCTGATAAAACTTTTAAGACTGGGAACTCCAATAAGCAACAGGAGTGCTGAAAAATTAATATCCAGTGAGGGTCAAGAAGTTTTGGGGTAGCAGGGACTTCCATGTCCAAGCCAACAAAAAAAAAGGGAGGACTGCCATATTACCAAGAGGTGGTGGCTCTTCTTTGAGGGATGAGAGCCGCAGCAGCTGGAGACTGTGCAGCTGGCTGCAGGCAGTGTTTAACAGCTGGCTTAGCATCCAGTCCTACTGAAGGGCAGAGCTGTCCTCATGCCATGGGAGTTATTTGAGTTCCCAGCATGATTTCATGCTCCTGCCAAGGATTAGAGCAGTGTGGGGCCTCTGCCATTCTATGGGGGCACAGTAGGACAAAGAAGATGGTACAAAATTGAGAGCCAAGGTAGAGGTTTTATCCAAAGTCCCTTTAGATTGGTGGAAATCCTTTCACTGATGGCAGTGGCCTAACTTCAGTGATGGATTAGGTAAAAGGCAAAAGATAAACTGGCTAGGAAATGAACCGTCATTTGCTAGAAGAGCAAGACTGGGCATGGCTATGTTTCTACCAAGCCTGAGGAAGCCACTGAAAGCAAAGTCCTGGCTCTGAATTTGCCACATGATGCCTGGAATCAGGCTCTGGCCCAGCTTGTGTGTGACAGCACCAGGAAAGTGTTCTAACTGGCAGCCCGGTGCCTTTGCCCACCATGGGTGGGTCACATCTCATTAACAGATGGGTGCCAGAATTTCACCAGCATGAGGAACCCTGCTGGCCAGAGCTGCTAGGGCTCCAGTGGTCTATATGGCTTCACATCCATGATTTACCAAGCCAAAGCACACAAGGCTCCCTGAAATACTTAAATTTCAGTAGAAAGTCATATAGAAATCCCACAAGAAAGGGTCTCTATTGGTAAGACAAGGCCAGATGTCCATGTAATATTTTTATCTTATTGCATCTAATTTTTGGTGTAGAAAGTTGTGAAGGGTACTCCTTGGTTTGCTTGCCCCCAGGTGTTCATGTGAGGATTTCAATGGCTGTCAAAAGAGGGTAGGTGAGCTGCTGCCCCATGCAATGCTGCATGTGTTGCTGAGGGTGCGTGCATCTGGCCAGATGTGCAGCGCTTTGCTGATTAGCTCCTGAGATCCCCGTAGCATCCAGGATGCTGTTTGACATTTTGGTACAATCTGACGACTTGCAGCTTATGCCCAGAGCACTGTATTGATGTCACTTTGCTGGATGTGGGCCAAGCATCCTAAGGGCAGTGAGTTGGTTAACATGATAATCACGTTGCATCCTAGTCTCTCCATATGACAGAGCTTCTTTCCATTCCTGTTCATGGTGCTGCCACATTTTTCTCTAAGGGCGCATGTGACTTAAGCAAAGTGGCAGAAGGGAAACTGGCTAGTCAGAGTTCATCAGGGAGAGGAGATAGCTGTGGTGTAAAACAGTAATATTTGTGATGATAAAACTTCAGGAGCAACTCCCACCACTGCTGGATCCAGTCTGTTTGGTCTGATAAAACTTTTAAGACTGGGAACTCCAATAAGCAACAGGAGTGCTGAAAAATTAATATCCAGTGAGGGTCAAGAAGTTTTGGGGTAGCAGGGACTTCCATGTCCAAGCCAACAAAAAAAAAGGGAGGACTGCCATATTACCAAGAGGTGGTGGCTCTTCTTTGAGGGATGAGAGCCGCAGCAGCTGGAGACTGTGCAGCTGGCTGCAGGCAGTGTTTAACAGCTGGCTTAGCATCCAGTCCTACTGAAGGGCAGAGCTGTCCTCATGCCATGGGAGTTATTTGAGTTCCCAGCATGATTTCATGCTCCTGCCAAGGATTAGAGCAGTGTGGGGCCTCTGCCATTCTATGGGGGCACAGTAGGACAAAGAAGATGGTACAAAATTGAGAGCCAAGGTAGAGGTTTTATCCAAAGTCCCTTTAGATTGGTGGAAATCCTTTCACTGATGGCAGTGGCCTCAGGATCAAATCGTGAATCTTAGCATCTTGCCTTGAACAAACATGAATCTTTTTTAATCCTAAGAATTTTCCAGCATTACCAGCCCTGAAATGAACTCTGGAGTGTCCACTGCACCTGCTTCTTCTGGGTTTGTGCAGGCTGAATTGGGTGGTGTTGCTCTGAGCTCCATGGGACAAGCTCTCTCAGTTGCTACATCCTGGGAGTGGGCTTAGGCTCATGGAGACTTGCTTCTGGCTGCTTTTCAAATTTCTTGGTCACAGCTTGGTCATGAACAAGCAGAGCATAAGAAAGGAAGAGGGCTGTGATGCACCTATCCAATTTCTTCTTTATTGCAAAAATGACATGAACCAGCAATTCTTTGCTATTGAATTGGATGTTGTATTTTAATGGGGAATATAGTAACATCACTCATGCCATACATTTCCCATCATCAGTATGAAATAGAATACTGATTGATATGATCAGTATTTGACTAACAAAACTGTAATATCACCAGCTAAACCAGAAGCACTTTTGACTCAGTGGCAGAATCCTTTCTTAATGTAGCTATACAATACTTCAAAAATATTTGCAGTGAATTTATTTCCAGTTGGATCTAAATCCTCCAGCAAACTTTAAATTTATTACCTCTGTCATGTGCAAAATACCTTCTTTATACCTTATATCAGCTTCCTTTCAAACCAGGTGGTACTTAGAGTTTATGGCATACTACATTATAGTCACTTACCATCATACATATTGTGTTCTTCCATGGCTGTAAATGTTAAAGGACACCTTTCTACCCTACTTGAAAGGAGGGGGAGAGCAGAAAACACATGTATTAGCAAAATTGCTGTCATTTTTTTCATCACATCAAGGTTGAAATAACCAATCCATTAAAAGAGGGGTAATACATCATTCATTATTTGCTGCTTGCTATGGCAAGCCACTGGCTCAGCACATACAGACTTATGGATTTGGTACGTGGAAAGCTGTAATGAATGTGCAGTTGTGTTGTGATAAGCAAAATTGATGCTAATATTTACTGCTCTATGCAACTGCTATGTATCAACTGTTTCCCCCTCCCTTCTTATTTGCCCCCCTCTGTACTTGCAAGCAAATGTTCCAACCATTTAATTTCCACCCAGATTATCACTCAGTAGCAAACTAGTCAGCAGGGGCTCCTACCCTGTAGAGGACAGAAACCTGAGGGAGCTCAGTTTGCCATGCCACCGTGCCCTCATCTTTGGCTGCTGTTGTGCCTGTGAGTGAGGGCAGCTCTGTGTACTTCACTCTCCACCTATTATTTAAATCAAAATATATTGGATCAACTGGAGGATACCTTGCTGTGCAAAGCAACAGTGAAACCTGGCATCAAATGCTTCAAACATATGTAAAAACATAATATCTTACACTGGTGTATAGAGATTATATTTCTTATTTTTATATCTAGAAAGACACTAAAAAGTGTATGTAGTAGGTAGGTAGATAGATAAGATAGAGAGACAGATCCGTTACTATATTCTTAAAAAGCCAGCTGGTTGCAGCATCCCATAGTAAGACCCTTTATTTAGGCCCCTGCCCCACTTTGGGTGGGAGGAGGCCAGGACACCATGGGGACACAACAGGCTCCATCCTTGTGCACCCAGGAGTAGCCCTTCTGCAGCTTCATAAGAGGGTTCCTTTGGCAAATCCTGGAAAGGCAGTGATGGACTGGGCAGCACAACTGATGTAAAGGCTTGGGTGACTTTCCATGTGTTCCCCGATGTTCCTTGCATGCAGCTTCTGAGGTTCCTTTTGAAATAAAACAGAAATGTATGTCCACATGATGTCTAGTTCTTCACGCTCACCTGTCTGTAGACACAACAGGGCGTCCTTGTGGCTTGGTGTTTATAGTTTCTGGACTCATTAACTACATATTCAGGAAGTGGATCTGTAAAACTAATGATGCATCAGTACTCCCTATGGTGCAGACATCATTCCTGTACTCTTATTTTTGCAGTATGGACAGCAAGAGCACACTCCAGGGTTTGTTGTGGCCAGAACATAGAGCTTCATACACATCCCAGGCAGTTGAGCCTATGCTAAATGACCTGCCCACTGGAAAGGCTGAAAGTAACACAGGATAACCTGCCCACTGAATGTAACTTTTTTCATATTCAGTACAACAAAATCTTGCCTATTCTCTATTGGGATATATCCATCAGCCCTGCTGACTGCCTGTCTCTTCTGCTCCTCCCTAACATCTATCTGATCTGGTTTTTTAATTGTTGCTTCTACTGCAGTATATCATTATTTTTGGGGTTTGAAATGTTTTTCTAATCAAATTTCCCTGTTTTCCTGAATGCTGAGCTGCAGATGCTTTATAACTACCATTATCCTATTATTTTTAAATAAGAATGCTGTATGCTCACTGAAAGTCTGAGCAGCAAACTTCACCTTAATTTGTCTGTCCACCTCTCAGCATTCCCATGTCAGCCACACTAGGGAAATGGGGGTTGCGTGCATGCACCTTGGAGACAAATCCCCATAAAACATGCAAACACTGTCATCCATTTCTAAAGAGGAACAACTTCACTATTACAGTTGGTTTCTCAAAATAGCCAAAAGGTAATGGGTCCTAATCTGCCCTCAGCTCTGCTTCCGCAACCCCTGTGATTTCAGTGCGTTGCAAGTGCCTCATGGACAGGCAGATCCTGCTTCCCCTTGTGTCTTGTTATGCCCTGATCATCATCAGAGCACCAGGGTGAGATTGAACCTGATGGGGAAGCCTGATGGCACAGGGGGACTATGCAAGCTTTTTGTCTTAGGAGCATGAAGCAAAAATGGCAGAGCAGGCACCTGGGTCCTTGAGAATCTGCTGTCTTCTGCCCACAGCACTTGCCCTTGATCACTGTAAAAAATGCATTTCAGCATCTCAACATCCCTTCCTTCTAGATCTAGATGTGGGCATTTGTGTCTCAGTATTTCTATATCTGCCAGGAGAGCTTGAACAGGAGCAAAACAAGTCATTCATGGCTCACTAGAGCAGTGAGTGGTTGCGGCTTTTGACAGCGTGACAAGTGAGTAATAATATGTTTTCACATGTGGCCCCATGTGATATCCTCAATGTCTTCATGCTGTCCCAGGGAATGACATGTGAAATGGGGTAGTTACATCGTGTTTCATAACCACTGCCTTTGGCTAAGGATGTGCATACAGTTAGGCTGGTCAGAAGGTTTTCCAGTGCAAATAATTTTTAGCTAAAAAGGACTAGAGCCAAACCAACTTTTTTTGTTTGTCTGTGTATCTTGCATGCAGCAAAACAAGGTGTTTTTTAAGCAGGAGACTCGAATTCCTGCTTGAACCTTCCATTATGAGCATTTGGAGTTGGGGCTTTTACTTCCAGTGGCCAGAACTTTTAAAAATCTCATTTGCTCTTACCAAAGCTGCAGAAGGCAAGCAGGGGTACAAGTGTTCATCGGAGAATGAGTCAATGACTACAATGTCCCTGCAATGCCTAATACAGTGAAGGCCCCTCATCCAATCAATGTGTCTCAATGTGAAAGGCATAAATATATCAGATGATGATTGTTGTGGGTTTACCCTGACCATATTCTAGGCACCCACTAAAATCATTAAGAGCTGGGAGAAGTCACACAGACAAAACAAAACTCAATGTGAGAATAGTATTAAAATTTATTACTAACAGGATAAGAGCTAAAGAGTGAGAAATAAGACAGCCTTGAAAACACTTTTCACCCACCCCTCCTTCCTTCCATGTTCTCCCTCCTCCCCCCCCACATCAGTGCAGGGAAAGAAGTCCACCCCTAGGGCAACAGGTCTTCCAAATCACACTTCCATGGCGTGCAGGGGGTCTCTGCACCTCGATGGTCCTTCATGGGCTGCAGGGGGACAACCTGCCTCACTATGATCTTCACCATGGATTACTCAGAGCCAAAGCTCTGAGTCCTTCCCCTGTTCCGTGGGGTCCCTCCCATGGGAATAAGTCCTTGATGGACCTCTCCAACGTGGGTCCACCTCCCCCCACCCTGGGCTGCAGGTCTTCCATATCTACTGTCCTGAAGGTCATTCCTCCATGGGGTGCAGGGGGTCTCTGCACCCCAGTGGTTTTTCATAGGATGCAGTCCTTCACAGAGGGTGAACTGTACCAACATGAGTTCCTCACAGGGCCACGAGTCCTAACCTGCTCCGGCACGGACTTTCCTCTCCATGGACCACAAGTCTCTTGACCCTCCTGGGCCTTCTGCAGAGGGTAACAGCCTTCTCCCATGCATCCGTCTGCTCCATCATGGGCTTCTCGCAGGGCGGGCCCGGGGACTGCGGGGTCGCTTCTCTCCGGGCTGGGTGCCGCGTGGCCCATGCCGGCCTGCCATCACCCACCCCCCCCGCCATGGTGGGGGAGGCAGCAGAGCCGCCCGGGAGCTTGGGTCAGCTCTTTTCTGGATGGAATTTCTTCTGCGCAACAAGTTTTTCTTAATTATGTTATCAGAGAGGCGTTACTAAAACTTCTGATTGGCTCTCCTCCTTGGGCCGCACCAGGAAGTCTGCCCTGGGGCCATCCATCATCAGCTCCAGGGGGGGAAAAACCACATAAGCCCACGACAGTGATAAAACCCCTGGGCAGTCTTTGCAAGTGCAGTTCTGGCTGTGGTCTAGGCTGCAAGGTTCAGCTTGAAAGATGGGGCTGCCAAAGCAGGTGCTGAGCAAGGATCTGGGTGAAGTCTTGCAAACATTCACAATAGTCATCATAGCAGGGTTCCTGTCTGTCAGACACAAGAAAAGGATTAAAATTACCCTGAACAGCCTATGATTATCTCATGTTGAGAGTAAAAATGTCCTTTCTAGGAAAGAAGAAAGGCACGCTCCCACTCAGGAGCATGTAGGCTCTTCCAAAGCTAATTTATGATGGAGACGTGGGAATTGTTAATTACTCCTGTGGAAACAAACCACTGTTACAGCTTCAGACAGTTTTCTGTTTCCAGGCTTTCTGACAGTTTTCACTTGTTCCTAATTTTATCAAGAAAGTTCCTTGTGGGGTGGTAGTGTACTTCTCAGGTTTGGCCTCAGTCTACAGGTGAATATTTCAAGAACTCTCAGCAAAATCAGCCCAGCTGTTTCTATGATGTGTGGGTGTGAAGAGAAACCAGCTATTCCTATTTGTTCCGGTTGCAGCTTCTCTGACCTCATAACTCAAGAACAGCTGACGCTAGGAAATTTGAACTCAGCTTGTTTTATAGACCTCGGTGATGAAGGAGAAAACAGTTCATGTCGGAAGAAAATCAATTCAATATTTCTAGAGTTGGGAGCAATTAGAGTAGAAGGCCAAGTTTTACTTTGAAATGCAGCAGCACAGCTCCACTGAAATGCCAGTCTGAAGGTAGAACCCATCCTGGCACAGTTTGTACATATTGATGAAGAATTTCATTTTTCCTAGAATGTTAAACAGAGGTTGCAGAGAAATCTCAGATTTATTCTGCATGAAAGGCCGGGTTCCAGCTCTGATGCCAAATATGAATCAAAGTATAAATAATATGCATTCAGCATGGAGTAAATATCTCAGCCATGCCAATGGGAGGTTTGTGCAATGATCAGAAATAGGATTTTGCCATGTATAGCAATTAACTTTTGCAGATAACATTATTTATTCTGAACATATTTCTTATATCCAGTATTGCTAGGTAAGAAATTTGCCATTTTCCACTCCTATTTTTCTCTGTTCCCCTTTTTCCTTTTTCTGTCTTTCTCCCTACTCCCTGTCTTGGGGTATCTCCTTTGTCCTGCCTTCCTTCTTTCCTTCCTTATAGCAATGCTCTAAGCCTACTATCTGCAGGGGTGTCCCTAATATCTTCCCCATTCCAGGAAGTAGTAAAGAGTTAATACTGGCATTTAAGTGTTGGTTTGGGGCTTTAACTTGACATGTTGGTGGCAGTAGAAAGACACAAACTTTCAAGTCCTAGAAACCCAGAACACAAGTATGGATTACATTTCATCAAAATGTTGAGGGATTGGTCATGTAAATCCATTGAGTGGGTTTGCATCAGCCTTTCTCTCAAGCTGAGCACTTGCATGAAATTCCACATAAAATTCCACCAAATCTGCCCCTTCATCTTCAAATAAGCTTCTTGACCTAAGCAAAATAACTATAAACTGCAAATCGTTAAAAGGAACAGACATATTAAAACCCCTTAAACACATAGCATGTTTACAAAAAGCGGATTTTTCCAGCCCCTGCCTGTTATTGGATTGTCACATGCTGTATTAGAAAAACTGCAAATGAACAGCAGTTATGAAATCAAGCCTTCCTACTCCTAAGCCTTCAAAAGAAGCCTCCCCAAATGGCCTGACATCTTTTGACACGATTCTCTATTTGGTCTGACAGTCATGTCCCTCAGCAAGGCCCTCTGGGTCTAGCTGAGGTCAATTTGCCAGCCAGGGCTCTCATCCATCCAGTTCAAGAGGATTCTACCTCTTGTGATTTGGAGTCAGAGCACTCAATTCTTCCACCTCAGCTGAGTGTCGGTCGTCATGACATATATTTGCAGTTAAGCAAATGAGATTGTGGCCTTATTTTGCGTCAGGAGGCATCTTTTAAAATTGATTTTATCTTCATAAGCTGTATGCCATAAGCTGTATGGTAGAAAATTTTGCTGTACATAGAGATGATGTTTCCATTCCATATGAGTCAATTTTGCTCAAGGTCTAGACGTAACAGAGACTAACAAGGAGCTTTGCATGTCTGGATTTATATCCCCTCTCCCAGCAGAAACACTTCAGACTCACCTCAGTATGCTCCATCTGATCCGTGGTATTGTCTTCCTTGGGCAGACTGCATCAATAGCTTTTTCTAATTTCCAACAAATGAAATACCTTAATATATTTACTGCAAGAGGAGCCTAGATCTAAACTGTAATGGATTACATTTTTTTCTGATTTTTTTATTGATAAAAAGATGAACAAAAAGAACCCCATGAAATATAAATGTGTATGTTAATTAGAAGTAACACTGATATGCCCAGCCTTATTCCCCCACAACTGCTGCTATAATGTGTCTGTGCCTGTGGGTACACAGGAGGGACAGCTTGTCAGTCCAAAGATTTCATCTTTGAACAAGAACACTCTTCGGCATAATCATACACACAACACAGGAAAACATGTAAATATACCCCACCAGCAGCCTGCTAGGAAGGGATTTGCATAGCTGCCATCAGCAACTCTTATTCTGTGGAGGGTGAGTTTGATCATATTCATACCTGAGAACAAATGAATGAATGGGTGATTCATTTTTTTAAACAGAGATTACAATTGATCATTTTGTCCTACCATCTAAAAATATTACTCCCTTTCTCCCTTCCCCTTCTGTCCTCCCTTTCCTCCTCCACCTTGCAATTATTGTGGTTTTTTTAAGGCTAGTAGCTCAGCAGGGCTGTCTCAGGAGGGAGTTGTAGGGAGAAGCATGCACTGACATATTCCTGTTAGTAAACCGTGCCACCATGATGAAACTGGAGCTTTGGAGGGGTCAATCTGCACTGATGGCTCAAAGGGTGTTGTAAAAACAGTGTGAAACAACGGAGTGCTCTTGGCCTTGCAGCTGTCCAGGTACAGAGCCAGCCCCAGGATGGCTCCAGCTTGACAGTGCTTTTTGGGTTTCAGTACAATCAGACATCTCACATGAGCTGAGGGGTCAGAGCCTGCAAGACAGTCAAGCGTGTGTGGTTGCCTGGGCCATGAATTGAAAATGAGGGGCTAGGTGGGGCCTGCTCACCCAAGTTCTGCTGCAGGAAAAGCCAAATGAACCTCTTCCTTCCATCCATCCATTCATCCATCCATGTGACTGGAGAGCTGTGTTCCAGTGGCTTTGTACCTCTGTCTTTTGTGGATAATTGAACACCCTCTAGAATTAAAAAGCTTCCATGGAATCACACAAGAAAAATTTTAGCCTGTTGTAGAAAAAGATCTGAATATTTATTAAAACTCAAAGGATTTTGAAGAATAATTTCTTCAGCAACCTGCTGGTTTCATCCCTGCTAAGCTTTCCCCGTGATTTTTCTCCCAGACCCTCATATGGGCTGCATGCATTAGGAAAGCCCTAATGCTATGTACATCTGGTGCCTGGCCCCAGAGCTTGTGATGCCCCCTCTTTTTCACTGGACAGTTGTTGTTCTGGAGCCACAAAGGGAGCAAGATTTAAAATGTTTCCCTTTCAAGCAGAAGTGAAGCACAGCAACTCTCTGCAAAGTGACTCAGCCTGACCTTGGGCACGTCTCTTTTTCTGCCGTTCCAGAAACGAGAGGCAGAGCTCTCCAGCTGCACCCTTTCCCCTTCCTACCCATGCCTGTCCCACACTCCCCTCAAAGTCTACAATTGGCAGGAAGATAGAGCTGTTAAGATAACTCAGTGCTATGCAGACGGCCGTCTTATATCAGAGGGGTCTTATTGAGGGAGATCATGCTCTCCCTGTGCCTCCAGAGCCTCTCTGTGGGTGACTGGGCAATAAAGAATCTGAAAATCTCCTGCTCAGGTTAAAGGATGGTATCAGATGTTTTGCTTTCCAACAATTCCACATAAAAAATAAATACCTCTTTTGTTTTCAGGTTTCATTTTTAAAACAGCTTGTAAGAATTATCATCATATTCACTTTTTAACCATGCACTGTCAAGAGTGCAGAGGTGAAAGCATGTTCGTGTCCAGCCACTCCCAAGACCCCAGTGAGTGAGTAGAGACAGCACTGTCTCTGTTTCAATTCAGGGCTGAGCCCTGCATTGCTCCTTCTCCTGTCTTCTGGAAATATCACATCTGGACTGACTCCAAACCTGAAAAATTTTAGCCCTGTTAAATAATCATTGTGACAGTTATGTGTCTCTTAAAACCACAGGCTTATTAGAGAACCATAATTTTGGTTAGTGCCTTAGGTACATTCTTTTTGCCCTCCTTTCAGTCCTTTTCTAAGCTATTCCACATACATATTTAACATGTGCCAAAGATTTTTACGTATAAAAAGAGGGAAAGTTTGGAAACAGCATTGGATAAGTTAGGTAATATGATGTAATTTCAAGGAATAAGTCTGGATATTTTTTTCCTCCTACATGGTACCTGTCACGTAGCTTGGAAGATCAGTTAGTGCCTTGGACACGTCCATGGTAGCTAGATGATTTTTCAAGGGACATGCTGAAAAAATAAAGTAGCCAAGCTTGAACCCAGTGCACAGAGTTATACAGCCTTTGACTGCAGTTAGTTATTAAACCCAAAGATGAATCTGACTGTAGAAATTAAAAATGTGTCACAAAAAAACCTGTAAAGTGCCCAATGCACTGCTGATAAATATGGAACATTTGTGTCTTGCTAAATGTATTTTTTCATAATTACCAGTATATGGATTTGTATTTTTGAAAGCCCTAACGGTGAGTCTCCTGTGATGGATGCACAATAAAAAAGGACTAATTGGAAGCATTAATTTAGACAGAGGCAGAAGTTGACATGGGGCTCTGTGTAAGAGATGCTTTATATTACCATAGCAAGTACAAAGTGTTTGCCTGTAATTTGCAAGCTCAAATCACACCACCTTCACAAACAAATTGTTGAAAACTGTTGCTGTGCCATTTTTTCCTCTTTTTGTTTTATTATACTCCTGATAAATATCCTGGACCCAAGGTCATCTTAAGGAAATAGTTGTAATGCAATAGAAACATTGCTGTAGGTGCTGCTGTGTTTCTGGCAATGTAATTGACAGTGAATGAGCATGCAGGAACAGCTCCCAGCAGGGACACTTTTGAATAAATATACAGTAAGTAAGCACAGCAGATTGGGAGACTGATGTATCTGCATAAGGAGCTGTGTGCTGTAGGTACCCTCAAAACTCTTCTGTGAGAGCAGAGGTACATGTCCATTTTGCTGCTCCCCCTGCTTTATCCGCTTGCTCCCATCTCAGTCCCAGTTCAGTAAAGTGTGATCATGTGTGATACTTCTGGCACATGGGTGATGCCTCCAACATCAGATGGAAGCAGCTCTTGTTCCAGTGCCTTGCTGAGGCAGCGTTCAGAACAGGAAGCTGGATTCTGATTGCACCAAGGTACAACCTTAGGCAGTTTTCTTATTATCTGAGGGATTTCAGTCACTGGCCTTACTTCATGCCAGATCACTTGTTTGTAGCCACTACACACAAGTTACTGTTTGTGAATAATCTTGGGCTAAACAGCTGTTTTCCACATCTTTGGTATGCAAGTATTTGAGTTTTATTTAAATCTCCTATTTGACTGGAACACTGATTTCCAAAATACTAGATAAAAGGGGAAATTAAGCACCTAAGCACCAAAACAAGGTTGTGCTAAGCTGTCATGATGGTTTCAGGTGGCCCACCCAGCACCCAGATTTGAAGAGAACAAAAAATGAGCCTTTCCACTCCTTTGACTACTCCTTCCAGTTCTTAATTGCCATCAATCTTCAAATTATCTCTTACTTCTAATTTGGTCATTGGTCTTCAGCTCCCAAACGTGTTTTACTTCTCTGAGTTCCTTTATGGTGTCCTGTGTTCTCCTCTCAGAATCATTTGTATGTTGAATTGTCTTACTAATTGCAGAGGAGTTGTCCTGGATTTACACTGCTGCATCAGAAGCCACCATCAGTTCGGGGGTCTTTTCCTGACACTGCTATCAATGGTCCTGGAATTGGTTCCTCAATCAAGCCTTCTGGTTTTTATTTCCATCCAGTCCTTTCAACTCATATTGAACAGGGCTGAAATTCCTTCAGAATTCCTTCTTTATCTTCAGATTGTGTCCTTTGTATAATGCTTCTTGATATTCCTTCCTCTTGGTGTCCTGACCTTTACTAAGGCTGTCGCTAATATATTCTCTTAGCCATGGTAGTTAATGCTAATGCAAGGATTAATGTTCTCCTGCAGCTTTAACACTGATATGCCACACTTAGTGCTCTGTCTTCAAACAAAATTGCATTCTGATATTGCACTTTACTGTGGGAATAATTTTGCTGTTTGGGTACAATGACAGCTGAGAATGCTTAAAAAGAGAGAGAGGGAGAAAATGTAATAAGGCAAAAGCGTGACAAGACACTTATGTCAGTATTATCATTGCATTTCACAGGAGTGTAACATCTGACTGCCACACAGCTCTTCCAGCATCTGTCTGTTGAGGACCAAGAGTGATGTTTAATTGTAGCTCATTCAAAGTGCTTGAACAGAAAGTTCTTTGCTTGTCAACAGCTCTGCTGTGCCCTAGTTTCAAGGTTATGTTTTCTATATTAATAAATTAAGTCCAGACCAAGGAAAGCCTGGAACAGAGCAGTGTAAGCAGTAAAAACATGTTATTATCTATTTCAGAGATGAATTTGTCTTTCCAAGCACACCTCTGGGTATGTTCACACTTGCATTGTTTCTAAGGAAACAACTCACAGCTGTGTTGGAGGTTTGTTGCCAATGCGCCAGGAAATCTCAAGCCCTCCCTGGGACCCAGGCAGTGACACATATCAAGGACAGTGCAGTGAAGCCAGGTGCTACCACTGATGTAGGCACTGACACTACCAAAAATCGAATGTTCCCATTCCATGGCTGGCATTGCTGCCCTTCCAAGAGAAAACAATCAGTACCCCTCAAGAGCAGAGCAGTTGGATCATGGGGCTAGAGACACATCACACAGCAAAGCATCAGGACAAGCACCTCAGGACTTTGCTGCTGTGGTGCTTTTTTGGCACGGGACACCCGGGTCATCCATGTACTATAAAGGCAGAGGTGTCTGAGCCCTTGGTGCTCTCAGCAGCCATCCAAGGTTGCTGTGCAGCATTGCACAGTTGCTGTGCTCTTGGAGGGAAGGTGGCACAGGGGAGAGGTAGAAGAAGAGCCACTCTCTACTTTGCCTGCTAATTCCAGCCCTATCAGCAGTAGCTGAAGAGTAAATACTGCACTTTGGGAACTATGTTATAGCCTGACTGAAATAAAATGAGGCTCCCAGCATAGTTGGTGGAGGGGGAAGGAGAGAGATAAGACGTCCACGTCATATCACCAACAACATAACTGGTATTAACGAAACACAAGTCAAGGATGAATGAGCATTGAGGCTGAGCTAACTTTCATATCAAGAGAAGATCCCTGAAGGGCTGTGTGCTGACAGGGCAACATGGAAAAGCTGGTACATTTAATCTCTTCACAAGGGCTGTTCTGTGAATAATCAGAAATTGTTAGGGTTGTCAGTCCAATTTCCTTCCAAAATAAAATTTAAGTGTGGAGGTGATGACATTTCAGGAAGGGGTAAAGTAAATTGTCTCCTCAATATAAATAGTGGCAGGTCTAACCAGAAAAGAAAGACGAATAAAATATCTTAACCTCTAAAGTACTGTGCAAATAATGCTGCAATAGGGGGTATGCTCATTATTATTACTATAATTCCAAAGAGTTATTCAGTGTTGATCGTGTGAAGAAGCGTGTATGACAGTGTCAGCCTGTCACATTTAAGGCAGGATGAAACTCTAATGATCTGAGTCCACTATGAACACTTAAATCATTGAATGTAAATGATGTTTCAGATATACAGTATGTTCCTGTGAAAAGACAAGACCAACACATGTTCAAAATAGCATTCCAAAAAATAGCAAACACATGTTGGTAGTGCATTTTTTATTTCTTTTTAATGGAAATGAGCATTTAAAAGGAGACCATCCACACATAAAGGCAAAACATTTTACTTTGTTGTGTAACTGCATTCATGCTGAATAAGAAATATGAATTACAGAAGTGAATTAACTGCAGAGTTGATAGAGCATATTTTTATAAAGTGAGATCCTCTTCCTAACTTCACATGTATTTCCATTTGAATTACTGATCCTCTGACTAATCAAATATGCTGTGTCACTATGTCATCTCACCCTTCTGTTCTTTGTGTATGATATTGCTTATCTTCACCTCTTGAATCTTATTCAGAAGTAATAACACTGAGTGAAATATAATATCTGCTCTCATTAGCAGAAATTATATCCAGCTTATGCTGTGACCTTACTTATAAGTATATATGATTTACTGTACCAAGTTGGACCATCATTCCTTCCAGACCAATACCCAGCTTCAAAGGATGGCAAAAAATCCATATTTCAATACCTGTGCAATCTTGCAGTTCACCTAATGGAGCAAAAACAACATTCTTCATCTCTGCATTGAGTAGCTGATATTTTGAAGAAGGGAACTTGATCTTTCCCTTTTTATCTTTGCATGTCCTAATGCAACGTGCACCTCTGACACTCTAGAGTTTCAGGCATGCACCTCCATTTCTTTGCAGGCTGTGGAGGGGCTTTGTTGACCCCCTTGGGCCATACGTAGATTTTCTTGAAGAGTAGTTCACTGAGTAGCCACTCATGTGGCTCAGTGCAGCTGGTCCATGACGAAATCCAAGTTAATTTGAAATCAGCTTTTTAACTAAAGCCAGGTTCAATTCAAGACAGCAAAGAGGCAGTACAAACTTTTGCTCCAGAAGCCAAAGGAAAGCTGTCACTACTCTGTAGGAAGGATGAACAGAAGTGGAAAGTAACAGCTCCCTTCTTTCCCCAGCAACCTTACATCCACTCCAGAGGCTTAGCTAGTGTAATCCAGCAGATAATAAGAGCAGCCTTTCTGGCTGATTTATGTATAGCCTTACATCCTTGTGCTGTTCTTGCAGGAGAAAATCTGGACATGGAAACTCTTGCTCCCTATTATGTCCCAAGTCTACCTTGGGAGTTATTCCCATTCACATCTGACCCTTTGTATCCCCAAACCAGTCCCCAGTCCCCCTTACTGGAAATGCTGACTCCCTTGATTTTGACCTGGTTTTGTTCTCATTTGCACAAATGATAAACTGAGACAGTAAATAACTTGAACAAGCATCCCCCACATTTACTCATTCTGAGTCAGTGCCCCTTTTCTTTCAACTGGGCAATGGTCAAAAAGTCAGAGTAAAACTTTCCTGCAGGTAAATATAATAATTACTTTCTAATTGTGCATTGCCTGCCCACATAACAAATCAGTGCAGGCTTCTCATTACCATCTCTCATTGGAGATCCAGTAAAAGGATACCCAGGCACTTCAAGTAATAATGTGTTTGAAGGGGGCATAAGTAATAAATCATCCAGATTACTTTCAGTGAACAGATGAAATGACAGAAATACCTTCAGGGTTTGTAGAAGTCAGCCAGCCTATGCATAACTATAGCATCCCTTCTGGTTGCACTATGAACGTTTCTGTACCTGCAGCTGGAGAATTTAAACACAGCTTTTGCAAGTAGAGGAAAAAAGTCTCCACTGTCAAAGCCGAGGGATCCACAAGTAGGGTGCTCTGCTCTGCCTCCTCACCACTTGTCCTACAGTATGTTACAATATTTGAAATCAGCCAGGATCAGGAGTTACTGGGAAAGACAGACAGTGGGATAGACAACCTGTTCCTGTAAATGTTTCCTTAGAAAAGACAAGCTAAAAATGACTGTGCCATAATGAAAGAGTATCCTGAGTCTAGAATAAGCGTTCTTGATTGATAGGTAAGCTGGTGTTACTTAGAGCTGGAGGCTTAGTCTTGAAGAAATTAGGTTTGGAAAAGACATATAAACTGGTGCTGGAATCAAAAGCCTTTGACTTGGTTACCTCCAGCAGCAAGTGGGAGGTTTTTGAAAGGAGTGCAGCAGGCCTAGGAGCTGTGGTTTTTTTGGAAAAAGGTTTATGCATGAAGAAGTGGCTTCTACTTCTTCATGCTACCAGACATCTTGCCTTGCAAGGGTCAGGTGTAGCTGATCCGTAGTGTGCTGTTCTGTTGAGAGGCAATAGCTCCTAGTTTCAGCTGAATTTGTGTTTGCCCACTTACCCTCTAATACGAGAAAGAAAAATGCTTCCTAATCCATCCCCATGGAAAGGCTGTCAGGCCCTGCTCTCGTCTACTCTTTGTGCCAGTGAAGTGTTGCTGTATAAGGCTTGTTGTTTGGCGTTCTGTAGAAACTGGTTCTGAATGTCCAAAGCAGTGGAATTTCATCTCCTTGAAAGTATCACAATACAGGGACTACATTTTACCTTTTCAGACATCACTTTTATTTATCCCTTTAGGGTTTGCTTTATGATGCTGCCATCTAAATACATAGAGGGATATGAAGTGGGATTCCTCTCAAGTAATTTTCATCACCTGAAGGCTGGACATCAAGTTAAAGCTCATCATCCTCAATGTTACCTCTTTTGCTAATGGCAAGAGAGGAGCCTCTCTGGGGTACCGGTCAGCCTGTGGGTGGGTCAATTGCCTGCCAGAGCCTCAGATACCTTAGGCTAAGCATGTAGCTTTTACATATCTGAAGTTACTCACTGGGGAGTTTTCAGAAACCTTTTCAAGATGGCTTTGAATCCTTCTTTCCTCTTCTTATTGCTGCTTGTGAAATGGATACCCTTGCTTGAGTTAGCATCAGTAACACCAACAACATCCTCTCTTTGGCAAGATCCTATTTTAAGCTTTTCATCAGAGGCCACAGCTATTTGTGTCATTGTCAAAACTCTTCAAAAGGTCTGGTGACATTGATGGTAGGTCTCTTAGAAGCCAAAGGTTCTGCAGTAACATAAATAGGATCAGCAGCACTAAGTGCAGGTGAAAGAAAAGCCAGCTGCACATCCTTTCTGTCTCCCTTGGCAACAACATCCTGCCAACAAAAACTGCTGCCAAGTAAAGGCTGGAAAGGAAGGGATGTGCATTTGCAAAGCTGGGGCTGGACAAGCTTTGTGTGAGGGGGGAGCTGTCAGACCAAGGAAGGCTCATACGCTTTTAAAATTATTTTTGGTTTGTTCCATGTGTTTTTGGACAAGGGAGTGCACAGAGCCTCTGTCCCCATGAAGAGTTTTCATATTATGAAATTCCAAATGAAGTCTCTGCAGTTTTGAGCCATATGTTTCCATCCATGACAGCACATAGGGAAGAAATCTGTGGTGAATTACTACTTACAGATGTGGCAAATCTTCCAGCAAAGGTTAAAATACGTGGCATGGTTCTCTTGTTACGCCAGCTGCTGCTTTGTGCTAAATCATTGTTTGAGCAGCAAGCTCTTAATCAGCCCTGAGTTCTAGAAACTGCTAAACAAGCTGATATTTGTAAGGACCAGGTTTGTGGAGTTTTTTTGTAATGCACTAAATATCTTTATCTAGAAAAACCTTCAGACAGGAAACAATAAGGGCAAAAAGTGAACTGCAAAGGGAGAAAAGGAGCATCATCACAAAAGCACAAAAATGCAAAGCAGAACTAAGGTTATTATTTGTACTCTATCTTCCCATGTCCTCATGGCTGTGAAAACAGCATTTGTGTAACTGTGGGTAAAATGGGCTTGTGATATATGCACCTGCCTAGCCTTCCTGATAGGGACTTTTGTCTCAAAAAATCAGCACTGGAGTCACTGTTGGAGGCCCTGTAGTGCTGCCAAATCTCAAACCTATTGTCACAACATCATTTCTTCCTGATTTCACCGCAGCATCAGAAAAGAAGTCTGGTGGCAATATGCTTATATCCAAGGCCTGAAAAAAAATGAGGATGTTCGCACCTGCTATGATAAGAGAGAAAAAGGAACTAGCTTTTCTCTCCAGAAAAATATTAGGAATTAATTTCATGAGGAGCCCATATCACAAACTGCTTAGGCTGTTGCAGCACCCCTGGATGCAACAGGGACTCTGAAGCAAAAACTGAGTAGTGGGGATTGCACTCTGACTCCTGGGAGATTCCCACAGCACTCTCAAGAAGCCCCCAACTTGTTGCTCTCTTAACATTTCCATGTGCCTTTTGATGGATTGGTAGTTGGCTGCACAGGGCACATTTTTGTGCTCTTCAGGCAGCATGTTCTTCCAGACACCCAGCTGTGCCAAAGAGACAGAGAGAAACAGAAAAAGAAAAGAAGAAATGGAAGAAAGGAGTCAGGATTATGGCTTTAGGAATCACAGATCTGTGGATTTCTTTATGGTTACATATAGAAATTGCCCATTCACCACTGAAGAGTGAAGAAATAAAATACGGAACATGCATTTTGATGCCAGGGAAGGAGAGAAGATAATCACTATTTCATTCCCTGTATTTTCCTCTGACAGGAATATTAATATCATTAGAGATAATTGAATGAAGTGGAAAGTCTGGTGGAGGTACAGAAGCAGGAGGTAGATCTGTAAAATCTATCCACACACAAAAAGCTGAACACTGCTCTGGAGGGAGGGCACTCAGCCTTGAAACAGGGACAGAACTGTCTCACAAGGGCGTGCAGCTGGGGTGCTTGTTGCTGTTTTGTTCCCAGAAAACGAGAACTGCCAGCAATTCTCTGGCATCTGAATAGACCCATGTCAGACAAACTGTATCTGGGCTTGATGGGATACCAAGCTGGAATACCAAGCAGCCCTTCGATCTGCTGGCGGAGAGGGAGACTGGCTCAGTAAGTAATCTTGCCTTGCAGTTGCAAAGGTACTCCATAAAGGAGTGAGCCCTCTCGCTGCACAGCCCTGCAAGACACGCCTGCCTGGGCTGTCTCTGTCCTCATTCCTCCAAACCAGTTCCAACAATAACAGCAACTCCTGCGTGCAGCTGCCTCATTAGAGAGAAGATGTATTTTTCCTTTTTCTACTGAGGGATGAATCTTCCAAATCTGTGTGATGTGAGCAGGTGAGGATGTCTGCTGACAAGTCCAAATGATATTTTCAGGTAAGTGCTTACCTAGAACAAGCAGCTACAGTCAGACTCTTTCTTTTTATTATCCTCCTCTCAGTAATTACTGTTGTCCTGGAGTCCCAGTAAGCCTTTTCACAAGCTTCAACAGCTCCAATATCTGTATATATTTAGCTGAGTAGGGGATCTGAACAATTTCTAGAGCACCTATTTCCATAATATCTGTGAGTCTCTAGCGCAGTGTGAGAATGTGGGACTTGCTCTGTGACCACACTACACTGTCCTTTTTGTATGACCCATTGTTTAACTCCCTGGAGGACCAGAAATTAATTTTAATTCAGACTCACTGTCTCGAAGTCTGTGATGTAAGTGCATCTTAAGGCAATAATAGTGTTCTGCAATAGTTTTATACTGTTAACGGACTGAGGCATCTTGCCCCATGAAAAGTGTATCTTCTGTTAATGTTGTTGCACAGGGAGTGTCAGCAAGTGCTGCTTAATTTGTGTTTGTATATGTGATTTCCAGAGCTTCTGATGATGATGTTTATGTTACTGCAAATAGAGCTGTTACTCTGTGTTTCTCATTCCCTGCATTTTACAAAATACTTTGTGTACTGAAGTTCAGGATGATCATTCCATCTAATACTTACATGGGAAAACAGACAATAACTTGTAAGTCAGTATCTGGGAGTTCTGGCATGACAAATAGACTGGCAGGGGGAAAAAATTTTCTATGCAGAGTAACCTACTTTTTCTTCCCTCTGTTCTGCCACCAGTCATGGAGATTAAATTTGCTTAACTCTTTGTTTGTACAAATGCTGCTTTATTGTGAGTGAAAATTGTATTGCTTTGACAGACTACAAAGAAGTGACCGTAGTGGAAGTAAGAATACATACTTTCTGCACAGTTTCCATCTATTAAAGATTCATTTTGCTCCCTGTAACATTTTAGGTTTGCTGAGAGACACATGAGAAGTTAATAGTGTCGAGAAGAAAGCTTTTGTTACTACAATAACATCACTGTTGCTTTGAACAGGTTTTGCACAACCTTCTCTCACTGTTAGTGAGTCAAGACGGAAGCACGGAGAGGCTTCAGCATCCCGTACTCTGCCCATGTGCACCCAAGCCTTGGGTCTGTAGATAATGGGTCCTTTGTAGGACAGCTCCCGTTGCTTCCCTTGCCCGTGGCAGTCTGAAATAATGAGTCCAGCAGTAGGTCTCTGCACAAAAAGCTCTTCCTGACTTCCTAGAGCAAAAATGTTTGCCAAGCACTGCTCAGGCTGGCTCTGTTTGTCTTGCTGCAAGGTCCAAGGTAGCAGAGGCCAGAAGGGGTCAAACACCAGACTGAGCTCATTGTGCATGTTCATTTGCTGTAGAAAATGTAAATGTGCAGCTCAAAACTTTCCACTGTATCTCTGGCAATTAGGACTTGATCCAAAGCTCAATAAAGTCATTGGGAACCTTTCCACAGGCTTTAGATCAGGAATTACGTAAGTTTGTGTTGTTTAAAGGGGGTGCCCCAGGGACGCTGAACGCATGAGCTGACTCGACAGCCGCATGCCTGCTCTGCCATGTCATGCAAAGAATGCTGTTCTAGAAGTGCCCATGAAGTGTCCCGTGCAGCACCAGGCAATGTTAACTCCTAAGTGAGACCTTTTATTGTTGTCTTGTGCCAGGACGTGGATCCTGCTGGATGCTCCTGATGTCCTGAGATAAATCAAAGAATGTTAGCTGCTGGGGCCTGAATCGATTTCTTTTTCGGTTTGGGAAGGATGCAGTTCTGCCACCTGTGTGCAAATAAAAGGGTCATGAGGAAGTTTCCAAATGGTAAAACCCTGAGGATTTCATAGTCTAGGAAAGCAAAATATTCCTAACTCTTGACTTTTCTGAGACTTGTTAAAGACATAAACCACGGTCTTTTAAAACATTTCCGTAAAGGAACTACTTTATTTTCTTCATATACACAGCTCTACACACTGTTTCTGGATTGTTCATGGGAGTGTACCATTGGAAGAAGCACTGCAGGGAGATCCTGTTGAGATTTGAACCATTGCACCATTTTGTCAGGAAGGAGTTTTTATGGCTAAATGAACATCAGCACCCTTCTGTGCACACTCTGCTGTCACTCTGCTGTGCTTCATCCTTGGGTTAATTCATGTTAATGTACTTAATATTGCCTTCCAGGTGCACTGTGCACTATGCAGGACCACAGTTCACACCATAGAGATGTCAGGTCAATCAGCCTTCTTATTAGGGTTGAATGGTTTTAATGTAGCCATAATATTAAACTCCAAAAGCATGAATTTGACACACAACATTTAAAAGACAAAGTTTGTCCCCTTCTGACTCTGAGCTCCTGTACCTTAGAAAAAACTTAATTGTGTGAACTGACCTTTGAAAATATAATTATTATTATTTGTTATAACATGCTTGCATCAGTCTATATTAACATTATGCCAGCAGATAGTAAGGACTGTCAGTCCTTACCCCAAAGGGCTCATGCTCTAACTAAGATTAACACTAAGAGTCTTAGGCAGCCAAAAAAAAGGAAGATTTTGGCAAAGAGGTGCAAGGACTGCGCTTTGAACTAACTAAGAGCATTTGCTATGTACCATGTCACATGGGATATCAAAATTTGGCCAGGGGAACCTGACAGCAACCAGAAGGTTTACTTTCAGTGTTGGTGGGATTGGGGGTGAGCTGAGGCACGGGGGTCCAGTTGACATTGTACCCACCATGGCACTTTACTCAGTGTGGGTGCATTTGTGAAGCAGAGGCAGGAACTTTGAAGGGGTTGGTCAGATCAATTTCTGTGACAAATGCCTCCTGCACCTTAGTATTGAGAATATCATTTTCCTAGGCTTAAGCCAAAGTTGCCAATAAGGGCAGTCCAATATCAGGGACTTCAGTAAAAGTCCCAGTTTGTAAGACATTGCATATCCTCAAGTGATAGAAAAATAAGTGGAAGGTCTGGGCAACCAAGTCACTGCAAATCCAGCAGGCTTAGGTGTTGATGCAGAGCATCTGAAAATACCGATTCCAGCTTTACTTTTGCTTTCCAGTTGGCTTTTAATCAATTATAAAGCAAATAAATTCTGCTTAAAAGGGCTGGCAAAACCCACTGTGAAGTCCTTATTATGAGCTGTTTCTCCCTAAATATACATCACTGGCTATTTTTACAATTATCTACTATGCTGAATATTTTTTCAGTAGTTGGGGGCATAGATTAGCTCTGGTGGTCACTGAAGGAATTACTGTGGTCCATTCAACCGGTAAAAAACCACATCCTAAGAAGCTGTAGCTTATGGGACCACGGTGGCTCTGCAGAGGCTGTTAAAGGGAGTCTGGCAGATGAGCAAAACCTGACTGCCACAGCCTGAGACAACCAAAGTCATGGGGGTTATTATTTATTGTCAGGTAAATTACTCCTGTTGTAATATTTCCTATAAATATTTATTCATACTTTACAAGCCACCTAAAGGTACTAGCAAAATGCATTTGGTTTCCCGTGCCTGACGTGTGGTGACCTGCTACCACAACAGACTGCCCAGAGAGACTATAAATCTTTATAGCAGCAAGCCTCAGATTTATCAGTATTTCAAGAAGTAGAGGTGGATATTAGGCAGGCTTTCAGCCAAAGACCCAGGTTTCTAACTCCAGGGCACAATATGCAGAAAAGCTGACAACTTCCTTATTCCTTAAGGAGTATCCTGGAGAAAAACATTAACCCAATAGAGATGTTTTGCTGTGTGTGAGGTATGAAAAAAAGAAGTTACATAAAAAACATCCAAAAATCCTAGCAGGCATTACAATCGTTACCATCTAGTATCTCATAAGATCTGCCAATACACTTTATCTTTTGTGCTCAGAACAGCAGGCCTGAAGTTTCCTGGAACATTATCTCCACACACCAAATCCAAAATAAATCGTCATCCTTTCCTCTTTGAATTTGTTTTGTGGCAGCAACTTATCTTGGCATGAAATATTAGCCATATGGACACTAGAATATCTGCTTTGACCTTGACCTCAGAATAAGTGCTGCCAAAAATGTGAGGATAACTCCTGCCTTTCATTTCCAAGAGTGATGTTCCATGAGTATAGCCCAATCCGTTCTCCTGGTTGCATCTCAGTGTACAGAATATGTGGGTTTTTTCTTTGACTAGGTGTTCTGCTAAAAGCATATTGTCTGTGGCTGGCTAGGAACTGGGAAGCAGTATCCCAGACGATGGTTTCTTTGGCAGAGATATTTATTCCAGAAATTAAAAACAAAGAGAAAGAGCTAATTTTAGCATCAGGCAATGGAAAGTGCATTACTTGTGATTGGCTCTCACTACATTATCTAGTCAGTGTTTTCATTCTCTGGATACTCTCCCAAGTAAAAGGAGGCTGCTAGGGGCAAGATAATGCAGATTTTGTTGGTTGCAGAGCTCTGCACTGTTCTGGTTCAGAAATTATGATTAGTGATCATAGTAGAATATTTAGCTGGCTAAGAGGAGCAGGTACTGCTCCTTTGGTGAGTTTTTGCTACGTGTATTACACTGTTCACAAACAGGTATGAACGATGCCCAGGACTCAGAATAAACACCTTTCATGGCACTTGCATCTGCCCCACATGCAACAGAATCCTAGGACCCAGCAGACACTTAATCAGAGATCTTTCATTTTCCCAAGTCCGTCTTCCTTTTCCGCTGTGGCCTATAACTGATATCCTCATTTATAGTGTTGAAATAAATGGTATAACAATGCTCATGGAGAAAGCTGGCAAACCAGGAAGGGTAGAGAAGATGGCAGGAAGACACTCCACAGTCTTGGCTGGAAGTTGATCATTACCCAGCTTGGAGTCCTGCTGCTTTGATGAACTCATCTCCCTGGTTTGCTAAGACTGTGACAACATCTTTCACCTCAACACCGCTGGTTGAAATTCACACTAATTCAGTGCTAATGGTGCCATCTGATGATGCTCAGTGTACTGTGCAAAATGGATTTATTCCATGTGCTTCCTAGTGGGCAGAGATCCACATTACACTTGACAGCTTCAACATATGGAAATAGTGATGTGATTGATGTGGTCCCTGCAGGTCACGCTAACTCACAGTGTATTAGCCCTGCATCCCAGGGAGGCTTATGCTACTGCAGCTGCCCACCTCCATTTTCTGAACTAGGAATAAATGAAAGAATTGATGTTCCCAGTGGTGTGAATCTGGCACCTCGTGAAACGATGTGCACTACAGAGGGAGGCAGGAAGCAAATTTCACACAGTCCAACCCCACAGCACATGTGAACCAAAGACTGGTATATGGGTGTTAAGGGCAGTTGTGTTAGATTGAATCACACTCCCCATAATCACAGTGTTTTTTAAAATGTCTGTGATAGCTATGTTTACCTGTTAATTTTTAACACTTGGAGGGACTAGATTTTCCAAAGTTGCTAAGTAGAGGACAGCATGTATAACCTAGGAAGCCCTCTCATCAGACATCCCTTCTTGACCTAGTTTTCAGCAAGGCCTAAACAGCTGCTCTCTCAAAAAACAGATTGCTTCATGGCAGCCAAGACTGGAGGCAGTCAAATTTAGGATTTTGAAACCAAAGGAGTGAGTGGACAAAGGTTCCCCAGAATGATATGGACATTTATCTGGAGACCTCCTGTCCACAATGAAAATGACGAAGTCTTTTGTTTCTACCCCTCCAGTGTAGGATGCTTTGTAGCTTCTACAGGGAAATCACCTGCCTATGGCACTTTAAAGCTGTCATGTGAGTCCATACTGCAAGCTCCTCTCTCTCTTTGCTGTAGAGATTCCCTGTAATCTTCCTGTTCCCACCTCATCACTCCCATGGCCATGGGGTCACTGCAGCTCCTGCCAATTTGCCTTTCTCTTCCTACTTTCACAGAGAAGCCAAGAAAGTTGGATGCTAACTCTTCTGTCCTTCGGCAGAACATGGAAGGTATTCCTTCCTGCCAGACATGCAAGCCATGCCATTCCCTGTCCGCTTGTCCCTCCATGGCGTCTCACCTTCTCTCTGTGTTTTTTCTTCAGGTGTTCTACTGATCTTGGCACTGACAGAAGAGCTGGTGTTTTCTGTTCAGGTACTGTCTCCCACTGTCTCCTCCTCTCAGGGCTTCCCGATGAACACTACCACTATCACAGCCATGGGAACAACACCTCACCACAAAGATCACCACACGGCAGAACCTCTTCCCACGTCTGCTCATGCCATTCCCCATCCCGTCAGCCTGGCGGAGAAAGCCCCTTTCACTGGGCAAAAGCAAGCGAGCGGCCCTCACATCGGCAAAAAGGAAGCGTATCATTTATACAATCAGAGTGCTTTGTACTCAGGACAGTCGCGCCCCAAGGGGAAAATATTCCAGGTGTTCAAAGGCAACTTCTCAGAGTCCTCAGAGCCTTACCTAAAGACGACCCTGCACTCTCCCTTTCCTACCCTGAGGAGCCCTTTCACAGACCACCCATTTCAGTCCCAGACCACAGCATCCAGTGATCCAAATGGCACGGGGCTGGCAAGAACTACACTCTCAGACCCTTCTCCCCACCACAACGCCTCCGCAACCCTTAGGGAAGCAGAGCGAGGGAACGGGGATGAGGTAGTGGTGCAGGAGGCAGATTTTACCACCACAACTGCTGGACCATCAACTGATCCTGAAGCAGTGTCGGTGCCTTTTAAACCCACCCACTACAACGTATGGGATATGCTGAGCAAAAACAACTCTTGGGTGACCTTGAATCTCAGTACAAATGTCCCTCTATTTGCTGGCCCTGGATCCGCAACAGCAGCAGCTGGTCACTCGGTTCAGACCAGCTTTGACATCAGCGTCTCCTCCCAGGCAGCGGGAAACCCCAAGGGACCTGCTCCAACGCAGCACAGCGCGGTGACTAACACGACCTTGCTAGGCAGTGCTCTCTCTGCAGCACCTGCCACGAGGTTGTCCAGCTCCATTTCCACGGCTGGCTCCACCGCCACTGGGAACTTCCTGAACAGACTGGTTCCTGCCGGGACCTGGAAACCAGGGGTGCAAGGAAACATCTCCCATGTCACCGAGGGAGACAAACCCCAGCACAGAGCAACCATCTGTCTCAGCAAAATGGACATTGCCTGGATCATTCTGGCTATCAGCGTACCTATATCCTCATGTTGTAAGTTAATTGCCACTTTATTTTGCTTTCTCTTTCCTTAAATTCAGATTTTGGTCCATGATTCAAGGACCAGCTGGAGTCCTAACAGAGGCAGGACAGCTTGAGATGGATGAGAAGCACAGGGATCACAATCACTGACCAAAGTTTGCTTAACTTCAAAATGCAGGGCTAAAATGTTACACTCAAAACATACTTGCTCTATTGCTGTTAAAAATCTTTTGGGGCCCTCCATTTGAGGGTGTAACACAAAGCTGAACAACTCTAGAAGGTGAAACAGCTTTACTCCAAGATGCGTAAGATGGTGACCAAAAACTGTACAAGTCTTTAATCTAGGAATTAATATTTGCTGCCCTGGAATTGGATTAAAAAAGCTCACTGCTAACCCAGAGGATTAATAACAGCTCGAAAGACTAATACATTAGGAAACACCAGTTTTCCAATGCAGTAAAATATTTCATTGCAGGCAGTTCCTGAAGGGTCAGATTTAGAAGCCTGGTAACCAAAGTGCTGGTTTCCTCCATTTTAATTCCAACTTTGCAGCTGCTGAGGGAACAGGAAGAGTTTGAAACCCTGGCCTTCAGACACCAGGAGTCAGCCACCTGCAGGACCAGGGAAGGTTGGGTTCCCAGAGATGGCTCAGGGTCTTATCATTTGACTCAGGTACAAAAAACACATGAGAAATTATGAGAAAGCTTATGAGTGGATGCCAGGGTGTCCCATGCTTAACTGGATTGTATCAGCAAGGTGGGACAACATACTCTCTGGGGTTTCACTGTTGCAGGGTGTGATTATTCTAATCTGTCTGGAGTGAAACAAAACCAAATATTTCCCAGTCTTTGCTGCCTGAGGAAACATAAAAGAGTAGTAGCCAACAATACTCAATATTAGTTCCGTGAATGTACTGAGGAAAAGGCTAGATGAGCTGCTGGAGTCAGTCTCACACGCAGATTGCTCCTGCCAAAAAGGACAGTGCTGCTCTCTTCTGCCCTCTCTGAGGCATAGGCATCTGATCCTGCCCCTCTACTTATGCCCGGGCCTGACCTGACGTGTTCCTGAGGCACTTTCAGATTGATAAAGTGGCCAAAAAATATTCACTTTGCTCTTTGTTACTTTCTGTCCACCCATTGAGCTGAATCAGCTCCCCACAGGGTCAGATGAGCACGAGACCTGGAGAGGATGAGGCTGCAGGGATGCAAACCTGGTGAGGGGGCCACACTAATCTTTTCAGCAGCTGCAAATTATTGGATTGGGTCAGCATATCTGTTAGACTCACACCTCTGGGACCATCAGTTCTGCTGTTGCCAACGTGATTAAAACCACAAGCAAGAACAAACATAAACAATGGGCAATCAAAGAGAAACCAAAGCAGAAGTGTGCATACATACTTCTGTGAAAGATGGAGAGGAGAAACTGGGATATGGGAAGTCCATGGTGAGAAACAGCAATATTTGATGATTTGATGAACTATGACTTGTCTATCAACCAGTAGAAATAGAGGACCAAATAAATTCTTCCAGGCATTATGTTTTGGGCCAATATTCAGAATATTCAGAAATATTCAGAATATTCAGAAATATTCAGAAAGAAAGCTGAGCTGGATAGAAAACATCCAAATACAAAATACAACACAAGCATAGGAAGCATAACCAATGTGTAAACTGGTCTGTGCCTGCAGAGTACCTGCAGGTAATAAGTAATGACAGTTATTAACAACAACAAAAACAATAATAATAATAATTTGAAGAGTCTGCTAGCAGGATTTCTAACCCACTATTCTTTAAATAGTGGTGTTAACACTTCTTGTCATATGCACCATAATGGTATGTGTTCATGTGACTGTCTATTCTGATTCTTGTATTCATAAGCTCCATTTTTTAAAAAGTCAAATGCTACTTTGAAAATTATCTGTACCAGCTCTAATGAGTGTTTCAATGATTCAAATATTTAAGTCCTTCCTTCAAGGCCGGATTTCTGAAAATGGTCTTCAGTGGGACTCTCGTTTTAAAAGATCTGGAGACCCTGAGATGTATTTCAGCGTTGAAATGAATGGTAGACAAGCATTCAAATGGGATTTTTTTGGGATCTGGCTGTAGTGCCTAGGAAATTGATTTCATCCAAAAATTATGCTGTTTAAACCATGCCATAAGAAGTGCTGTTGCACAGGCATAGGCTTTTCCTATAGAAGAAGACAAGTAAGATATAACATCCCAAAGCACTTTTACCCAAATGCGCGGGTATCAGTTGTGGCTGCACAAGGGAGGGACACTTTATTTTCTGACCCTCAGACACCCGTGTATCTTCAGGCACGGTGTGCAGTGTACAGTGTAAGGTGTACGGGATGGCCTCTGCAGTGTGGGGTGTGCGGTGTGGACGTGCGAAGGGGACTGTCGCCACCTCCCGGGCATGAGCGCTGCAGCTGAGGACAGGAGGCCCCGTACTGGCATGTGCTCCTCACTTCTGATCCAGAGGGGGCTGATGCCGGGAGAGGGATGAAGAGTACGGCTTTGTGGGTTTCATTTCATCTTCAAAGGGTGAAATTTTCTGGGAAATGCTCTCACAGCTGCTGTGGGCACAGACTGAGAAAACACCATCGTGCTCCTGCCTTGGGATGCTGAAAGATGTAGGTATCTTGGATATAGAGACTCAACTCCATGGTCTTAAATATCTGAGCTGCCCTAACAGGGAACAAGCCATGGAGAAAGTCACTGAGGACTGTGGGCTGGTGGCTCTGTGCTCAGACTGGCACCTTCAAGACTGCTGGCCAGAGTCATTGAGGGAGCCAGCGAGCCCTGAGCTGCTGCTGCAACACCTGTGAGAAAGGCTAAGGTCCAGCACCAGGCAGAGAGGCAGCCTCGAGGCAGGGAACTTAGGAATGCATCCTGGAAAGACATGGAATGAGGTGAGGAGATGCAACTCAGAGCCTATGCACAGCTGCAGAGCTGTAGGAATCTAATTAACTCAGCTCGCTCCTCCTGCTTAATGAGGAGTGCCCCTGAGCCGGTTCACCGACCTCCGGGCTGTTTTTTCCAGAGCCCTTGCAGAGCTTCACAGTGCCCAGAGCACCTCTCCTCTGCCAGAGGCTCTTGTGCCTTTCCTCATAATCCTTCCTCTGTGCGAGGAGTGGCAAAGAGGCTGGAAAAGCTTTCTTGGAGGGCTTCTGGGCACAGCTTGTGCTACCCAAAATCCTTGGAAGAGGAAACACATCATGATGCTGCAAAGACACCTCTGTCCCTCTCAGATGCGTGACACAGTAGAGCCCTACACGCTGCTTGCTGTCACACCTTTTAGTGATAGGCACCTGTTAAATTAAAATCTGAGGGCATTTTACCTTCCATAGCAGGGGAAATGACATGCTAGAGAGTGACCACAGGAGCCCTTGGCTCCTCATCTCTGCTGGAAAAAGTGCTTGGGATGCTATACTTCTCTTCACAGAGGAAAGACCCTGCTGGGGCTCCTTGATGGCTATCCCTGCTGTGGGGATTTGCATTGAAGAGCAGGAAGGAGCAGAGGGTTTGTTTGGCATCACTGTGCCCTGACATCTGAGTCCCACTGAGGAGTGGCAGGTCCCTCCAGCCATGCTGGTGGCACAGCTGAGTGGCTGTAGCACTAGCTTGAAGACCCAGGCCTCAGGAGCTCACCTGCTGAAATAAGAGATGGGATTTAGCCTCCCTGTCCTTACAGTACATATTTCTTTACAGATGCGTAGATTTCTGAGTCCCGTTGAAATCCCTTAAAGTGATAGCCAGAAAAGTAATGCTTTGAATAGGAATGCATGAGCCACATGTTCTGCATGAACCTGAGGAAATCATTTCACCTTCTGGTACCTGAGTTCCATGGCATAAATAAGGAGGGTAAAGTTGTTAATGCCATAGGAGGCCTGCAAAAATGAAGGATTCTGTATCATTGCCTCCCCAGGAAAGCAAAATCGTATATAACAGTGATGTCAGTATTTTCTGAATGTCAGAGTTCGAGTTGTTTTTGCAGTGTCCTTCAGGCAGCCTTGAACATTTTTGTGCACATGCCAATGAATTGTACATGTGTAGGTGCCTGTCACTGCAATGCAGAACAAGACACACTATGAACTCATTGTAAAACCTACCATCCCAGTCCTTGGGCTCCTAGTACTTCAGTCTCTGTAATTACAGAATGACACAATGAAACGTGGAAGAACAGAAACCTGCAAATCAGACACGCAGAAGTCAATTCATTCAGTCAGTTCTGCTGATGTGGGAAAACACGAGAGGAAGGCTGAGCCTCCAAACACAGGCATCAGCAGAACTCACAGTATATGAAGAATTGCCTTAGACCTAACCCCACTTAGCTCACATTTCATGCACTGGGACGCTTTCCAAAATTATCTCACCCACTTTCTCCATCGCAAAGCCTATGCATGTTTGCTTCCCAGTCTGAAGTGAGAAACATCCCAAGCCCTGAGTCTAATGCCCAGGTATGAACTCAGGCTGAGCTGGAAAAGAGCCTCCTCTCCAGATGTCAGTAGCTGTAGTCAATAACCAAACCCCTTGTGATACCTGTATCAGAGCTAAGTATGTACTGCTATAAATAGTAAATGAGGGAAACAGAAAGAAATATGGGAAAAGCACTATTTTAGTAATTGAGGCAAGGGTTCTGTGAAAGCTTAGTTTATGTTATGATCTGCAGGCATAGGGAGAAGTAAATGACCATCCTTCACCCTGAATATTACCTGACTTTTAAGTGCTTACAGTTTTAAGTCTATTAACACCATATTTAATGTGGGAGCTGTAGAGTGGAGGAAGGGGGCATGCAGCAGTGAAAGATTGGTAAAATATTGAAGTGAGTTGAAGGAAAAGACTGACAGAAAACTGTAGGGAGTTGTTATGATCTCATTACACTGCATTAATGAAGCTAGTGTTGAATATGGTGTATAAACCTGGTGGTTTATGTTTTTTTTTAAAAAATAAAATTGGAAGATTAGAAAAGAGCCATGCAAATTATTTAAGAGCTGATAAATGCAACGTAATTCCATCTGTGTCATGATGTCAAGAAGAGGCTGAAGCCCACAGGGGACATTTCTGATAGCATAGTGAAAGCTTTTAATAAAAAAAGGAAAAGGAGATTGAACAAGTGAGGGTGGAAGGTGGAGATTTATGCAACAAGGGGAATGTAAACATGTCTCCACAATGGAAATTAAACATTGAAACAAACTTCATGGAAATGGGACAGATATCCGGTCCCTCTGTGTCCTTTAATGAAGCTGAGTATTTTCCTAGGAGATGTGCTGTACCTGTAGCTTATGGTTAAAGTAACAGGTGAAAGTCTCCTGGTGTGCAGGTGTTATGTAGGTTCCCACCATGTTCCCACCAGCCTGTAAATCTGTGAGAATCTTATGTCTCCCATTTGTGGGCTGTATTATGTCCTGTTTCATGGGTGGGGGAACAGATAATGCAGATGTACCTTGCCTTATGGCCAGAGAGGGGCCAGAGTAAGAGCTGGAACTCATCAGCAGCTCAGCCCCTGAATATGTGAGATGACTTTTCTCCCTCCAGACTTGCAGAAGGTGAAAGAATGCGGGCTAGAAATCCCCCAAACTCCCTGAACCTCCAGTGTCTGCAAAATTGCAGAGCCCCTTGATATTTCCTAAGATGTATCATAATCTCTGTACAGAGAGCTTCAGGCTGACACAGGGACATTGCTGACATGTTCTCATGGCACTCGCTATTGACTTTAACATGGAGCAGGCAAAGGGAAAAGTCAGTTTAGCTTTTTTGACTCCCAGAAATTAACCAGAGGAGTACTTGGAAATTAGAGTTAGTCCTTTTTCTACCCAAAGGATTGGCTGTCTCTGAAACAGGTGATATATGGCAGCACTGAACTGCAGTGCTTTCTCATCCTTACAAGGATATCACATAATATACCAGGAAAGATTAGCAGGGTATTGTCACTACTGTTGGTCTCTCTTTAGCTCCGTTGTTGTCATTATTGCCATTTCTCTCTTCCAAACTATCTCCACCCTCTGTGTATTTCATCCACTTAATATGTCCTCCCTGGCAATCACTACTATCTGTCTGGAGTTTTTCTGTAATACATGTAATTCCAATCACGGGAACAAATGGATACCTAGGAGTATTGGTAAAGCTGTACCCTGTTCCAATGTTGTTCTGGAAGTGAGCAGTCCTATGTAAGCTACATTATTTTCCCTAAAATAAGCCCCAAATTTGGCATACTATTTGGTAGACGTGGCACTTAAGGACATAGTTTAGTGATGGACCTGGCAGTGTTAGGTTAATGGTTGGATTTGATGATCCTAAAGGTCTTTTCCAACTGAAGTGATTATATGATTCTATGAAAAGAGCAGTTAATATGAGATGAATAGCCACATTCCAGTCCTGCTGTCCTCCCTCTCCCTCTGAAATGAGGCCTCCTCTGCTTTGAATTGGGACAGCTTATGTAGACATCCTTCACATATTTGAGGAAGCTCAGGAACCCATTTTCCATGCTCTTCCATCCATTTGCTTGTATGTGCACTAAGGTTGGAGGCCAGGAGTGTAATTAAGGGAGGGAGTATTACCGCTGTATAACAAACATATCTGCACATGGCAAGGCCAATTCCTGCTGGGAGAAGCTGAGATCTAGCTCGACTCAGTATCACTGGCTTTCCAGCCTCTAAAACCCAAATTCAATACTTCTCTGTCAGCAGCCACAACATTTTATAAACTGTAAAACCTCAGGCTTTCAAAATATTTGCATAGAGTTGACTTAACTGGGGCTCTCATATCCCCAGACTCCTTCGGAAATGCTCTGTGCCTTAGGGATCACTTGTTGCTGGAGTACTGAAAAGCTCCAAGGGCTGTTGGCTCTCGCCAGCAGCGATGAGGACTAAATGCAGGTCCTGCTTCACTTTCTAGTCTTACCAAGCCTGCAGGCTGGACTGGGACATTGAGAGGGCAGCAGCAAAGGAGGGATAATAGATGTAGCCCTTCAGGACAGGCATTTCCCTGGGCAGGGAGAGCAGTTCTGGTGGCCCACTGGGTGCCTGCCTACAGGCACAGCAGCAGGAGTCGGGCTGTCGGCAAATGAAGCTGACCAAGACCAAAACACTGAAGTAATATGAGTCAAAGATAAGAGAAAGGTTGATTATGACCTGCTTTTCTGAAACATGCAGGAACAGTGTGGGAGATTTTTCCATCAGTTTCAGAAGAAGATTTACAGCATGAGCCCATCTTTCCCTTTGAATGAGACATAAACTGCCTGAACTGAAATCCATTAATTTTTTTTCTTAATATCTTATTCTTTTGTTTTAAATAGAGCTCTAGCCTTGCACTTTTGTATTGCTATTTTGTGCGAGTAGATGGGATAAGAAATTATCCCATGGCACATGGGTAGCAGCAATGTTTGTCAAAACATACATAGCAGCTGTGACTTCTCTGCAGTTTTTTCTTTCCTCTGGGCTGTAATTCTAATACATAATTTTACCTGTAGCTGAGGAAATAATATATTTTTCTGCTTCATGAATATTTTCCCTCTTCTACCATGAGGGCTTTAGAAATGATGGAGTGATTTTACAGCAGGGCATTCCCTATTTCACAGGGTACAAATCAAAGTACATGTGGAGCTACCTGTCTGTCTAAATCACATACATTACAAGCACAACTGGTGGATTAATTCCACAGGTGTAAGAGAAACAGACAGAGCTTATACATTACTGCTCTGAGCAAACCCTTGTGAGCTCCTCAGCTTCTGCCTGAGCAAGGACCAGTGGGAGCAGTAAGTCTGTTACAAGGGGTTTGCCCAGCCCCCGTAAAATTGCAAAGATTACCCATCTGAATTGCAACAGAGATGATTAAACCAGAAGCAATTCCAGAAAATAACACTCAACCAGCTTTGTGTTTTTCTGCCTGCTGGGCATTACCCTAGCATTTCTGGAGTCCGGGTGTGCCTGTGGCCTTGAGACCAGACAGACAGTTATATCAACAAGTTTCACTTGCTGGTCACTTTGTCTTGCCTAATTGCTCTAAGTTCAGATATTTCAAATTGCAGAAGTTTAAGTGTGCTCTGCAGATAAGAAAAAAAGCCAAGCTCAGACACCCCCAGTGTCCAGGCAAATGTGGTGAACAGGCTATGCTTGTCTGTTGATCCCACATCCTGATACAGATGATGGAGACAGGCAGGAAAACTCCAACTCTGGAGTTGATGCTGTCCTGGAAGCAAAAGCTACATGAGACAGATGCTGGAGGGGATCTTCACACTACCTGACCACTGTCTCATCCTGCCCAGGAGCCTATCTGTTCCTCTTACTGGTTGCTGATGTGTTGGAGCATGGTCAGAAAGCACCCTAAATCCAAGTTATGAATGGCAGGCAACAGAGGCAGGGATCAGTGGCATTTCAGGATAGAAGCTTTTGGTATTGAAGACATGCAGCTACGAGCACTTGTGGATTTGCTCTTCAAGCTAGGACAGGTGTCTCTCAGTGCCCACTTGCTAATGTGCTCATAACTGCAGCCTCTGAACACACCAGAAGAAGAAAAGATCTGCACAGAGATGTCCTTGCAGTCCCTGAGGAATGCCCTCTCTCCTAAAGGGTCTGTAAATCCCTGCTTAGGTATTAAAATGCCATCAGGTACACCACCAAAGCTTTTCATTTATCAGGCAGCCACATCTTCAATATTATAAACTCACATCAAAAAGAAAGTACAAACTGCATATTCTGTCAAGCCCAAAGCCTCATCTGCTTGGCCTGAATTCACATAATTGTGTGGGGTTTGTTAGGAGAGATCTGACTGAGAGTGAAGCGTATGAATGGAGGTCACCAGCCCTCTTCTTAAGTAACACAAATCCGTGGTACTGATGAGTCCTTATTGAAAGAAAATAACCACATTTTTTACATGTTCCTATTGACAGCAGTTCTGCTGACAGTGTGCTGCATGAGGAGGAAGAAAAAGACATCTAACCCAGAAAACAACCTGAGCTATTGGAATAATGCCATTACTATGGACTACTTCAACAGGCATGCTGTTGAGTTACCGAGAGAGATCCAGTCACTGGAGACTTCAGAGGTACCTTGCTTGCAGAACTGGTGTCTAAAAACTGTAACTGAAGCCATGCCGGGAGGAGGGGAGAGGAAGTCATATTAATAAAGCCTTGAAATCCCTGTGCATATTTGGGGAACAGCTTTTTGAGAAGGACTCACTCTTACACATGTATAAGATGGGACAAATATGTCAGCAAAATTGGATTACCATCCTATTCCCAGCCACTGCGGATATGTTCCATATTGCTGTGTAGTGATGAGTGTTAACCACCTCTAGGTGAATTTGTTCCTGGGTTTCTCTTCCTTGTGAGCCCATGGCCAATGTCTAGCCATACCATGACTGCTTAAGGAAGGCCCTTTGGGCTGTGTGGTGACTGACAGTCAATCTATTGTGCATGTCCCACATGGCATCAGAGAAAGGGGGCTGGTGGGAGTTAATAACACAAATTTAATGTATTTATATCTCAGGAGCTGCCTATAACTTCTCAAATACCAGCTCAGGGAGTGAGTGTTCCCAGTATATAAGCAATCAGAGCATCAGTATGTGGGAGTGTGTAATGGTGGTATATGCTCATTAGCCTTTACCAAAGGGATCTGACTGGTTCAGTGGGATTATTCACATATGGACAGATAATGCAGCTGATAGAAATGTATTCCCTGGCCTTAGGGATAGAGAAGGATAATTCAGTTTAGTTCAAAGGTATTTAAAACAGTGGAGAGTTCTGGTTAATGCTAGAGTGATTTTCAGATCATCTAGCTGACTAACCCGTCTGATGAAATTTAAAAAAAAAAAAAAGTTTAGAAAGGAACCTCTGAGATGTGATTAGACAAACGCTCACAGTCACTTCATTAACCCTCATTTGTTGGCAATCATGTTGCTTAGGCTAAGGCAGGACCTGGTCTGTACTTAACCAGAATCAAATGACAGGCCTATTCACATACAGGATGGTCTCCAATAGCTGTCATCTGAGTTATTAATACCTGATCAGAACACGACTGAACTGGGGCATGCTTGGGTGGCTTGGAACTGTATATGTGGCTTTCTGAGCTTAAAAAGAAGCTGAAAAAGCATCTTTGAGGAGTCAAGCCTAGCTGAGAGGCAGGAAACTTTCAATGAGTCACAAAAGTGAAAATCCAAGAAATGTGAAAGCTCAAGGTCTGCTAAGGGACTGGAAGTTTGGTGCATCTGACTTCTGGGTCCCCAGAGTGAGGCAGAGTCAGCCTGACTATCAGAGGAGCTCTTCACAAACAGCTCCTCCTGCCTGAAGAAGGGTAAAATCAGCTCACCAAACTTAGGTCTTCAGAGTCAGAGCCCACAAAATTCAAGCGCCTTTGAGGGATGGGGAGGATTGCCCTGTGTGCTAGTGGAGGGCAAGGGGTGTGAAGTACTCAATCTGCTTCTCTTTTTCCGCCAGGATCACCTCTCTGAGCCACGCTCCCCTGCCAATGGTGACTACCGCGACAGCGGGATGGTCCTCGTGAACCCTTTCTGTCAAGAAACTCTATTTGTGGGACATGAACAAGTCTCTGAAATATGACCCCACAGCTTCCCGCATATTGCAGTTTCATCTCTACTGTCTCCAAATTATAAATAAATATATATATTATAAATATAACCTTTGTGTAACCCTGAATTACAAGAAATGTTTTCAGCTTTTCTTTTCTTCCTCAGAATTGTCAGACCCTTTTTTATAAGTGTGGTAAAACTTTACAGAACAAACTGTGGCTTTATAAAATAAAGGTATTTCTAAGCAAAACACCTGTCCAATGGACTGTTTGCTTCACTGTCATTTACAAACTGCTGCTAAATATACTTGGTCTGGAAAAATACTGTGTAAGGCTGCTTTTGGTGCCAGCAGCATGTGTTGGGTACAGCATCCTGCATCCTACATGACATTGCTGAGCCTGAGCATAAGCATTCCTGCTCAGTGAGTGTCCCCTCTCCTACTGTAAAAGGACTTCAATCACTCATTTTCTTTATGCTGCCAAGTTAGAATACAAACCAGACAGGACCGGCGCAGTTGCCAGAAGCAGTCCATATGGCTCGTGTGCCAGTCTTCTATCCTTTGCATGACTCCAGTACTCCCCGAGCACTGACTGCAATGAGCCCTTCATTGTTCCCCTTCCAGCTTGAGCTCCAAAACACTTTTACAAGAGCAAGGACAAGAATGACCCTTTTTTCCTGCATAAATATTTTAGCCACACTACATGTTGGATTCATAGTTGCTCCACTTCAGCCCAAAAAGTCTGGAATTATTTCCTGCAGATCAAGCAGCCTCAAAAGAAGGTATATAGAGTGTTCCCTTCAAAGGAACAGAAAATTCCTTCAAATTTATCAGAAATCTTGAAATCTTGTGACTAGGGACTCCCACCAATTGAATTCTATGGCTTTGACCACATTTCCACTTCCCCACTGTTTTATTTACCTTGTCTGCTCAGACTGCTTGTGCCACTGAATCGAGTTTCCTCGTACCTTCTTCTCTCTGAGACATTCCTTCCCCCCTTAAGAAGGAAAGACACGGTGTTTCAGAGCAAAATGGCATTTCTGTCCTACCCAGTTAAGTGTTAGATTGCAGGCTCTAGTAGTGTTGGAGGAATAGTAAAGGTGAATGAAGCTTAAATGATGGATTAAAAATAGGTTATTACAAGGTGAGGCTAATATGGAACATGGAATGACCTTGCCCAAATCGATGCTCTCTCTTTGAGTAACCCAGAACTGTTACCATGGGACCAATTTTCAGTTTTGCCTCTCAAATTGCTTTTTGATATCATTCAGCAAGTGAAATGATCTCCATCCTTTGAAGTCTCATCCTCCTTCTCTCCACCTCTGGCCATGCGTGCTGGTAGATTATTTTCTACCTTCACTCCTTACTTCATCAGGATCAGGCTGTGAGGCAACTGGGAGTTTACCCCTGCTGCTCAGGTTTATCACTTGGTTGCATGAAAGGGAAGTTTGAGCAGGACAGGGTTAGTGTAGCATCATTAACCATATGCCGTGTTCCAGGTGAGCCACAGCTGATACCAGAAAAGGGAATTCTAGCAGTGGCACATCTGGTCCAGCTGTTCCCACCTGCAGAGAGTGTCTCAGTGGCTGCTGTTAGTCAGAGCAACATGACAACTTTACTAAATGATGGCTGGAATCAGACCAAGACATGGGTCAGGGGGCCATAGAGGCATACTTGTCCCCCCCTTTCTCCCTGTTCCACATGTGCACTTCAGCTGTGCTGAAGCACAAACCTGAATGTGGACTATAGGCTTCCTAAAATCAGAAAACTGTAGTGTTATAGGGGCTCTCCTGGATATTCGATTTTCTGTTCAGCATCAGACAGTAACGTAGGGCTTCCCTATGAGGTGACTGGGGCAGGCAGGAAGACATGGCTGTGTACAGACATGGATAGGCACTTTGGGAATATATCTTTTCACCGTGGGATAAACACTATGCAATATGATATCTGTGATCCTCATGATCAATTAGTAAATGGTCTCCTGGAACTCAGTAGTTGATAGGACAGCAGAAGCTTCCTGACTGTCTTTTCAAGAGCAAAAACAATCCCACGAGGATCTTAATTTCTTTTTCAAGAGGTAGGTAGAAACAGAGAACAAGTTTACAGAGAACTAAATTCAAATTTGGGAAAAAAAGTCCGTATTCTTACGTTTGTTTTCTGTACATGGTATTACTTTTACAAGGCAGATTTTCTAATTTGATACAGAGCACATAAACTGAAAATAATGTGGAAGAAATACTGGAGGATTCTTCTCATTTAGCCAGTGAAGTTTGCTTGGTAATCGAAAGGAAGAATACCTAAACTAGCCAAAAGTACGTGCAAAGCTGAGAGATGCTGTGCTATTCCCAGTCTTCACACAACGTGGAAATGGTGACCTGACTGTAGACAGTCTTGCAATTCTCAAACTTAAACAAGTGAAACAAACTCAGCCAGCAACCCAGCGAGCCAGGATTAGGCACCAGTGGAAGACAGGAATTTCTGATTGTATCCCGTCTCGCCAAAGATTCACCGCTGCCCCTGTAAAAACCTACTCTGCATTAGGGCAATGCCCAACATCAGCACATTACAATCATTCCCACAAAGATGCGCACATGGTAATCCTACACTGGAATGGCATCCTGGCTGTGAAGCATCCCTGTGTGTAGGTAGAAAAAGCTAGACGTAACATTGTATTGTCAAGGATCCCACTGTACCATGAACATATATACCTATAAACTATCCACTTGATCATAGTTGCTAAAGAACAGTGACGTAAAAAGAAGAGCAGGGGAAATCTCTCCTGCAGTAAGTCTCTAGGATTGTTCTGTCCTTTTCTTTCGTTTCACAGTCGCCTCACTTTGTCCGTTCAACAAAGGGCCAGTTTCACTTCTTTGACCGCATGTGGTGACAAAGTGCAATTGATTATGTGAGGTTAAACTCACTGAGCAAGGGTAGATGTGAGGGTGCTTCTCCCTAATTAAAATCTGCTGGATTGTCTCAGAGAGCCTCGGTTGTTTGGTAAAGACAAACTGCAGAGAAGTCCAGAAGCTGCAGCAGGGCCGAGGAAGCATTCCTTACTCTGCAGCAGCAAAAGGCTGGCTTGGCTCTGCTCCATTGTGGCCCTATTGGCTCCTCAGAGCTTTGGGGTTTGCTAAGTTTAGGTAATGTCTTGCTGTGGTAGACTCTGTCTGGAGAAAGCACTGGCGTGGGCAGCAAATACATTTGTAATATATATCTTGATACCTGTGGTTATAAGGGTAGGAAATCATCTGGGTGTCAGCGTAGAAAACACTGCTGGTATTTTAACACGTACGTTGTACCGAATCCCTGTCCCGCTGTCCCCGTAAACACTATTGTGCTTTTCATCTGCCACATTTGCAGCAGCAGCAGCAGGGAGATTTCCCCTGAAATGGGATTGCTGACCCAGCAGCCGCCCGGACAATGTGACGGCTGCTCCCAGGCAGCACAAAGCCCCCCTTCCAGAAAGCCGTCGCACAAAGCCGAAATCCCGCGCGAGCCCCAACCTGCTGGGCTCGGCACATCCCTCCCGCCAGTGCGGGGCGAGGCGGCCGGGCTGAGCGGCGGTGCTCGGCAGGCTGGAGCGACAACATGCCCTTGCCGAGGCGCCGGTCGTCCTTCCTGGGGCAGCAGCCCCCTTCCTCCACGGCCGAGAGCGCGGGGCCGCCCGGCCGCCGGGTGAGCGTCGGAGGTGGAGTGAGCCTGTCGAGACCCCCCGGCGTCTACGTGGGCACCGTTCCCACCGGCGGCGTGAGCAGCCTGGGCACCCGAGTGTCCCGTAGAGCCCTGGGCATCAGTAGCGTCTTCCTCCAGGGTCTACGCAGCTCCGCCTCAGCCGTGCCCCTGGCCCCGGGCTTGGATAAGGGTAGGGGTCTCACCTACGAAAGCCTGAATGGCTGCTTGGTGGAGTACATCGAGAAGGTGCGAGCTCTCGAGCAGGTCAACCAGGAGCTGGAGGAGCACATCAGAGTCTACCTGGACAAGAAGGCGGCGACCGTGGGCACCTGGGGAGCGCTGAGGGAGAACTGGGAGGCGATTTACCATCAGGTGAGTGCCGGAGCGCTGTTGGCAGCCGGGGGGGACGCGGGGAGTCATGAGCAACCCTGAGCGGCGAGGGTTGATGCTGCTGATGAATGTCGCCTGATTTCAAGGCGCGGTGCCATAGACAGAGGGTTTTAAATCTATCTTCATGATAATTAGCATTATCATTTCACAGTGTGTTGTGGAAAATGCCTATTAAGCGGGAGAATTGCCTCAGGCATCCTGCACATGGGAGCGATTGAAATGCACCCCAAGGCGCCATAATCTGGGCTGATTAGAATGGGTGGGGGTTTTTTCCTTATTTTTTTTTAATCTGTGGTTATTACACTGAGTATCAAAATTATTAAAAGAAAACTGCCAGGACTGAATTAGGTTATCCCTCAACACGATATCATTACAAGCACTTTTTTTTTTTATTAGCAATTCAGATTTTTACTTTATTGCCTTGTTTGCTTAATCACATTTTCAAAAGCCCTGTTTATTTAAAAATAATAATTACATGGCTACAGATGAGTGACTCCTTTCCTTCCCTTTCTCATCACCCCACCATCCCTGACTCCCACCTTTTCCATATGGCACAAATGTTTATTGTGCAAAGTGGTCTCTCTGTTGACCTCATGGACAAGAAATGGTTCCTTTTGCTGACCAGTAAAACCAGTAAGACTTTGCAGACCGATGTCCTGCTTGCAGTGAACACAGAACTCTGTCCGCTGAGGTCTCTCTCGGTGCACCATGCAAGTGCCGGCTCCTCAAGTCCCAGCCAGTTGGAGCAGATGGGACTCTGAAGAACTGGTGTCTGGCACCTTGCACACATCTTCCCAGCATCACTTGTGCAGGCACAGCAAATGCAATCAGTGGGTCTTCAGAAAGCGTGAAAGCCAACTTTAAGTTCCCCAAGGAAATTGTGTGTTTTACCTTGGGGCTGTCCAGTTTTACTCTGCATTATTAGGGCAAGTCTTCCTGCAGGACTCTACAAATGTCATTGGAACGTGGGGGCATAAGATCGTGTCAGAAACACCCAGTTAAGCACCAACTTTTAAAGTTGATACCTTTTTGTATGGGTAAAACACACAGTTGCTTGCTGAAAAGACTAGCTGCTGAGGTGCTCTGAATTTGGGGTGCTTACGAAAAGCCATCCCCTCAAAACTATTATTTCAGTGAGGCAGATGGGAACTTTGATGAGGAACAGGGAGTTAATGCTTTGCAGCCGCCATCCCACGTTTTCCAGACAAGTGTCCCATTTTGCAGTTGTAGACCTCACCAGTAAAACCTACCAGGGCTTATGGTTAAGACCAAAAATGTAGGATGGTCAGTACCTGAAGAAGGACTATTTGATTTTTCTTTATATAAAACCCCAACATTGCAGTGCAGATAAACCTGCTCATGTAATAATTTTTCATCCAAATTGCCTTCCTTACAACCTTTTTTTATAGTCATCCTTGCACCTCACCTCTACCTTTCTTTTTTACGAGTAAGTAAGAGCATCTCATGATGAAATATGGCTTGAATATTGGGCTCTTTCTATAGAAAAATCAGAAAAACAAAGCTATATAGCAATTGCTTATTTGTGAGTAACATAGAAAATAAAAGAAAAAGATCAGCATAATCCATATCTATTTAACCATCAAAACACGTTAGAGAACATGTAAAGTTTTCCCAGTTACTTCAGAGACATCACTTAGTGGCTTTTGTCTTTCCCAAATAAGATCCAAGCTGTTATGTACAATACTGATTAATAGATTCCTTCACTTTTTTTTCTAAGCATCTAACCAAATCTCAAAGTAGGACCTCATCCAGCCCAAACACCAATTAACTCATTCATCCTGGGGCTAACTGGAAAAATTATGACAGCATCAACATCAAAACTGTCACATTTATTAAAATAATGTCAAAATCAGCTGCTGCAGAAACAGCTGAAACCAAGTCAGAACCCTCCTGCCATGACATATCCCAGTTAAAAAAGCAAAAGGTGTTCAGGAGCAACACGTAGCAGAAATGAGATACTTGGCAGATACATTTCTGGATGTAATTTTTGTAAATATATTTAGATTTTCTGTAGATGTCCACATCCATCTTAATTTCTTTAAGAGTGACATGTCCTGTTCTCAGCTTCCTGTAAAATCTGAGCTTTTGCTTTGATTCCTGGCCAGCCCCATGCATTCAGCTGGAGGGATGCCTGGCAGCCATAAAAACCCCTTGGTGCCATTCACATGAAGCAGCTGTGAAAGTTTTGGGGTGGAAAGCCGCTTGACCAGCCACCTGGTTTAACCCAAGCACTCATAATAGGAACAGTTTTTGAAAAAGAAGCAGCAAAGAAAAATATACAGCTGGGGGAGGAGGGGGGGGAATCTAGACAGGAGCCCCTTCCTCTTGCCGTGCTAGAGAGAAGACAAGGATACGGCCACATAGGACTCTCCTGGCTCCAAAATCAGAAATGTGACAGGCCCATCTCTACAGTAGTGCAGAAGAGGTCTGTCTCAGTGGACCCAAGGTCCCATTTCCCTCCCAACCTTTCTGAGATGTGCTCCAGCATCCCAAATTTTGGGTAGTTATCTTCCCAGCAATAACAACTGGATGCCAGCATATCTCCCAAACGCAGAGCTAAGGGAAAAAAAATGTGTCAATGAGTGTCTCAGACAGCATGTGTCCTCAGGGGAAAAAACATTTGTGTTTCCTTGCAATTGTCAGAGCTATGGCTGCAGCAGGGGATCACTAGTGGGAGCTGAATGATGGGAAGCCACTATCCAGCTCGCAGCATTAATTATCTGCCTGGGCAGCTGGCTTTTAGCGGAGCAGGTGGACACACACTAATTGGGAGGATTTTTGCAGAAAAAAAGAGGGAAATGAGAAATCCTTGCCAAGAGAAATTCATGTGACAGAAGTAAAATTTCATGACAGAAATACAAATCCATGACAGAAACACAGATTTTACCCAGTGCATACTCTTCTCCTCCAGGCTTCATCCTGGTCTTCTTGTGGAAATTATTATCTCTACTCAAATGTGTCTCTTCTGCAGAATAGGAGGTTCTTTGCAATGGTAGTTTCTTCTCATGGAACAGGGCAGCACCTGGGAAAAGTGGATGTTTGAAACAATCCCAGGGTATTTACAAAGCGAAGAGAGTAGCTCAGCTTCCGTGACCGTTCAATTACATCTATATGGGAGACACAGAGATTTATTTTGTCTATGAGATGGCACATAGCACAGTTCAGATCACAGGAGTAAACACAAAGGCAGAAGGAATCAATGTCCTGGACCAATTTTATCACTGCTGTGACTGATCATGACATCCTGTGCATGGCTGAGAGCATTTGAAAGACTTCCAGAGCTTTTCCATAGAGCTACTTTTATTTGCACTTGGCCTTGCTATAAGCGTTTACTTGGTGTTAATATTAAGCCTGGAGAATATGCAGGTCTAACAGCCTGAGGAATTGCCACATTTGGACTTGCACCCAGTAATTTATTTCCTGTGGGGCCAGGAGAGCCGCTGAGTGTTACTTGTAACACGCTCGAACACAACACAGTGCGTGATCAGTGTCTGTAAATGGGTGAAACAGCACTCTGCAACTCATCTAAGGGTACAACAAACTCCCACAAAATGGCACAAAGCTTGATCAGCTGCTGTACAGAGCATGGCAAGAAATTAGTTTTAATTATGTTCTCTCAGCAACCTCCAACAGTGGAAACTTGGGCTGCCTTCTCATGCAGCTGCAAAGGGGGTGTGAGATTTTCTCCTCATGCTCGGACAACGTTACAGGTTTACAGATCATTTCTTTAGGAGGTATCTCCTGCTTTGAGAACCAGACATTCTTTGATGGAGTCCTGTGTACTTACAAAATATCCAATGTATAAATGAAGTCAAGTTTCCCCGGATGCAGCAGGAGTCAGCAAAGGACCCAACAATCTTTCAGGCTCTCTCCTGGTATTACCTTTCCCAGGGCAATGCAAGAAATGCTGCTCTTGCTGCCTTTGAGGTTTGTTTCTTCCTTCAGGCTCTGAGAAAGGGTTTGACATGGAAAGCATGACCAAAAGCATTATGAGTTTACTGCTTGGCAGTGAGCTGCATGCTTTTAGCCTGATTTTAGCCGTGAATTAAAATGTGTTGAAGGCAATGGTCTGATATCAACTATTTCCTTGTGCGTGTGGAAGGAAAGACTAGAGTGGCATCTTCTGATCTTTCTCCGTGGAGGCATCATTTGCTTTAACTGGAGTGAAGTTAAAAGCCAGAGAAGTTTCCATTACATGAATAATTAAGCCATGAGATTCATTATCACAGGCCACACCTGAGGCCAAGAATTTAGCAGCAGTCAGAAAGGATTTAGGCATTTTTAAGAATAGCAAAACTATACAAAACTGTAGATAAAGCACAGCTAAGAATTTGAAAAGTGTAGTAAATCTTGCAATGCCAAATTTGGCCAGATCTCTGTTAAAAATCAAAAGTTGCCAGTCACCAGGGATGAGGAATAAATTCTCCCCCGTGTCTGTATCACATCACACTTTATCAAGTCCGGAGTCTGCACACTTCCTTGAAGGAGCTGGTTTTCCTTGATGCCGATTGTAACCCAGCAAATGGGCCAGTATGTTGATGCAGATTTTCATGAAATTTTTTCCTAAAAATTAACATTGCATTTTCATGTCCATAAAATCACAGTGAAATCAAAGGAAATTGTTGCTCCTTTGTAGTTAAGATGTTTAACAGCACAAATATTCACTGTTAATTCAAGAGCTGAAACAAATTGTGATCACAAGGTGTATGTGCATCACAGATCTGAGTGTTGAAAGACAACATGTGACTAAAAGGAGTTATTATTAGTAATAATATTTGCATTTTTTAACACTTCCCATTTTGGCTCTATAAATGCCACATGAGCATCGCAGTGACTCCCAGAAGCCCTGTGAGGCAGGACAGTATTGCCTTCTGCTTTACAAGCAGAGGAGGCAACATCTGAGTGTTTGCAGCATTGCAAGCCCTCTCATTTCTAATGGACACAAAGAAGGGTGTTTCCTAAACTACTGCTTCATATATTTTAGTACATGTGTCAACAAAGTGGCTATAAATCTGTCTCACTAATGCTGCATACTTGCATCCAGCTGTTGATTATTATGACAATTTAATCAAACAAAAGAGCCACTAGATGGAAGTCTTACATCTCTTCTTCTGAAGCCTAGGAAAGGGCTTTCACAGCTCATGCAAATCAGGGAGAATTTTTCAGGAAACCTGCTTTCTACATAGAAACTACTGTGTCATTATTTATCCTTCAACTTCACTGTCGGATTTAAAGGGTTACAGGTGATTTCCAGGATGGCTGAAAGGCTGATGCCTGCTGGCTCCCACTGCAACACTAATTCCTGAAGACTTCCAAGCATTAGTTTGGGTTTTTTTTAGTACCATTTCTACTTACATGGCAGAATTCAGGGTCTTGTGCAGTTTTGGAAATCCTTGGACTTTCTCACTAAGTATTTGGCATGAGCTACTGGTTTATGAAGAGGAGAATCAGGGTATCGACCATCATCAAAATATGCATCAAGAATATGGTACTGGGGTTCTGGTAAAGATATCCACTGTGGGGCAGGTAAGAAATCACCTCAAATGCCTCCATAAACCCACCAAATCACTACTGGAAAGCACTTTTAAAAACCAGTCTGTCTCCATATAGAGGCAGAAATCCAGGCAGCAGCAATTCACCAGCTATCCCCTGCTTCTGCTTTCGTTGCAGTCCCAAAGATATTTTACACTGGATTCAGGCTCTAAACTTAGCCATTAACGTGCCTCTGAGTGGCACTTTGCAGCTCACAGGATTTAATATTACTTTTGCTCACAGGATGTTCCCAATTCCCTCAAAGACATTCATTTTCATCAGACTTTAGGTCAGATGTTGTAACCGCATGGGATCCCTGCCGGAGGCAAATGGGTTTGTTTCAACAGCGTAAGGCAAATCACAAGGCAGCATTTCTGCTCCTTGATTTGAGTCAGGAAGAAAAATGAAAGCTTCTGTGAAGATCCACATATGTATGAGTTGGCAGGAAGACAAAATTACTTCTGTAGGAAAAAAGAAAAGGAAAAAAAAAAGAAGAAAAATAACCAAAATTTTAGAGCTTGTATCAAAGAAGTGCCTCTACCTCTGTGCTGCTGCCATGTAAAAACTAAATACTAAATGTCATTTCTCCATCTTTCAGGAGAAACTCAGGTGTCCTGGTACAAGGGAACCTGAGGACAGCAGAGTAGTATGTCCCCAGAGTCTCAGCCCTGCTCAGCTGCTCTGAAATGCCACAGATGGAGTTAGAGTTAGGCTAGTGCTGGTAATGCGGGGTTGCGCAAAGTCAGGGAGAAGGAAATAAGGGATTGAACAACAAAGAAGCGACAGTTCCGTGTGCAAGTGAGCATATAAAAGTCTTCTGTACTCATGGGCTGCACAGCAGAGCTGGCTGGATAGTTGAAGGAACAGGTTATATTCCTCCACGTCTCCTTATCAGGTGCCTTCATGTATTTCATATTTGTTTGTCCAAACATCTATAAGACATTTGGAGCAGTAAGCCACTCTTCATAATGGTAAATGTTAACTACCACCTAGAAATGCTTCAGCCTTGCATGCCCACCTCCACCCCATCACCAACAGCCAGCCAAAGAGCAGGTAGGAACATACTAAGGCAACAATCCCACTAGTGGTACTTCAGATAACTTGTCTGGATGCAACCTTGAGGTTTCCACATTGCATGGTCTGTTTCACCTCAGAGGAGCAGAATGCTTTGGGTGGTTCACAATCTTATTTAGTTGCACACTTAGTTATTTGAAGAAAGATTTTTCTGCTTCAAGAACTCTCCTTGCCAGCTTAAAAATCTGCGCTTGTTCTTGGGATGATTTAGTTTCAACTGCAAATTTTCATGGGTGTCTACTGAAAAAGGCCAAAGAAATGTTCAGTACTGAATTCAGCATGTCTTTGGTCACGTCCATAGCTCAGTGCACGTGTGACTCCAGGGCAGGCAGTGGTCCTTTTTACCTTTTTATCATTTTATGTAACCTTCTTGAATCACAACAAGCTGCTAAGTCACAAGTCTTTCAGGTTTGCTTACCCCTTCAGTGCCTCTTGGACATTAGAGATACACCCCAGAGCCGTAGCAATGATACCACAATCTTATTTGACCAATCTTTTCAATCAGTGTAATAATCTTTGAAGACTGCCTGCTTCTCAGGTCTCATATCTATCGCAAGAGCCTACAGGATCCCATCAGAGAAGAAAAACGACGCTCTGGGAGCTGAGGAGGGCTCGCAGGCGGCATGAGCAACAAGTATTCCGTGGCTCACTGAAGAGGATGACCCTGAAGAGGACTGCTGACATGGGAAGTAGAATAGGAACTGCATAAGTCTACTTAATCTGTATCTAGAAAGTATAAATGGGACTTAAATGATGAACCTACCTTGCGCACAGCAATGAATTTTGCCCCTTGCAAACTGGTGATGATCAGAATAAATGTGTTTCTACAAGAAGATGCTTAGGAGGAATGAACAGTTTGATGACAAATTACAGCCTATTGCAAAGAATTTATATGTACAAAACTAATTGACTAAATTATCTGGAATGAGCCACTTGAACAGCCCTAGGATAAAGGATTATTTTCAGAATCAAAGCTGTACATCTGCTTAAGATACATGAACAGTGCACGCAGAGCATGTGCTGAAGCTCTTCATTGCTTGAGCTCTGTTGTCTCTTTCTTCTAGGTGGGTGAAGCAGTCCTTGAAAATGCCCGTCTTATGCTGCACACCGAGAATATTCAAGCCTGTGCTGAAGATTTTAAAGACAGGTAGTCCTGTGGTGGCACCTAGCTGGCCACTTTCTTTGAAACTTTGCCTTGGAAAATGCTTACTTCTTAGGGGAGTAATGCTTAGTTTGTAGAATGGGTTTGTTTTTTAAGTTGCATATTCAACCCCATGATTTGGGAGGGGTTTTACAACAGGAAAATTATTGTAATGCTAGCATTATTTTTGAAGATTTTGAAGGTTCATAGTAACAAAAATGTGCACAAGCAATATTACTTAAGCTATTCTTTGATATGCAGGTATTGGTCTCTCACTGAGAAGTCAGTATTCATTTAATATTGGGTTGACATTTTATAAAGGCAGACTTCCATGTGCTTCTTATTTGTAATTTTCAGTAGCACACAAGTGGTTTTGGAAGCAACAATCATTCTGCTACAGCAGCTGAAAAGCAAAAGCTGAACTACCACAAACATCAGTGTGGAAATGTTAGATAAGAAAACAGAAAGAGGCTGCACTGACTTTCCTTGTTTTTAGTGAGAAAAATAAGTAGTAAAAGAAGATTTGAAATACTGGCAAACTACTTTTTTAATGTCTTTCTGTTTGAAAGGCCTAATATTCATGTACATGAGTGCATGAAACTCCTTTCATTTTACTCAGGAGACAAGATCCTTCTAGCTTTTACTCGTAATGGACTCGTTCATTTACATACAGCTTATTGCAAGATCTGACACAAAAATTGTATTTCAAATGATTTGATTTTTATTTCCTATGATTCTGATCATCCCTTAAACCTCTGTTTCTCTCTGTGGTATTGTTTTATTTAATCATATAAAAAATGTGTTTATCATTCTTAGGTTTGCCTTTTATTTCAGAAAGGTGCAACTCTGAGATACTCATTTTATGGCTTTATGTCCAGCAAATACTTTTAAAAAATGTCAGCTGACTTGGGCAAGCAGTCTACATAAAAAAACCAATGTCAAATCAATCCACTGCATAAGTAAAAGCTCCTGATTCTCACTGGGATCAGTGCCACTTTCCTAAGCTGTTGAACTCCCAGCAATGAAGGTAGCTCTCAAGGGGCAAAATGTTTATGAAGCTGTTTCCCATCAGCTGCCAGCCCTCCTGTCTAACCTTCCTGGCCACCAGATCCCCAGGTTGGACAGGTTTGGCACAAAAGGTTCACACCCAAGGAGATTCACAATGCAATGCATATTTTTAATGGAAAGCTAAAACAAAAGGTTACAAACAAGACCAATACAGGAAGCCATGCTGTGGAATAGCAACTGCCTGCCAAAATTTCACTTCCATTACAACCATGGTTTGGAAATGAGCCATTTGTTCAAACAGCAATTCTAGTTGACAAACCAATCACTGAAATTTCCTGTTTATTTTGATACTACTGGGATTTGGTCTGAAGGATGGGCCAGGACCCTGGAACAAAGACCAGACTTCCATTACCATGTCCATTAGTAAAAGTAATGTTTGATGTGCGTGCGTTTTCTTTAAGCATTTCTCTGAAAAATTTTTATGTAGACAAATGAGTAGTTATTCTCATTTTACAGTCAAGCAAACTGAGAAAAGGCCACCCACAGTCATACTGTATATAAATACCAGATATAGCAAGAGACCACGTACCTCTCTGTGCTTATTCTGGAACCCGACCAGGCTGATAACCACCATAGTGCAGACTGCTAACTTGGCCTGTTTTCTTACACTCTGATTTAATGACAGGGTACTTCAGGCAGTTAAATTAAAGTATAGAGAGACAAGGTGAGAGGAAAGTATATTATCTGTGTTTCTGTGCCTCTGTCTGGGACACACGAGCTAATTAGCACAAACGGTGTCATTCAAAAAGAAAAAAAAGGCAGGGTTTTTTTGCTTAGCTGTGCTTTGTTAAGGTTTGGCTTTTTTTTCTCTGCAGGTATGAAAATGAGCAGCCATTCAGAAAGGCAGTGGAAGATGAAATTAATTCCCTATATAAAGTGATTGATGATGCCAATTTAACTAAAATGGACCTGGAGAGTCAGATAGAGAGCATGAAGGAAGAACTAACTTTGCTGTCAAAGACTCATGAAGAAGTAAGTCCAGACCTGGGACACTGCAAAGCCAGTGTATGCCTGTTTCATCTGGTTGGTATCATACATCTAGTGCAAAGCAAACATTAAACACTCTGCCTGCTATGTCTGGGTGGGGGGATTTTCCTGAAACCTACTCTTATTTCTTTCCTCCCTGTTAACTTAAAGCACTAACCCCTGAGGCATGATCAAATTACTTACATTTAAGTTTTAACTCTTTCTCGTTTGATAAATACTACATGGAAATGATGTCATCACTTCATTTCATGTCAGACATGAAGGTCTTGGGGTTGCACAGTCACATATGTGGACATCTCAACACCGAGATCCAATGTAAGGAGCAAATGCGTGTGCTCTGGTCCTGTTGCACTAATGCTGAGCATTAACTAGATTCTTCTGAAAATACCCTGCTTGGCTTAGCAAGCTGCTCAGTTCCCAAGCTGAGTTTATCCTGAGCAGCACAACACTGAAGCAAGTCACAGGGACAGTGGCACAAAGGAGGGGTTTAGGTCACTTCAAAGAATCACCATCAAAGGTGTTAGCGAAAGCAGGTTTGATGAGTTGTGAAAGCACAACTTAAGTTTGGTGGCAAGGTTCACCCTATTCATCCCACATAGATGAAGCTCACAAAGGAAAATCAGATTAGAATCAATCTAGGATGGTTTACATAGAGACTGGGGATGCAAAGGGTAAAAGTGCTAAAGGGTAAGGGCTCAAAAGGGTTAGGGGAGGCCCTCCCATTGAGTCACGAGGTTCAGAGCAGACCCCCTTGCTTTCTAAACTCCTCATGGAGACTAGGTGCAGCCGAGTCCAAACTTAACCTCAGACTTGGTCAACAGTTTATAGTTCAAGGGTTTGTCAGCACCTGATCATTGACTAATTTAACGTTTACAAAATGATCCAATAGGATTTCCTATTCAATATGTATATATACTTTGCTATAGGATATTTAAATCAATTCATACACACATACACAGACACAAAGAATATGTAAAAAGTACCTTTTAAAAATTTCATCTCAAGTTCAGTGAAATACTCATTCAGATGCTTTTGCATCTCTCAGCAGGTGAGGGTTGAACCTTGAGGAGTAGCAAGGGTATCAGCCTGGGCCCCATGATCAGCTTTTGGCAATGGTCCTCTGAGTATTGCAAACTTGGAAGCTCCCAAGCTCTGAGAGGTCCCACTTGGAGGGAGATTGCTGCTCACAGCCCACTGCAGTCCAGGAGAGCTCAAAGGGCCTCACTCAGAACCACCGTTTATAGGGTCAGAAGATGATTGGCTCTAGTCATCTGTCAATCTCCATCCTGGTCGTCATCCAAGATGATAATTATTGGAATTTTCCTCAGAAGTCTGGTAGCAATAATATTGTTCCACTTGGACTATGATTCAGGCAAATAATATTCCAAGGCTAACTGAGCATAACTGACTATCTGTTAGGCGAGAGAAGTTTGTTAGGCAACAGGGAACAGACAGTGTTTCTGATTAGCTCAAGGGGAGCTTAACAGCCCAAGAGCCACTGATTGATCAAGGTTGAGGCCTAATGAGAATTCCTGAGATCATAGAGCAGCCCAAGGGGGTGAGAGGAATGCACCACTATAGAGAGGCAGCAAGGCAAAAATTTGAAAAAGAAACCCTCCAGTGCACTAAATCATTAATGTAGAGACACCTTCTGGGACAAAATTTAATTACTCTCTCTGTTTGCGGCACCAAAAGAGCTCTTCCTCAAGCTTCTCTGAAGATACCATTCAATTGTCCAGTTCACTTTGTTTTATGTCTGTTATTTTTGTTCAAGGATGTGAAGGTATTATACAAACAGCTTGCTGGATCTCAGCTCGAAGAACTTGATGTTCCCATGGGAAGTGGCCTGGATGACATTCTGGAAAAAATCAGAATCCACTGGGAGAGAGACATTGAAAAGAATCGTGCTGAGACAGGTGCCCTTCTCCGTACCAAGGTCAGCACTCTGTAACCCTCTCCAACATCACAGGATTTGAAGCAAACGCAAAATCTCTCTAATACTCTGCAGTATCTTTGAGGTTTGGGTGTTTGGGTTTTTTCTTATTACAAAAAAGACATTAGAAATCTAAAAGATTTTGGTCCAAGTCCGTGAGAAAATACACTCATAAACATCAGGGGCTTTTGTGGGATTCACTGAGTTAAGCAGTGGTGGAAGTGGCCCTGTTCATATTGCAGGTGCCTGTGGGAGCCTTTTAAGGGCTCTGGAGTGTTGGCTAAGAAAAAAACCTTAATCGGTTGATACCTTCTTTGTAGGATATGTCACAGTCATTACCCTTCTTACTAGGACTGTTCCTCCACTGAATAATTTACAAGTGTCTATAAATCAAGAGAGGCAAAACACATTGCTCTACACTACAGACTCCTTATGGGTTTCTCCTTGATATTGTTTCCTTTGGCAGCAGTGGGAAAACCAGATATTAACTTAGAAATGAAAAGGGATAATGATAATAGCCATTCCCTTTAAAAGTTCTCTCTCCTGAAGCTGAGTCTGAAATATCCTTTTAATGCAGCTTTTTCTGTCATGAAGTGTCACTTCTTTTCCAAAGTACCTGGCTGAAGTCAGTATTTTTGCAGAACTGAAACATTAAGTTCAGTGGATGATCTTATATGATAGAAGCCATATCATTCTGAGTTGGCTCTTACAGCAGAGCATGAAAGAGCTAATCATAACTACAGCAGTGCTATAGAAATACTTAGCAAGAATATTTCCCCCCTGTTCCAAGGTAAAGAGTTGCCATGAGAGGCATAGAGGCTATTGAAATAGCAAGAAAAAAAAGAACAAAACCAAGAAATATGTTTGCAGAGATATATGCGAGCTCTGAGTTCATTTTCAAAATAAAGAAGAAAAATCTGTTCCTGACCCACTGACAGGTTTCAGCAAAATGAGCATCACTCTGATGGCACCAAATTCTTCAGTGTTCTCACTTCCCTGTCCTGTTTGTTTCTCCTCCTTCTCCTTCTGTGCAAACACACCCTTACAACTTCTTATTTCTTTCATGCCTTCAATATCTGATCTTTCAGCTGCTCAGAGATACCATTTGGGGAGAAAATTGCCAGCTCATAGTGGACTGCTCTATCCTGTCTTTGGTACCCAACTCATCCCTACTTGGCCATCTCACTCTAAGCTCTTACTAGTTTCAGTTGTTCCTGATTTTGTTTGGTTTTTTTTTTAGTGAGAGGAAGAAGCAGAATATCACAGATTTCTGGAAAGATCTGTTCTTGTTCTGCACAGGTTCTGGTATGACATTGTAGGGGCTTTTGACCCCAAATATAACTCCCATTAAATCCAGATGATGCAGTTTTGTATCTCATACAGATACAGATCTGTTCAGATTGTTACTATTTGTACAGATAACAAGAGTTTAGCTTTTATCAACTAAGCTTCTGGACTAGTATCATCTTTTGTGGCTAAGTTGTACCATTTGGTTATCCACATTCTGAAAAAAATTGCCCTTACTCTTTTGTAACATCAGAAGAGGGAAAGCAGTTCCCTCCACTTCTTTGCTCTTCATTACCATTTTTTTCAATGTGTCTCTGTGAGGGTTTCCTTGGTCCCTAATATTTTAATTTCTATCTTCTGCACCTACTCCCTGGTGTAGCTGTGACCAGGTCACAAGGTGTTTCAAATGATACCCTAATACTGACATGAGGGCAGTATTTTTGTTATTTTCTGACTTGTTTCCTTGCCTTATTTGCTTTGTCTTGTGACTAGATTTGCAGTCTTGGCTAGATTTTTCAAGGGTATTCGGGCACCAAAACACATCAATTTAAATTCATACTGAACAGGTTTTCACATCGGACTTGATGAGTTAGTAACCTCAAAACTCCAGTCTGTTGGTTTCACCTGTGCACTTTTTTGTCCACAACGCTCAAAGCTTTTCCCTGAATTGACACAAGTGATTTAAACCCTTGTAAGACATGCATGCTATTTAATATTTTTCCCTGGAAAATGCTTTACTTGATGATGCACTATTCCTTCATGTAGTCTGATTCCACACGTCCACTACTGCTCATTGCTAATCGGTATTGTTTTCTGCCATCCATAAATCCTTCTACTTCATTATTGATTCCCAAGGCAGTAAACCTTAACGCATCAAGCTGTTAAGGTTCTGTCTTAATGGAAGTAGACCTTAATCCTCCTCTTCACGTGCTGTCTCTTGACCAGCTATTGATCCATGGAAATGTTCTGCCCTGAGCACATGATTACACAGCTTTTTCTGTTGTCTCTTACACTAGATCTCATAAAAGGTTTTGAAAAATCTTGTGAATTATGTCAGTTGTTTCTCCCTTCTTTGCTACTTTGCTAAAATGTTCCCAGAACTCTCAAGAGCTTATCAAAGTAACTTTACTTCTTTAGATATCATGCTGATCAGACCCTGCATGTTGGTTTTCTATCCCTAATCATCCTAATCATTATCTTGACTCCATGAAAAACAGACTAATGAGGGATTCTGCGCTCACACACAAAGCCTGGCTCAGAACTTTACAGATGTGCTTGAAATCCACAGATTCCTAGGAAACTCAAGCAGCAACATGATAAAAATTTAGGATGAAGATTTCATCCTCTCCCTCCATTAATCCAGTTGTTTGTGGTCACCACAATTTGGTATAGCCTTTCCCTTATGGAGCATGTCAGGAATAGGAAGAGTCCCCAGAAAACAGGAATTACCTAGTGGAGAGGGCACAAAGGTTACTTCTGCACTTCTCTACAGAAGGAACCCCAAAGTTGAGGCCAAGTGCCCAGCGCCACCACACACATGGACTCTTGGGGCTGGTAATCCTGTAAGAAGAATGGGGAAACCCTGTGTGTCCCAAAAGCTTTAGAGTGCATTCAGTGTGTGCTTACTTGCTCTGTCATCCTTGGTATTTAGAGTCTGATGTGGCCACCTCCATCTACTCCATCTGCCTGTTCTATCATTCACACCACTAATGTCAGGTAGCTGTGAGAGCTTAGGATAAGTCCTGGAGGTGTTTCAGTGTCACCTGTTTTAAAGACAAGCTGGATTTATAGGTAGCATTTGGGCCACCAGCAAGAGTAATGTGAGAAAGACACCAGGTTTCAGGTAATTTGTGTAGGCTATAAATATAGATGCAAAGGCACCTTCCCTTCCTTGTGTATCTCGTTAAAAAGAGGCATTTGTAGTCCTCATACCATAATAACTTGCAGACTACACTCTCAACACAATTTAGGAGACACAATTTACTCCAGAGTGGCAGGTCCATGCTCACTCGGCTGGGTTCACTAGCACTAGTGAGGTGGAATTATGTCTTTCTGAAGCACAAGTCCCTACAGAGTATTTCTAGAAAATACTCTGTGTAATTTGCTGGAAAGGACAGGTTTGGTGTTTGAAATGAAATTCAGCCCTACACAACACAGGTTCCTAAATCCAAAGTTCTGTTTGAGACTTAACTGGTACTTAAATTACCTTTTGCAGCTGAGACTATTTCATTCATGATGTCCAAGGTGTGGGGTTCACATGATGGTACAAAGAGAATTACAAAAATTATTTCTGGTGCATCGTCCTAGATTTTTAAAAATTTGATCTTACTTTTAAAATAAAAGAATGAATAATCAGAAAAGAAGAACAAGGTCAAGATGAATTTTTAGAGTGGAATGGAAATATTTTGCATAGTTTAATTTTAGCATCAACCACAAGAAATGTAGGTATTTGCTAGAAAGCCCAGAGCACTGGATTGAAAAGCCTTGATCTCAGCCCTTATTAAAAAGTATAGACATTTTATTTTTACTAAGGTACTTTTTCCTTCGCCTATTTTCAAGGTGCCTGAACCAAACACATATAAAACCCCAAAGCCACAAGAGTATGAAATTGCATAATTACTTAATTCAATTAACAGAAATTATTTTTCTGACCTCTGTGATATGACTTGCTGACTCATAGAATCTTATGTGAAAAATCGAGGTTTGAATCCTTCTGGAAACCAACAGACTAAGTGAAAACACTTAATTTAAAAAAAAAAATATTATAGTATAGCTACAAAATCAACAATTACAGCAACATTTTCTTTTTATAGGTAATTTTAAATGTACTAGTATGAATTCTGAACAGCTGTTGTTGACATGGATAAAATATATATGCTGTAAAATGCATAAGCCATTTTTAGGATAATTTTGACAGTAGGAAGTATCCAGAATTGTTTAACCGAGGGATTTAATATACAGTAATCAAACTTAAGGTCAGAATTGCCACAAACTGTGAAAGCATTAACTGTCAGTTTGGTATGTAAGGAAGCTAGAACATAATTTGAGTGGGCTGTGATGACAGTCACCGTCTTTTACTGGCAGGCAGCTGAAACGACGGCTGCCGTGCGAACCCAGGAGGAAGAGCTGGTGGAGGGCCTCAGAACCGAGTTCCATGAAACCGCCTGCAAAATACAGAGCTTGCAAGCAGAAACCGAATCTTTGAGAACCTTGGTAAGCAGTGTTGGGCTTTCAGTGGGTATATTCGGTGAGATTTCAACACGCATTCTGAGGAGAACATTCCCATCTTGGGATGCAGAGTTAAGACTGAGTCCCATTTTCCAGCCGATACTGCTTCCAGAGATGCCAGACATTTCTGGGCTCTTCTTGATTGACACAGTGCACTAAGTGTCCCACATTTGACAACCAGGCTCCAAATTTCAATCCTCAATGTCTTCACACTGAATAATAATTTCACTGAGATTGCTGGGTGGGTAGTACTTGACAATGTGAGGAATATCTGCACCTTGTAAGAGTAGTTCAGCTTTTATAATGATAATATCTAATATCAAAGTATCTAAAGAGAGGAATTCTCAAAACATTACATCTCCACTTAAACACAGTCAATAGAGATATTGGCCAAACCTGAATAAAAATCACTGTGAAGCATATGAAAACTGACTGATTTATCTTCTGCTGTCCTGCCCTTACAGAAGAGGGGTCTGGAGAACTCTTTATATGACGCCAAGCACTGGCATGACATCGAACTACAGAACCTAGGCTCTGTCATTTCCAAGCTGGAGGCAGAGATGGGAGAAATCAAAGTAGAAACGGAGCAGCAGCAGCGGGACCGTGAAAATCTGCTGACCAGCAAACAACAGCTGGAGAAAGACATTGCTGCATATCACTGCCTTCTGGATGGAGAGCAAAGCAGGTACTTTTCCTTAAAAGCAAGTGTGCCACAGGGATGGAGAACATGTGCTCCCTGGGAAGGGGTTGTGTGGCTGCTGGAAGCCACACAATGGTTCTCTTATTCATGAGACTGGGCAGTAGATGGTGAGGTTTGGAGAAGCTGCAAAAAGGAAAGAATCCCATCAAACAGAGATTCCTAATGTGTTGGAGAAGGATGGTTTCCAGCACTAACACAAAGGGACATAGTTTGGGAACGTGCCGTGAGTTTCACTTCTCTGACGATTTAAGATGTGATAGTAAAAAGCTACTACAGCATCTTACAACATTAGTTGCTGCAAAGGAAATGTGTTGGTTGCCTTGGGTACATTATGCCATCCCTCCTCTTCCAAAGTCCAAATATTAAAGCAGTGGTCCTGGGGAAGCTCCCTTTCTAAGCACATAAGTTCTTCCTGAAGTCCAAGGGTGGAATTTGGATTACTGACTGTACCTTTTGTAAAGAAATTTAGTTCAGGCTCTTAACATTTGTCCTCTAGGAATAACCTCTACAGTGTCAAGTACAGTAAACACCTTTACAGTGATTGGGTTGGGTTGCTTAGTTGGGCTTTGCTAAGATCCGTAATCACCATTAGTCATGGAACCTCTGAGAATCTGATCCACAGATTTTTACTTGCTCTTCTTCTCAGGCCAAGGAGAATTTTTAAAATAATCTGATCCTGCTGAAGCTGATGAGATTTCTTATTTGTAGTAGTGACCAATTTTTATTTTTCTACTTTTTCTACTTCCAGCTGATTATGAAACTCCCAGCCCAGAGAAAACCGTTGCCATTAAAGCAAAAGAAGATGTCACTGCCAGTTATGTTCGTGGAAGCTAAAAACCCATCAAAGCAGCCTGCTTTATTCAGTTTGATTCAACAATCAAAGTAGGTTGTAGCTTGAACAACTTTATTAGACCCTCCTCATGTAATTGCTTTGCTTACAGATTTCAATTTACTCATGTTGTTAAAATTATAATAAAAATAAAGAATATCAGGGTTTTGTTTGGCTTTTTCTTTCTTTCCCGTATTTTTCATGATAGCTGAAGGGGTTTAGATTAAGAACATCAGCCCTCCACTGCCTAGCAACTAAACTCTTCTTTTTTGTGGTACAAATGTGTTAAGACTGAACTACCCCTCCACTGTGCACACATGGAAATGGCAAGCGCTCTGTTGCGTCACAAGACCATCAGCTCAGCAGTATGAAATCTAATTCAAACAACACTGAAGCAGTCAAGTGCACTATTAACTCAATGCAATTAATTTTGCAATACATAAACCAGCAGTCATTAATGCAAACATGCCAGCAGTACTTTATAAACACATTTTTAACTCTAGACTAAACTGCTGGAAAAGCTGAAGGTGCAGGACAGCAACAGCAGTTCTGTCTGCAATCCAGGTTGCATCATTTTACTAAATACTGAGTCTTAAGCCAGGGTGTCAGTTTGTGCAAATGGGATACTTTTTGATATATTGATATATTTTGATATTTGGTTTTGTATGCTTGGTTCTTTCTTGATATCAACATCTCTCCAAGGCAGGTTGGCCAAACTTCTTCTGAACAGGCACCCACATAGCATCAACATGATGGGTGACCCTAGGTAGTTTCCCTTATTTTGATGGTATCATGATGAAAAATATTTGCCATCTTTCACTTCTGACTTTCTTTTATATTTTAAACATTGATAACCTCATTGTATTGCACGTGCCATACATATAAAATGCCAAGATGGATCCTGCATTTTCAGAGAAACATAATGAACCTTTGCCTCTATCACACAAAATTTTAGAAGATGGCTGGCTTTCCTTCACAAGTCTCCACATAGGAATGAAGTTAACCATACATGTGTTCGTTGGATTAAGACTTTACAGTGGGTGACAACACAATTCAGACTGACAACACAGAGCAGACTGAAAGACTACTGAGAAATGGCACACAGCATATGATAAAATCAAACACCCTCGAAACCCACTAAACTCAATCCACCAGTAAATTACAGGAATAGGCACACAAGTGTTGTCATGCTTTTCCTTGCACATACCCCCCCACATGAAAAATCCTTTCTGATACAGTTACTTGACAAACAATCCCTCATTCAATCTTTGCAAAAAGTCCATCTGGCATGTACTACCTGCAAGATTTTGATCAAAAAATTACTGGATTAAAAGATTACCCAGCAATGACCAAAAAAAAGAAAGGCAGATGATGGCAGATTTCCTCTTTTTTTTTTTTTTCACAGAATGTAGGCTCCTCAGAGCAGCAATATTACTTTCTCACACATCAGTGCAGACAACTTACTAAACTGGGACTCTATCAGGAATAGTGATGATGAGAGAAAATATAAACACACAGTGGTACAAGAAATGAGATAGCACAGATGCTCGGGTTGTGGCTAACTGTGTCTAGGAATGGTCACTTTTTGGCATTAACAAAACATAAGCTCCCCCTCATTCTTGACACAGAAGAGAGAGCAATATCCCTGTGATTTGAAAATGAAGACGGACTTTATAAAGCATAAAAACATACAATCTGGATTCAGATCTCTTTGCTATCTTCTAGTGATGCTTCAGGCATGAAAAGCAACTGCTGGCTATCGCACTGTGAAACTGTTCTTTATAAATACCATTGATGGAGAGAAACCTGATGAAATTCTGAGTCTACAACTATACTGTCATGTGAAACAAAGATATTTTTTTTAGCTTTCTTATATGCCATGATCCAGCTTATTTCATAAACATTACATTAGATTCATACTGAGATGTCTATTCATTGGAATGGAAATAGTTTCTTGCAAAATCATCAAGGTATTTCAGCATGGGGAAGTGTCTGGAAAAGGAGGAAGCATCTAACCATAAATAATGAATTTCTAGCAGCTTTTCTCTCTATCCTTAGCAAAGACTAAAAGCCACAGAAAAGATTATTTTTGTGAATAGTCCATCAGAAGTCAAATGTAGCACGTCTGGCCCTTCTAAATCAAAGTGCTTCCATATGACAAGCTAAAGCTCTTGTGAAGAAATCTCTCTGTAGTTTTACACAGACTGCTGCCAGCTGCCTAGGAGCCCCTCCAGCATGCCTTGCCAGCCTGAATGTTGTCTAAGCATTAACAGTCTTCACCATGTGAGACAGGAGATTGAGAACATGAGAGACTAAAGGCTTTCACAACTATTTGTACACACTGAGATTCATAAACTGATTTAGCTTTATATTTATCCCCTAGTCTAGCAGTTGCTCTATTAGATACATGTGAACATGTTTCCAGCTGGTTTTCCTTAGAAAACCAGGATGAGAAAACAGATTTTATGATGTCCTGCTGCAGTATCTCTGACACCCATATTCCTATGAAGGGATTTGTGGCATTTGCTGTTATGAGCGTACAGATAATACAATCTAACAGCCAGCTGCTGCACAAAAGGACATCTCTACTCCCCCTTGCATGCTATGTATTCCCATTGCACCATCTTCTGTTAGCACCAACACTTGGCTGATGTCTCAGGAGACAGTTCAAGAATCAAAATCAGCAGAAAATTAGCCCTGCAAAATGCTGGGAAGCTTTCCTTCCACTCAGTCCCCTGAATCAGGCTACTGCAGGGGCAGACCTGCACCAGTAGCAGAACAGAGATGGGAGGAGAAGAGGAACTAGTCCAGGCTGTAAAGCACAGCCATCCACCTTGGTGACAGCTAGTCACTAGGTCAGATGAGCTGTACTATCAAACCATAGTACTTTATCCTCCTCCTCAGCCAGGCACAGCTTCTTCTGCACTACAGCTTGAACAGATGCTGCTGCATCCTTGGGAGAAGCAGAGGGTGCCAGCCCTATGCTAGTCCCTGCCTCACTGAAGATTTCACACTGAGCAGAAACAGCACACCAGGTAAGAACTAGTACTCTAGCCTATCATTCTACTGTTTGCATTTCAGTATAAGGACTATTATACTGATTCTATTGTTAAAAGATTATTTTTAAGGTCACTTTCAAGCTGGCATTGTCTAAAATTTAACATTTTAACAAAACACCATGGACTGCTGCCACCACTATCTGCTTTCAGATAGCAATTACTGGTGAAGAAATGGGCATGATAACACTTCTCCCTTCTGGCTGTAGAGGTCTGAAACTACAGAGAGAGAGCCTCAGAGCTGAGAGGAAGGTTAAGCTCCTAAAGAGAACTGGGCCCATGCTGTGATGATAACTACACCAGAACCCTTCTGCAAACTGCTTTGCACCTAATGGCACCTTTTCCAATTTCCTCAAGCAGGCATCTGCCTGAAAGTTACAAAATGAATTGTTCTTCTGCTTGTGCTCTGCAAATGTCAAAGCAGTTTGCAGTGCTACCACCTTCATGTCACAGAATGACAATTAGGTACAAAGAAGTAAGGGTAAGATGAAACACTGGGGGACTGGAAATGGAAGTCTGCTCTTAACTCCTGCATCACCCACAACTCACTTCGACTTTCCTCCCTTTCAGTTTCTCCACTAGAACAGTGGCTGCTGCATCACTTCCCCTACATGCAGTAGTGCTTCACACCTCAGGCTTTATAAAATGCACCAAGATCCACAGGGAACAGCATCATGGCAAGGCTCACCATAGCTAAAGGACAGAGAAGAGAGGCAGGCAAGCACCACTGTGTGCCGTGACAGGCACACTGCAGCGTGCACTGCTAATGTGGGGGAGGGAAAGAGACAAAGTTCTCAGTGCTCCAGGTAAATCCGTACCTGAGCAGAGGCATCAGAGCGCTGTGTCTTGCCAAAGGTGGGTCACACAGGTCAGTGATACACAGTGCAGCAGAAAGCTGTGTGTTGAGCTCATGCTCCCATCACAGCAATGTGGCATTCTGGCCATATTCCTTCCATTATAAACATTACTTCTGCCAGCCAGGCCTGCGAGCCATTCTTCAGCAAAATGTCCTCTGTGCAAGTATTGAGAAATGTTGAATTCAAGAAAGGAAAACACAAATAGTGACATTTTTTCTGCATCTAACTTTTTACGCAGCAACAATCTTAACTGTAAAAGCCAACACAAGGCATTCACAGTGAATTACAAATGCCATGCATCAGCACATTTTCACAATTTTACATAAAAATAAAACTAGAGGTGGGAGGCAAATCCAAGCATAACCACATAACTAATGCTTCCTTTAAAGCACCAACTGAGACATGTCTTTAAATCTGAATCTAAGCCTTCCGAGGCCTAAAATGTTGCTGTTATTTTCCATGGTTTCCGCTGAGTCTGTTCCAGATTTAACAGCTGAAATGTTTCTCAGTACTCTGCTCCTGACAGGTATTAAGTTTCTAATCCAGAGCTGGGCATTCCAGCCTTGCAGCACTGTGTTTGCAAGAGACAAGTGACGCAGATGCTAAAAGCAGCAAAAAGGCATCAGGTTCACTTTCATCAGCCTGATAATGGGGTTATCCATAATAATGCAACTAAAATATTTTACCAGCTGCAGAAATTCAGAATCAGGCACAGCACTATACTTAGTGGCCATTATTAGCCACAAAAGCTGAGGAACACAAACTACCTGCTTAGTTGCATGGTATTATCAGTGCTGAGCCTGCAAGTCACAGCACAGTGCAGCGTGGAGGTACATTGGCTTCCTGGGCAATAATGGAGCACAAACAAGGGAATGCAGCGCTTCAGCAAAAGGAATGTCAAACACTCTTCCACACCCAACTGTCCCCTGTCACACCTTCCACGAAACCTTCTATCAGCTGAAGGGGAGAGTAAGAGGGGAGCACCAAGGAGGCACAGAAAATGACACTTAGCTACCAAATATGCTCCCTACTTCAGTAATTATTTCTGTCACAAATAGAAAGTGTAGTTGATCACGGGCATTCTTGGTGTTACCAGACAAACTGTTACACTTGCAGCTTTTAGTTCTCAAGGCCTGCTCTGTGCAGGCTCAAACCCTAGAAGAACACAGGTAGTAGAGAAATACAGGGAAGACATAGGATGGCACATAAAAATATGACTGTAACACATCTCCCAAAGGCAAAACACTTGGCTACAGTGACTCAGTTATTCGCAGCTACTTGATGCTTCATGAAGACATCACGTATTTAACCTCTTTCTGCAGTATGACAATGGCACCTCCCCTGTTTTTCTCAAACAATCTGAGAAACATGGATGAAAACCACTAAATAACAGTACTTTCATGGACAGAAACTGAGACTGTCACTCTCCAAAGTTTGGAAAAACTTTTCATTTCTATGTTAATATATACACATATATGTAATGATTTCAAAAGAAAATATCACAAAGCACAAAATTGTATCAAATAACTCAAGAGTATAAACGTGTAATTTTATATAATTATAATACAAACCAATACATATTTGATAGGTAATTCTCATTTGGGCTTACACTTTACCAGCAGGAACTTCTATCTCCTTTTGATGGCTGACCAACAAAGTAAGTAATCAGAAACAGTGTTTCATGGCATTATTTATGACTCATGACAGTCTGAGGCTGTTTTTCCAAATGTCCTGCCCCAAAACTTCTGACAACGCGTTTTGAAGCTACAGTGAACTTTTTAAATACCCATGTTTTTTTCCAGAGTTAAAGGTCACTACAGTACCCAAAGGGAGAGGTGACAATCTGCAGACATCCACTGTGAAGTCAGTTTTCCAGTAGATATTCCCTAGGCTTCAGTGTGAGTCAGGAAAGCAGTTAGGAAGCTGACGCCAAGACATCCGGACATCCTAGACAGAGTGGTGTTTCAAGGCTTACTCACTTAACCACACCATCTCCAAGATGAAAGCTAAATTACTTCCTTGAATCCTTTACAATGGCAGTGTAAGCTCACGGCCCTTGCTGGGGTGCAGGAAGCAGCGCCTTTGTCACTGCAGTCCAGGCTGGGAGTGAACATCACCTCACGTCATGGGTGGGAGCTGGGCAGGCCGAGCAGCGCCCAGAGCCGGCAGGACTGGCTGAGGGCTGGGGCCGCTCCAGCAGCTCTCTCAGTCTCCTCAGAAGTGACTCCTGCCACACTCTGAGTCCAAGGTGAATGTCCCTCTTTCATGGCACAGCCCGATGCAGGAAGCAGCCAAGGGTTTCCCCAGGAGCTGCAGCTGATCTCAATCACAGAATGGTTAGGGTTGGAAGGGACCTCTGGAGATAACGTAGTCCAATCCCCCCGCCAAGACAGGGTCACCTCGAGCAGGTGACACGGGACGCGTCCAGGTGGGTTTGGAATGTCTCCAGAGAGGGAGACTCCACGACCTCCCGGGACAGCCTGTTCTGGTGCTCTGCCATCCCCAAGGTAAAGAAGTTCTTCCTCACGTTGAGGTGCAACTTCTTATGTTTTAGTTTATTGTCACTATTCCTTGTCCTGTCTCTGAGCACCACTGAACAGTGGGGCACCACCGCCTTGGCACCTGCCTCTGCGATATTTATATGCATTGATGAGACCCCCTCTCAGTCTTCTCTTCTCCAGACTAAACAAGCCCACCTCCTGCAGCCTCTCCTCATAAGAGAGATGCTCCGCTCCCTTAATAATCTTTGTGTCCCTTCGATGGACCCTCTCCAGTAGCTCCTTGTCCAGAACTGGGCACACTATTCCAGATGTGGCCTCACTAGGGCTGAGTAGAGGGTCCCTCGACCTGCTGGCCACGCTCTTTCCGATGCGCCCCAGGATACGACTGGGCCCTCCTGGCAAGCACGGGGGGGTGTCACACTGCAGTTTCGTGGACAACCTGTCACACCCACATGGAGCCGATCCCTGCCCAGACGGGGAGGGGCGGTAGCGCGAGGTGTCCGCGCGAGCGAGCCGGGCCCTTGGCGCGCACGCGCCGCCCCGCCCAACTCGGCCAATCCGCGGGCCGCGCCGGCCACCCGCCTCCGCGCCCGCCGCGCGCGGGCCTCACGCGCCGCAACGTCAGCGCCTTTCGCCCCGTTTCGGAGAACGCCCCCGAGGGGCCGGCGGCGCTCCATTGGCCGGCGCGCGGCAGCGCATGCGGCCGACGCAGGGGCCGCGGCTCCGCCCCGCCTCCCTCAGCCCCTCTGCTCCCCCCGGGCGCGTCAGGCGTGGGCGCGCGACCCCGCCGGGCGGGCCGGGCAGGAAGCCATCCGAGCCTGCCGCAGCCGCCGCCGGGCGGGCGCGCTCGCCAGCAGCGGGAGCGCAGCTCGCCTGTCCCCGCCCGGCCGCCGCCGCCTCTCCTGCCCCCAGACGCGGCTCCGCCAATGGCCGAGACCGAGGAGCGGAGCCTCTGGACGAATTCTTCGCCAAGCGGACAAAGAAGAAGCGGAAGGAGAAAAGAGCAGCCGCAGCGCCGCGCCGCCCGCCTCCAGCAGCTTTCCAATCTGCCGCCTCCCAAACGCCGCGGGCGCGGCCGCGGGGACCCCCCGCCCTGCTGAGGGCGGCGGCTCTGGGCCAGCGCCGCCTTCCAGCGCCGCCCGGCCGGCTCCTCGGACCAAGGCGGCGAGCAAGGTGCGGGCGGGAGGCCCGCGGATGTTCCTGCCGGCAGGGGGCGCGCCGCCCGCCCGGCCATGCGGCACCCGGGCCGTGCGGGGCCTGGCGGGGAGCCCCGAGCCACAGCCCCGAAGCCCCAGCCCCGAGCCCCAGCCCAGCCCCGCCCCGGGGCCGTCCGGGACGGCTTTTGCTGCTCCTGCGGCTGGTGGGAGGGTCGCGGGAAGCCCTCGCCGCGAGTCTTGGCCTGGTGGGAGGCGGGAGAGCGGGGCCCCTTCCCGCCCTGCGGTCCCTCCCGGGTTTCCGGGTGTTGCGGCCGGAACCGGGAGTTTGCGGCAGTTGCCAGCCCTGGGCCACCTGGGGCTGTGCAGCGTGGCCTGTGGACCTTGGCGATAAGATTTCCCCGGAGTCCGCTCTGTGCCTCGCTGCCAGGAAGGGTTTTACTGCCAGTAATTTTTTTTTTTTCCTACCGTATTACAGTGCAGCGATGAGAATGCAGGATAAGCTTAAGTGCCCGTAGTTGAGTTAGTGCCTCTGTTTCTTCCTCCGCCCTTCTCTCCCCTGGCCCCAGCATCAGCACCGAACTAATGTAACTGAAACCAGAAGCAGTTATAGGATCTCTAATGCTGTATATTTCAAAATGAATTTTAAGAAATACTCTGCTATTTCGTAGTGATGTTTAAACTGGGGTGCCTGACATATGCCGTAGCTTTCTAATGTATCTTTCTGCTTTAGACAGGACAAATAGAACCTAAGAAATTACTTGAACCTTTTATTTCTGCTTTGGAATTTTTTGCCTCTTGATGTTGTTTTCCTTTAACAAGTAGTAATCTAAGGATCTCTTCTCTGTTTTGCTGCTGCAAACCAAATCTTCATCTGTCCCTGTGATATTATTGTACACTCTCTGAATATAAAAAGATAGCTTGTGAAAGGGTTTTTGGAAGTCAGATACCTTGCTTCCTTCATTGTTACGTAGGGGATCAATGATTTAAGGATATTTTCTTGTGCCAGATTGAATACTGAAACCAGAAGCAGTTACAAGAGGTCTAATGCTGCATGTTTCAAAACAAATTTTAAGAAATACTCTACTGTTTCCTGATAATTTAACTGAGAACTCGACAAGTGCAGTAGCTTTCAGCTGCTGTTTTACTCACTTGCTGGTAAAATAGTATGTGGCTTTGACTGAAGCTTGTACTTGGATTAGAAATAAAAATCACTGAATGTGAAAGGTATGTTAGCTTGGAAACTGTGATGTTTCCATGGAGATGGGGATATAAGAAGTCTAAAAGGTTTTAGAGCTGTAGATTCATGCTCTTCCAAAAGACTGAATCTTCAGCAGATGGTGCAGTTACATGGGGTCACTTCCTACTTCTGTTACTCTAAAGCAGGTCAGAGTTTTTCTGCTGGAGATTGACAATGTAGAAGGTCCTAGCACAGAGCTCTAGAAGAAGCTTTATTCCCAGCTGTTCAGTGGAAAGGGAACTGTACCTTTGTCAGACCTTGTTCTCAAGGTCTTCCTATTTAAAGTAGTATAACTGCATTTCATGTAGTGTGTAAGAATTATGTAAACTATTAATTAGGCTGTGTGTGTCTTAAAGCTGTGACTGGGAACATTGTGAGGACTGCTTATCTGTTCTGGTCCATTTCTGGCCTACCTTAATAATCCCAGAATCTGCTAATGACACAGTAGGACAAAATTAACTCCACTTAGGTGAGTCCCTCTTTCCCCAAACACGTAATCAAACTCCTGTTTTAAAACTCTGTAGTGAAGCTCTTGAAAGATACATGTTTTTGCGTACTAAGATTGCTGTGGTTTTGAAGCTGACCTTTTGGCTGTTATAAAAACGTTTCTAAGAAAACAAGACTGTAAACATGGCTGTGAATGTGAAAAAACCAAATGTATCAATATTAATCTCTGTCATAAATCCACAGGAAGCCATTCCAGATGTTCTTTAATGTTTTGCTCATGAAATAGATGATGGAAAAGTAAATCTAAAGCTTCGTGTGCCTTCAAGCTGTCACAAAAGCTTACTGTTAGTAACAGAGAGAGGGCTTGCCTTGTATTTCCCTGGTCATGACTGCACAGTCCTGTTCCATGCTTTGTGTTGTCCCTTGACTTCCTCATGGATGTTTACTGAGATGATGTGGTTTTCTTTCACTCGAATGACTTCTTTGCTGGGGCATTTCTTAGCTGTTGCAGTGAGTTAAAGTCAGCTCACAGGTGTGTCCCTGGTGACAGTACGTTAGGGGAGGAGGGCATACAATCCTTTACCCTCTTGCCACTGGTGGTCACAGTTTGGTTTCTCTTAGAACTGCACCTTTACCCTCAGTTTTCTTTGCATTATCTTAGTTACATTCTCCTTTTCTACTTTTGTTGTAAAGAAAGTTACAACTTAATTTTTCTCTTCTTACAGGAAGAGGATGATTGGAAGGAGTTTGAGCAAAAGGAAGAAATTGATTATAGTGGTCTTAGAGTTCAATCCATGCAAATAAGGTACTACTTTTTCCTTATTTTTTTTCTCCAGTATAATCATTCCGTATGTTTAAAAAGAATGGATTTTTTTCTTCAGAGCTGCTTCCATGGAGTCCAGTTAAAGGAAGTTTGGTACATTTCTGATAGTATAGAATTTTGCTCCTGGGTAACTTAGGTTTGACTGGTCTCTGCCAGTATATTCTTTATTTTCTAAATTTCCATTCGTACTCTAGGTCTGTCTGTTTTAGTTGGGACTCAGATTTTTATTACAAATGCTTAACATTCCCCTCCATAAAGATAGTAAAGAATTTCTCAGAGGAGTGCAGGGTAGTAATTCCCACTGAATCATTTGGCTGCTGTAACAGTATCTGACTCAATCTGTTTAGGATCTTCAGTTTGGGAGCAAATTCCTGAACCATTGCGTCTTTATAGTTGCTAAAGCTAGTGTCCCATGATAAGATCCCACAGGACTGCATTTCTGAGTCTCATCCATGATTTCTTGTTTGCTTTTTCATTAGACTTTTCCTGTTGTCTGGTCCAAAGTAGGTCTACTTAAGTCCGTCCTGGTTAAGAAAAACTTTTCATTGGGTCAGAAAATGGGTTTTTATGACCTCAGTCGTAGCCTGAGAATGCCAGATAATGCTGGCAATTAGGTACCATGTTCAGATATTGATGATGATCAAAATAATGTTGTCCTAAAATCATCATAACCAATGCAGTAGATGTTTTCTCCACTGTGTGAGCAGGTCTGACATACTCTTTGAATTATTTACTTTTTTGGATCACATAATTCCCCCTACCCCTTTCAGTTAACTAGTCCTTTTAGGCCATTTGCATGAATTTGGCCCACAAGCTGTCCATGCCATTGAAGTGTCACGGTGGATATTCACATCTGAATAGACAAGTAACCGGTGGGCTGCAGCTTCACTGACTGCTGGTGTTGTTGGACTGGAAAGCCAGTACCTTGATTTTCCAGACAAAGGCTGGCATTCGGAATGCTTTTGATGCTGTGGCAGATTTTCAGGCACATGGAAGTTTCTGCCACAGGACTTTGTAACCACTCGTAGATTGAAGGGAAGAGTGGAGAAGTAAATGAAAGAAAAAACCACTAGAGGTTATAAATTATCCATCTCTGGAGATCTCTTTGCTGAAAATAAGATATAGAGTATCTGACGGGGTGGGATGTTACTTGTACTGGCTCTGTTGTAGTTAGTCTGTAGGCATCTGCTTCTGACTCTCGTTTAAAATGCAGTAGTGATGGTTTAGGCCCTTGGATCACCTTACTATGATTGTTACTGTGTTTGGATGAACAGTAAAAGGCCACTTATTTTTCAGAAATTACAGGCATATTTTGCTGTTCTCTGATTGTTGTTTACACAGAAAATTTACACAGATCATGATTAGTAGGATTTGGTGTATTACAAACTTCTGAGTTGACACTTTGCTGCTGTTGAGATCAGTGTCTGGATTTTTTTTCAACAGCCTCACCCTCCACATCTGTCACATTCTACTACACAGCTTTCTGTAGTAGCTTTGATCAGGAAATTATTTTGGGTCTCTTGACTATTTCTGTGCAAAATATAATAGTCTAAATAAAATACAGTCAAGCTTTTGCATAGGATTTATCTTTAAAAAATGACATATTTTACTCTCTTGTGGGTTTTTTTGATTGCCTGCTTTCAGAAAAAAAAAATCTGAGTTTGATTGTAGAATATGTGTGTATGGGTAATATGAGTGTGTTTCTCACGTGGTTGTGCCTATAGGGAATGTGAGCTCAGGACTTGCTTTTTTTCACCAATGCTCCACTGTTTCTTCGTCTTGACTAAAGAATTTTATGGAAGCTGGACTTTGAGACCTTTCCTGCTTTGTCTTCTCAACCTTTTCAAATCTCTTAGTAAGAAAAAAGCCTTTAAGCTCAAAATAAGATACCAGTTTCTTAGATCACTTAGTTCAAGTGGAATTTGTCTTTTTTTGTAAGTTTTGCTTCTCAAGTACTTTTTTTTTCTTCTCAGTTGCCAAGTTTGTAGCAGTGTGCCAAAAATTGTTCAGATGGAATTACTAGTTCAGTGATTATGGGACTAATGTAGTCTGGTTTAAGCTAGTCCCTTCAGTACAGCAACCATGGAGTCTTGTTTATGGGGATTCTGTAATCTCTGGCAAGTCTTAAACCTCTGCTTGTAAGGTACTAATCATCATTTCTTTTTTTATAGTGAAAAGGAAGATGACGAAAGTGAAAAAAGAGAAGAACCTGGTGACAATTGGGAAGAGACTGGTGGTGGTGGTGTAGATAGATCATCTGGTCCTTGGAACAAGTCAGCTCCTGCACCAGCACCTGTCATTGAACCAATTGGTAAATTTAACTCAGAGTTGTTTTTTCCAATTGGAAGTGCATCAGGTTGAATTAAGCTGCTCCCTGGGTAAAGCTCAAGGAACAGTTTTGTTCAGGCACCCATTAACATACTAGTGGCTTGTTTGGCATGCTAGTAAACGAGGAAATTTTCCTGTGAGGGCATCTGAGGAACTGAATTGAATTTAAAGTGTCTGCCCGCTTCTTTAAAACACAAGGGGAAGTATTTTTTATTTCTGACTTCCAAGGGGGCGGGGGGAAGCATTCTGTCTTTTCAGGAGATCCATCTACTATTCAATCTGCAGAATATCTGTGGGAAGCATTTCTGTTGATCTAAAAATACTGCTTTAACACTTCTGTGGATGTTCAGCCAATATCTGATGTCTAACATGGCAGTTCTTGAATAGGCTTCCATGGTTAGTAGCATGCTTTTCAAATTAGTTCTAGGATATGGAGAACATGACATTGCAAAATTGATTCTTTAACTAGAGTAGGACTTTAGTTTTTTTATTAAATACAATTTATTAGCATCAGTGGACGTAAACTACCAAGTCATGATCTGAGTTCAGAATATTCTCTTTTGCTGAGAAATTACTGAAAAATAGTCTGCTTTGTTCTTCCTTGTTTGTACAGGCAAGGAGGTAAAGCTAATTAGTCATGTTTTGATTTGACCACTGAGTATAGATCAAATTAGGTGATAGCTGATTTCCTACTTTGTCTAAAATATTTGCTTCCAAAGCTCTAAAAGGTGCAAAAAAGTACTTAAAAGATTTGTGGAGTTTGGTTTGTGTGTTGGTTGTTTTGTTTGTTTGTTGTTTTTTTCTTCAGCTATGAATGTAAACCTTTTCGCTTGTGTAACTCTAGTCCTTGTACCTAGTTACAGAAGCTCCAGAACCAGTTCAGACTGGTGGTGTATACAGGCCGCCCGGTGCCCGGGAGGGTGGCAGGCCACGGAGAGCACAGCAAGGACCACCAGAAATCTATAGTGATACGCAGTTCCCATCACTGCAGTCCACTGCCAAGCTCGTAGACAGTCGAAAGTAAGTACATTCCATTAATGCCCCAAGAGACATGAGTTAACTGCTTTCTCTAAGTTCTTATTTTGTGTAGGGCTTAAGCCTGAATCTTTCCACAGAGAAAGAAATTACTAAGAGGTGTTAACTATATTTTCTGACTCTATTCCCGTTAAATAATTTTCATAGGACCTAGCCCAGTAAGACAGCCAAACAAGACTGCCAGTTATGTTATCTTTGATGGCTGAAGGATTTCCCTGAAGCAAAATATTTATGCACTTGACAGCATCTGGTTCCCTGAGACACTAGCCATGGGGAGGGAAGCTCTCTGTTACTACCTTCAACAGGCATGTAGGAAGTCTTGAGCATACTGCCTTCACTTTAGAGTTGTGAAGGTAGCTGAAGTGGAAGAATGGGGTTTGATACAAGTACAAATCCATACACTTGCTGTCTGAGCTGTGGTTAACAGTGATGGGCTCCCCGTTTTACAGAAGTGTTTTGTATTTATGTGGTGCTGAAGACTTGAGTCTCACCCTGCTTTTGAATCCTGATCTCACCATAAGCTCATTATCAATAGAAGAGATAGCTAGGCCAATACTTAATTCACTTGGGATTTTTTGGGGGTTTTTTGTTGATGATTTTTTTTTCCATTTTGTTATTGTTGTAGTTTGATGGGGTTTTTTTCTCTCCTTGCTTGCTATGTTACTGTTTAATACAGCTTGGCAGAAGCTCTGGGGTTTTTTTTTTTGGTGTGGCTTTGTGTGCTTGGCAAATGAAACGTGCTGTCATTGGTGCTTTGGGGTTTGAATGGTACAAATTGAGTCAAGGTGAAATTCTGAATGAACATTCTGGAAATTGGCTTCTGCTTTCTAGAACCTATTTTTCATAATTGCACTTAAATTTACTTTTGAGAATGTCAATATTGACATTTATAATCTGAATCGTACTGGGTGGTACAATGGATAGATATTTATGTATTTTGGAGATAAGATTTGCTTGGGAATGTTTGGCTATTCTGTTGAACTTAAGACCTTTGTGTTTGTTTTATGTTTATAATGTTTTTGTTGGGATGGGGTGGAAATAGTCTAGAAATTCACAATTCACAAGCTAGTGATAAGATATTTACTGATTACATTTATTTTCCCTTAGGGATAAAGAAATGGAGAAGAGCTTTGAAGTAGTAAAATACAAAACTAGAGGTAGGGATGAGGTGTCAAAAAACCAGGCACCTAAACTTCAGCTAGACAACCAGTATGCTGTGCTTGGGGATCAGTAGAGCTGCACACACATTACAATTAAGGAATGCATTTTTGGTAACCCTTCTACTAAGGTAACTAAACTACAGCTAACAGCTATGATGAACATGCCACCTTATTTCTGCTGGATCTACTGCAGCGAGTGCAGACTACTTTGACGTAAGTGATTGGTTCTCCTGCACTATGGAAGCATAATGTATTGCAACTTCTCCATTGGAAATGGGGCAAATTAATGTAAATGATTGAACGAGTCATCAGTGTTCTTTAATTGCTCAGAAAGATACCTACAGCCAGTGGTCATTTCAAAATCTTTTTATGTTCAGATACTGAGCCTTCGTAAAGGTTGACTACCTCAGACTTGCTGCACTCATTGTGGACACCATGTGGATCACAACTTCTGGAAGAGAAGGTTACAGCTGTTTTAGTGGCCATCTGAAACTTGAAACCAGCTCTACTGGATTCCTGTCAGAAATCCTGCAGAAGTCAGCCATTTGGTTCCAATTTGCTATAACAAAGATTTAAGTGACCTTAATGACAAACCTGTTTGTTCCCCTTCTGAGGAATCCTGTCATGTGTAGCCATAGCCTACTAGAGACTTCTGGAGCATACCATACCACTCATACTATCCACGTATAACAGAGCTGTAGTTTGTTTACCTTTTTAGACAGCTGTACAGAAGTAACTGCAAAACAAATTAAAACTCATTCAGTATCAGATTTGAGGAATGATGGGTTTGAATGGTCTGTTTGCATTAGCCATTTTCACAGTTGTCTGTTTAAGCATTTTTTTTTTTCTATTATCCACAAAAAAAAAAGCCTGCTCTGTTTCTGGTATCAATTTGCAGTATATTTAAACAATGATAAGATGTTGTAGTGAAATAGGGTTTATTTTGGTTTTTGTCATGAAGTTTATCTTTCTCACCTTAAAGCATTGAGAGTTTTTGATTTGACACAGAAGTATCTGGACTCCAACTACAGGCTTCAGAATTTGTCCTTTAAAATGAGATACATGGCAGTAGCGATGCTACATAAAAACTGTCTTCTATCAAAAATAATTATTTGTTGAAGAGTTGATGATTACTTGGTAACCAAAATAATTTAGTACGCAGAGGGATAACTAAAGCTGGTAAGCCTGATTTGTTTGGCTACTTCTGTGAAGCATGCAGGTTCTCTGAGGCAGAAATCCTCTAAGTATGATTCATAAATGGTGTTTATTCACAGTCAGAAAGTTTAGTAATAATGGAAGGCATTGACTTCCTTAAGTTACTTAATTCAGTGGAAGAAGGCAAAATGGCACTGATACACTAAGAATATAGGACGTTGCCTGTAATTCTGTTTTGATGAACCAAACCTGTCAAGTACCAAAAGTGTTCTGCTGTAACTGTTTTTCTCTTCTCTGAATTCTTAAACCAGAAGCAAAATGAAGTACAATAGTGGTGTGCTCCAGTGTTGAGATTTTTCAGAGTAAATGCCAAAAAATAGACTCAAGACCCCAGGAGTTGCCAATGGCAAGAAAAACAAGGGAACAAAACAAAGTTTGCTTACGTGTGTGGGAGTACTGTGTATGTGCAGAAAATGAGGATAGTGCAGGAATCACCTAGTTGGGTTCCCTTTGACTAACTGCTGACTTGCTTTAAAACTACTTTTCTGAGGCCATTGTGGATTTTGCTGTTGACTTCAGTGGGGCTGGGGTTTCACCTGTTCTTTTTGTGCACGGACTAAAACTGGCCTTGCCCTTGCAGAGTTCACTGTCTCTAAAACTTCTGCTAGAAGCTGCTATTAAAGAGTGGGCTCAAGAGACTATTCTTAAAGTTGGAGACTTCATTTGGAAACAAAACCCCGCTGAAAGACTGATACCTTGGACTCTGAGCTGCGTATCTTCCTTGAAAAACCATTGTTGCCAGCCAAACTGTTGTCACAATTTCTGTGGAATTCATGGTAAATGGACACATCTCTTGATGGGGTAGAAATGTGAAGTCTTAAAACACTTTTCCTGATGATCTAAAGAGAGTGAGGTCACCAGTGTATCTGAATTGAGTTTGAGTTTCCTGTGTAGGGTAGATGAGACTATCCATTGTACCACCTTGTGGTGGTTTAATACCTCCCAGCTGTGAGTGGTATTGAATAGCAACATAGCCGTGCCCGCATGGCTCTAAGCTCTGCCCTATCTCTGCAACCAGGACATTATGCACCCCTTATTCTAAAGTATCTATGTCATGCCCAAATCTTAGACCCTCCAAGTGTGTATATGTGTGCATGTGTGTGTGTGTGTGTATATATACATATATATATATACACATAACTATACACAAGCACAGGTATCATTTCATTAGTAAATGGCTGTCCCCCAAGACATCTGTTGAATTCATTTAGTCCATGTCTGTGGGCTCTGTCCATCCTGGATGTCTTCCACAGCAGGAGAGCTGGTGTGCTGTCAGTGGGTTGCAAGCTGCATCAGGAGCTCACAACTGGTGTAACTGGAGCAGTGCACACTCATGGTAGTTATGACACATGGTGGCAGTGTCATTCAGCAACCAATATTACATACACAGTTCAACATTACAGACTGTTCTCATCCAAAAATCAAATCCCATTGAGGTGCACCTAGTGTTTCCCTGTTCCTCTGTTACCCACTAAGCGCATCCAGGCTCTTGGGCAAAAACAGTCCTGCAGATGGGTTTGCCTTTGCTTGAGGCAGGACTAGTCCAAACTGTCTTCCCTAACTTCTCATGTGCACCATGGGGACTTTATCTCCTTCTGTGGTAGGTAAGGGTTCTGATTGGGCGGAGTCAGCTTGATTGGCAGAGTTAACTAACCAGATGGCCTTTGCTAAGTATAAATCCTGATGTTTGAAGTTCTCACCACCCATTGCTTTCAAACAGTCCATTGTACATTCAGTTTTCCCAGAAGCTGGTGCATGATAGGGAATATGATACATCCACTCAGTTCTGTGCTCTCTAGCCCAGGGGTCTGTGAGGCTGGTTTTGAAATGAGTCCTGTTGTCTGACTCAGTTCACTCTGGGGTGCCGTGTTGCTACAGGACTTGCTTGCTTTTCAAGGCACAGGATGGTGTTATGAGTGGTGGCATGAGGCACCGGTATGTCTCCAGCCATCCAGTGGTTGTTTTCACCATTGGCAGCACATAGCACTTGCCTTGGTGGGTTTGCAGCAATGTGATGTAATCAATGTGCCAGGCCTCCCCATATTTATATGTTGACCATCGTCTCCCATACCACAAGGGGTTTACCTGCTTGGCCTGCTTTATTGCAGCACATGTTTCACAGTAACGAATAACCTGGGAGGTAGTTTCCATGGTTAAGTCCACCCCTCAATTATGAGCTTATCTGTATGTTGCATCTCTTCCATAATGACCCTCAGGGGCCCACCAAGCCAGAAATAATTCACCCTTATGTTGCCAGTTCAGATCTACCTGAGATACTTCAATCCTGGCAGCTCGATCCGCCTGTCTATTGTGATGCTCTTCAGTAGCCCAGCTCTTGGGTACGTGTGCATCTACATGATGTAGTTTTACGGCCAACTTCCCTACCCCAGCAGCAATGTCTTGCCACAGTTCAGCAGCCCTTGACCATACTTTGTTTTATGGTAAAACCAGCCTGCAGGAGGATTTGGATTATCTTCTCCCCTTCCTGAAAAACTTTCCCTGCTATGTTCCCCCATATGATGATGTCATTGATGTACAGCACAGCAAGTGTTCTGGAGCCTCACCCTTTTCCAGTGCAGTGTGGATCAGTCCGTGGCAAATAACGGGGCTGTATTTCCACCCTTGGGCCAGTCGGTTCCAAGTGTACTAGACACTCTTCCAGGTGAAGGCAAACTTGGCCTGCATTCTGCTGCCAAAGGAATGGAGAAGAACACATTATCAATGTCAGTGGTTACACCACTTTGCTGCTTTGGACTCCAGTTCGAACTGAAGTTCCAGCATGTCTGGCACAGCAGCACTTAGTGCTGGTGTGACTTCATTCAGGCCTTGAGAGTCCACTGTCAGTCTCCACTCTCCATTGGACTTAAGCACTGGCCAGATAGGACTATTAAAGGGTGAGTGAGTCTTGCTGACCACTCCCTGGCTCTTCACGAATCATCTTATGAATATGGATGTTCCAACCTTAGATACAGAGAGGTGAAGTGTGCCTCTGCCCATACATGTGGGAAGGAATTTAAGATCGAATATACCCAAAAGTGAGATTAAGATAAAATCGAGGTCAAATGTTGGTATCCAAAACAATAATTCAACTTTATTTAAACTATCAAAGAGGCAGAGAGAGAAAAAAGGAAAAATAAAAGTGGGAAAAGGTAAGAATAATTATTAGAAGCACAGAAAAGAGTGTTATCACCATCATGAACTAAACACTGGATCTCATCCTTGTTGATGAGGGGAGAAGATCTCCGTCAGGTCGTTCTCTGGTCTTTTGTCTCTGCAGCATGAGTGGAGTTCTCGCAGCATGTGTTGGTCCTGCAGTGCATCCTGGGTCCAGCCAGGCTGGTCGCAGTGCTGGGGCACAGCTCATGTGCATCCATGGTGTGTGTGTCCACAGCGTGTGCCAGCAGTGAGTGTGTGTGTGTGTGCGTGCCCGTGGCACGTGCCAGCTGTATGTGTGTTGCAGGGTTTCCCGCCTTAGTGCAGTGCAGCCCCGGCTCACCAGAATGCGGGGGAATCTCCGCAGTCGTACAGCCACCTTATAAGCATGGGGTCAGCGTGTCCCTGCGGCTGATGTGAGGGGCAGGGTTCCCGCCTTCAGTCTTTCCATGCAAGGTGTCAGTTCATGCAGCACTGCTGACGATGCACTCTTGTGATGCATCGGTACCTGTTGTTCTTCAGCCCTCGGCAATCCCACAGGAGAAGGGTTCTCTGAGAGGCCAGGCAAGGTATTCAGCTGTCTAATTTTCTCTGTCTTCATAGCAGCTATCCCAAAAGCCCTTTTGGGTCCTTGAAATACCCTCTCCTGAGGTAATCTATGCCAAGGATGCACAAGGCCTCTCATCACAAGGGGGTGTTTTTGCCATTTATTCCCAGTCAGGCTCACTGTAACCTCCAGTACAGCCAGATCTTGGGATCCTCCATCACTCCAGAAATATAGGTGGATTCTGTCCCTACATATCTTGATGGCATCAGGGTACATTGTGCGCTGGTGTCAACTAAAGCCTTATATTCTTGTGGGTCTGATGTGCCAGGCCATCGGGTCCACACAGTCCAATAGATTTGATTGTCCCTTTCCTCCACTGGAGGCAGGGCCACTCTAGTCCTGGTCATGGTACTCATTGTTCACTTCTTGTAAATATGACTTCAAGAGGATTGGACATAACATCATCCCTTCTATTCTTTCTGAGGTTGTTCTTCCTTTCGACTCACGTACCCATGCTGTTAGAGCAGAGGTGGATTTTCCATCCCTCTTCCTCATGTCTTCTGTGTGGTCATGCGGGTAAAACCACAGGTTACCTTGTGCATACCTTCTCTCTTGATCAGGGAGGTGCCTGCTCCAAATAACAGAGACTCTGGTGTATATTGGCAGGACATGGGACATTTCCTCTTTAAATTGCTGGAAGTCCTTGGACAGTCTTTCCATGGATGAGACACAGGCCTGTATTGGGGAGGAGTTTGGTAACCAAATTGTCCACTCTTTATTCTCCTTCCTTCCATGACATCACTGACAATGAGTTAGCATATCACGATGGCATGCTCCATAGGAACTCCTGCCACGTGATTTGGATGCACTGGATGTCATTTGGATTTATGGGGGATTGCTCATTTGAATCCTTATAGATTGCCTCCAGTACTGCTAATTGCTCTGTGGTGGTCTGCAGGTCTTGGTGCACTAAAAGGTCATACCTGCAAGATACTTTTCCCTCATGCAGAGAGCCTGCAGAGGCTGAGAGTTTCTGGTCTTTTCCCAATCCCTTGGTCAATGCCTGCGTCTCAGGAAAGGGATCCTACTTGTTTGGCTTCATTACCATTTAGTGTCACACCACTGGCCACAATATCCCAGCATTGGAGCAGCCAGGTCACCAAGGGGTCACCTGACTGCGGACTGTAATCTTTTTGCCTATCTCGCAGCTCACCCAGGGATAGGGATTGGGTGATTATCTCTGGCCCTGTCTCTTCCTCTGGTTGTGGGGGTCCTGCTTCCTCTTCATCGCTCACTACACAGACTGATTTGGTCTTGGATTTCTTCTTCTGTATAAGGGGTGACTGCCACTGGCACAGGTTTTTCCTCCGGTTCAGCTGCAGTTTGAGTGGCCACAGTGCTTCTTGGTCTGCTTTCCTCCTCTTCCTCTGAGAGTGCTATCTAGTACCAAGCAGTGCCTGGTAAATAGTAGCCTGGGCCCAGCACCTTGCATAACTTCTCACCTCTCTGAAACTGACAGAGCATTTTTCTTTCAAATATTCTGCCACTTTTTCAGGGTCCTGTCGTTATTCAGGGGTGAACTTCCAAACCACTGGAGCAGAATACTCCTTCAAAGCTGGCCCATTTTCTCCCACGTTCCATGCCACTCATGACTATCCACCCCCATGGCAGGTCCCTGGACAACATCCTAGAAATTTCTGTCCTGACTCTAAACACGGTGTAGATCACACTGACTCTAAACATGTTGTAGACGTATTAAGGAGACATAGCAGACACAGCAACAAGAACATGCTTTCTTTAATATCCAATTCAAATGAGAATTCAAAATTCTCAAAAGCTGTTGTAGTAGGCCTGAAGGAGGAAAAGGGGGTAAAAGGCTGGGGAAAATCATCCTCCCCTGTTCCCCCCATAGGCTGGGTGCAATTAATGAATCCCCAGAGGTAGCAGCCAAAACCAGGACAGGTGAACAACACTTTTACCCCCACATGACCCCCATTGCCCTTGATGTTATAATGCCATAGACTGATACCACACAGGACATCAACAAAGCAATCCTGATCCCTCTCTGCTTTGAAAAAGAACATTGTAAGGAACACACAGTTCATACCCTGAGGTAAATGCAGGGTTAGGTACCACGTCCACATGAACAGACCAAGCAACATGGTAACCAGGGAGTTCTGTACCTAATACACAAATGCTTAGATCAGAATTGTTTCCAACCCAATTGTTTCGGCAGATCCATTGTTATCTCAGCCCTCTTGTGTCTTATGTTGGGCATCAGTTAAATGTGGTGGTTTAACAGTAGCTGGGAATTAAACTCCAAATAAGCCACTCTTATCTCCTAAGTCCTCAGCTGAAGGTTTGGCTTCCTGCCCAATGACTTTGAGTTTAATGTACTTCCGCCCCTCCCCTTCCCTGTCTCCCTCCAGTGAGAAAGGGACAAAGGTAGAGACTGTGGGTTGAGATAACAATTTACTGAAAGCAAACAGCAGTGGAATAAGAAACACCCAGTAACAACAACATTAATAACAAAAGTATGCATAAGAGAAGGTGCTTTACACACAGGTGTTCACCACCTCAACTGAATTGTATGTGGCCACTGAGACAAAAACAAGATGGTGACATTCCTGTGGCCCAGCAGTGACACACAGTTATTCCTGGGACAAAGACAAGGTGGTTGACACTCTCCTTAGCCAGTGCCACATGGCCCTCCTGAGACAAAGGATGTGAGGCGTTGACTGTGGCGAGCATTCCCCATCCCCAAGAAAGTGAAAAACAGTGGCGGACAAACCCCCCAAAAGCTGGATCATCCGCGTTGTGCCACCTGCTTTTCTGGACCGCTGGGCTCGGCTGTGGTCAGCAGTCTTGGTTCAGCTCAGCTGGGCTGGGCTTGGGCTCGCCGTCACTCCATTCCCAGACTACACCACTCAGCTCACTGCAACTTTTTTTTCAGAGCTGTGTCCTGGCTGCATTGATCAAGGAATGGGAAGGGACGGGTGGCAGAGGGACAAAGTCTTCAGCGCTGGTCACTGAGAGTCCACAGTACTACCACAACTTCTCCGAGGAGGAGGAGGGGGAACAAAATGGTGCCGCTTTGGGGTGCGCTCACCTTTTCTCCCCCCAAGCCATGCCCTCCAATGGTGATGTGGGTGGTACAGAATAGCCCACCCAGCTCTAAGCTCCGCCCCCTTCCTGCAGCCAGGACACCTTTATTTGAGGTTTTTGGGCATGAATTCTGGCAGTTCAAGAAAACCCTGTAAAAGTCTCAAATCAAATAAAATGAAAGTATACATGGATTCTGGAGTCTAATGAGTCTTTACGTTTTAGTTTGACATCATGACCATACAGTAGGTGAGGAAAGGCAGAGCATTTGGATCTCTTAAGGGACAGGCCGTGGAGTGGGCAGTCAGCCTTATGGTCAGGTGGGCTCTGTTTCAGAGCTTATAGCAGTGCATATTAATACGACTTTTATTTATACATAGAAGTTTAGTTTGCTACTTGTCACAGTGTCTTCTTACTCCATCACCATGTAGATCTGGTCTGAGATTGTGAATTGAATATGACTGAAGCTTTGATTTGCTTTTCACTTGGAACTACCTTTGCTAAATTAAAGACTGGGGAAAAAAACCCAGCCTCTGGATGGTTGCTGTCACTAGAGTCCATCAGGTACTGATAACTAAAGGTGTTATTTTGGAGATTTCTCTCAAACATATCATTCCAGTTTCTTTCTGGAGTTACAAAGAAAAAAACCAGAAACGTAGCAGATTTCCATAGTACAGAATGTTAAACTGTTTTGAAGTGTTCCTTGTGTTAATTATCGCTGCCAGCAACTATCAAAATGCCAGTTGTCAGTATCTTCCTTATACCAAGTAATTGTTCTGCATGCCTGAAATTTTGAAAGTCAGTCTTCTGTGGAAGCTCAGTACACTTCTGAGACTCTGAAGTCCAACTTTATCTGGTTTGTTGTTGCATTCATTCGAGGCATGCTAAGAATGCCCTTTTCATTCCTCCAAAATGCTGGTTGAAGGCTCATTCCACAAATGAAGGGTTGTCAGTTGTAGAAATGAGATTCTTGATGCCAGTCAGTAAAATGCAGTTCTGTGCTGCTTCAGGAACTCCCTAGCCTGTGGCATGCTTTCATTATAGGTTACTTGTTAACTTCCAGTTTAAAGGTTCCATTTTACTTCCTCTGGCTTAAAATAAAAGTACAGCCATAAAGTTACCAACTTGCTAGTAAAATATTTAAATGTCCAGTGCTTACTGGGAAAGGAACAATTTGGATTTGTGGTTCTCAGTGATACAGTTTGTGTTTAAGGATGTTAAAATGCCAAAAAATAGATAATTTTAATACAGTTGGACTTCCCAAATGCCTGCTCTAGGAATCTGGCATCTCTATTTACTTGAGCTGATGATAAATGTAGGAGAGGATTATTTTTGCCCCACCTCACCTCTCCTGGTTTAGCTGTGCCAGGTTTAATCTTATTCACAAATGAAGAGGAACTGACAACCAAAAGTAACTGTCTCCTGTTACTTCAGTTTTGTATTAGTAGCTTTACCAGTCATGGCCACAGCACCTCTCTTACAAATAGGTAAATTTGTAAGGATACAAACTGTGTTAGAGGCCTGACACCCCAGGAACTGGAGATTTGGTGCTTGACTGCCTCTGTCAGCTCTTGGAAACACTTGCACCACACCATGGCTGAGACACCTGTACTGTTCAGGTCAGGTAAACAATATAAATATGACTGGGCTGCACATTTTGGAGTTCACTTATCTGAGATTTTGCAATAGTAGCTTTTTGTCTTTCTAATTTCTAGATAAGAAAATCTAATTTCTGCCTGGTTAAGCAGTTTTAAATTTACTTGTGGTTTTCTGTCAAATACCCTAACTAAAATGGAGCAGATTATTAGACTAACAGGGCTTCATATGCTTTAAAGGTTGCTTATTTACAAGGTAGTAATATTATTCCAATATTGACATGGCCAGAGAAATGGATACCTCATTTCATATGATCAATTTGTTTCTGAGGCCCAAGAAACTAAATTTTACCAAAACCACTTTGAATACTTCGAAATCTTTATTAACAACCACAATCCAGGCTTTTTTGCCTGACTATAACTTAGTTCCCAAATTGTCTCTCCCTGTTTTCAGCTTTTAAATCACAAATTGGTTTTAATGGTAAATAGAGGGTTTTATTTGGGAGTATAAGAAAATAATAACATGCTTATTTAAACTTAAGATATGTGAATTAGATGTGTACAAAGGAGAGGAAATCTGACATATACTTGCAGATGTCTTCAGAAAAAGTTAAAGAGACAGCTTGTCTGTATTGAGGCTAATATGAGAGCCTACAAGCTAGCAGATGGAAGAAGAAATGACAGCAGAAAACAGAACTGAGGGGTCTAAGTCATAACTATCACGTATCTAAAGTTTGGCTTCTGAAGCACCAAGTGTAGTTCTACCATGTCTTTGAAGTGAAATAGAGCAGGAAGGAAGATTAAAAAATTAGTAAATTAGGGAGAGTAGTAATGATGCAAATAAAACGCAGGCGGTATAAGAAGAGAGGAATTAGGAAGGCTGTTTTCTAAATGATAGTATTAAATGTATAACCTGAGGTAGGGAGTGGAGTGTAAGATGTTGGATAGGAGAAGTGCTGTGTGGGTAGGCACTGATTTCACAAGTGACAGATCCATCTGACTTTAAATCAGCAAAAATGTTTAAATTTCAGTACTTCAGTTTTATTTCTTCCTTTCAAAGAAAAGAACTGGGAAAAGCTGTTCAGAGAGAAGGTAGAATTTTGCATTGGTACAAAGCTGTCTGATCTGTTGTCTAAAGAGAGAACCGAGAAAGGACAAATTCCAAGATAGTCCAGCAATCTTATTAGGAAATAACTTGTGTATTTAAGAAAATTAGTTTTCACTTCTGCATGATAAAAAGCTGAGATATTGTTTCAAACAGCATCTTCTAAATGGTACGTATATCACGGGTTTATGTTCAGTTGCTTAGAATATATGTTTATACAGCAAGGTTAATGAAGTTCAGTGTTCAGTAAAGTTCTTCTTAGCCAGAATGCAAATATTAAAAATGTATCACAGTATTAATGAATCACAAGAAAAAGTAGCTCATCTGGAATATTGGAATGGAAAGTATCATCTAAAACAACTGCGTGCACTGAAGAGAAACAAGCTGTTTTGTAGGAAGAGCATGGGAAGCATGGGACCAAGAGAGTGGGATTTGGCCTTGTTTTTCTACTGAGCTGCTATGTTCAAGTAATTTTTCACCTTGCCTCAGTTTCCCCAGCTGTACCAAAAAAACCCAACAACCTACCTCACAGGGGTGTTGTGAGGCCAAAGCTGTTTGTCAAGGGCTGGGGCTGATGAAAGGTTCTACGGAGGACTAAAAATCTTTATTAAAAGATCTTTATATTAGCTTTCATTATAGTATTTTAATACTTCTTTGGCAAAGGCTTATTTCTATAGAATGTAATATACATCCTATTTAAATATAATGTAATTAGACTTATTTTAGTATGTATGGGTAAGGGGAAAGTTCAGGCTGAGTACTCTATCTGGTATTTCATCTCTTCAATTATCTGTGCAACCCAAATGGCATATTAATATGAGGCTCTTTGTTTTTATGTGGAACATACTGAAGTCAATATTGCTATATTTTGTAAACTCCATGTCTGAAATAAAATCCTGCTCACAGTTGATAGCCATCTCTTATAATGTGGCTGTTTTAAAGTTTGTTCAAATCATGTGAATCAGAGATGTTCATTCCTAAGTCAGAGAAATGTAGTTTTCTTCCCCTTTCTATGTCCTGCTCTTTATTCTTTCACATATCTAAGTTGAAGTGGCATGCAGGTACAATGGAAATATAGGAGAGAGAATAAACTTCAAAACTTGTAAAATCTGGTACTAAGGCAGACAGTGGAGGAAGAAGGCGAAGGGAATGAACCAAAGGGAAATACTTGCCCATGGAGGGTTTCTGTGAAACAGATAAAGGAAAGAAATGATCAGAAAATAGAGCTGAGAGAGGTAAGCAGAGGGACAGGTAAGAGAGGAAGGAATACAGATAAAGAAGAGGAGATTACCCTATTTACTGTTATCTCCTGGTTTATCAGTTAACTGCAGCTGAAGGAACATGAAGAAGTAACTTATGAATGTGCCCTTGTCTGCTGTTGCTGGTGATTTCAAGGTTCATTGCTCAGCTTTTACAGTGGGCCCTCAAATAGAAGCAGAGAACACGATGGTGGCCTGCCTGCAGAAAAATTAGAGCTCTGGTGGGTCCGGGACAGAGATGAGGCCCAGCAGCTCTCTTCTCCTACTGATATTTTTATCATTGCAGTACCTCTAAGTCAGTTGTTAATGTGCATCAGCTGTGACAATTCTCTGTCATAATTTATTACTGTCAAATTTCAACAAACTATAGCAGTTGCTTCAGAGGAAATGTGTAACTAGCTGAATAATAAGCACTGAAGAATAACACAGGGGCTTTTTTGAATAATTATGGTAGTAACGCATTATATTCAGGTCAACATACTGGTAGACAGCTTAAAATGACTTTGAGGTGATATCTTGTTATACAGTGGGAAGGAGAATTACTTTTAAGATGTTTATCATCTATTCCCTTCTTAAATAAACTACCTTGGTCTTACTGTCTTCCCAGCTACAAAGAGCTGCTTCTACCATTCTCTCACCCTTTTACTCCCTGTATTTTTCTAATATGCCACTTTTTTTTTAAGTTCCTGATGGAAGAGCAAATATTCATTGAGGACCTCTAAGACAAATAGATGCTGTAATATTTTTCCATATTGTTCTGTCTTTAATACAGCCTAACATCTTACTCGCTTTCTTGACTGCAACTACACATTGAGCAGATGTCTTCATCAAGCTGTCCATGGTGATGCCTAGATCGTCCCCCTGAAAGATCACAGCTAACTCAGAATCCACCAGAGCATGTATGAATGGTTTTAAACCTTTCCAGTATTCATTGCCTTGGGTTTATGTTCTGTTGACATTCACTTGCCCCTTAGCTGCCAAGTTTACAGTTAGTTAGAGTATCCTGGCAGTCACCATCAACCTAATAACTTCTATGGGGATTGGCTTTTGCCATCTGATGTACTGAAATCTTCAGTTTTGTGTACATAATCACTTCTCGCCAGTGATTAGCATGGCGAGCTCTTACTAATTTTTACTCAGTCTGACCTTTTCTGTTCCTTTTCCTATCTCCTGTCTTCTGTATTGAATTTTCTTTCTAGCTCAGTTACAGCAATGAAGTTGTAACAGTTTGCTTTATTTCAAATGACTTGTCTACAGAAAACTGTTAGTTAAGATGTTGTCATAAGCTTCCTTTTTTAAATTAAAACAAATCACTTATTCTGTATCTCTTTCAGAGTATGTACAACCATAGCAAAATTATTCAAATCATAAAAACAGGCTGATACAAGAGAAAAAAATGTATTGAGAAAGAGGTAAAACATATACGAATCTGGTCTCCCAGAGCTTAACTTCAATGGAGTTATTTGTCATGAAGTCGGTTTCATTAAACCTTTATTTGAGATCATGTCACTTGAAGTCTAGGTTGAACAGCTATCAAGTGCAAGGGAACAAGGCCCGTAGCAAACTTGTTTTTAATTTCTGGGCTGTTCTCCTCCTTGTGGCAGAGATGAAGCAGATGTATTACTTGGGCTCTGGCCAGCAACCAGCTGGGCTCAGCCATTCTTAATCTAATATACCTGCTGTAGTATTCAACTGGACATTGAAACTAGATTACAATATTTGAGATGAAGCAACACTGGAGGGCAGGCTTAGTCTTTGTGGTTTGTTTCATATCTTTATTCTCACCTTGTGCTTTAGAGAACATGCAGCTGTAAGTAGTGTTCAATCTCTAAGCACTGACTGCATTTACCAGTCATGTTACATTTACAGATACAAAGGAGGTGTTGTCAGGGCAGACTCAAGCCTGTTTATGTGCATAGCCTGCCAGTGTCTCAATATCAGAGAACCATATCCTAGAGAACAGCTGCTTTTCAGTACTGGTTGAGGAGAATGTACTTTGGATTTTGCATCCAAATAACTGTGTCTGTAGGTGTTCTATTACAGCAGTTACTAGTATTCTGTCAAAAACCAGCTGTGGCTGCTGGGGGTTTATTAAGTTGGCAAATAGGTGTTGAGGGTTGGGGTTTTTTTATTTTTTGAGGAAGTGCGGGGGGGGGAAATAGAGCTGATGAATCTGATAGTTGCTAGAATGTAGTACTTTGTACCCTCTCCCACACCTCTAAGAGACTCATCTCTGCTGCTACACTCACCAAAGCCCCGTCTTGCCACTGTAATTCCGTATTGTGTTAATTACTAACCACCCAGTAACCTTCAGGACTGACAAATTCTTCGACCATGCACTGTGTCTTTAATCTGGGAATGAGGTAAAAGGCAGACTGGCACAACAGTGTTTTCTAGGTAATTGGTTCTGCTCATTTTTTCCCTGCAACTCAAAACCCATCAAAAATCTGATCTGACCTCTCTTCACCCTAGGGTATTCCCTCCTTCTGTTCATCTACATTATTACCATGCCAAGGATTTCTTAGGTGCCTGAATTATTCACCACTTACTTAGAAAGCAGCAGGCAAGAACTCCTGTGTCTCTAACCTGCTGCATTTCTTCTGTCAGGGTTGTAGTATCACAAACATTGCAAAATTGCCTAGCAAGTAAATGCAATCTCCTTGAAGAATTGAAACCTAGAGCCTCAGAGGCTACATGGGAGCCCCATTCCCACTGAATACAGCAAAATGAAGGCAGTAGCACTGCTCACAGTACAGCACAGCTCAGCTGTGGAAAGGAGTAGGGTTGCATGACTGGTAACGTGCTAGCTTAAACAAAACTGTCTTACCTGGACAGCACGGTCTAGCCTAAAGCATTTTAATTTTTTTTTTAATGATGAGATGACTGAGGGAAGTATAGTAATAGGACATCTGTAAGTGGGGAAAAAAAAAAAAAAAAGAACTGAATTTGCTTTCAGCAATGTACCAGAATGTCTCACCACCAGACTTCACAAGAAGAAATGAAGATAAAGCCATTTGAGTGCTTATAGTAGTGCAAAAGAATGATACTGCCTGGCTGGGAAAATGGTTTGGCTGGGAGCCCATGGAGCACAGCAGAAACTGTTTCAGCAAAGTAGAGTACAATATGATCTTTCTGAGAAGCCCTGTGTGGACCCCACAGTTAACACAGGAACCTAATGGTGCCTGTATATTTATACAATTAAGTTTATAGTCATAAATTAAGTTCAAAACCTGAACTATATATATCTATTTTTTGTCAGTAGATTTTTTTTACCCTGGTTTACCTATCATGGCTTCTGCATATGACAACTTCTAACTGTGCAGTGCACACACCTGTTGTTGTCCTTTTGTCCCATGTTAGAGTAATGGTATGAAACTCTGTAAAGCACTTTCGTGATGTTTCCTGTGAAGAAAGCTGGAGAAAATAAATTTATCTTAACAGCACCAACTGAATTTATACCTCCCAAGTTTGTCTTGCTTTTGTTGTGTTCATCTCTGTGTGACATACAGACAGCAGTGTGCTGGATTCGAGGCTCAAGGCAGAAGAGGTGCTGGCTCTGGCTGGAACAGCTCCTTTCTGCCTTTGTTCCCCCAGCACTCCCTCCCTGTCCTCCTGCATCCCCCCTAAGTTAAAACCAGTGTCCACCAGGGCAGTGCACACTGGAGAACAGGTAATGCTCAGATCCCAGGTTACTGGTTCCACTGGGGGTTGGTATGTGGCTGATTTTAGCTACTCCCCTTTTGCCCTGCCCCCAGGATTCACAACAGCTGCAGGAATTGTGTTTCTCCAAGACTTCTTTAAAGCTTCGCTAAGTGGGTCAGGGAGTGATTTTTTTATCTGTAAAGTGAGAATAGCAGCACCACCCTTACACAGCAGCTTCTGGGGACTGGGAAGAAAAAGTCACAGAAACCTTAGGTGTTGCCTGGTAATATTCACACCTATTTAAAATGCCTGCAATGCAAAGCAGCATTTCAGAGGTAGAACAGAGTGAAATACGTGAAATACAGTTAATTCAAAGTTAATTTAAAGTTAAAACATGATATAAGGCAGTAATAGCAGTATTATTTTCAGTCCATTACTGGACTTGAAATGATGTTTGACATCCACAAACAGCAAAAAGCATCAAGCTGTTATGAGCAAAAAAACCAAATCAGGTGATAAGACTGTAGTCATTGCAACTCAACATGGCAATCTTGCCACAGCCAAGCCTCCACTGATTGGGGCACAGATTTCACTTTTTAAAAAGAATCTAATCCCTCACATTCATCTGCAGTCCTTCCTGACAATTCCTTCAGGTCATCCTGACAGTGAGTTGCAGAGCTCACTGACAAAACATCCGCTGCACTGAAGCAGGAAGCAGAAGCAGGAAGTACAGCCTTGCACACAAAGACAAGCTGCCCTCCTATTCTCTCTCACCTGGAGACTCAAGCTCAGGTCCCTTGTCCCTTCCCCCAGCAGCAAAGGGTTACTTCTCCCCAGCCTAGAATGATTTTCCAGGTTAAAGTGCAGGGCTTAGATGCTTGTGGCTTGGTCTTGGATCTTCGACAGATACTGGTGCAAAGACTTTCTAGAAAACGATATTCAGCAGCTAGAAAATAAAAGTAGAGTACACCCCCTGCCTTCAAAACAAGGAAGAGATGAACTGAATAGACTTCAACTGTTACTTATATCTTCTGAGACAACTCCACTGGTCCTGTGCATATGGATGCTGTGCTTTTCTGCTCAAACACACTGTGGCAATCCCAGCTGCTTAAATACAGCTCCTCCTTAAATACAGATTCCATGAGCACAGACTAACTCAGTGCACTCACATACACTAAGTTCAGTAAATAGAGACCCAGACCCCACAGTTACTGAAAGGTCAAATACTTTGTCAAATATTGTAGTTGTCTGACTAAGAACATTTCCAGCTGCTGGAAATGGAAGTCTTTGGCTCTGGTTTCTGCCACAGACTCAAACAGGGAGCGTGGTCAGACAAACTTCACCTCTTGGATAACAGAGTTGGCTCTATGTTTGTTGAGCAGATTCATTAGCACTCAGGTCAGCAGCACCTCAACAGCACTCTGATCTATTGAAATAATTTATTACACCCTCTATGAGTACAAAAATGTACAAGCCAGTTTTTTTTGTCTGGCTTCCCCTTCCCCTCCAACAGAAAATACCAAAAGAGGAAAAATTACTGTATTAATGTAAAATCTAAGTCCATTACTGTATGTGAAATGCAAGAAAATTCTTAGCAACTGGTATTTTCCCCAAAACACACAGATAAAAGATGTGATAAGCATCTTACAAAGTATTTCTTAACTATTATTATACAATGGTGTCCCCAAACAAAATCATTAGTGGGACAGTTTGGACATTTATGAGACAAAGAATTTTTTGGATGAGTTCTTGCCACATTTTCAGATGCTACCAGTAACCAAAGCAATCTTTCCTATGAGTATTACTGTAAAGCTATTTTAATCTCAGGACAAATTAGAAGTAAAACTCAAAGCTTTTAGTTTTTCTGATGAGAATGAAAAAATATAAATATGAATTTAAAAATGTACAATTTAAGAACAGAGAATTTGCTCAGTGCATTCTGGATCGCTTGACTCTGCTCATTTCTCCTGGTGCTTTTCTTTTCTGAGATAATCCAGTTCCAAGAGCTGTGTTATCCTGAAGGTGAGACTCAGCTTCTGGCAGGCAGTAAGAATCCACAGGGGGAGGTGGATCCTTCAACAGAGGAAGAAAAAATGAGTGGGTTAGTTCAAGAAGCTTCTGAGAAGAAAGAAACAGCTCATTAGTTGCCTAAAACTGAAAATAACAAAATGAGCATTGCACACCTAACATTTTGAATGTTTTGCGAGCAGTTTCATACCCTGCAACAGATCCCACTGCCAGCACCAGAACGTGCTACAGCAGTTAAATTTGAGGCTACAGATCAAAGCCCTCAATGTAGGCACTCTGTGGCCACAATTCCTGGCAAAGGAGGCATGTGACTGGATTCAGGGGGCTGGGTCTGAGGGGGGCCTGTGGGGTCGAGAGCGCCCTCAGGCATGCACACCTGGATGAGGTAGTCAGCGATGTACTCCGGCTTCAGGCAGTTCACTCCTTGGGCTGCTGCCTCTGCTACATTAACCCTGCTGTCATCTGGCTTCAGCTTACTGAAGTCAGCAAAGAGATGAGTCGCTTCTTTAAAGAGAGAGACAGAATGACCAGAAAACACCTACAGACAAAACACAACAGACAAAAATGAGTTTAGTTTTGTTTCTTCCCCAAGACAAGTGCAGTTCATGACCTTTAATTTCACTCATCAAATTAACTTGAAATCAATGGGAAATAAAATACCATTTACAGCTGTATTCTGTACCATCACATACCTTCCCAGAAGAGTGATCCTTCTCATCAGAGCAGGGCACAGAAATTCTATCCCCAGTTCCCACCAGCACTACTGACTTGTGTTACTTCAGACAAGCTCCTCTGCCTGACCACTTCCAAAGTGAAGATGACATAGCTTTTTCCTCCCACCTTTGACCATATCTCAGCTACCCTGTGCAAGCAGTTTAGTTCATGAAGACCTTTTACTCACATGAAAAATGCCCGGCACAGTTTAACAGAAAGAAAAAAACCTCCATAATTAAAGAAACACACATACATTTCATTATTTTTTTCAAACAATTACATACTTGTGCTCCTCCCGACTGAAGAAGGCGCCTGAATCCTGCTTCCTTGGTTTGATCAACATTCAGGATCACTTTCCAGCCACTGAAAGCTCCCTAGAGAAAAGACAATTTAGTCAAAAGTTTGCTGGTACTGAAAAAGTACAAAGACTTAAGGGATCTATAATTTGTCCCTTTTGAGAATATCCATCAGATAAAGACTTGCAATTACCTAGTTTTGTCTTTAAGTGTAAATGTCAGAAAAAAAATTCACAGAACATACAGCTATTGGGCCACAGTCAGGCAGCTTGCCACCAAACCCTCTCACAGCCTGCACAGCAAGATGAGCAAACCAATCTATGAAAAGACCCTTGGCAATGAGTATGTTTTCCAGAACACTAGACACTCATTTATAGAAACTTACCTTAAAAAAAAAAATTACTTGGAAACATTTCTCCCTGTTCCCCCACCATGCACTTAGTTACAGTAACAGCATCGAGGGCCAAGTGGTTGCCTCCTACAAACACTCACTGTGGTTTCCAAGTAGGCAAAGAGGTAGGCAGGATTTGCTACAAGCATTCATTTAAAAAAGATTATTTTAAACCCCACACAAGTCAAGATTTATCCTGATGTAACTGAAACACCTTCCAATGAATGCTCAACTGCAACGCCTGCTTTGAGAAAAGAGTTAATTTGGGGAGTTCAAGTCCCACTTCCAAAAATCTCACTGTAAGACTTTGGAACTTGCATCACAAAAATGACAGAAGGTGCCTTAGGAAAGGTACCGGTACCAGTTGTGGTTTCCTCATAAAGCTCAGTGAGGTTGGCTCCTCAGTCAGTGCTCTGAAGCATAAATATCATCTTCCTGGCTGAGGGACGTTTACATACATAAGTAGTCACATTCCAGCTTTGCAAAACATGAAAAATGTTTCAGGAGGAGATTAAGACTTTTAATACACCAGCATAGAAAGTTTAAAAAAGAAAATGAAAATTAGTTAACTGGAATATTTTCAGACAAGACATTTTGTTCTTGATAACAAGACAGGTTACCTTCCCCTGCCAGTTAAGTTTCCAAGTTTCTTGGTGACAATCCCTGTCCTGTCCACCCACACTGTACCACTTAAGGAGTGTCTAATACCTCGACAATGCCCGTTTCTTGCCTCCCTTTATGAATTCTTTTCCTCCACCTCATGGCTGCCAGTGCTAGTTTCTTCTGGTTTACATTGATTGCAGGCAAAACATTAAGTATGGAATTACTTCCCCACTCGTAATCTTCTTCCTGGAAGAAGCATAAACTTCAATTACAAAGCATTCCTGCCAACTTTACCAGCAGAAAAATAGATTTAAAAAACCCACACCAAACAGAACCCCCCCCCCCAAAAAAAACCAAAACCAACAAAAAACCCCCAGAACAAATCCCATCCCACTCTAGCTTTATATATGGATTTTATTTGGCCAAAACAGCTCTAGGTAAAATTGGAGATACGGCTCTTAATTGCACATATGTATCTAAATCAACTCACATTTTCTGCAACATCAAATCATGTACACAACCAGATTCCCGTTGCAGTTACCTACAATGGAATTCAACAGCAGGGCAAAGCAACTCACTACACTGCACACCACTGACTTCTTATTTCTGCAGTGTCTTCTAAAAGAATGAAAGTTGGTTTTGCTGCATAAAGATATGAACAGTCTACAGGCATTATTTTAAAGTTCACCTGGTCAATGTAAAAGAACTGCTTGACCCAACAAAAATAACAGGGAGGTGAAGAGTCTGAAGGACTAGCATTCAAAAATGTTTATGCACATGGTCATAAAGTCAGATTATTTAAAACTAATATATGTTCATTTATTGAAAGGATCAACATTTAATTCCTGGTGTAACAAAATCCATGAAAATTTAGCTGATACCAGGGAGAATTTACCAAAAACTACTCAAAACCCTCAATTTTCAAAAGCAACTATAAAAAGTATAGGTATTTCATTTATCTTATATGAGGAGTTTGGTCCAGAACTAGTTTTCAGACAAAAACTTTCCTGACTTTGGATTCTCTAAAACTCCCAAGGCTCAGGCACCGTAAACTGCTAACTGGATTTGAGAGGTTGTCTTTTCCTACTAGTGCAAAACAAGAACAAATGCAAAAAGGTACAACATAGTAATGTCTCAGTAATAGGGTCACATGCCTGAACAAAGCAGCCAGCTCCTCTACATGCCTCCAGGTAGGAACGGTGAAGCACCCACTTTCCAGCTGCCATCGAAGCCAAGAATTTTTCATTTCGAAGAGGATGTCCCACAACAATGTGTGTGCAACTTGGATCAAAGTACTGCTTCTCAAGTACTATTCCACCTTGAAATGAGGAATGAATTTGATTCAAATTACCCAAGAGTCATGCTTGACCACAGAAAGGATCAACTCAAAGTGAGAATTATCTGAATTCAGATAAAAATATACTTAACTCAAATTTACACTGTAAGTATTGTAATTGAAATGACATGGGCAGAAGCTGGCAAGGAAGGAGAAGCAGCTAAGAAAGAGTGGCTCTGTAAAGTGCCACTGCAACACAGACAGGAATGGGAGACACCAGAGGACAGCAGATCCTGGGTACTCCCAACATTAAAGAATGAGGCTGTTGTGGAGACAGCTGTAAGAAAGCTGCCAGAAGACAAACCCATTGCTGTTTTATGGCAAAGCTGATCACTCACACAATAATGATACTATATTCAAAGAATCGCTCACAGGCACAGAAAGCCATAAATTTGAGCCCTCAAATCTGGTAAGTCACTAACAGAAGCCCTTCCTTTTCCCCAACAAGCCACAACTGAGCAGACACATAGTATTCTTTGCATTTCACAAGTATCTGGTACCTAGTTCCTCAATCAGATGGGAGTAATCAAATCTTTCTTGAGGATTAAGAGAAGACAGCTGAAATTTACGGTGTTTTTCTGGTTCTTCATCAGCCTTCTCATCTTCTGTAACAGCCTAGAAATACAGTAACAGATTTTGAAAAATACGACAGAACAATTAGGTTGACAGCTGACTATGTCTCTGCCAAACATTCTGGGTTATTTTTATATTAAGTTTTCTTTTAGCTGGGAAAAGCAGAATCAAACCTGTCAATCACTTGACAAAAAGCCTGGATCTTATAAAATCCTCCTTGGGCTCCTGCTTGAACATCCTCTTGGTTCTCCCTTTCTTCAGGGCACAGTTGAACCAATCTGTCATAAAAACTAATCCTCCATTCACATCTACCGGATGCCAGGTTGAACACATGAGGAAAGCACCACTGATCTAACACACTGCCTTATTCATTCAGAGTTTCCATAAAGTCTGAATTTTATATTCTTTGAGGGCCTTTCCACTAACATGACATATTATGCCCCTGAAGACACAGAGCTGCCTAAAGTTTGAGCATTAGATGATGCATTGCAGACAAAGGACTAACCTCATTGTCCTTTCCCTTTCCAAGGTCACAGTAAAATAGAATTTTAAACCAGGTTTTTGGCAGAAGAATAATTTTCCATTTGTACCGAAACATAAAATTCCAGATAGCACAAAGGAAATCTTGGCCTAACTTTTCTTCCATCATCCTAACGTGGCTGGAGGAGTTCCAATTAATACACATAGTAACTCTTCACTCCAAAGCCTACCTTAGTGTTCCAGCATGAACTAACAGGACAAAAACCTTTATTTGTCTGAACAAACAAGCTTTATCTATTTGAGCAAACACTATTTGTTCAAAATCTCAAAGAAAGGGGGAAAAAGAAATAGTACTGCACAAAAGTAAACCACTTCAAGATTTCAAATGCAGATATTCACCTATTTTATACTCACTGTCAAGTTCAAAATTTCTTAAAGTGTCACTACATCTGTCAGAACACAAATCATCATAAACATTTCTTCATATGACAAACCTTTTCTTTGGGCTGTGGTGCCACAGGAGGGTTAGCCAGTGGGAAAGCAATGGTGGGGGCCTGTGGAGTGGGAATCAAGTTATCTTTAATCGGTGTTTCAGGATCTTTACACACAGGATTCTTTAGATCTTCAATCACCTCTCCATCTCCAGCCTCAGGAACAGCTGTGAAAGTAAAGCACTGTTGCATGACTTGTCTTTGGAAGAATATAATGATGGATAAAGTAAAAAATAAAAATAAATAAAAACCCCCACAACTGCTGCTACAACGTATACAGTTATATTTCACCACTACCTTTCATAAAGATGCTCTTCCTTATACCACAAACCACCAACTGCAGTATTGCAGACTCCTGTCCCCAGATGCCTTGCTTTGAAAAAAACCTGAAAACCTCAAATGAACTAATTTCTCTGGCTAAACTGCACTGATTTGGTTGAACAAAAAAATCAATTGAATGCATTTAGGTAATTTTCTTCAACCCTCTGTAGGACAAGGGCCAGTTTTCAGGAAGACTACTGCCACAAGCAGAAACTCTACAAGTAGACTGGTGGCAGGAGGGAGGAAGTGAGGAGAGAGAAATAAAGGATTCCATTACTCAGAACAGGAAGAAAGCAAAAACAGATAAAAAACCACCTGGTTTTGGCAGAAAAAGCATGTTGCTTCCTTAATCTTAGCAGTACACTTAAGACTTCAAGAAGAACAGGGAATATAGATAAAGTATCTTCACTGAGTCCTGACCCAAGCATGTCCACCAGCAACTCAACACATCTCGTTTTTTGGATGTGTGAGTTATCTTCCTATACCCCCATTCTTCACCTATGAATATGAAAAACATTTTGCTACTGGTATTCCCATTTGAATTCCACTATACCTGCTTAAGGTGTTACCTGGAAACCAGTTGTGGTTCCAAAAAAACCACCAAAAAACTTTGGAAGATTTTATGAAGATCTTTTTTTTTGGAACCATGGCAGTCTATTTTTAGACAGGCACTGCCTTGGTGTTTGGCCACAAATGGACAGGAAAGCTTCTCTCTAAAAAACAGCAACACATAACAGAGCTCAAAGATGTAAAACTGTATTTTAAAAGTCTCAAAGATCAAATGGATGCTGTCACAAAGAACCAAGGATATTGCATTTCTGATTTTACCTATACCAGCAATCTCTGCATCCGGTACAGATCCTCTGAGGGCAGACTCATCCACATTCTTATTGGAGTTACTCTGACCTTGCTCAGTGTACTGGGAAGAACTATTAGGCCACTGAAAGTTGCTGACAAGTCTTGCTCTCTCCTCCCTTGCAGTAGGATCATCCCAGACGATCTGCTCACTCTGGGATGGCTCTGTGTTTATATCTGCGAGTGCCTGACGGGATTGCCTAAAGAAAAAAGCACAGGTACCTTAAATACTCATCCTAGGAGGCAATGTGTTAATGATCACATCAACTCTAACATCCAAGTGACTTCACAGTCACTAGAATGGCTGGGAAAGGGGAAAATTTCAGTATAAGAGCTATTCTGGCATGCTGGCTTTGTGAACCCAAGTGTCAGCTTGGCTGAAAAAAGGCACACAGAATATCAGTAGATGTTTTTATTATGTGCTTATTAATAAATTATTACCAAATCAGTGTACTTTACTCTTTACTGAGCCTATTTATTTGCAAAGAAACACCAAGCTACATGAATAATTTTGCAAGACTTCCATTACTTTTTTAGTGTACCTCAGCATGATAGAATAAAAATTCTATCCTCCATTTAGAAAGAAAAGAAAAATAAAAGAGAAGAACCATTCACAAAGATGCTTTGCAGGAATACCTACTACTTGTATATGACCTACATGCTGAAATATTGCAGTACTGCTTTCTTCAAAATCTATAAGAACATTAATATGAACAAAAAGAAAATAAACCTGTTGGCATAATTCAACTCAAAACTAAAAACCAATCATACTATTCTGTGATTTTTTTGAAAAACAAAAAGGTACCCACTACGGATTAAAACAACGTTCTGGTTTTATCTGGCACATCCAGTTAAAGATTCTGAATTGTAAGAGAAGCAGCTCAAGCACATCAGTAGAGACAGACAATACACTTGAAAATCCTGAGGAGCTATTCACGTTTCAATGAATGTCTAAACATGCACAGGGGGGACAAAATAAGATACTTTGAAACACAAACCAATACCTTAGAGCTTCCAAGACCCTACTGCGGCCATTTCGCACAGACCGTGTGCTATCAGGAGTGGTTGGGGAACCATCAAAACTGCTCCTTGAAAGGGATCCTCTTTGCCCTTGTGGTTTCACCAGTGATGTGGCAGACATGATCTCCTGCAGCTGCCTTTGGAAGTTCTCCCTCATTTCCAGTGCTTGAGTTAAAACTTAAGAGAAGGAACAAAACTCACAATATCACAACTGTTATATTGCAACATGTGAAAAGTGAATGACTGTTCACTGTTTCAGTGAAAACTGGAATTCCAGTCAACTTCCCCTGGCACTGGGACAAAGACTGTACATTAAGAAGAGGAAAAGATACTTGGGAAAAAATATCTAGGAAAACTACATATGCTCCAAGTCACCTATTCTTAGGCACAAGAAGAAACTGCATTGGACTTCTGAATTTGCTCACAGGATCTAACTTAGATCCACAATTCTCCAGGAACACATTTATTTACATAACATATACTCCAAAACAGCAATCTGCCATGTTAAAGATGAACTTCGGTGTTTTAAAAACAAAAACCCAGCAATTAAGTACTTTGCAATGGATGATCATGATTTTCTTGCAGGCTGTCAAAGTCTTTAAAATAGAGAGGAAAACTCTTCCCTCACATCCAGCAACAGTAGCTGTACTTGACCAGTATGTAAATATGGTACCTAAAGCTTCTAGATCTCAACACTCAGCACCTGAAACTGTAAAAGGCTCATATTGATAGTTCGATGTTCCAAAACCATTTTGAAAACATTTGAACAACTGAACACATTTTGAAAACATTTACCTCCTTTGGATTCACTGCTTACACTTTGTTCTTCCCCTGTAGTGATTGTTCCCTTTATTTGGTCAGTAATTATATCACCTTCAGCATCATCTTCATCCACTGGAATTATCTAAAGCCAATGAAGACAAGTTGATTTCTCAAATACCAAATTTTTTTGCTTTTTAACCATGTTTGACACTTTCATAAATTCTGAAGATTATTAATCTTGCCTTAGAGTAAATCTAACATTTCTGCTAATGCAATGACAGTAGAACAGTAGCATCAGTGACAATTCCTATTCCACAGTCTAAATGTCTGCTAAGGAAGTTAACACTTTGGATTTCATTACCTACAAGAGGAGGCTAAGACTGAACCTACATCATCTCAAATTTGGAAAGCAGTTCCTGAAATGCCTGTGTATCCCTCCATCATCCTAGAAGAGGAATATTACAAATGCAAAAAAACCTTAAGGGACATCTGCAATAGCTACTATTAACTACTAGTCAAACCTGATTCAGGACATTGCCGAATAAGCATCAATGTTTTTTATTATTATATTGATATAACTATTAAGTAAACCAAATCACTTCAAAGAACATGAATTCTTATCACACATCATACCTCATTTTCCTCTGCTGGGTTTCCAGTTGATGGAAGTTTACTGGAGGAGGAGAGCCTGATGTCGTGCACTGCACTGATGTCCAGGCTCATTTTGGGATTGTAAGTGTGAGGGAAGAGAGATTCAGGAAGCCGTTTATATGCCTGGGCACTCTGTAATAACATCAGTTAATAAGAGAAAGATGAGGAACTGATTCAGATAAAAGAAATTTCACACCTTAACAGGAAAATTTGTTTTCTCCTCATGGAGAACAAGGTAAAAGTGAAAACAAGCCAGTCGATTTATTAGTTCTAAACAGGATACAAAACATCAGTCCCCATACATGTTCAGGATAAATGCATACAGAAAATCCACTGCCACATAACTGGTTTTAAGTCTCCATTTCCCTTCACTTTTAAAAAAGGGAACAAAACAAGCTTCATACCTCTAAAAGCCAGTGTTCTGAAACAATATGTATACCCCGTTCTTTAACAGATTTGTACTCCTTATTGTTGTCATTCTGTCCTCCCTTGTAGATGAAGTGTGTTACTGTCTCATCAAAGCACCATCTAGAAAAGAAAACAAAATACAAATTGAAGACATCACTTCTATGAGAAAGTATCAGAAATCCAAATCAGAAATTTTCCTGTCCCTTGTTCAGGTTAAAATATTGTTTTGCCTATTTTTTTATGCCGCAATAAACAATAAGCTCACTGTCTTTCCCAAAAAAGACAGCATTCTTAGGCACAAGGATGTTTCACAACAGAACAACTTCTATGCTGTTTGAAAGCGTTCCTGAATAAAACTAAATTGGATAAACATATGGAAGAGGAGGTGTTTTGCTTTAGTTTTTGTTTTATTTTTATTCAAGTAAGTGGAGTTTTAAATCAGTTTCTGAAATGTTCTCATATTGAGCTGCAAGTGAAATACTGACTCTTGAACAATATGTGCCTGTACAATAAGAAGTACAAAATAAACAAAATGAGGAATTCTAACTTTTAAATTGATAAAATCTAGTATTTGCTATTTAATGCTATCTAATGCTAGTATCTTCAGTATTTCTAAGCTACTACAAAACATAAGGCAACTTCCCTCACACGATGAATAATAACACTTACGATATAAGTCAAGTAACAAAACACATAAATCAGATTTATTGGAAGCAGAATTCTGTCTTAAATCACAAATGTTAGTTTGTAGTTTCTCTTCATGATAACCTATTTTTCTAAGCTTTTCTAAGACTGACCTAGCCATGCTTACAGTCCAGAAAACAATTCATTTTGAGCCCAGGAGAAACACACACAAATTCACATCAGATTCAGAATATAAAATATACAGCAAATGTTAAACCATTAAACCATCCAAAAGCTAAACTTCTTCAAATATGAAGAATAAAAAATAAAAAAATTCTGCAAATCAGGAAGACTTTCTGAGATAGACATATCAAGAACACAGAGATTGGGACACGGCAGGGAAAGATGGTCTTACTTCACATTAGAAGAAGATGACTTTAAGATGCTGAAATGTAACGTTTAACTATAGGAAAAGGCATATTAGAATGCGAAGACTCATATTTATTTCAGATCACATCAGTACAGAAGGTTAGAAGCCATTTGTATTGGTTGATACCTGCAGTCTGCTCCAAGAGAAGCTGCTACTGCATTCAGTTCCCTTTGCCTCTCAGCAAGTTTTTTACTAACATATATCACAACATCGGCCAGAGGCTTGGGCTCTTCTTCCTGGTCAAGCAGCAGGGATAAAAAACAGGACAGTCACTATTGGAATGTTTCTGTATCAATAACAAAAATACTACATGCTACATTAAATATTAAAGAAAAATATGTAATAACAACAAAGGTAAGATAAATACATTTCCTCTGTTTTTGCTGCTCCCAAACCCCATGGTCAAAACCCAGCACTATTATTGCACCATACACTAGGTATCCCAAGACAAAAGATTCACTTTCAGCCAATCTCCCGAGAACATATTCTGCTCCTCTCACCACAGACTGAACACTTCCTGAACACTGAAATTAGGGAATTATCAAACCTGATGCCACTGTAGTATTTCACTGTCCTGGAGCGAGAAAATTAAGAATAAGAAGCTACAAAATAAGAAGTGACAGCCTTCCCTTTCTGAAGGTCATTAGCTTTCTTGCCCCTCCTCTACAGTAACCGGTACTAACATGGCAAGCCATACATAAATGCTCCCTTTCCTCCTACATCTTTTTGTTTTCTCTCACTAGGGTGGATTAGACTGAAGAGGTAAGATTACTGCAAGAAAGAATAACATAGTATGTCTTTGTAAGAAGTAAGCAACTGATCACATCTTGTGCTTCCTAGTAAGAAGGAGCACCTTAAAGAGGAAGGGAGGAAAAGAAGACGCATTAAAGATGAACTCCTAACTTTGGTCCAAGACAAAATAGCTAACCCTGTTCAGCTGGAGCCTGGGAATTTCTTAAGTCAGACAAAATCATCTCATTCCAATACTACAAAGTCTAAACTGGTACATATTTATATGCCATGTCACTTAGCAACTGGTTAATATTCAAGACAGTAGTACAGAGAATAGAAGAAGAGTTTAAAATTCGTTCCCTTCCATGAGGAAATTCTTTTATCATACCTTCCTTTAACTGTCATTGACAAATGCATAATCATATGGATTGGTACTCAGATAGATCACAAATAATTCAAGAACTCCTTTGTAACTTAAATCACAACAAGATATGGCCTTTTCCTAATTTATGCTCCAGAAACTAAACCCCAAAATTTCCTACCACTTTCGACTGTGCAGCAGTTAACTGAGGGCTGGCAGTAAGAGCTGCTGTATGCCTTGTGCTGTTTGCCAGTGCCAATTTCAAGTTTCTGCCGATGACTTCAGAGAGAGGTGTGCTCAGTTTCCTGGTTTTTTGATCAGGACCTCTCGGAGTTTCCAAAGCTGCCAGAGCATCCTACCAAAAAAAAAAAAAGAAGAAGAAGAAGATACTTCTCACTCAAGTGCAAGTTTCACAAACACAGTCCACAGTAAGACTTCATACTCCTAAAACCAGGACAGTGTACTAGAGGAGCAGCTAGCAACAGCAACTGTAGTACCACTGCAGAAAAGCAGTACAAGACAATCCCAGTCTTACAGTCTGCATAAGCAAAACAAGAAGAAAATAGTTTATTAATCTCTCTTTTTACTGCCATCACTGAAAACTGCCCTCAGTGGAAAAGCCAGTGGCCAAAACAAGTCACTCACAATTCCAACCAACTACTTTAATCTACTAATACTTCACCCCACAAGAGTTGCATATGAGTATGTGATTTTATCTGCACCTTTAAAATACCATTTCAGACTGCCTTTTTTAAAAAAAAGAGAAATTCTGGTCTAGAATATCTTGTTTTTGAAAATGATCGGAGTGGTGAACTACTAGGATTTTGAAAAGCCAAATACCAACTGAATCATAGATTTACTTGCTCACAGAACGTTTTGGGTTGAAAGGGACCTTACAGTTTATCATCTAGTTTCAATCCCCCTGCCATGGGCAGGGACACCTTTCACCAGACCAGGCTGCTCAGAGTCCCATCCAACCTGGCCTTGAACACTGCCAGCAATGAGGCATCCACGACTTCCCTGGGCCACCTGTGCCAGTGCCTCACTACCCTTACAGTAAAGAATTTCTTCCTAATATCTAATCTAAACTTACATTCTTTAGTTTGAAGCCATCAGTCCTTGTCTTGTCACTACATGTCCTTGTAAAGAGTCCCTCTCCATCCTTCTTTGTAGGCTCCCTTTAAGTACTAAAAGGTTGCTAAAAGGTCTCCCTGGAGCCTTCTCTTCATGAAGCAGAACTAGCTAAAGAGAACACTGGATTCGCAACGCATGCAAACCACAACAGACAACTCACAAACAACCCCCCAGAAAAACCTAACAACTTTGCAGGAATTCAGTGCAACTGATCTTTCAGTTAAGGCCTTGAAAATGAAAATCAAACCTGAATCCTTCCAAAGCACACTTGAAACATTCAAGAGCTATTCCAGCACAGACACTCACTAAGTATCAAGGATGTCTTTGCGCTGGTTTTTTTAGCCCTTTGTGGCCTTCAGAATGAGATGCTGAGCCCAAAACCCCAACACGTTTTTCAATTTGCAATAACAGCTTCATAATTGCTATAAAGCTATTCCATTAAAACATGTATGAAAGTAACATCTCATCACAAAATAAACAAACACTTGTTTCCAAATACCTAGAGCCAATTACAAGCTGCCTTGTTGCTTTCTCAGTCTTTAGATGCAGAGAACACAGACTGTGTACTGTCTGAGGTGTAGGACACACAAGCATATGATGCAATAAGCACAAAGGAGCTTTGTTAAGGACACTACAGGATCTACTAGTCAATAAATTTTGTCCACAGGTTATTAACTAAAACTATATAAATAAATGGAGCCAGTTTTCCTGGCTTTATTCAAAAGGGAAATTCTGTATGTGTACAGTATAAAAATGGATAAGCAAAGGTTTCTGTGCTGCTTTTAAGTTTATGCACATCTTTAACCATACTGGCTCTACAGACTAAAAAATTTGCAAAGACAATCACCTTTACATCAAAAGAAGGCTTGAACAACTTGTCCTTGGAAAGAAATTTTGACGGCGTGTCAAGATGTAAAGACGGTTCTTTCTGTAGTGGTCTGCCTTGTGCAACAGGGGTTGTGTTCCCAATGTGATGAGAGATGACAGCTTGGAAAGCTTTACTCTGGAACCTGTTGATATCAAGTGGGGTCACAGCTGGTTTTTTTCCAGCTTCAAGAAGATAAGCAGGCTGTTCTGAATCAAGATATTTAACAGTTGCTGGTGTCTTGGTAAGCTGAGTAACGAAACTCTCAGTATCTTTAAAAGAAACAAAGAAAACATAAGCAAGCAGACTAATTTTTCTTCTGAACACAGACCTCACATACACTTCTATTTAAACAGCAACCAAAAGTTCACCTGACCTTTCTTTCCCTAAAAGAATAATTCATATCCCCCCCAATAAATGCTCTAAACTACAATTACATTTTAAAAGCCAGTATGTTCAGTGTCTCTTTCAGTTAACTACTTAGTTTGTATTCCGTAGGCATGAGCTTGACCCTAAGTGTCTGAAAAGAAGTGAGCAATCCCTGATCCACTAACACTGTTAGCAGTTCCACACATACCTGTATAGCTCGCATATGTCATACAACAACTATCAAAATTCTAATCCAAGAAAATGATGTAATACACAACAAAATCTTCCCTTTCGACACTAAAGGTAACTCCTCCTTCCTGGCTCCTTACTTCCCATGCAACTTCAGATTTCTTTTGCATTCATAACTCTGAATCCCATCACTTTAGCTCGTCACATATACATCCAGTCCCTCATGCCTTTGGATTAACAGGACCAAGATTTAGCTAGAAATAAACTGTTATAACTTGTCTATCATAAATACTTCCAGATAAGCATGACTCACTGTCTTTATAGCTGAAAAAGATTTAACACAAGAATTGCTTTTACATTTTACTCCTCATTTCCCATGACCTCCCACTTTGTTTCCTTAAAAATGTAATAAACAGATAAGATGTGCCATGCCAATGGCATATCTTCTGTCCTCTGACTTAGTGACCCACATAATTAATTTATGAGGGCACTTTTAAAACAGGTCTGCTAACATTCAGTATTAAATCATTGTAGTCTGCACCTTAATATGGAAGAAATACTGCCAAATAAGAGACTTGAAATAACTGGAAAAGGAGCAGAAGATGGGGTAGGCATGAAGGACTGAACAGAGGGACTTCACTGCAGACTAACAAGTACGAAGTTCCAAGTTGGATCTATCATCAATTCCCACTCAAGCTACAGAGCAGCATAGGTGCCAAAAAGGACAAAGCTGAGATGCTGAGCTTGAATCCCAATGACTGATAACCAAAAGACTCCATTGGCTCCAACAGACTTGCAGCAAATACACAGTATCATTTCTGTAATCATGTCTCAAAAGCAAGAAAAAAATATAGAAAAAGTACGGTTACATTGAGTAACCTGGTCTAGGGGAAGGTGTCCTTGCCCATGGCAGGGGGTTGGAACTAGGTGATCTTTAAGGTCCCTTCCAACCAAACCATTTTATGATTCCATCTTAATATTTGGAAAAATATCCTTTAGCTCTAATACTCTGAAGGTGTTAGGAAAAAACATTTATCATACCTGCCTTTTTTATTGTAAACAAACTCACACAGACACACTCATATTCCCTAACTTGCTGATAACCAACCTTGAGTCTCTGCATTTTCAACCAAGAATTTGCTTTCATCTGCTCTCTTCCCTGTCCTTGCAGACTGCAAAAGCCAAGCTACAGTGACTGCTGGCAAATTCCACTTCTTTGCAGCTTCGTACTTGGAACCATTCGGTTCTCTTACCACAAGATGGGTACTGGCAAACATTCCTTTTTTTGCATTGGCTTTCCGCACAAAGAATTCTTGGACTCTACAATTACATTAATAAAACATTCATTTAGTCATTAAGAAAATTAATCTAGGGCACATTTATACTATTATAAAATGTATTCAAGCAACAGAAAAAGAACTAGTAGAATTAGACATCTAAAGCCACCCACTTTGCACTTTACAGCCTAACCTACAAGTAGAAAAAAAAGAAAAATTAAACAGTAATGTTTTGCTTCTATCAGTATTGAAAACAATATTTCTCTTACTCCAGCACTCCTCACATCTTCATTTTCAAATCATATGCTGGGCCTAACATTCTTCTATAAGATTAATGGAACAGGCTTGATTCCCTTCTGGAGCTAACATGTATCATTTCCAAATAATTAACAGTTTTCTTTGTATTACGGTTTTTCTCTTATCATCAAGGACACAATCTTCCAAAAAGATGGCAGGACTGAGAACTCATAAGCAAATAATTTAGTTCAAACAGCCTACAAATCAGATCAAATGATACTGTAAGCTACACAATTTTGCCATGTCATGATTAAACATGTTTTTCAAAGATCCTGATGAACTGGGAGGAAATAATTCACCATGCCAGCTCCTAAGTAATGGTGCACTATCACTGGTTATGAGGCTGAACCGGACAGTGCTGAAGAAGAGGAAAAATGGTCCTCTCCTGGATAACTGAAGAACAACCCAGAAGGCCTGACACCTGAAAAACTGACTTTTATTACTCTGTTCTAGGGCAGAGTAAAAAGTTACTGAGACTCGAGTCACTGGGAAACACAAGACTGAGCATATTCTGGTAGAAATTAGACTGAGTACAGACCATATTTCTTGAAAGGAAAGGAAAACAGAAGAACTATGTAATGATGTCTCATGCTTCAGCACCAGCTTTTGTAAACAAACAGAATTCAAAAGAATTTTAATCTTTGTAAAGAAAAATGAAATGCACAATGGCAGCACATTGGCTATCTAAGAACAAGAAGAAACGGTGACAGGAGACATACCTGGCTCCCAGCAGTCCTGCCAGATAAGCAAGGGAGTCTCTCTCTGCACCAGTGAACTGGCTAAAAGAAAGAACACAGTCTTCCAGAGGGGTAGCTCCTTCCATTACCAGGACTGGTGTGAAAAGTGGATTGGACCGGAGATCTAAAAAGAGCTGCTGTTCCACACATGCTATCTTTAAGAAGGTGAAAGAGATAAAAACGTAAATCAAGCTAAACAGCAACAAAGCCAACAATATTTCAGCAACTGCACAAGAGCATTCATGGACTCAACAAGCAATCCTGCTTCCATCATTACACCTGATACAAATTATTTCCCAAATTCTTTTTTAGATCACTTCAATTTTGTCAAGTTTGACATACTGAAGCATTATTCAGAACTTTTCATTACTTAAGTTCCAACCCTCTATGTTCCCTTAGAGTAGTTCAAGGCATGATCTGAGGGTCTGTATAGATTTACTTCGCAGAAAGTTACCTCATACTGAAAAATACTAACAGCGGGTAGTCTATATCATATGCCCGCTCTTGGCAAATATGGTTAGTATTTTTTGACTTTTAAGCTGTAAAGGTGACTTCCTCTTCTGCCACAAATTAAAAAAGCTATAAAAAGCATGAAATCCTTATTAGTCAACTACCTCCTTCTACAATTCATCATTTAGAGAGAATACTGTCAGACCTTATAATGACCTTTGAGTCAGGACAATGAAGTCCTCTTTAAGAGTCCTATAGTAAATGAAGTGCAACAGACCAGATACCCTACAGACACACAAGTTTTAAAGCATTTAGTATATTTCAAACGAAACAAGGTTAATCTCTCAGTATCTTATCTATATGTAAGTCACCAATAACTCCGTATTCTGACAAGACAAATTTCTAATATGGATACCTACGTATTTGTGGAATTGAAAAAGTATAACTCCCTTACCAGCCATGTATTTGTGACAACATCACCAACAGTTGGCTCCACTGTGCACCCCAATAAAGGTACCACAGCATAGTCTGCAATGGTTCTGCTGTGCAGTGGTAGAACTTTCCCAGCATTCTCCTTTATAATATCTGCAAGGCAGGACTCCTCCTCTTCACCAAAACCCAAAAGAAGAAAAGTCTTTCTGACAAATACACCTCCCTCAGCCGGTGCAGAAGGCTCTCCCAAAGAACCATTACAGACAGAAGACTGATTCTCTCCTTGAACAGTTGAGTTAGTAACATCATTGAAGGTTCTGGATGTTAGTTTTTCCACTTCATCTGAAAGGTTAAAGAAAAATAAATGAACAATCAAGCATAATAATTGATTGACAAGAACATCAAAGACAACCCAAAACAGTTTCGTGAAGAAATGACAGTATTCTGCTGTTTTCAGCCAGGTTTTAGTTAAAAACTGTTCTACATAGGCCTGTTTAAATTTGATTTCTGAAACACAGTGTAGAAGTTAACATACTAGATGTGGCTAGCTTTTTAATAAGCAAATCCTGAAAACTCAAATGCTAATTATGAGCAGTTAAACTTTATACAGTATGCTGAGCCTAGGACATACCTAATGTAGAACCATTATTTACATATTGAGAGAGGAAGTCATCTTCAACAGCTTTCTGGTGCTTTAGAACGTTCACAGCTTCTTTCTTTGCAAGACTGGCTTTTTTTGGAAGAATTGGCTTCATTTCAGGTTGCTCCAAAATTGGGTTCTCTAACAGCTGATAGTTTAGAGGGATATAGTGCTCCACTGGATGTAGATAGCCTTTACTATATGACTCCAGCAACCATTTTGCTGTCACTATATGAGGCCTAGGAAACGAAGTGTTATAGAAACAAGTTACAGCAGGTTTAAGACTTGTGATTCTTCTTTCCTGCTCCACAAAATACTAGGAAATACACACACATGAAGTCTGTAACTCCCATACTAAGCAAGCTTTGGGCACTCTACAAAACTCAAGTTTTTTTAATTGTTTCAGTCTGAGAACAGCATTTCATACCTATTTTCTGTAACATAAATTATATCTGCCACTGCTGGGTTGCCAAATTCTTCCTCCTCAATACATTAACAAATACATGCTGACACCTCTCTTCACCCATAAGAACACTTGCTTTTCTATTCACTGAAGTGACTCATGGTTACCCAAAAATACAGCATTCAAGAGCACATAAGGATGTACTTATGAACACATGCTGTAAGTCGTTTCATTTAAATCAAGAACCACTTAGTATTTTCAAATGAATATGTGGTTTCAAAGAATCATAGAATGCTTTGGGTTGGAAGGGACCTTATAGTTTATCGTCTAGTTTCAACCCCCCTGCCATGGGCAGGGACACCTTTCACCAGACCAGGCTGCTCAGAGTCCCATCCAACCTGGCCTTGAACACTGCCAGCGATGGGGTATCCACAACTACTCTGGGCAACCTCTGCCAGTGCCTCACTACCCTTACAGTAAAGAATTTCTTCCTAATATCTAATCTAAACTTACACTCTCCCAGATTGAAGCCATCAGTCCTTGTCCTGTCACTACACGCCCTTGTAAAGAGTCCCTTTCCATCTTTCTCTGTAGGCTCCCTCCAGGTACTAGAAGGTTGCAATTAGGTTACCCTGAAGCCTTTTCTTTTCCAGGCTGAACAAACCCAATTTTCTCAGTCTTTCCTGAGGCTGCTTCATCCCTCTAATCAACTTGGTGGCCTCCTCTGGACTCGCTCCAACAGGTTGATGTCCTTTATGTGCTGGGGACCCCAGCAGTGTTGGGAGAAAGAAAACAAGGTGTAAGTAGACCTTAAACAATACAGTTATCACAACCTGTGAGCCGTCTTGTCCAAAAAGTGTTTCAGCTCATCATTATTTTCCCCCAAAATGACATGAGTAACATCTTCATTAAGTTGATTAAATCGAACACCACCACCAAAATTAATAAGTCTTCTCAGTTTGTCCAACTTCCTGCCACTGAAGCCGCATAGATAAATCTACAAAGAGAACAGAGCAATAAATAAGGCTTTAGAAATGCTAAAAAAAAGAAAGAAAAAACAAAGAAGACTATTTTGGTATAATTTGTTTCAACTGCTGCAGAACACAAAGCAGTGGTGCAGCTTCTGAGAAGCAGCAAAAAAGTTAAGCATTTATGATTGGATTAATTTATCTTTGAAAATTAATCTAGCAAAGCTTCAATGTTTACTAATGGAATGGACCCCATAAATTATACAATACAAAACCCCAAAACAAACCTCCACACCAATTCTAGAACCCATTCACTATAGTATTTAAATATACATGTCTACAAATATAGAATTTTATATTTATCATACATATTTAATACAATTGTATACCTACACAAATGTAGGCACATACACAAGCTACAGCATGTGGACACAAATCTGGTATTAGTGGTTGATCATCGAAACAATTTACTCAAGCAGCAAGTGCCAGTGCTCCAACATAGTAGCTTTCACATTGCTAAGACTAAACATGTCAAAATATACATTGTCAAACATACTCGACAACCATCTAACAAATCTTCAGGGGCTTGAAAAGAACTTAGGTCCAAGTTTTCCAGCTCATCAGGAAGAGGATCCAGTCGGCTGCTCATAACAGAGCTACATGCAGTTTCATTAACACCGCTCAAATTGATATTGGAAATGTGGCTGACGTCCGAAAGGGTCTGATCTTTAAATAAAATTAAAATTAAAAAAGAGGCATTAGATTTGGCTCATCCCTCTCTGCCGCTTCACTAAACAACAAAATGTAAAGCCTGAAGAATGAAAAATACTAGGTAAGTAGAACCTTGGTTAAACCAAGGGCTTTATTTAAACACAGATTGAGTACAGTCTTGCTAGCAAGAGTATACACCTTCTGTTTATTCCCAAACAGATGCTACCTATGACATAGCAGCAAATGAGACTGGTTTTCAAGATTTTCATTCCAGTTTTGTAGACACCAATTAGAAACACTCTTACAAATAAACAGGGCTCTCTGTAGTAGAGAAATCAACAAGAAGCTCAGTGATTTAAGAGAAGTAGGAATCAGGATCAGACATTAAAGGTGGCTGTGTCTTTCATGCTACCAACGTGTGCTTAAAAAATACTTTTAACTTTCCTTCTGTTAGAAGCATGGAGTAAGTAAAAACAAGTATATGAAGAAACAAAAATAAAAATAATAAGAAGAAAACTTCAAAACCAGCATTTGTTCACCACCCTCAAGACTGCTGTAAGATTAAATTCATTACAAACAATGCTTTTAAACTTCAAACGTATGAATGTTCATACTCTTACAGGACTTACAGATATACACCATGGATTCTTAAGCAGACAATCATACACCTAATTCAAGTTCATGTTTTTAACAATCATTCACGTTCCAAGTCTATACATGCTGGAATATTCAACGTGTATAAAAGCAATCTATTGGGTTTTGAACTTCAGCAGAATCTAGAACCCAAACTGTCAAACCAGCACTGCAAAAGCAAGCACCTTCCCAATCTTAAACAGTTCTTCCTCCTTAATATAAATGTTTCCTACCTTAGTTTTAACATATTTTAAAATATCTTACTTACTATCAGGCTTGCTGGTATCATTCGTAGGTGTTGATGTACTAGGTGCATTACTCAGTTTTGATCCAGCCTCTATTTTATACATTGTCTCATCCTGACAGAAGCCCTTCTTGATGCTGTCAGAAAACCACTGCACGGACACACAGTGCACATTCCACTTTTTGGCACATTCATACTTCTGACCTTCCAAATGTAAACAAAATTTTAAAAAATCACAATCACTAAAAGGCCGAACCTTCAGATAGTGATCGCAGAAAGATAGCTGGACATTAAGAAAATTTAGAAATTCAAATAACTTATTTTAATGTGCAAGTTGTGTTATCCTGGACTCTGTTGATAAGCTGCTTATTCTCTAATTAAAGTTAGAGTAAAAAATATCATGGATGGCTAGCTCATGGGTACAGTATGACAGGGCACTAAAGAAACAAAAAAGGAAAAAAGGCTTTAAAGCTTTCAAGTACACGGGAAAGAAATGGTTATAAAGTCCCAGGATATTTTACCGTAGAGACAGGGAGGGAAACCGGAGAAAAAAGAAAACCCTTCAATGCTTCTCACAATAAAACTAAAATCCTTTCATCTTCCCAAGAGGAAGGAAAAGGAGCTTTCGTTTTATCTTAGTACGGAGTTCGGAAGGCACAAAGAATAATTAGTTAAAAAAGCATCAGGCTACTATCCAATTTCAATCGCAGTATAAATTAAGTACTATCCAGTTCTCCCAAAAAAATGAGTTTTTCTTTTCTTTACCCCCTCTAGGATTCACCCTTTTTTCTCCCCTTAAATACCAACTGTGTCTCTGGCTTTTTTATCTCTTTTGTTCTCTCTCTCTCACGCCTTTAGACCAAAGCAAGGGTGCCCTGTGTTGTTCCTTCCAACAGCAGTGATTGCCTAAACAGAAGCAGCAAGAGCAACACTGAAGCAGAGCAGGAGACAGTTCCAAACCTTATGCTTATGCGCATTTACACTACTTCAACTCAAGAAGTGAATACAGTATTTACTCTGTCGGTCCTACCTTTTGGCTCTTGAACTATGAGGTGAGTACATTCGTTCATCTTGAGCTGCCCTGTGTATTGCCCCCCGTGTTCGGCAGTAAGGCGCTGGACTTCTCTCCTGTCCGAGCTGCTCAAGCCGGTCACGCAAATCGTGCAGCCAAGGAACACGGGACAGGCATGGTCTGCCGTGTTAACATCCGTGTACCTCACCAGGCTAAACAATGAAAGAGAGAAAAGGAAAGCATACTTTTTCTTCTGGGTAAAATCAACTAGTAGCCTGTGTTAACATAGGAATTACCAGTTCCCAAAATTAAATCAGTTTTGTTTTTTCATACCTTTGCTGAGACTTATCCCACAATGTCTTAACCCAAGAGGGAAGCAAAATAGGTTTCTTCAGAGAAGCAGCTACCAAGTATTTCTTGCTGCCAACTTCTCCAGCTACAAGATGAGTTACTGACACATTGAGGTCTCTGCACACACATCCACCCATCATCTGCACATATTTATGAACTTCTTCCTGGATGGGCAAAAAATATTATTGAAAATTATCAAGAAAAAAGAACCTACATGACAGTCGTGTTCACCTTAAAAAAACCAAAACAACCAAATGTGGATTTCAATTGTCCATGGTTTCCCCTAAAAAAAATATTCAAAAAATACAAAATGGATATGTATGGAAGCCATAAAAACATAACTATAATTTCCATTCTATTTTCATTTACGATAAGTTGAACATAATACATACCCTTAATAAAAACATTACCATCACATTGTATAAGCCAAGTTTGACAGATGGTTGACATCTTAGGTAGCTTTAGAAAGAGCTATCAGAATAAATAAAAAGTAAACTTCTATGATAAACTACTTAAACCACAGTTGACTGGATATTAAACCTTTACCATGCAGTCTGAGTAACCAGAAATGTTGTCTGTAGCATTATAGTCGCAGACAAACTAGCAAGATAAGTGATCCATCTAATCAGTTAATAAAAATCCCTAAAACATACATTTACTCCCATATTAATACCCCTCAAATGATTATATATGCATATACTTATGTGATATACATATGTGCATGCACAGATACACCACTACGTACATGTTTATATACTACATATACTTGCAAGACTCCCTCTTTCTTCATACAACTCTCTACATAAACTACACATACTCTACAAGCCACAGAAGACTAGGTAGATCTAGACACAGGTAGTTAGACATACACAGTATGACTGCTGCCTTAGTAATGAGCCTTCTGAAGCAAACACCAACAACAATCAGCTAAGCAATCCATTTTTTGGAAGGCATTACCCTGACATCTTTCTCCAGGCTGGTACAGGACACCGTCACATCGGCCATGGTCATGTTGTACACAGGATACTCGGCTCTTGGGACACATCTCTGGGACTGCATGCAGTACAGCACTACCTGTGGTCCCACGATCCTGCAACCAAGCTGCGAGAAAGTAACAGAAAAGGCACACAGAAAATAAGCAGAGGGCACACAGGTATCAGGAAGGCTTTCCTTGTCCCTGAATCCCAAGGAAGGCAGGGCCTCTTGGTCTGTCCTCCCCCTCCTCTACCATTTCTGGGTAGCTGACACTTTTGTTTTTGCTTTCAGCGGTGGATTTTCTGTACAATCCTTGTAGATTTTCTGGCCTCAGTAAAAACTGCAGATGCTATGGCTAACATGCCAGAGAATTCCAGCTAGCCTATCTTTGTCTGCTAGACAATTCCTTGCAGCTAAAACCAAATCATGTTTCTCAGGAGATAGAAAAAAGTCTAAGAACCAGCTTAGGGACTCCAGCAGAATCAGAACTGACCACACTATTTTTCCACGTGTTTAAAAATAACGATTATGGTTTGCTAGTCATCTTCACCCAAAAAGAATGCAGCAAAAAGGATGCAGTGAAGTTCATACGACTTCACTCAGTGCAAGAGAGAACGTGCAGGATGTAAGTACAGACATGAGTTCTTCTAGAAAAGAAAGAATATTGCTAGGAGTAAGTTGCTGGGTAGCATACCTTTTTGAGATGACTGAAACCCACGCCTCTAAAAGGATCACAAATGTAAAGTGATTTATCATTTTCTTTTATGTTGAGTACTGCTTCTTCTTCAAGGATCTGGAGATGTTCTTCTGACTGGAATTCTTTTATAGACTGCAGGTAAATGATGCATACAACATTTATTAACAAATCACAAACAGACAGTCCTGTGCAAACTACACAAGTGCATCTCCTTGAAATAGCTCACAACAAAGCTACCATGCAAAACACCTTGTGGGTGTCCTGTTCCCCTGACTCTTTACAACGTTCTGACTCAATCATTCATCATACAAACTTTCAGGACCCGATCCTACCACACGATGCCTTTGGCTCCCACTAAGCTCTCAAGCTGGAAAACAATGCACGGTGTCCTCCCTAAGTTTGCTTAGGGCTTAAATGAGTGACCACCACTCAGACCTTATGGGCTACATCTCTCTTCACTAAACGTCAACAGGGTTTGAAATAGTAGTTACCTCTTGGAATAATTTCTTCAACAAAATTGTTCTTGTTCAGCATACTTTATTAAACATTGGACACCTATGTTATGGAAACAGCTTTATTTCCAGGTGTACACACGCGAGCTAACTCATTATATGGCGCATACAGCTCAGTCAACGACAGAAATCCACCAAGCTCACTGACAGAGGTGACCAAGTCCACTTACCTCAAGAGCTTTGAAAAAATACTCCGAGCTCCCGGAAGACTTTATGAACTTCACAAAAAACGGTTCCTTGCCACCTCTCATCCTTTAACGGAGAAGCAAAACCCAGTGAGCGCCCCGACATTCCTGCCGCACCATGGAAGCCCTCGGGCCCCTCCCCGCCCACGGCCGCCCGGCCTCGGCGCCTACTTCTGACGGGTACGGAGGGCGGGGCAGGCTTGGGCTCACCGGGAGGCCCCTCCTCAGCGGGCCCCAAGGCACCCGGGGCCCCCTGCTGGGCAGAGGTGCCCCGGCGCTCGGTGCCCCACAGCCCCACGCGGCTGGCACCCCCAACGCCACCGCCGACCACAGCCGCCGCCACGGGCGGGAAAGCGGGGATGCTCGCACTGCGCAGGCGCGGGGCGGGGCCGGCACGGCGGGGGCGGAGCGGAGGGCGGGCCTTCGCAGTGGGGGCGGGGGCGTGGGCGGGGCTTTCGCGGAGTTACCCCCGGCTGGGGCGGGGCCGGAGAGGAAGAGGGCGTGGCCTTCGGGCGGGTGGGCGGGGCGGGAGCGGCCGTTACGTGTGCGCGGTGGGAGGGGTCCCGCGAGGGTGCGTGGGGCCGAGGGGAAGGACGGGAGGGGAAAGTACCTGTGGAGTCATAGGGGGATAAGCGGTTGGAATGGGCCTTACAGATCATCTAGTTACAAGCACCCCTGCCATGGGCAGGGACACGTCCCACTAGACCAGGTTGCTCAAGGTCTTTATCCAACCTGGCCATGAACACTGCCGGGTGTGCATCCTATTCCAGTGTCTCTCCACCCTCACAGTAAAGAATTTCATCTTAGTATCTAACCTAAATGACCCCTTTTTCAATCTGTACCCATTACTCCTTCTCCTGTCGGTGCAATTCCTGACAAAGAGTCCCTCTCCAGCTTACAGCAGATACTGGAAGGTTGCTGTGAGGTCTCCATTCAACCTTCTCCAGACCGAACAGCCCCAGCTTTCTCACCCTGTCTTCACAGGGGAGTCCAGTCCCGTTATCAACTTTGTGGCCCTCCTCTGGACTTGCTCCAACAGTTCCATGTCCTTCTTATGTTGTGGACAGCAGAACGGTACTCAGTACTCCATGTGGGTTCTCAGGAGAGCAGAATAGAGGGGGCAAATCACCTCCCTCGCCCTGCTGGCCATGCTCCTTTTGATGCAACCCAGGATTTGGTTGGCTTTATGGGTCGTGAGTGCACATTGCTGGCTCATGTTGAGTTTTTCATCAACCCCCAAGTCCTTCTGCACAGGGCTGCTCTTAATCACTTCTCTGTCCAATCTGTAGGCGTGTCCGGGATTGCCACAACCCAATCCATGTGTAGGACCTTGCACTTCACTTTCATTCATGTAGCTTCCAAGCTCTGGGCAAGAGTGTCAAATGCTCTCCCTCCAGAGCAGGTAGCTGGAACCTGGAACTTGCTCAGGAACAAAAATGTCACTACTCCCACATCACACTGTAACATCTACCTGTGTCATTAAAGGGTGTCATTAAAGGGTCACCTGGCCCATGCATCCAGTGGACCTCCATTCCATTCTTAGTGGCCACAAATGTTCTCTAAGGGTTGCTGCTGTTTGCATAATACTGATAATGCCTATAGTGGGAGAAGTCATTCCGTTAGAGGATCCTCTTAAGAAAATAAATCACAGAATCAATTAGGTTGGAAAAGGCCTCCAAGATCATTGTGTCCAACCTATGACTGAACACCACTATGTCAACTAGACCATGGCATTAAGTGTCTTTCCTTAAACACCTCCAGGGACAGTGACTCCACCACCTCCCTGGGCAGTCCATTCCAGTGTCTAATCACCCCTTCTGTGAAGAAATTCTTCATAAAAAATGTTTCAAAAGAGGAAAGCACCAAAAGCTCTGATAGGACAGTGCATGTTTGTTAGATTGAAACCTTACAGTGAGGCCACATGATGGCACTGTAATCTTATGAACTGAAGTCCAGTGAACTGTGCACAAGTCCACTGTAGTTGTTAGATGTTAACCTTTCCATCTCTAAACACATCAAAATTTTTCTGTATGCTTATGTCTTTTAAAAATGCTTGATATTAGTCACCTAGGACTGGTGTGAATAGTGTGAGATAATGCTTTTCCCATCTGTAAAACAAAGGTAAACAAAACTGAATATAATGAAAAGCAAAATAACATACTTATTAGATTAGTAGTGATAAGATGGTCCTCTGTTATTTGATGATGCTGGTTTTTAGCCCACTTTTAAAACTCTGAATTTGTCCTGCCTGCTCTTTTATTGTTATTTATAGGAATTTATCTTCCTTTTTCAGTCTTCTGGGCTATTCTAAAAAGTACGGAGAAAGGGGGGGTGTTAGTGTTAGTGGTAGTGGTGATGGTAAAAGGATCAAGAAGTCAAACACACAAAAGTTAACCAACTTCAATGGATTGTATAATACAAAATATTATTACAGTTACTGGCAGAGTCCTTAATTGAATGTACCAGCAGTGCTATCAAATACTGTGTTTTCAATTATCTCCTTGAATGTGGATCACAGTTTACTGCTGAAATCTGGTTTGATTTCATTTGCTGAAATGTGGTGCCTTCTCAGTGAAGGAATAGAAACTCTTGGAAAGATGCTGATCCACTGGGCCACCAATCTCAAAGTCCCACTTCTTTCCTCTGGAGGCTGCTTGTTGCTTGGAAAGATCCATGATGTATAAGAGAACACTGCAAAGGAACAGGGCTGCTTTTTTACATTCCTCTCAGGCAACTTGTCAGCGTGTTCAAGCATGTTTGGTTGTTGCACTTTTTTCCTGCAGGGATGGTGAAGATACATACCCTGTCTGGCATCAGAGCCCTCCAGAGAAAGAAAAGGCCAAATGAAAGTTCTTGTCAAGAGCAGAATAAAACATAAAATTGTTTTCATAAAGTCATTTTAAAAGTAAAAAAAAAAAAAAAAGGCAACCACTCTGGAAGTTCCTGCATGTAGCTTCATATTTCTTTTAAAAATAAATGCATATGTCATTATATGCTGAAATTGCCCAATTTCTGCTTATGCTGATATATTTACCCATTTTAAAACCATATACAAAAGTAATTGATGCACAGGGTCTTTAAGAAGAGTATGCAGCTGAAGATCTTGTAAATTAGAAGGTGTGGTATACTTCTGTTACACTTCCCATAAAGGTATAATTCACAAGGGTTGCTTAATATGACAAAATTGAATAATTAAAAACAACTGGTCTGATAAAGTTTTGTCTATTTCACTTCCTGTTTTCACAAGCACTTGGCACTTTAAAATCTCTCTGGGACAGTTTGAAACTTTTGTTTCTTTGAAAATTATTTAAAAGGTGGTTTAGAGAAGTTGGGAATCAGAAATTACCTTGCTGGATAAGAACAGCAAACAAAACATTCACTTTTCATTTCCTTTCTCCAAATTTGTCCAATACCATATGTGTTAGGGGAAATATCAGAAATGCTAGAAAGGAGAACTTGGCCAAAATCAATTAATAGCATGATTATGGTATGGCTGAAATCAAAGCATGATTATAGTATGTTCTTAAGCACTTGAGTAGCCCCATATTTATTTTATGTTTTCTATGTATTCACATTCTTTACAGGTTCTGAACTTTACGGAGAATCAGTCATATTTAACCATCAGTTATGGAAGTTTTTACACTCCATGAAACTTGTAAATGGCAGGAAAAAAACATTGTCATAGCCCCCAAATGATACTTGCTTCTAAAACAAAAAAGAGATCCTCTATGCCCTTGAATCTGTAGAATAGGGAATATTTTTATTTATTCAGATGTTTTGATAAATGATTATAACATATACTTATATCTCTAAAAACATCTGTGTCAACCCTGTTCAGGAATCATTTTCACACCTCTAATGCTGTTGTGGTTTTGCAGCCATTGCGACTGCATTAATTTCTTATTTTAAAGTTTTTCTCTTATGTAGGCTAGAAAAATGGCAAGCAAAATCACTGCACTAAAAAGCTAAAACCCTTTTGAGTAATTTTTCTTGTTTGATCTAACCTGGTTAAAGCTCCATGTGCAATACTTTATTTTTAAAATATGGTTACCACACTGATTTTGTGATCAATGATAGGACATTATGTTAGCTTTTTTAGTATGAATAGCAGATGATTAAGAGTGCCTTCTGAAATATCAAGGTCACTCAGTTATCCATCCCTACTAGTTAGAACTATTATGAGAAAGATCTGAGGTTAGTACTCGACCATACACAAAGGAAAATACACCTTGAAATATCAAAGTCTGTTCTAAGTGTATGAAATTTTCCATACCACTCATAAAGATTCTGTATCACAGACCTCAGTAATTTAGCATTGTTTACAGAGATACACAACTAGTAAAAAATGTGACTGAGACTGACTTGAGTGAGGTATCTTGTGTAACATATGGTCAAGAGATGTTTCCAAAGAACCAGTGTAAATTTCTAACCACTAGTCCAGTTCAAAAAAACAGTTTATGAGACTGCTAGCTCAGGCCCTCAATCTTTATATGAAGATTGAGGTTTTCTTTATATGTTGTTTTTTTTATATGAAACTATAATTTTACATTCACAAAGAGAACACTTTTTTCCCTACAGAATCCCACATTTGCGTACCTGTGTAGCTAAGTTGATACATCCTTTTCATTTGTTTACAAATACCCAAATCTATGAGCAAATGCAAGCTTTGGTATGTATTCTTTGATTTATTTTTTTTTGCAGCTGCCTTAGAGCCAGTATACAGGACAGATTTTGCAGGCTTTCATGACAGACTTGATTTCACAAGAGTCAATTCCAGTCTTTCACTAGACACAATTTACAATGCAGCAGAAACCTCTTGTTCTCCAGTAGACTGTGTGTAGGTGGAGCTAGCTCTCTCAGCTGTGTCAACATAGAAAACAGGACAGTATTTAGAGAAGCGGGATGCAATCTGCTTTCGGAAAAAGCTGTGAAGATACTTCCTAAATTTTTCTCCGGCAAAGGCGTAAATCACAGGGTTGACACAACAGTGGATCATTGAGATTGTTTCTGTCACCTGGATTACTTTGTGCATTTGACTATTGCCTTCACAAGTAGTGATGGAAAACGCAATTTCAAAGTCACGCAGGAGAATGCAAATGTTGTATGGTGCCCAGAAAAAAAAGTAGATAATCATGATAATGAAAATAAGCCGGACTGCTTTATGTTTCTTCTCATTCCTACATTGCAGTAATGTCTTTATTATTTGTGTGTAGCTGCAAATCATAATTAACATTGGAATAATAAGTCCCAGAATGTTCATCTTTAAAGTCAGGAATTTCTTCCATACATCTCTGTGCTCTGAGGGATAATAAGGGCTGCAAGTGTAGCCTGAGCTTTCCTCCTGAGTTTTGTGAAATACTATCCCAGGAACAGAAGCTAAAACAGCAACAGCCCAGGTGACGATGCTGGTGAGGGTGCCGTAGGCAACTGTCCTGGCCTTTAAAGCAAACACCGCGTGCACTATGGCCAGGTACCTGTCCAGGGTCAACAGGATTATGAAAAAGATGCCACTGTAGAAGCCAAGGAGGTAGACACCTGAGAGAATTCGACACAGCGCCTCCCCAAAAATCCAGCTGTGAACTGCGTAATAAGCCCAAAAAGGGAGAGAAAATACAAACAGCAGATCGGAAATTGCCAAGTTGAGCAGGTAGATGTCAGTCATACTCTTCAACTTCTTATATTTTACCAGGATAAGGATAACAAGCATGTTGCCTGTCAGGCCAAATATCACTACCAAAGAATAAAGTGGTGGCAAAAGTTTTGCTGCCAAGTGCTTTTCTTCAGTTCCAGGACAAGGTGTGGAATCACCGTAGTCGAATTCTGTTGTATATGGCAAGTCGATGAAGTCTGTTGTATCATTTCCCATGGTGTTTTGGTCTGGAAAGGAAGACAAGGATGGTAAACCAGAGGAATCTCCAAGCTTGGCAGCGAGGAAAATGAAACGTTTTGATGTTCTCATTTGGAATGTGTTGCTGGTGAGGACACAAACATTACTACGTTCAGTGTGAAAGGGAATGATATTGCAGATCTCCCAGGAAACCCATCTATACATCTGTGAAATCACATTGTTGCATGTTGGAAGTGTTGTGTGTCACTTCCCATATGTAGACTGCCTGGTGCTTTTTTCCTTCTCAGTAGAGCCTGTCAGCTGCCTGACTCAACCAGAAGCAGTGGAATGATGAATATATTCAGAGCCATGGCTACTTTTGATTTGGGGGCTGTTGTGGGGACTGCTGTAGGGACTGAGCTTCCCTTGCAAGAAGGAGCCAGGGCCTGGGAGGTGAGTGTGCAGCAAAACTGTGAAAGCCCCCAGGCCAGTTCTGTTACAGTGGGAGGCCCTCCAGTCACCAAAGTCTTCCCCTTTCCCAAGTCCCAGGTAGGACTGTGAGCCAGGTGCAGAAGAATAGCTATCTTTGTGTAACTTGGCCTCTGAAAAGTTGAGGAGAACAGTCTTCTCACAGGTCTCTGGAGAACATGGAAGAATTCCCATGTGTCCCATGAGAAGCTGGGAAGAGGAGTGTCAGAGTGGCCAAATTGCTCCCTGGTCACTTAGTGGGGAAGTGAAATCAATGCCTTTGGTAGCCACTCAAATAGAGCTACTTGCTGTCTGATTGAAGGGCTGCTCACTCTTGCTGTGCCATCATGACTGCTTTTCTCAGGCACTTCATGGCAGAGTGGTGACTGCCCAAGGCAAGTTGATGGTTTTGAAATGAGCACCTTCCTGTCAATTTGATGCCAGTTCTTAGACAAAGGCAACAGACTGCTCCTGACACAGAAGACCAGGTAGGGCCTCTGCCCCAGCTTGCTGTGTGATCTCTGACCGCTCATGTCCCACAGCAGTGTTTGCTCCTTTCCTGAATGCACTTTTTTCAATGGTGTGGTCTACCCTGTGTGATTGCAGATGTCTTTTGCAGACACCACACTCTCAAAACCACGACTTCATTCTCTCTGCACCCAAGTTCTGCAAGACTAAATGTAACTGAAGAAACTCGGCCCTTGGTTGGAGTGACACAGAGACAGGCCTTTGATCTGCTTTTTGGTAGAAGCTGTTGGTTGGCCATTCTGACTTAGAGGCTGTGAAATCCCCAAAGCATCTCTTTGTGTCTGTCAACAAAACTGTTCCGGAGAAAGGACTATTTTCTGCTGTAAAAACTGATCTCTTAGCATACTAATGTCCTTAAGCTGTGTCAAAGTGGTTAACTTAGCTAAACCTAAGCTGATGTCTTAGAGAAAGGGCTCTTTGATAGGTCTTTTTTCACTTCCCTGTAATCTTACAAATGAGGTTCTGCTGCCAACTCCTGATGGAGATTCTTATGCTATACAGTGCAGACATGAATCTGCTCCAAAAGAGGAAGCTTTATTGGAGCAAAGTCTGCATCTTGTAAACAAAAAGTGTTGCTTTTGCAAACCTTCTTCCCCAAGTTCTTCTTGAGTCTGGCTGTTAACACTGCTCCATACAATAATGAGGACATCCATATTCAGACAGTAGTTTGGCATGCTGAGTGTGGTGTAAACTTTTCTTCTGGAGAACAAGGAACAAGAGAAAATCAGCAAATTGTAACAGTTAAGATCTCAGCTTTGCCCACAATCAACTTGGAGAAAATAAGTTTTGTCAAACTCCACAAAGACCATCTTTAGAAATGCTGGCAATCTCTGTGAAACAGTTTTTTTCCACAGCCATACTAACTACATAGTTATTACAATACAGAGATAATGGTTTTGTTGGTAAAGGAAGTGGCTGTGGCTCCAGTCTGTTGCCAGTAAATAAGCTGATTTTAAAGTATCTAAGGGCTTATATTTCTTAAATGCTTTCAGCAACGCTTTAAAAAAAAAAAAAAAGGCACCTTTATAAAACACTATTTGGTGCAAAACATTAACTTCTTTATTTCAAAATATGATGAGACTTGAGCACCATGTAAATATTTAATATTCCCTTCAGCTAGACCTTGTAGATCCATGTTGCATGCCCTGACAGTATGTTCCTGCTACTACCTGTAGCTAAATATCCTCATTTACTACGTACCAGTAGCTATAGTGTCTACTGGGATTATGGGGTGAGGGACTGGCTGCTACACAGTGCCGGACCCACCACTTCCTGTCTTGCTAATTTTGCACCAGCAGGATGCTCGTGAATAAAAATGGGTATGAAAAACACCTTAGTCATAAACCCAGAGTGGGATTTTATGAGTATGTGATTGACAGGTTTCATGCAAATATCATTGCAAAATGCTGCCTTGATATTACTGTGATAATTCTTTTTGCAACAACCCCTTCTTCCTGCTAACTGCTGTCTCAGTGCCATCTCTGCTTTTCATTGGCCTTATTGGAATGACAGCCGCATCTTCCCTGCATCTTATCTTCTCCTTTACAACCCTCTTTGCGTGCTTAAATCATAGTGTCCCCTCTGAGAGGTTCCTTCTGCTACCCGAGCCCTATTCCTCTAGCCTAGCCTTTGCTTCAGAAGCCTCTCTGCAAAAGTACTTGCTACTCTGGATTGTGTATACTATCCAGCACATGCTGACAATGGAAACTGCAGATACTAATTTGGAAACCAGAAAAGGGAACTGTAAGTGGGTTTGTGCTTTATCCTATAATCTTGATGGTTTAGGAAACAATGTTGGCCACTGGCTAGAATGCTTCATTGGGTTAATCAGCCTAGGTTGTTTATCCAACTAGAGGTATCTGACTGGGCTTATGTTTCCTGAGCATTAAAAAAACTCAAAAATATAGTCCATGAAAATCTCTGAAGAAAAGATGTTTCAAAAAGAGGTCTATATTATTTTGAATACAGTTTAGATAAATGCAATATTTCTAGAACCCCACAATCTGCTGTATGAATCTACTAGTCTCTGTTGCTCTGCTTGAGACTAGCAGACATGCAGTTTTCAAGAGAAAGGTTCGCCATAGAAAAGATGAGCAAACTCATGTCACTGTTTTGTGCTGAGTTTCAAGTCACAGCTTTCTGTTTTAAAAGAGGCAAAGATTTTATTAAAGTGAGTTTCAGTTAATTTGTATAGTGCTATAAAATAATAATAATTATAAAGCTGTAGCAAATGGAGGTAAAATGCTAAGCTATGCTGCATGTAAACAGGATCCATGAGTCAGAGTGTCTAAAATACAACACTGGATTTTCTGTAGTCATCCTAGGAGAAGAATAAGTACTCTTGACTCAAATAAGCTGTTTTATCTTACTGTAACAGTTTTAAAATCTGTATTTCCAACATTGCACATCATTTTCAGGGAAAAAAATCAGAGAGGCACACTCCATTATACTTCTTACTCAGCTCAATCTCTAGATATTTATTTCTTGGCTTACCTGGATTGTCTGCTCAAGTCTTCCAGTGATTTTGCCCTTTAAAATTAGTGTATTCCATTTAACATATCCTATACATTTCCCCAGGGTAATTTTTAAAGATGAATACACTGGCAAGATTCCACTAGTATTTTTCACTTTAGGCTTCAAACTACCTAAACACCTACCAAAGTTAAAAAAAAAAAAAGGAAAAAAGAAAAAGAGAGGCAAAAATTACTTACCATATATCTTACAGAGCAAGTGATGTCTTGTATTATTACAACAGGAGTAATGCTAAACTGATTTGTCAGTCACAAGACTAAGGTCAAAAACACCTCTTCCTGCGTGAAGAAGGATGTATCGGTTTGAAAACTTCTAGCAAAAAAAATATCTGTTTTCATTTTAAAAAAATGAAGGAGCAGTTCTCTGGTTCTCTTTTTCTAAAAATGGGTCATCAGATGTTACTCTGCGAGATGTGCAGAGATGTTGAAATTGTAGAGGATCCTGCAAGGAGCTGAACTCAAAGTTTCACAACTCACAGCTGTAATTCTAGAAAAAGGGGTTTATTTTGTTATTTTATCTTTTTCTTTTAGCTAATGTCTTTGATCAAAAACAGTTTACATGAGGTTCATCCCTTTACATTTTTAATCATTAAATTTCATTTATGTTTTTCTGTCCCTTAACAAAAAGTGGAGCTTTTAAATAAAGTTCATGCTTCTATTCAGAATTACCTGCACTTTCTTTGTCTTGGTCTGAGTTGCAGTCCTTATATTTTGAGAAATTTGACTGATTCTATTTTTCTTTAACCTGGCCTTCTGGACTATGTTTTTTATTTTAATCCCTCTCGTAAGACCATGACTTAGTCTATATCGTGAGTTTGACCTTTTAAAACAGCACTGTTGCTTAGTTTTTGGAATTAAGTTTCAAAAAAGCCTGATAAAATCTGATGTCATGTCTCTTTCCTTGTGTCTGATTCTGGTGGTTTTCAGAGTTAGACTGAAGCTGCACCGTAAGCAGATTTTTAGATCCTTCTTGGACATCAAAGAAACCACACAGGAGGTAGGAAAGATACACAAAAAGCAAGAAAAAGATTGTGTCTTACCAGATACTTGAGAGCCCCTGAGAGAGAAACCCTGAGAAGATAGCCCCTCCTCCCCTTGACATCTCCTTGGAGGATTCTGGAGTATCTCATCCTATCAACCTATTGAAGGCACTAAAGGGTTGTCTTTTCTGCACTCAGTTCTTAGTATCCTTAAAAGATTTTAAAATGCCAAAAGCACAGTGGAGATGTCTTTCTTTGGATGCTGCTATCCCTTAACAGAAGTCAAGGGAATCACAGTTTCTGAGTTACATCTCAGATTTTGGGGAGAGACAGTAAGAAAGCTAAAAGCTCACCCTGTTTCCCTTGTCAACCCTTCTTTGCATGAGGGATTAATCTTTATTCCATAGGACAAATAGATTAGCTGTTCCAATGAGTTCTTTAAAGGCTGGAGTCACAGGGTCAAAACTAATGACCCCATAGAGTATTCTAAGGGTATATTCACACTACCTTGCTCGATGGACTACACTCGACCCTCTACACAGTCAGTGGAAAGAGCTGCCTCTGAAAATGTTTCGACTACACCTAAAACAAGCTCCCAATTACTGCCAAACTTTTCTGGCAAAAAAAATCCACTTTTATAACGAATTCCTATAATTCTCAAACAAGGTATTGTATCAAATTAATTTTTCAATGTATAATTCCTAATCAGTCTACATCCTAAAATTAACAGACATTTTAAGTATTTCTTTATGAAGCCTGCTTTGTTGTTTGTTACTTGTTATATGTTATTGAACCCACTGAAGACTCTAAAACCTTTCCTAATATCACACTATAGGAACAGGGGAAACAGTTTTAAACCTGTTGCTGGTTCTGAAACATGCTCCCATAAAACTTGACCCCATCCTTTGAACAACAACAACTTAAAACTAAGATCTGTGATAGGCTGGTCTTCAGAAATAGTCCCTTGTTCCCACAGATTGATTGGCTTTAGTAATCTGATTTTGTTGATTATAGATTTTTGTTCTCATGGCTCAGTCTGGTCAGCAAGCATAGCGGGGCATTTTATTTACTGATTCAAGGTACTGCACACCAACAGAGGGCCTCTGTCACTCAGGGATATAGCAGCTGAATAAGGGTAATGCTCTTGGTCTGCTCACCAGCTGCATCTTACAGCCAAATGAGAGACTCCCCAGAGTGAGTGTGCATTGTTGGACACTTGGCAGCCCAAATACTGGGCTCACTCTGGCAGCAAGTGCCTAGGCTGTGATTTTATTATCCACACCTGCGGGATAGGTACAATTAGCTCTACACCAGCAGTAGATAAGCAGGGCTGCTGGGAAACCAGATTTGATCAGGTCTTACATGTGGCTGTAGGCGAGCCCCGGCCCCTCGTGCTGTTTGTGGGGCACTGGAGTGCTGGTGGTAAGCTTTTCGTCAGTGCTGTTGGGATAAGATCTTTCTTTCTCTGCTCCCCTACTCCCCTCAGGTTCTCTCCATGGGCCCTTGCAAGAGCTGGTCTCCCATCCAGTCTGAAGCTCCATCACACCAGCCTGGGACTGGCCATCTTAATGCTGTCTCACCTCCTCTTCCCTGCTGCCTTCAGATTGCCTCTGTCTAGTGTGTGTGAACACTGAGGCAGGGACAATGCAAGCAGCCCATGTGTTGTTACAAGTCAGATTTTTCAGCTTTTCTCAATCCCTTGCCCAACATCTTGTTGAAAAAATGCACTGCTTCTTGCAGTGAGTAACAGTGGATTTTAAGGATCTTTACCTACAGGTGAACCTCATAATTTTACCAAAAAATTGAAGCTATTGTTCAGTAATAAAAGTATTAATTCAGTGGATTGGTGTAGCTTTGAATTTTACCTATTATGGTTTTACATTCAGACATAAGGAGAAGTTATTTTCAGTGATGTGATACTCATTCTCTCCATAAAGACATTCTTGGAAATGGAAGTGAGTTTCGTTCCTCACCTGTGTGGGGCTCAAGTTGATGTACTCAGCAAGTGTGCAGTCACATACGCTGTCAAATCAAACTACATTTGTCAATCTCTGCTATCTAATGACTGGTTATATGACACATCTTCACAGTAATCAGGCCATCACATTGAATTATCTGGTATCTAAGTGGTATGGCCCTCCCACAAGGAGATATTGTCATTTCTGTCAGGTCTCCACCAGTACTGACATGTCTGCTAGGAACATACCAAAAACTCATGTACCAGTGTGACACACAAATGTCATCAAGTAGATTTGTGGGTACAGAAATCTGAAAATGCAACTAATAGTTTCCATTCAATTTATTGCAAACTTGCACCATCTGAAGAAAAAAGACTTGGGGAAAAAAGAGTCCTGGGACAGAACGACAAATACCTTTTTTAGGTAGACATGTTATGATAGTGCACAACACTTTTTAAAAGTCTATAACTACAGCAAAGCATATTAATCCTTTTCATTTGGAGAAAAGGTCTAATGAAGACAAGTGAACACAGACTGTGCTGTTACTTGTTCTATTCATAACAGAATATTCAATATGTCCAAATTAGGTTAGTATTGGCATATACTTTAATTCATGAGTAACATAAAATTGTTTTGAAGAGGCTGATTAAAGACATTCAGCTAAAACTGCTTTATTGCTTAGGGTATTTATACTTATCAACTTTTTCTTTAAGATTCTCAAGTTCTGGTGACTAAACTTTTGCTACCACCGTAACAATCATACCCAGTCTTAGCATCTGTGAGGTGTATTCTTCTGAGGAAAACAGGGAAAAAAATACTATGTACCACACGTAAAGATTTCTATCATGGAGACTAGTGAAAAAAACCAAGCAAAACATTTTACACATAGATGTAAAGGAAGCTGGGTTACAAACAACGAACTCTGCGAGGCATAAGCATTTCTAATCTGAATTAACACTTCTTCACATGGTTGTTTACTGGTGGGAAGGACAATGGTTTTTTTCCCCCCCTACTATTCTTAGGTTCTGTGTTTGTTTCTCTATTGTAAATCTTGCACGTACATAATTGTACATTGCAGCACATATTAATTCCATTGTCATGGTATTATTTTTGTTTTGGCTTTCTCCAACCTGCTCTTACTGAACCAACTGTTTCCTCATGCAGTGAGGAGGAGGAGAATGTTGCTCCCTTCTACTATTTTTATTCAGGCTTCTGATGTATGCTACCTGTTTTTTATAGATAAGGGCTTGTCATAGTACAACAGACTTTACTTTTGGGTCACAGTTAAGCATTTCACAAATTTTCAGGTCTCAGAATCTCATTTTTACATAGGCCTTTAATTCTCACACTTCAGGCTTTTTTGAGTACATTTATACTACATAAATTCTAGGTCTAGAGGTTGTGTTTGGGGCTATCACAACTGTACATTGGAAATGCTCCTCATTATACATGTAAATCCTGGACTTTTTATCAGGCAGGTTAGGAAAATCACATACCAAATTTCTTCCCAGAAGGTCACAGAAAGGATGAATGGAATCTGTACAATTGCAAGGTATGTGCTGGTATTGAAATAAAATACCTTGAGAGGGTTGAAAATTCACTGAAGTATAGTACAGGTGAAATAAAATAACTTTTGAAAAACAGCAGAATAATCAAAGCTGCAGGAACAAAGAGCTGTGGGCCAAGAAATAAGAACAAGAGGACACTAAATCAAAATACAAAGGAAACGAAACTGTTGCTAAAGACGAAGAAGTCTGCTTGAGCTTAGTGCTTAGTCATTAACATAAAGTACCCACCTATAGGCTGTGATCACTCCTTATTCACAAAAACCCCTTCTTCACAGAGCATGCAGGGTAAAGTAAGCATACACTGTATCTTGAAATGGAGTTGAGAGAATGCTAAGGCAAGGACTCCAGCTTTAAGTTGTTACCTATAAGGGAAATGTCGGATTTTTATGGTTTGAAATGTATAAAAATGAGCACGTGGCATACTGAAAGTGTGCTAGCTTTGTGGATTTACCACCTAGCACCCATCTCTGTGCAGATATGAAAGGAGCAAATACCTCAACTCTGTGTGTGTGAACTGGCTTCTTGCACACCAGGTGGAAAAACCCATATTCAGGACAACACCAGGACCCAGGAATGAGAAAGTACTTTTGGGTGCCAAAGATTAGATATTGTCTGTAATTGTGCATACCTTATATTAGCAACCCTGAAAGTTATGTTCAAATGACTCTTTTACTTCTATCCATTTGGTTTCTATTCCATTCTAAAGGTCTGGTATCAGGCCAGGTTGTGTGTTTCATGTCGTAAGGATAGCATCCTACTGGCATAATCTTGTAGACAGTTCTGAAAAGCTGGGCGTCACTTGGAGGTTTGTGCAGTTTTGCATACTGACCTGTGTTTCTCATAATGCTGACCTCCTCCACCTCAGGGTTGGGGTCCCACCTTCCCAGAATCAGTCATTTCAGACTTCAAACACTCAAACCGAGATTGCTCTCGCTGTCACCAGACTTACAAACCTCTTAGCAGCTATACAAACTTACAAAACACTTTTTTTGCCCTACCATTCCATTTTCTGAATGAAGTACAGTTCCTAATAAGCAAATGTCACCAGAATATGGGTACAAAGACATGCCTACACTCCTTTGTTTTAACTTGGTTCTTATTGATATTTTAAATGCACTAGAAATTTCCAGTTCACTTTTGTTTCCCCTGTTAGCTTAATGTTTTTTAATTACTGTACTGTTGAATAATGCTTCTAAGGCCACAGTAACCACAGTAGCCACTAGGAGAAGACCAGTAGGCATCAGCAGTTGAAATCAGCAGCAAAATTAAACTTCAAAATGAGCAGTATCTGCCTGTTGTGCTGTTTAACCTGGTCAGCATCATGTTATTCTCCTGGCACTTCCTTTGTTTCTTATTAACTGCAACAAGATATCATGTAAATTTGTCCTCATGTTCTCTGAATTTATCCTCATTATAATTTTCACTGGAAGGAGCAATATTTATTTTGGAGCTTCAGAGCTGAAAGTCTCTCGTACTCACCTAAACCTTTGAATGTTCTGCTTAAAGTATTTGCCTCTGGTCTTCCCATTACTTTATTATATTGATTTATTAGCCTCTGTTAGACCTAATAAAGTAATTCTTTCATTTTTTGCTGTTACTTTTTCCCGTTTTTCCATTTTCATTTACTCCTCTTCCCTTATATCCCATTTACGTTTAACTTATGTAAAATATGTACACATAAGACTACAGTTGGATTAACAAACAAGAAAGTCTTATGGCAGGAACATCCCTATGTGCTGGTTACCAGAAGTTTTATTATATCTATGTTCGTACATCATATACTTATTACAGACAAACCAATGGCAGTGATTATAAATCTGGTGGTTGCTTGTGAGCACTGTTCAGCACTCACCAACACCATACATGCACTTCTGCTACGTTTCCTTTTGCCCCTTAGGAAGTCTTCCTGACCACTGGCAGAGTTATCTTTTGCTGTGTGAGACATTTCTCCCTACATGTTTCTGGACGTGACAGAAGCATCTCCTAAGAGGAAGGTCAGACTTTGTCCTGTTCGGTGCATAAACTAAACTGTGTGATGGGTTTCGGGGCTATGCACATAACCTTGTCCATGGCACATAGACATTCTTTTCATAAGCATGCTGGAAGCCCAGTCAACACATTACCTCTTCAGAAGTTCAGTTCCAAAAGTTTTGAACTTGCAACAATTTCCACTTAGCTGTTCAACATTTGCTGTAAAGCAACAATTTACATGTGGAGTTTACAGAGGTCTTGTCTTGAATCTGATGTTCTGATGCTACTTGCACACTATCTCAAATGCTTACTTTTGTTTCCTCAATATCTCACCAGAACTGCTCAGATGCCTCAAAAACACTGCAGTGGTTCTTCTTCCTTGTGTTAGTTTCTTCTCTTCTGTAGTTACAATCGTGGCATATTTGCAAATCCTTGCCATTTTCTTAGCATACCTCTAGTTCCTCACACAGTTTCTGTACATCTGCCTGCATCTCTAGCTCTCACATATGCATTGTATCTTCATCTCAATGTTTTTTTCACTGCAGACCTTGAGTTATGGAGTATTTTCCTCCAGTATGTAAAATTTCTGCAACCTCTCTGCCAAGGTGACTTGTGTTCTCTTTCATGGGGACTGTAAATCTTATTAAACCTTCCCCATGAGTAACTCCATCCCACTGTAACCAGTCTGCTAATTTGAGGCTACCTGGCCTGCAACTATACTAAGGTGCAGCCACATCTGACCAATTAAGACTCAAAAACTTCCACAAAGCTATCTAGAGCCCTGTATATCTCAGTGCAAAGCTACAATGAAGAACCAATGAGCACATAATAACAAGCTAATCTTTAGGTTTAATTTATTTGTGTTTCTGCCAGCACAAAATATAAAATCAAAATCAGAGAAAAACAGGAGTGGGTATAGAATTTGGCTTATCCCATGGTGGACAGATGAGGAGAGTGTGCAGGGGATATGAGGAGGGATCATAGGCCGAAAAAAGGAATGGATACAATGAAGCAGGGAGAATTACATGGTAAAGGAGCAGCATATTTTCACACTGAACTTTGAGTGCTTAAGTCCCTCACACATAGAACTTGGGAGATCAGGCACATGGCTTGACTGGAGTCACTCTGGACAGTGCAAGAAGATCTGAAATTGGCTGCAGAAAGTCTATGGAGAATCCTGTCTTTATTCCAATATTAATAAAGTGACATCTTTTGTTGCTCTTTTTTATTCCTTCTCTTTCCTTATTTATAGCACACACAACCCTCTTTCTCCAAATTTCACTCATCTAAAATCTGTGGCCACAGACATTCCCCAAAGCTATTGTAGCTCACTCTTCTCAAGCTTGCTGGTGGATAAAAGGTGTATCAGCTGCAGTAGCTTCTGGACTGGGCAAGCAGTTCTATGCTTGCTTGGTTTGAAGTGTGGTATTGAGAGTGTTTAAGCCCATGGCTGCCTCTTTTTTCCACCTCCGCTCTGAGAACAGAGCCAATGCCCTTTTGCTTACAGAAGAGAACACGGGCTACAGAGTACATACAATTTTCCAGACACAGATTTTATTAATTTCACTGCATTAACATGAAAACAGGAAGAGACTTAATTCCAAAAAGATAATGATTTAAAATAGAACACAGCAGTAGTAATATCACAGTTACAGTAGAGTTTGTATTACGCTGAACTAATTTATGCTTTAATATTGAAAAGGTGCTTTTGCTTTGTTTCAATAAGAAGTACAAAATAAAAGAAAATATTATTTCCAAGCAAGAAAGTTTACTGTGAGGGTAGATTTTGGTCTTTCATTTGGTCTTTCATTTATTCTATCTGTGGCTATAAACCACACAAGGTAGTGGCCAGGTAATAACAGCTGATGGGACCAGATAATAGCAGCTGATAGGATAAGAGCTAACAACTAATAGAAACGTGCCTAGACATTATAAGGCTATAGGGGGAAGAGTATCTACACCACCTAGATTAAGGCATGTGATACCTAAATTAAGAGGCTGGCATTTCCAGGTCCTTCTACAGCTGGACAGGTAATCTTCCTCTCAGACTATTTAAATCCTATGTCTGCTTCTGCCCCAGGCACTTCTTATTCTCTACTGAGTGCCTCACTGAGGCACCCTGAAGCGATTTGCTGTAATTTAGACATCTGCATCACATGCACAATGTTAAGTAGTGTGGAGTCCCCTCTGGTATCCTTACCTTGCTGGAAGTTGGTTGAACTTGATTTCCATAAGCAAGTCCTTACATGCATGAGCAGTGCCTTTTGAAATAAATGGGGAGAAAAAGGGAAGGACAGCTCACTTGCATAAGGAGTGCTCCCCTGCACTTCCATACAGTTTGAAGTAAGAAACTCTCTGCTACGCCCCTCCTTCCTCTCCGTTGTTAGCACCATGTCCCTAGAATAGCACTTTCTTTTACAGGGAAACTCCTAATAATTGAATAAGTGTATGGCCATAGGACAACACAGAGCATAAAGGTCTTGCGTCTTCAATCACCATGCAGTTCTGATTGAGGCACCAGTTGGCCAGAGGCACTCTTCTCCTGGGAAGACAGAGCAAGTATGACTCCTCTGGAGTTGGCTGCTTTTGCAGTTCCAAGTCTACTGTCTTCCTAAAAGTGTATCCCAAACATCAAACTTACTGTATGTGTGAAGAACATGTTTCTCTCATACAGAAACCTAACCTGACACACTTGTGTCGTGTGTTGCCACATAAACTCTTCTTCTACACACTTGATTTATCTATCCAGAACTAGGAAGGCCTCCTCTCAGTACTGTGTCATAGTCTCCAAAATCCTTCAGATGTTTTTTTCATACTGAATCTTGCATAGCAAATGCTGAGGTAATTTTCATTCTGGCCTCGTAGATCTTTGCTGAAGTGCTTTTATTGGTTAATTTTTTTTTTCTTGGAGGGATATGATTTGTCAGAAACAAGCTCATGTTTTTTAGGCTGGCATCATTGTCTTGTGCAGTTGGTGTGTGCAGTTACATGAAAAATTTCACCCACAAAAATCACAATGTTGCTGATTAACAGCCCACTTTGGAAAATGTCAGTAACAGAACAGTGATATGGCAGACATAAAATTAAAAAACTAAAATCAAAATACTATAACTTAGTCTGTAGTTGAGAGGATTATGTTCAAAAATGGCTACACTGTTGGCTAACTGATAGACCCTTGGGTTAAATGGTCCCAGTAAGATAAAGGTCAGTCAACTCTCCCATCAAAGGAGTGATATTATCTTGATATAACTCATATTAATCCTTAAATTCCTTTTTCTTTAAACATCTTTTATTCACATGGGGAAAATAAGGAGTAGGAGGGAAAAAGGAAGAAAACTAAAAGCCTCTCCTTATCAAATGCTTGACCATGTTACAGAAAGAATACAGACATTTCCAAGAGGTACTTCACTAATATTGAATAATAAACAGGTAGATCAATCCCCAAAGCTTCCTCCCAGTGTTTATCTTACAGTGTTCACATAACAGAAATGGATCTTGTGAGATGACCTATTACTCCTTACTCTTTGCAATATTGTATTTCTCCGGGGTAAATCTCACTGGATAGAATTTTTGTAAAGAAACAGAATCATACTATTCTGGGTACCATTCAAATCTTGATGTGCTACAGCTATGGTATTAATATTTCCTGGAGAACTCATTGATTCTCTTAGTTTAACAATGGAAAATGCTGTAATTCCAGGGAACAGTTAACCACAAGAATTGAGGGTCGTACAGTTTTCAGTAGTGATCGACATAAAGATCTTAAATAACATCAGGCAGTCCTTAAGGCAAAGCAAGTGGTGCAACATTTACTAACTAATGTTCTGATGTAATTTTACAGTCCAGTAGAGATGTCGTGCTCTGCAGTGGATGCTGTGAACGTGGAACTGACTCTTTCTAATTTTTCCTGATAAAGACTTGGACACTTTCTGCAAAGGTGAGCTGCAACGTGCTTTCGGAAAAAGGCGTGAAGATATTTCCTAAATTTTTCTCCAACAAATGCATAGATCACAGGATTGATACAGCAGTGGATCATTGATATTGTTTCTGTCACTTGAATTGCTTTCTCCAGTTGGCCTTTGATATCACAATTTGGAGTGAAAAGTGAACCTTGAAATGTATGCAAAAAAGAAGAAATATGGAATGGTGTCCAGAAGATGAAGTAAAAGATCATGATCACAAAAATAAGTCTGACTGCCTTCTGTTTTTTCTCACTCTTTGATCTCAATAATATTTTAAGAATTTGTGAGTAACTGAAGATCATAATGAGCATTGGAACAATAAGTCCCAGAATGTTCATCTTTAAAATAAAGGAGTACTTCCAATTTATTGTGGAATCACTTGGATAATGAGCACTGCAAGTATAACGTAAACCTTCCTTCTGAGTTTTGTGAAATACTATCCCAGGAACAGAAGCTAAAACAGCAACAGCCCAGGTGACGATGCTGGTGAGGGTGCCGTAGGCAACTGTCCTGGCCTTTAAAGCAAACACCGCGTGCACTATGGCCAGGTACCTGTCCAGGGTCAACAGGATTATGAAAAAGATACCACTGTAGAAGCCAAGGAGGTAGACACCTGAGAGAATTCGACACAGCGCCTCCCCAAAAATCCAGCTGTGAACTGCGTAATAGGCCCAAAAAGGGAGAGAAAATACAAACAGCAGATCGGAAATTGCCAAGTTGAGCAGGTAGATGTCAGTCATACTCTTCAACCTCTTATATTTTACCAGGATAAGGATAACAAGCATGTTGCCTGTCAGGCCAAATATCACTACTAAAGAATAAAGTGGTGGCAAAAGTTTTGCTGCCAAGTGCTTTTCTTCAGTTCCAGGACAAGGTGTTGAATCATCATAGTCAAATGGTGTTGTATATGGCAAGTCGGTGAAGTCTGTTGTATCACTTCCCATGGTGTTTTGGTCTGGAAAGGAAGACAAGGATGGTAAACCAGAGGAATCTCCAAGCTTGGCAGCGAGGAAAATGAAACGTTTTGATGTTCTCATTTGTAATGTGTTGCTGGTGAGGACACATACATTACTACGTTCAGTGTGAAAGGGAATGATATTGCAGATCTCCCAGGAAACCCATCTATACATCTGTGAAATCACATTGTTGCATGTTGGAAGTGTTGTGTGTCACTTCCCATATGTACACTGCCTGGTGCTTTTTTCCTTCTCAGTAGAGCCTGTCAGCTGCCTGACTCAACCAGAAGCAGAGGGAAGATGAATTGTGGGTAGTTTGGGGCTGTTGTGCTCACCAGTGGCTTTCCAATGGAGTGTAGAAAGCCAGGAAGGCAGCCACAGGAAAGCACAGTATCTGGTACACAGAGCATAGTTGTGCTTCTCCTTGGGACTTGGCCACCAGCTCACTGGGCCAGTCCATCCTGTACTCCTCACCCAAGGAGGACCAGGCACTGTCCAGGTGTAAATGGTGCCTGCAAAGGCACTGTGGCATGGGTGAAAAACAGCTGACACCAGTTTTTTAGGTTGCTTGTGACCTGGGAGCCTTAATGCCTATGGGAAACAGGACACTGGAAAATACTAAACATACCTGCTGTCCTGGGTGTTGCAGAGCGAGAACTCAGCAGCGTTGGTCTGAGTTAAAATGGCAAACACTGTGTCCTTTAGAGACCCTCTGCCAGGCGTAGGCAATGGCAGCGTGTTGGTTTCAGGTTGCTTTGGAATGAAAACAGTGCACAGTCCTGTAGAGAGAACGGAGAGACAAACACATTGGCAAATGGCACAAAAGATGAGAGTTGCTGTCAGGATGGCCTCTGACACCTGTGTCTGTTGTGGCATCTTACTGTCAGTTGAAAGACCTCCCCAGTGCTGCTTGGGGATGTAAGGAGTTTTAATTCCTTGTTTCAGTAGCTGTTTACAGGCATGATTCAGGAGCTGCAAAGTTAAGACTTGGCTGAGTGTCTGAGAGGAAGCACAAAGGCGAAAGGCAGATATGAACATTGCTATCTGTGTGCACTACAGTTCTTCATGTGATGTTGTTCTTCACCCTTTGTTATTCAGTGTTTCCAGTGAGGCGGCACTGAGGAAGTGCAACCTCTCTGTCCCTTCAGTTTTGGTTTGGGAACTGTTGTAGAGACTGAACTTCCCGTGCAAGAAGGAGCCAGGGCCTGGGAGGTGAGTGTGCAGCAAAGCTGTGAAAGCCCCCAGGCCAGTTCTGTTACAGTGGGAGGCCCTCCAGTCACCAAAGTCTTCCCCTTTCCCGAGTCCCAAGTAGGACTGTGAGCCAGGTGCAGAAGAATAGCTATCTTTGTGTAACTTGGTCTCTGAAAAGTTGAGGAGAACAGTCTTCTCACAGACCTCTGGAGAACATGGAAGAATTCCCGTGTGTCCCATGAGAAGCTGGGAAGAGGATTTTGTGAAGATGAGTGTCAGAGTGGCCAAATGTGCTCCCTGGTCACTTAGTGGGGAAGTGAAATCAATGCCTTTGGTAGCCACTCAAATAGAACTACTTGCTGTCTGATTGAAGAACTGCTCGCTCTTGCTGTGCCATCATGACTGCTTTTCTCAGGCACTTCATGGCAGAGTGGTGACTGCCCATGGCAGGCTGATGGTTTTGAAATGAGCACCTTCCTGTCAATTTGATGCCAGTTCTTAGACAAAGGCAACAGACTGCTCCTGACACAGAAGACCAGGCAGGGCCTCTGCCCCAGCTTGCTGTGTGATCTCTGACCGCTCATGTCCCACAGCAGTGTTTGCTCCTTTCCTGAATGCACTTTTTTCAATGGTGTGGTCTACCCTGTGTGATTGCAGATGTCTTTTGCAGACACCACACTCTCAAAACCACGACTTCATTCTCTCTGCACCCAAGTTCTGCAAGACTAAATGTAACTGAAGAAACTCAGCCCGTGGTTGGAGTGACACAGAGACAGGCCTCTGGTCTGCTTTTTGGTAGATAGTCAATTCAATTACATGGTGGGCCATTCTGAGCTGTAGCATGTGAAATTTCTAAAGTGTCTTACGCTCATGTCGGCCTACTCAGCAGTTTGAGCAAAAGCTTATTTCCTGATATGTAATTACAGACATTCAGGATCCAGAGGACTTAGTTTTGATCTGGATTTTTGTCTCAGTGGATATATATAATGCAAATGATCTTCTTGAATAAATTTTTTTGGTTACACAGAGTTAAAACAATTTTCTCTGTGTGCATGTGCACAAGTAAACATTCACATATATACACTCATATATATAGAATTGTAATATTGTAGAATCATAGAATAATTTAGATTAGAAAAGACTTCTAATATCATTGAGTCCAACCATTAACATGACAGTACCAAGTCCACCATGTACCTAAGCACCACATCTACACACCTTTTAAATATCTCCAAGGATGGTGACTCAACTGTTTCCCTGGGCAGCCTGTTCCAATGCTTGATATCCCTTTCACTGAAGAAATCTTTCCTAGCATTTGATATAAATCTCCCCTTGTTGAATCTTTGTATTTATATACAAAGAAAATAATTAATTTTTTTCTTTTTAGTTTGGAACTTATTCTGAGTTGTAACACCAGCAGAAAATAATTGTGGAAGCAGCAGAACTAAAGTTAACTGATTCCCTAAAGATTTGTCTCCTTTGCTGTCCAAGTCTTAAGTCCTGTGAGGGGTTGATCGCGGCCGGCAGCTAAGCCCATATCGAGTCACCCACCCACATCCCCTGACAGCAGGATGGGGGAAAGAATCAGAAGTGTTGAAGCAAGATAAACTTGCAGGCTAAGATAAAGACAGTTGAATAAGAAAATGAAACTGAAAAAGACCACAAGAGATGAGACAACGACAAATGCTTGTCACCTGCTAACAAGCAGATGGATGGCCAGCCAGTCTCTGAGCAATGCCTACTTTGGAAAAACTTCCCCTTGTTTTTTGCTGAGTATGATCCTTTTGGTCAGTTTGGGTCACTTGTTCTAGCTGTGGTCGCAAGTCTAAAAGGCATCACCATAAGAGCTGCTGTGAAGAAAAGTAAGTCCATCCCAACCAGAGCAAGTTCACCTCTCCACTACCAAAACTGAGCTCCTGTGCTATACAATTCCCACTGATGCTGGCTAGAAAGACAGCATGTACTGTGACTGTTTTGTTTACTGTCACTGACCTGTTGGGAAAACTCTGAGCATTTGCATGGGTGAGAAGCCAGATACTCCTCTTCACGACAAGCACAAAATATTAAAAATATTTTCTGAAATGATTTATAAAAAATTCCTTCTCCTTCGCATGCAGGCAATGTTAATCACAAAGAACTCTAGAAAACTGACCTGGCTAAAAAATTCTTCTGGAAATTACTTGTTTGCATTTGACCTGATGATCTCGGAGGTCTTTTCCAGCCTGGTTGATTTTATGGTTCTATGGTTCTATGACTTTTTTTTTTAATTTATCTTTAATCATTTTTCCAATTTTCATTTTCATGCAGAAAGGAACATCTTCTGCAGAAGCTGTAGCCCTTGAAAAGAAGTCTGGTTTTAACTCTTAAATTATTTAGGCACAAGCCTTCAAAGATTAGTGTGTTACAACAAAGAAATTTCCAGGTTTATCTCAACCCTTGTGCTTTTTAAACATAATCTTCTGAAACATTCTGATTTGGGAACTTTTGATTATTTCATTTATTTCTCTCTTTTTTTTCATTCCAAAATTACAAATGAATATCCAGAAAGTCTTAATTATTTTAATTTGAGGGGCTTTTGCATTTTCTGGACTGCGTGTGGGCATCAGTGCCCACTGTCTTGCCCACAATCCCACAGTTTCTGCATGCACAGGGTAGTTTTATTGCTAACACAAATTCTGAATGATTTTTGCAAAATTGGGCAACAATGTCAAGCCTAATGTAGCAATCAATATAAGATTCTCCTTTGTGCCCTCCTTCCTTTCTAATTTATTCTGTGTTCTAAGCATGCAAAAGCATCTACATACATGAGCAGTCCAATAAGAGGCTACTGTTGTTTCACCTTTGAGGACTGGTTATGTTCAGAGTTGCCAAAGAAGCTGGATACAGAGAGGTGTGACCAAGCCATGGGCCAAATGCCTGCACCCTGGAAAAGAGTTCTTGCAGAGAAAATGGGGCTACATCTTGGATGGGAGAAAATTTGGTCTGCTTAATAATTGAAGCTTTGTGGTCCCAAATAAACATAATTTCATTTCTTTAAGTTTTAACAAAACTGCACTCGTGGCAGCATCACAGATTCCTGTAACGAAAATGTAGCTCTGAATCATGTCTTTTCTGTATTTTGGGTGCTTTGAGAGAAGCCTTGCTAGCTCTTGAGCATTAGTTGCTATCTATACTGTGTCACCTTTAGCTGTAAAATGCCTGGGTGCCAGTATGACTATCAGACATTTCCATGTAATTCAAGCAGAAAGGCTCCTGAGTTGCTACAGTGACTTACTCAGGTATGACAGTTGTCACAGCTCAATGAGTCTGCAGTACCCTAAAGGGGATTTGGGCAAAGTTTCCTTACAGAAATCAGAGTAAATAATAACTAGTTAGAAGAGCACCTGTGCATTAATGGAGCCACTTAGCTCAAAATTTAATGACCCCAAAAGTTCCCTTTCCCTTGTTACAGTCTAAGACAAGATTTCTCTTTTGAAATGCATGAGTAGGTAACACAGTGCTACTGCTCCTGCCCTCACTCTCCTCCTTTTACAAATGACAGTACTTGTCATACAGAAAAAGAAACTGCTTAATGACTTCTAGTCAGCTTAAAAGTGTGTCAGCAGCTTCTAGGGCATTTTATAGAGAGATGTATAATGTAGCACAGAGTAAAACTGATACTCAAATAACAAAAAATAATACCCCATATTCTGATAGCAGGTGTTGCAAGAGGAGTAGCCAGTGTTTCCCACTAATAGTTCTATCTCTTTAACTTTGACTTTCCAGGAGGAGAAAAACTACAGAGAAAACTCTGCGCAGACACCTGCACTTTCTTGGAGAGCAAGCATAGATGTAGGAACATTTCTTGTTACCAAAAAAGATGAAGAAAAAGATGAAAGTGTAAACTAAATGCTCCATGTAAGTCTCTGAACTGATAGTTTCCTTCAAACACATCTTTTCATGTGGTAGTTGCCACAGTCTTTCTTTCTATGATTTGACTAGGGAAAGAGCCCTTTCCTTGCTTGGAAAACCTCACCTGGAAAACCTCTTCCTCTTTTATAACAGCTGAGCATTAGAAACATTAAGAATTGCTTGCCTCCTAACTGGTGAGGTTTTTTCAACCTTGTAGAACTTTCAAGGAAAAATGTCTTCTGGGCTGGAAAAAACAGGCTTAATTCTCTGTGAGCCCTCAAGATCCTATTCTTTCCATTCCCCATCAAAAACAGAGAGACAGTCCTGCAAAAATTCTGAGCTTTTCTGAAGTTAAATAGAGTGAGTCTATGTGGTCCCAAGAAAAGAGAAGTAGGAATATATTCTTACCCAAACAAATGCACAGTAAAAGAATAGTGTAAGTACTGAAAATAAGCATTCTGAGAATGAGAAACTCGAGACAGATATTAAATGTCTTCCTCCTAATCATGAATACATGTATAAGTGTGCTCTTCTCTTGTGTAGGCTAAGTTCTGGGCTAGTATGTCTGTTGAGGGGTTTTTGTTGTGCTTTGGATTTTTGAGGGTTTTTTTTCAGTGTCTTTGCTTACAGTGCCTCAGATAAAACATTGAATTCAGAGTAATTCAAACAACAGTCGTAGTCACAACCATTCTGTGAATGAACTCAAGTACAAAAAGAAAGTTAATAATCTGGAGTGGAGGTTGCCAAGATATGGCATAGGATCATATGATGTCCTGTTATTGCTATAAGGGCTTCAAGCTCACTGCTCTGACACTGCCAACCATTCCAGGCAAATGACAAGGAGCTCACCTTTCCTTGTGTAAGTACAATTGTGAGTACAATTCCAGTGTAGTACTGATTATTTTTATTCATGTAAAACCTCATTAACAAAAATTGCAACCCAGATCATGGCTGGGCATAAAACCGATATCTTTAGCTGAGGTATGGAATACAGGCTTTCTAATGTGGTGACTCAGAGACATCACATTAAAAAGAAGACTCAGTCGCAAAGAGCATATCCTTTTAAAATATGATACTGAAATAGTTCCTTTAACAGATTAAATGCTTGAATAATACAGAGAAACCATGTGATAGGATAGTGATGAAGAACATCTGCCATCTGCATCTGATAGGGCAAGATGTGACTTAGATATGGAGAGATTAGATTAAGTGTGCAGGATTTAATGTCTGACAAGTTTCTATCCTTAGCAGAATACATTTGCAAGCTGTTGACCTCCTGGAACAGCTTTGAAACCAAGACCCTGTAAGTTTCGGTAGAAAAAAAGATTATTTTCTACAACACTTGTCCAGTTCAATTCTCTACTTTCATATTTCACCTTATCCACACTGTAAACTAGTTACAAGACCCAACTGTTTTTACAGATAGTATTAGCTCTACTACTACTGTCATTAGGCACCTATGCTTCCCCACATAGTGAATCTGTATCTATATATACACATTAAGATGTAAAAATAAGGAAAAAAAAATTAGTTACTCACTGATTTATCAAGCTGGTTTTGTCTCACTGTGTCTTCTTCTCCTTTGTGAACAGACACATACTTAAACCCTATATCTGAAAATAGGAAACAGCACTTCCTGTGTGATCTATTGCAAAACATTATTACAGGAATCAAGGGTCACATTCTTCTTTTCTGAAAGAGCTCAGTTTCCAGGCTGAGGTAAGAACTGAGGGATGAAGACTTCATGGGTGTCTACTTGTTCTACTCCAGATGGAACTGGAGCACTCAGTATCCGAACTACTGCATCTCTACAAGGGTAAGACTGGTTGGTTAAATTCAATAAAATCCCATTGTCAGGATGATAAGTATTTCTATCTGCTCTAGACACTTCTAATCTAAACTTAGGATCAGTTTAAAGCCATTGCCCCTTGTTCAGTCACTATATGCCCTTGTAAATAATTTCTTTCCATCTTTCTTTTAGGCTCCCTTTAGTTACTGGAAAGCAGCAGTTAGGTCACTCCAAAGCCTTCTCTTTTCCAGGTTGAACAAACATAATTCCCTCAGCCTTTCCTCATAGGAAAGGTGCTCCATCCCTCTAAGCATCTTGGTGGGCCTCCTCTGCACTCGCTCCAACAGGTCCATGTCTTTCCTGTGCTGGGGAGCCCGGAGCTGGATGCAGAGTTCCAGGTGGGGTCTCACCAGATTGGAGTAAAGCAGCAGAATCACCTCTCTCGCCCTTCTGGCCACGCTGCTTTTGGTGCAAACCAGGACACACTTGGTTTTCTGGCAGTGAACACACATGGCTGGGTCATGTCCAGCCTTTCATCCATCAGCATCCCTCAAATCCTTCTCAGCAGGGCTGCTCTCGGTATGTTCATCCACCAGCCTGTATTGATACGGGGGGTTGCCCAAACCCAAGTGTAGCACCTTACACTTGGTCTCGTTAATCCTCATGAGATTCCCATGGGCCCATTTCTCAAGCTTGTCCAAGTCCTTCTGGATGGCATCCCGTCCTTCAGCTTGGTGTCATCTGCAGATTTGGTGGGGGTGCACTCAATTCCTTTGTCTACATAATTAATGAAGATATTAAATAGTGCTGCTCCCAATATGAACACTGAGTGACACCACTCATCACTGATGTCCACTGGGACTCTGAACCATTGACCGCTACCCTCCAGATGGGACCGTCCAGACATTTTCTAATTCATCTAAGAGTTTACCCATTGAATCCGTCTCTCTCCAATTTAGAGAGAAGGATGTTGTGGGGGACAGTGTCAAAGACTTTTCAGAAGTCCAGATACATAACATCTGTAACCTTTCCCTTGCCCACTGTTGTAGTTACTCCAGAATAGAAGGCCACTGAGTTGGTCAGGCAGGATTTGCCCTTGGTGAAGCCGTGCTGGCTGCCCTGAATCACCTCCCTGTTCTCCATGTACCTTACCTTAGCATAGCTGCCAGGAGGATCTGGTATCTGTGATCTTCCCAGGCACAGAGGTAAGTCTGACAGGTTGGTAGTTACCAGGGTCCTCCTTTCTACCCTTTCTAAAGATAGGTGCAATGTTTCCCTTTTTCCAGTCACCTGGGATTTCCCCTGTTGCCCTGAATTTTCAAATGTCATGGAGAGTGGCTTGGCAACTGCATCAGCTAATTCTCTCAGGACTCTGGGATACATATCAGTGTGTCCCATAGATCATTATAAACCAGAAGTGATGAATAATATGGCCACTTCTCTGCTCCCTGTGGAGTCTTTTCCAATTTTATAGGAAAGCTGCATTTTTCAAATCTGTAGGCTTTTGGCAACAGTTCTTGACTATTCTAAGACTTCAGGGTGTTTTCCTATAGTATTCTTGAAAAGTTGTAAGACTGGCTTGTGCTACAATTATAGCTGTCGTCATTTGCTAAGGACAGAAAAATCTACGTGGAGTTTCAATAAAACCAGGGATACATAACCTGACCACATGTGTTCCAGGGTGTACAAAAGAGACTCATAAAGCTGTTTCAGAAAGAGCACCTAAGCAAGGCTTTAGGAAGAGGAGTCTGATGGCTTAAAGCACAAAAATGTTTCCTGTTGATCTGGAAGGGGCTGCCTAGATTTTGCTGTAAGTATAGACAGCAAACCATGGAAAACTTTCAAGCCTGAGCAGAAAGTGCCTTCCCTACAGGGACAGAGCGAATAACAGTGAAACAGAAACCACATTTTCTTTCTACACCCTCTCCCTTCGTTTTTCTGTCTGAATTTGAAAAGCTATGGGTTTTGCCACTCAGGACATCTCTTCCTACTCAATGTACAGGCTGCTAGTTCAGAAGTCTTGTTTGCACATTTAATCTTTTGTGAACCACTGGTAAAGAATTGCTTGGCTTGCAGGATCAAAAATCTTGCCTAAGGCACTTCATTTTTGCTGCCCCATGAAAAAGAGGGGTGGACACCTGGAAAAGGGGCTTATCTCAGGTCTTGAAAGTGGAACTCCTTTGGAATTCATTGGTCAGGGGCTGTGCATGGGTATAATTGTCTGGGAGTACCAGAAGTAACCCTTGACCTCTTCTCTCCCTGTTTGGTGAAACTGGGGCTTCCTTCTGCCTTACTCAGGGATTTTCTGAAGTAACCAAGCTCCAGACCACTTCTAGGGAAGATCAAAGAAGAAGTCTGCCTTGGAAGACCTAGGTACTATTTTCACGATCTGTGAGGTAAGCAACAGTCTTGAGTCTGGCATAGTGAGTTTGATGGTTGCTTGAGGTGGTGACTCCTGACTGACAACTCTGTTCTAATCTGAGAAAAAAAGAACAGTTTTGCCCACATTGCTTGAAAGAATTTTAATTCTTTGTGCCTCCAATCTGGATGATTAGATTGAAGTCAAATGGACAGTATTTTCAGGCTGCCTGAGCTCAAATTACTCTGACTTTTGAAAATCAGGAACGGTTTATTTCTGAAATGGCAATCCAAATAATCTGAAGATACTTCAGGAAGTCTGATCAAGACTAAACTACAGGGAAAAAAAAGAGAAACGTTCAAAAGAAAAGAAACCTTTCATATTAGACACTTTATTTTAGGCATCTGTGACTACATTTTGAATTGTAGCTAAATTATTATTGTATTATGGAAGACAGAGCCTGTTAAAAAGGAGAATAGAGCCCCCTGAAAACGTCTTTTTCAGATATGTTGAGACTCTGAAGAAATCCAGGGGAAAGAAATTATGTTCATTGGTCTAGAAAGCATCACCTACAAGAAACGATTGGGAAAGGACTAGATGATCTCTGGAGAGATCTCTCAGAGTTAATTTCTATGAATTTACTCTTAGTATTTTTCCTGTATGGGTTTAATGGGCATTATATACATTAGCTAATCCATATAACTGCCTAGGAGACAGAAGTAGAGGAAGTAGTGGGAGAAAAGCCTTCCAAAGTCAAAGACATTACCAGGTGAAGATTGCTTGCTGTATAAAATTAGAGCGCTGTTTAGGTTCTCCATGTCCATATAAAATTAGAAAGAACAGTAAGAAAAGAGTACATATACTTTACCATGCTAATCAATTGAAAATCTGTACTGCTTGACTGTACCAAAGAGAAAAATCAAAAAGGAACAAAAAATTTCTGCAACAAAACTGTCTTATTCAGCTGGGGCTTTCTACAAGCTGTCGCAACACTACCACTGAAAAAACTGAACCATGGTGTGCTATTATGACTCCATCAACTACTGAATGTAAGATAATAACAATAATACTCTTGCCTAAAATTTAAAATGTTATGTGAATACTGAAGTCAAGGCGTAGAGATACGTAGAGGGCACTAAAATAATTTTCCTTGTTTCTGGAAGAAGTATCTTTTCCTGTGGAGGGAAAGGGATAGTTAGAAACAGATCATTGATGGCAAAACTAATGGTAAAATTACCAACCAGACTGCCTGAATAGAAATGACTGGACCTCAGCTATATGCCACTAAGACCATAGCTAAGTGATGGCTTTGCAGTTCATCTCATATTCTAGGCTTTCCACATTGAAGGAGAAATGATGCCCTCAGTCCCTGTGTCAAAGCATGTTTAAGAACGTTAAGCAAAGCAGGACAGCATGAAGAGGGAATGTGTGTACCAATGGAGTTGCTTCCCCATTCCTCTGGTGTGCTTCAGCCTACCCTTTCATGGTGAAAATAAATGAAGTAGATGTTTTCTGTTAAAAAAGGAGTACAACATCTTAACAAGACCTGTACTGTAGACTCCTCCTGAGCACCCTCGCCCACAACAATCCTCAGCAGGCATTTTGCTGACTGTCCTCAAGCTCAGAGGGGTGAGTATGTGACAACTTTGATTGAGCACAAGGAGGAGTCCACAGGAAGACTTTGCAAGGTCTATTAGTAGGTAATCCATTCCCAACTCCTTCAAACGGAATGTAGGAATTGTCTCTCCCACCCTTAGTTGGCAGTCGGCTAGCTAATCTAAGGGCTCCCTCTATAGTCAAGGGATAGAGGTAGGTATTTGCAGAGGGTGGCAGATTGTTTTAAGTTACTCCACCTCAGGCTAGAATTAATCACCTTACAGAGGGAGCTCTCTTTAATGATATAAACAGCCTAGACAACAAGTTCTTAGTAGACAGCCAGCCTGTACATTGACAGAACTGTTTCAGATAACAGTTTTCAGGGCTTTTCAGAAATCTTCAGGGCTTTTGGTGATGAGAAGCCATTTATTTTGGAAAAACAAGTATTTTTGATTTTCTGTTCTTAGAGGCTGAGGTGTTTTTTTTAACATGTAAGCCTGATAATGCTGTCTACATCCTTTGCTGAAGAGGAATAGGCCTATTCTGTAGATTTAAAGACCAGTTTAGCTGCTGACACCCCCAGAAGCAGGATCAGATTTATCGTGGCACTACGAAGACTGTCGCCTGCTCATGCCCAGGAAAACTGTATGTGCTACCTGTCATGGCACAGAAGTAAGGCTGTCCTCCTCTTCCCCTACACCTCATATCCATGTAGGTGTTTTATAGGGCACCATGTTTTAGAAGAGGTGGGAAGATACACAAAAGCAAAGCAGTTTCAACTGAAGGTATATGAAAGTTGCATTGTTAGCTGCTCAGGTGTCACAGCACTTGCTCAGCTATTCAGAGTGGCTCATAGGAAGAACTGCACAAGGAAATATCAATGCAATCTGCCCTTCATGTTAGCCTCTTGAGTACAAACATTGTGATTCCTAGTACACACATCAGAATGCTTTATTCAGTTTGCAGAAGGTATCCTCCCAGCTGAGGGACTGGTTATTCAGAATTTTATTTTTGTTGCGCTTCACTACTGTGCAGGATCAGGCCTTATTTAATGTACACTACCCAGGCCTTTCTTGGACTGCAGAATTTTGCTTTTCCCTCATGATCATGCCTCTAGTTCTGTTAGGGTAATATCTGAGTGCTTCACAGGTATTACAGTATTTGTCTTCTCACCATATATATAGGAAGAATGAATACAATTATCTCAATTGTGAAATGAGGAAGCTGAAGTGCCAAGATCACGAATAACACTGTCAAGCATCTCTCAGTTTGGGAAACCTGTTTTGTGAACTGTTTTTCTCCAAAGCAAAGTATTGTGCTGGAGCAAGGCTCCCATCTGTTGTAGCTGCTGGTTCTTTGTCTTCATATTGAGCCTTGGAACATGAGGAACACAACTGCAGAGGTTATCTATGAAAATCTGTGTAGAAAGGAAAGGTGCTTAAGTGATGTCCTAGAAGTAGACATTTAAGGGTGGGCAGAATAAATTCAGGCCTAAATCCCTTGATGGAACTTGTGCCTGTCCTGTGACAAGCTTGAAGATTCCAGTGGTATTTGTGGCACAGGACTTGGCATCTCTGAAATGTAAGTCTTCAAGGATTTTGCTTCTCAGGTATCTGTGGGACTGCTCAATGAAACTGAACCTGAAAGACACAACCAGATTCAGATAGTCTTCAGTCTTCTCAGAGACTGGCCTTATACTCCTGTGCATCTGTCTGGTGAAACCTCCTTTATTTCTCAGAGAAGTCCCCATGGAGAGTCCAGCCTGAAGCCAGCTTGGAAGACACATTAAACTAATTTATACACATAATGAATCTGATTCTAATCATCTTCTGACAAGTTTTATTTACAAGGTGGAGACACCATTTCCTTAGTAACTTCTGTAGAGAAAATAGAAGAAAACACTGGGCTTTAGACAAGTCATCATAACCTCCTTTCTCACAGTCCACAGCAAACTAACCACACACAGTCTGTGGTACCACAGACTGCATACTCTTCTCCATTCTCAGCAAATGAGAATCGCTGTGGTATCTTCTGTACTGTGGTGTGTTAAACTTTATTACATTCTCTCTCTCCCTTTTTTTTTTTATAAAGGCAGTACTAATTGCTGTCTCATAATGGGAATTGAAGAACTAGCTTACAGTTTTGTCCACAAGTGAGATGTTTTTCACCTGTTCTGTCAGTGGAATGGCTGTGGATAGGCTGTTTGTGCCACTGTGCAAAACACCATCAGTGTTAGCAAGACTGGTGGGAAGCCAAGTCAGTCTGTATTTGTGAAGGACTCAGATCACATTGTTGTTTTATGCCAGCATATTTAGTACATGCAAACTAGTCTGCCATTCTTCTTAGAAGAGATTGTGTAAGTGTTAAGATGAAAACAAGCCACAGAGAAGTGATAAAAATAACTTCAACTGAAAAGCCATATGAACAAGAGAATTCAAAGGAAAGCTGGTATTTCTGCCCAAGCTCTGCTAAGGTATGCTGAGATAAAAGCCTACATAAAGACTGAGTGAATATTAGCAAAAAAAAAAGTATTTTCATTGCCTGAAGTGCATTTAGTTTCACCTGAAATCTCAAAACCAAACTAACACTGGTGTTTTTGTTTCAGGAATTAACACTGCCCACTGCACTCCATTTTACCAGATTTCTTCAAGTCATAATAGATTTTCAATATTATTGGATATTGGAGAAGTTTACTATTACTGTTTTTCACACTGACCAGGGACCATTTCTTGTGTCCTAGTTGTTCATATGTTAAATGCGTTAAACACTAAATGCTTGCACAGTGCTTACCACTGACACTTCCAACTTCCCTCCCTCCACACATTTAAAGACTGTCAGGGAAGTCTAAGCCCCACAAGCCTGTGGTTTTTTTCTCTGAAATCACAGAGTCTCTGCCTGAGAAAAAAGCTTAAAAAAATTAGGATCAAGGGCTCTGGACCTCATCTACAACCTGGAAAAGCTGTATCAGAAAGCTGTGACGAATGAAAACACAATTTGTCAGCTAACTTGAGAATCAGGGTGAAGGAAGAGAACAGAATGACCCATTAAGGGGGAAGACAGGCTGACCAGCTGACACTGGAGTGCACTGGGATGGATGAGAGAAGACACCTGATTATCTTCTCCCAGTCAAGAGAAGGAAAGGAACTGCAGACAGAAGGGGAGAGAGAGAGAGTAGTTGGGCATAGAAGTCATCTAAAGGCCACCAGAGTTTGAGCAGACCTGTGAGATTTTCGAGTTCTTAAAGAAAGTTGAAGTTAACAAGCTTCAGAATTTAGTGGCATCATGAGGTCATTTCAGCAGAAATTGCAAACCACAGAAAGTTTTGTATCTCACTTCTGGGTTGATTTATTAATGCATTTGGGATTTGCACGAGATAATGTATTTTGGTTATAATGTATTTCTAATTAAGAAGAGCAAAACCCACATAAGGTATGAGAAAGAAAACAGTGTGAGGTGTGTTTCTATAGCCAAGATTCAAGCCAAATACTACAAATAGTTATAGTGCATAGCTACAAATGAACAATGTCATTGATTTTAGCTAATACAACTCTTCTTCTTTATAATTTGAGCTTAAATTGGAGAAGAAGGTAATATGTAGTTCTTTCCTCGATCTTTTTAACTCTAATGTCAATCCCTGGAAAATATTATGCAAATCCCGATGACTGTTGTGTCCTGCCTTACTGAATTCAGTGATTGAGCTCAAACACTTGACAGAACCTGGCTTTAAATTGATTATCATACACAGACCTGTGTAATCTCAGGCTTTCAGGGCAAAGCACATTCCCTCTCTCACACCCGTTTTGAGTTTCCCCAAAGGGCTGCTGTACCTCATAGATTTGTGGTACTACAACTCAGCCTGTCTACCAAGGTGTTCAGTGTGGTCCAGTTGGCCTCATTTGTGGGGCAAATGTAATGCTCACAGTGGTCAGAAAAGAAACACTTTATACACAAAAAAAAATAATTTATTTTTAGTATGATTGAACTTATCAGCACTGTAATAACAGCAATCATTATTAGTCCAGATCTAATTATCTCAAAAAAAAGAAAGAAAGGAGGGAAAAATAATAAAGACATGAATACATCTGGGTAGAAACAACAATGAAGTAATAGTGATACTAATAATGATCCTAATACTATGATTACTACTACTAATAGTAATAATGCTGCATCATCAACAATAGTGAATAGTTAAATTTGTTTTCTATACCCTTTTTCTGAGTGTAATGCTTTTACTTTTCCACTGCTCCTCTGAGTCCTAAGGTCAGTGACTTCAGCCAGTTGGTCTCTCATGAAATTGTCCCTCTACAGCTCTTGCTCTTTCCCTACTTCTCAAGGCCCCTGCTGTCATACACAGACTGTATTTCTCTATGTTGCAGCATCATGTTAGAGTCATGTTAGAAAGAATAACAGTTTTACTAGTATCTGCATAAAAACTGTGGTTGTACCACAAAAGATAAACAAAACTAGGGCAGATTAAATATAGTCTCCTACTCAGAAGAACTGCACCTACAGCTAAACCAAGCAAAAACAAAGCTTTGGGCAGATCAAAATGGGTTCAGACAAAGCCAGGCTGGCAAACCTTAGCCCCAAGACCTTGCATACTCAGTACAAAGCTGGTAGCCCAGGAATAGCAATACCAACACTGTATCACTGGGCCACAAGGCTGAAGAAGACACTTGGGAAGCAGAGTCTTCATTTACAGGGTTGCAGAAGTCTCTCCTTACATAGATCCCCCTGTAACAAGAATATTTCACACAGCAGTACTAAGAAGATATAGAAATATATTTCAGGAAATTTTTATATTTTTGAGCTGGAGATAGGCTAGAGAAATTCAACAGATTCACTCACCAGCCCTCTATACAGGGCAGCTTTGCTGACCTTTGTTTTTGAGAGCCAACAACCTGAGAGGTTGATATGGAGAAGCAAAAAGGTGTGCTGTAAGGAAAGGATTAGGGACAAAGGCACAGACTTACCCTCTGGTGTGTTTACAGCAGAAAAGAAATCAAGGTGCTAGGGACTCCCGAAAGAGGAGAGAGGAAGTAGTCCTTAGGAGTGGGAAATCCGTGGTAAGGGATGTGACCCAGAAGAAACAAAGAGGCAAAGAAATCAAAAGATCAAGAGTGCTTTACAGTGGGTTGAAATTTCTAAGTAGGAGGAGGCTAAAGCAGTTCCTGGAATTAAGAGCAGTGCCCACATATAACTTCATGTTCTACCATACAACAGCTGTTATTAACATATTTTTTTCCATATTCTTTTTAGACACTGTGTGTTTGGTTTTGTCACAAATCTTCCATCCCAACCACAAACTCTGAGGGTTTTTCATGTCTCCCATGCCCCTGCTATCAGAGATTACTGATGTCCGTGTCCCTGAACTGCTGGAAACCTGAGGGGCTCTCCAATAGCCAGTTCTGGGGACATATTGGTGCACAGGCTGTAATAAGTGGAGAAATGTGTTTATATTTTGCAGTTATAGGTACATCTGAGTGAAATCCAGATCCAGCAGCCCTATATCCTCTTAGTCACAGCCCTCAACTGCTGTTTAGCCTGAGCACAGGATGGGTTTTTTGACCTCACAGGCCTGTGTCTCTGAAGCAGCCTCTCTGTGTGATGATACTGTAAAGCTGCTTGTGACTGGCAGTGGCAGGGGCCTGCCTGGAGACCACTGCCCTCAGCATCCAATGGGCAATAAGTAACAACTGGTAGGAGTGTAAATAAATGTCTCAGCTCTTTGGAGCCATATACTCATGGTTTCCCAAACTCATCGAGAAGACTAGCTTAAGTAATTTAGTGTTTTAAGATGAAGTTTAATGTGATTTTTTTTTTCCCCAGAGCTCTATCATCCTGAAGTATTGCAGGATTTCTGTCATTGTATCAACAGGTGTTTTCCATGGGTTGATTCTCACTTTTGTCATACTGCATAAACATCTCAAATGAGAGTTCTTAAATGAGAGATGGAGAGTGATTTTAAGACAGGTTGGATAACTGAAACTCCAGTATTTAGTCAGAAATCAACATCTGGTTTTGTCCCCCAGAAGTGGAAGAGGCAAGGAAAAGTAGACATTTTCTACAACTTCTGACCTTCTGTCAACTCTTTCCGTTAGCAGGGCATAGTCCTTTACCAAGGTCACAGACCTCTACACCTGCTGGGTGCTAAGGGTAAATCCAGAACCAACCAGCACTTTACCCTGCTCTCACCCCTGGTGCAGCTCTTCGTTTTTCCTTATGGAAAGAGGAAAGCTTCATGGGGCCAAAGAGATAGAGAGCAAGAGTGTACACAACCTCCCAGTACTGTTCCTGAGCAGGCAGAACTTCACTTGCAGAAATTTTTCTTCCTGTAGAATGATCTCTCATGTTCACTTTTTTTAATCTTCCAGGAGCCCTCATCAAATCAGACTTCTCATGACCCTAGCCTGGGGAGGTGGGCCAAATGTAGCAGGTCTAAAATTCAGCCTCATATCTTCTTAAGTTTGGGCTGTCCCATGGTAAGTCAATAGAACTGAGGAACACTATGAAAGCTGTGAGCTTGGAATCATGGGCTGGAAAAAAAGCCAGGAGGAATTACCAACAGCACCACATCTTACATTAGGATTTTGCTTTTCTAACTCTCACATTTCTCCTTTGCACTGCTTTGCACAGTATTACTATACTCCATTTATTTTAAAGTTCTGGGAGGTGTTTTTGAGGATGTTGACGTTTGGACATTTTGTTGCACACCGCCAAGAGGCCTTGGAGTAGAGTAAGGTCAGATCTTCCTGTCACAGCCTCATAGACATCATGCTACAAAAGCACAGAGACACATGAAACAGGCAAGTGGAGTACTGTGAAACATGTTAGATGAAAATCAATAGCTAGAGAGTTCAAGAGAGATTCAGACACATTTTTGAACTAGCTAGGGAAATATTACCAAATGTGAAAAATCATACTTAGCGGTTTAGCTGGAAATATGATGTCAATCATTTCAATACAGCTTGGTCTCTGGAGAAACAATAATTGCTTTAGATGTGCAACATATGATCAAAAGGTCTGTTCTACAAACAGAAATAATTTCTTTATTCCATCCATTTCTGAATAGTGATCAACTTTCCACTAATTTATTGGATCCAGATTAGGCTATATATTTTGGCATATATATTCACAGTGCCACACCCAGCACCAGGAAATCCAGGTGACATCAAACCCGAATGTTCTTTGGTGCTTTTGCAGTGGTATTTGCAGCTGACAACATCTCAGCATGTGAAAACTAGCTGATCTGGTTATGAGTAGATTGCCAAATTTCTTCTGTCAGTTTTACTGTGTGTCAGAACCCTTGAAGCTGAGGAAATAGTGCATCTGCTACCTGATTTATTCCAAGCAGGTTATTACACCTGCATAAAAAAGTAGACTGCTGCTGACAAGTTTCTGCCTAAAAAAAAATGTATAATTGAAAAAACGGCAGTACCAGCTCCTTATTAGTATCATATGAGCGTAGAGCTGTTATTCGGAACTATTTCAGTGCAGGAAGTGCAAAAATTTTTGAACATTGCCTGGTGTCTCCATAGATCCTTTCCATCACATATAAGAGTAGCATAAACTCTTGGGGTTAAAAGCAGTAAAAATAAAATTTCATGTTTAGAGAAAAGGCACAATGCTTCTGAGTGCTCTGCTGTGTACAAGTGCTTGGGATGATGCTGGGTATACTTATGTCTCTGTTCTGGTAGTTCTTACAATAAAAGGGGCACAATATTTACTTGTATTATTCCTTTTTGCAGCCACATTATACAGAGAAAAAAGTCTTCTGAGGGGAAAAACGTCCTAAACATCTGCAGTATTGATCTGTGAGAGATTGACTGTGCTTGGGCAGAGGATGTGGGGCTTGGATCTATGCTTCTGGATTCTTAAATACCAGTCTTTGAAACGTAGCAGTAGAAGATGAGGAGGAGGGGGGGTAAAAACTCTGCAGTGAGCCCAGCAAAGCCTATTTTTCACGCTTAGGTTAAGGCTTCTCATGTAATTTGTGCTAAATTCTATGACACATGCACAGAGAGCATGATTTCAGTAGGACCTGGAGAAAAGAAATAATAGAAACCAGAGTTTGACTCTTGTGTCATAATCTGAGACAATCTTAGTCCACTGCTGAAAAAGGTTGCTGCATTCATGACACGAGAGCCTCTTTGGGACATTTTAGGTTCACCCTTGCAGAATTTCATGGTGACATTGGAAAGAATTGTGCATGTCTGGGGCATATATTGGTGTGTCTTGCTTTGAATGACATAGCAACCTAAAATGAGGCACAATCGTTTAAAAATTGCAATGCTTTTGGCCATCTTGTTTTTTTGGAAATTTTAAATTCAGCAAGACAAATAAACAATTATTGAAAAATAAGGACTTGGTGACCTTATCCCTTATTGCTTATTATTTCTTCTGACTAACAAGACTCCAGATGTGATCCAAATTGGTGTTTTAAAACCAGAGTCCTTGAATATTATCTTTACCTAAAAGCAGTCTTTTCTTGATTTTAGTCTCTTTTATACAACTGTCAACAAAGTAAATTGTTTGCTGTTTCACAAATGCCCAATTTCAATCTGAAAAAAAAAAAAAAAGCTGCCAAAAAAGCTCCCAGGTATGAAATTATCATTCCCTGACATCTAGAGGTCTAAAAAGGTGCAGGGAACTCTACACTGGCACATTATACCCCTGAAGGCAGCTCCTTGGTGTTGCACATCTCATGCAGTCTGGATTGGACTGTGGTCCCCTCCTCAATCAGACATTGTGTCTCTTCCCTGCAGTCAGAAAACCTGACTGCCAAGTTTTGTGCTGTCTAAGCTGATTTCACTGGGAAAGAAAAGATCTTCCTCAGCAGGAAATTGGAGGTGAGACTTATTTTGCTGAACAGCTTCAGGGTGCCTCTCATTTCCACCAATGTATTTTACTTGATACCCACTCAAAAATCATCCTCTCCTTATCCTGAACTCAGCTTATGAGTCTTTAGACAGACTTTCAGGAGCCACGACAAAAAGGTGCAGCTGATATGTTTATTCAAAGAAAGCGTTTCTAATATGTTAGAAAATATGTACAAATGTAAAAAGAGATTGAGCCTACTTGCTACATGCCATTTGGTGGTGATTATATTTAGCAGCGAGTGCTGGAAGCACAGAGTTGGAGATCCTACTGCTCCAGAGGTGATGCCAATGTCCTGCCTGCTCTGATGACAACATTTTCAAGTGTATGAGCCTCCATAAGTGACCAGTATAGGGGACACCTGGAGGTATTGCTTTGTTATTTTTGGAGGCATCACCACCAAAGGCTGCCCTGGGCAGCAGCAGCTCCCCAGCTGTGCCCCTGGGGGCATCCCACAGTAAAGTAACAGGATCCGGAGCTGAGGGGCCTCTTAATCTGGGAGCTGAGGCAAAGGGGGAGCGGTGACAGTGGCTGAGGTGATTCCCTTTTTACAACGTGAAACAATCCCATGCCTGTCCACTTCCCCACTTCCTAGAGGGTGCCCCATGTCTGTCCCAAGGATGTAGGGATTCAGGTATGGAACAGCTTCCACAAGGCAGAGCATATTTGGGGGTGAGGCAGAAGCAATGCTTTCATCAGAGAAGAAAATAAATACTAGAGGAAGAACCTTGCTTGCTGAAGTGTATTAAAAGAGCTCTAAAAAACTTAATTAAAAATCATTCTGTTGCAACCCTGTACAGTCACTATTTTACAAGTGCACCGGTGCTCTTGGAAAACTAATGTCGCAACTTAGGTCACAATTCACAGCATATCCCTAAAGGAGGTACAGGTATACTGCTTCTCCCAGGGGAATGCTGCACACATGGAACACCCTCCAAGACTGCATCAGACCTTCAGCCAGCCCCTCCACCAGCAGAAGGCAGCTCATGTGGGCTCACATGACCCCAGTGCTGTCAGACCAGCCAGAGAGCTGGGTGGGTGTCGAAAATGATTGGCCAGCCCCAGCACCTCCAGCAGGGCTGGAGAGGACACGGGCACAGGACTGAAGCAGTCCTTTAAGATGGGCCTTGAATGTCACCCCAGCGAAGGCGTAGATGACGGGGTTCAGGCAGCAGTGGATGAAGGAAATGGTTTCCGTCAGCTGCAGGGCCAGGGCTATCTGGGAGCTTGCCTGGCAGTCATTGATGATGTGCAGGCTCTGCAGAGAGTCCAGGAACAGTGCGATGTTGAAGGGAGTCCAGAAGAGGAAGAAAACAATGACAATGATGAAGATCATCTTGATCGCCTTGATCTTGTTCCGATTTTTGCATTTTCGCAGGTTTTTCAGTATCTGGGCGTAGCAGCAAACAAGGATGCTGAAGGGAATCAAGAGGCCCAAGATATTGACTGCAAACTGAGAAGCAACCTTCCAGGTATTGCTGCCTGGGGGGTATGTGGGGACACACTGTACAGCCTGCTCGATTTCCAGCTCCTGGTTGAATATGATGTTGGGCACAGAAGCCAAGCCAGCCACCAGCCACAGGATTAAACTGATAATTACGCCGCAAGAGGCTGTCCGTATCCTCATGGCATAGACAGCATGAACAATTGCTATATACCTGTCTATGCTCATGAGGGTTATAAAGAAAATACTGCTATAAAAACCTGTGTAATAAATGCCAGCCATTATCTTGCACATAGCATTGCCAAAAACCCACTGGTCTGAAGCATAGTGGGCTTGGAAAGGGAGAGGCACAACGAAGAGGAGATCAGAGGCAGCAAGGTTCAGTAGGCAGATGTCTGTCATTGTCGTCAGCCTTTTCCTGGTCAGGAGAACCCAAAGGACCAAGGAGTTTCCCAGAAGGCAGAAGACAAACACGAGGCAGTAAAGACTTGGTAGAAAGAGGGATTTAAACCTGCGAAAGCTGTTTCCTTCATTGCACGGAGCAGTGTTTTCATCATATCCATAATCATATTCAGTTGTGCCAAGGGATTGGCTTGTGGGATTCATCTCAGATACCTGTGCAGGAAAGAGCAAAGGATAAATGGCTGGGTGTCCCAGCACAGTACTGCCAGAGTGGCTTCTACCTCTCTCCGTGCTGTGTTGAGCCTGTGGATCAGCCTCCAGGCAGAGAGAGGAACTGCAAAATGCAGTCTCAGCCTCGCTGGCTGGACAAGAGCAGCTCTACCACCCAAAAGGTTGCCTCGGCAGCCTGCCAATTGTTCCTATACACACGTAAGTACGAGCACTAGGATGTTCTTGGTTTCCTTGAAATTGCCTCAGTACCTGTGGGCTAGTCCCTCATCATCACAATGACAGGGAAAAATTCATGCTCTGAATAGTCATAGTGATAAAAAAGGGTACAAAACCTTGCATCTGATCTAAGGATCTGGATTCTCTGGTGCTCCCTGGGGTGGGGAAGCGTTTTGCCTGTAGCATAAAGACCCTTATAAATGTGTCATGACTGAAGAAGCCATCACCCAGCAGCATAACTGCGTTTTTAGCAAGGCTGCTCAGGGCTAGATACTGGCATGGAGTGCAGAGACATGCAAGCTAGTTTTCTATGGGTGAATCCAGGATCATACACAAAAAGCTCTGCAGCAACAAGGAGTTCTCATAGCAGCACTTGCAGTGCCAAGCTCTGGTTTGGTACTGACCTGCAGGCCAGCTGGTGAGCTGCTTGGCTGTGCCTATTGGTACAACGCAGCAATTTAGTGCTCCAGCCTGTTCTGTCCAACTTCAGTTTTCTAGTTCAGAGAAAAGCAAAACAATAGGAGGGTTGTTTCCTCTCAGTCATTTCTGAAGAATTGCAGTGAAGGGAGCTTTAAAATAGTAAAACACTGACCTGCTCTCTAAAAGTGAGTCAGTGTTTTAGCTACCTTTTCTATTGTTTCAGATGTCAGTTCATGACCCCTGTAAAAGGGGATATGGTTTGCAGAAATAAGTGTTCACATTTTAAGAAGTAATGATTCTTTCGAAAGAATTTGGCTTGTCACAGTTAAGACTTTTGAAAATTTATGCTGCGCTGAACCTGTGTTACACTTGCTTACAGGTTGATCACATCTTGAAAGAGCTTCAAAGACACAGATGAAGAATAGTTTGCAACAATAATTGTTATTAAGCTGTAGCAATAATGGGAATTGTGATTAATTCAATAAAAGTAGAGGATGGGCTCTCCTAAATTAAAAATTGCCTCTCAGGTATAAAAAAAGAGAGAGAACAGTGCAAATTTTTATATTGATAAGGAAGGAATCACAATTCACCCCTTATTGCCTGGCTGTGCCACTTGTGTGGAGGAACAGAAGGATCTGTATGCACAGCACAGAGGAGTACTGGAGTCAGTGTTCGTGGTCTGCTCCAGGTATGGATGCTATTCATGCCTCACTGACCTGCCTCAGCTTTTCAGGGGGTACCAGGACTGTTTCAGTTGGTACGTGCCATGCAGAGAAACCAGTTACAAATGCAGCACTCAACCCTATAGAATTCCTTGTTCAGAAATAACAATGAGAGAAAAGCAGTGCTGCAATCTACATTGATAGTGTAATTCTCTACTATATTGAGTTTTCAGCTGTAGCTAGGACATCTGCGTTATTAATTTTAACTTCATATAAGACATAAACCTCTAAATGTTGAGTTGACGAGTCACTAGATAATGGCTCTTCATGCAGCAACAGATGTTGCTAGATAATATTTCCTGCTAATGCTTTCAAGGTGTGAACCTGACACACTGTGACTGCAAGCATTGCAGCGCTGGCTCACTTTTCTTAATTGCCTGTCAGGGACCCCTTAAAAGGAATTCATAGACTGAGCTATCAAAAGGAAAAAAAATTCAAAAAATAATTAGTACTCTGTTATAGATACATAGATCCATAAATATGTAGATATATAGAGATACATAATTCTAGATTTATAGATATAAAGCATCTGCTTTTGGCAACATTCTAGTTTTTTTCCTGGGCTGAACAGAGGCTGGAGATGCTCTACTTCAGACCACCCTTACATCATTAATACCTTTGAAAGCCTCCAACCAGGGCACAGCATTTTCCATTTTCTCCCCTCTCCACATCACTCAGCTAAACAGTCAAACTGAAAAAGCAGTTTTACAGAGGGTTTCAAGGGAAAGTTAAGTGCTGCAGGTTCCTTTCCCCTGGTTGCCAAAGTTGGCCCGTTAGTAGCACATTGAATATGGATGGACTTTACCTTTGACAGCAAGAAGCTTCTTCTACCCTCTCAGATGGCCCCTGTCCCCTTCTTCTTCTGCTCTGTTGCTTGGGCTCAGGAGTTTACAGGAGGTTCACTTCACCACTTGCAGAGATGGCTGAGATTTGGTGATATGCGGGTGTCGAAGGGGCAACTGCCAGGTACAGAATGGGCTTGGAGGCAGACAGAAGATTCTGTATCTGCAATAAACAGGAAAAGAGGTGAGAGGGCTATCAAACACATTCTGCAAAACAAAAATCAAATATGGCTCTTTTTGAAGGTAGGAAATAGTAGCACTCCTTCTAATGTGTTTGCTAAACCCCACTTCTTCACAGCCACCCCTGATTAAAGTGAAAAATTTAAAAGTTCAGACGTCTGCACCACAGGAGATGCCCTAATTAATTTGCAACTTTTTACAGAAGCTGAACTACAATTTCCAGGTCTAATTACTTTAGTTTTTCATTTTCTTCAGCTAATAACCACTTGTATATGCAGTCTGTTTATATCCCTCCCATTAAAAATTTATTAGCTTTTTGAGCAAAATAAGACCTCACAGCTACTGATACCACTTTGCAATAATTCTTTAAGCAGCTTTTATTCAGTGGAGATATTGGGGTTGGATATGTTGAGGTTTTTTTAAGACATATTTTAGTGCCTTTAGGATACATGGTAAAGGACAAAATATTGAAAAAAGGACAGACTTGGATTTGTTTTGTTTTATTCAATAGCTTTAAATTCCTTTTGTTTAGTGTAATTCTGTAAACTATGATGCTTTGTAAGTCCAACAAGTTATTTGCTTTTCATCCATTAATCTCAATAGGTACCATTTTCATGATTTATAAGAGCACAGAGAATACCAGAGATTCACCCAAGAACCCCAAAGAAGTATGTGGAAGATCCAAAACATGACTGTTATTGAAGTTATTAACCTATTCTTTCGTTGCAGCTCCAACCCAAAGTAGCTTTCCAGTTTGCTGACTATTACTTAAATGAAGAGTGAAAAAGAGTCTCAAAGAGAAAAAAATTCAACATTGCAGGCAGAAAGAAAAAAAAAGTGAGAAAATGAGCTGTTGAAAAAAAAAATAACCCAGTGAAGGACCTGACACTAGTCAGTAGCAGAGTCACAAAGAAAAGACCTGTCCCATGAGGTGTTCAAAATGCTAATGGTGACCACAGCATTACCCTACCTCCAAATATTCAGTTGGTCTTATTACATAAGAGAGACCATCTCTTCTTATTTTGTTTATATTTTTTTCAGAATTAATTTTTAACATTGTTTCAACAGAAATTTATGTTATTTTATTCTCTAGATCTAATTATATGATTAATAATATGTCAATAGTATGCCCTGGTGTTACAGACACACAGTACGACATAATGTATCTTCCTTCTATTTATGTTTTTGTTTAGCTCTCATCATTTCTTCTTAGGATCAAATCAGTAATAAATTAAAGATACCCCCTTTTCCATTGTATGTTTTTTTACATTAGTTTGGTTGATAAGTTAGTAACACTTATAAAAAATTTAAGTAATAATTTGACACGAAACTGATAAAAGAATAAAATACTTCTGCATTTTAAAACATTAATACATATTCTAAAATTGGAAAAATCTTATATTTTTTCATGAGTTATTTTCTGTTGCACAGATTATGATAGCACAAAATTATTTCAGTTCATTCAAAATGCATATTTTTCAATTGGGTAATCTCCCATCTGTGTACTTTCATCAGCCACAATACTGCATGGTCAGGCAAAGTGAGGCATGAAGCTGGAACAGTGCAGTAGGAAAACATCTGAGGAAGTGCTGTGTGTTTTGGAGAAAGCTGGAGCAAGCAAGAAGATGCAGAGGACCTAAAAGGTGAGGAAAAGAGCTTGAATTCAAGTGAAAAAAGCTAAAATAGAAGTGAGCATTCCTAGTGACTGATGTGGCTGGAGGATGGCTGGCTGCTGTACTTTGGGAAGATCAAGGAGTAGTGTGCTGGTTATGTGGGTAACAGCTTGGTAATAAGGAAAGGGAGAAAAAAAATTACGGTGATGCCAGTGTTTTGGAAGAAAAGAGCAGAATTCTGGAATGTAATGTGACATTTCCAAGTGGAGCTCTGCTGTGTTTTGAGAAGTGATATATGTGTTTGAGTCCTTGGACCTACTCAGCTTTCAGAAAGCTTTATATGTCTGTAGTGCTTGTGGGGTGGTTGGTGTTCCTGACACACATCCATCTCCTGAGCTTTTCTAAAGAGAGGAAGAGAATTTGTTAAAGGCAGCAGAGGATGTGATTTGTCAAAAGCAGTGAAAAGAATGGAGATGAATTTAGGAGATGACAAACATGGCTTTGGAAAGGTGTTGTTTCTGACTGGCAGGTGTGAAGACAGGTGGGAGGCAAAATTCACAGCACAAAGGGTGGGACTGGGAACTGAAATGACAATAATTATGATGTTGGCTGAAATGGTGATAATCATGGTGATGAAAACTAATGGGAGATGCTTGGGTTGAGGAACAGGGAAGAATGGCAAATTTTATTCTTCTCCTCAAGTTGAGCCCTACTGACTCTCCTAGAGAGAACCCAAGAGGAGCGTGGGCCGCCAGGGTGGTAGAGACAAATAGCCATTAGTGTGTTCACAAATGTAATGTGCTGAAAGCTGTAGATGTGCTAAATTTCCCTTGAAAGCTCAGGGAAAGATATGTGGTGGAGAGAGGATGAAAGGTACACACTTGCAATTTTCTTCGTGTCAGCTATGAGCCAGTCTGTAATAACTCGTAACCTTCCCAACAATTTTTTAGTCTGGGAGTAGCAATCACCATGTCCTGAGTTATACAGGGGCCATGCAGGCAAACAGGGATTTTCTGCCAAGCCAACATACAGCCCTTTGTACTTCTCCTGAGGATGATAACAAAGCAGAAAATGTGGTAAACCAGCAAGAGGTGGCAAGATATGAACACAGAAGTTAAAGGTCACTTGCACTTGAAAGTGCTGAACTGGAGCAGAAAGAGATGTAGAGAAGCTGCAAGGTGGCAGGAGAAGTGTGAGAGAGCTGGGCTCAGCCTGGTAAAGCAACGCTGTGGAAAGGATACATTTGCTACATGCAGACAGCTCAGTGAGGAGATGGGCAGGGGAAAAAGAGAGTTGTCTCACCTTACAAAAAGCACAGCCACATGACAGCAATATTTACCCCTTGGGCTCAAGTGAGTTCGCTAGTGGGTCACTGGGGTCATGGAGCAGCCTTCTGTGGAAAGAGAGCCAGCCAGCTGATATAAAATGGTCCTAGTTGAGTTTGTGAAGAGGATGCCTAAAGTGGAGGGGACAGCCGGCACCAGGCAGTCCCTCCCAGTGCCTTGGGGATGCTCCCAAGGTGCTGGATGAGAGCTGGGGGGGGCAGGAACGTATTTGCTAAGAACCTATTCAAAATCCACCCCAGAACTTCCTTCTCCAGGAGCCCTGACTGCTGCCTTTCAGTGTCTCTCCAGATCAGTTTTTAGCTGGTCACCAACACCAATGATACTCTTGTGGGATTTCCTGTGAGAAAAAAATACCTTACAGCAAAACAGAGACAACTGACTGTGGGTATTTCTGGTGCCCACTGGCCTATGGTCAGTTTGGGTTTGGGTCCATGCATCCAGAGAGAAGAGCCATGTGGCATCACAACTTGGTGAAAAGGATGATTCAGGCACCTCAGTCACCGCTCAAGTTTAAAAATGCAGCTAAAATGTTGCTTTCTGGTTTGTCTTGTGTTTTGACAGTGGTTGTCATGGTCAGCCTGCAGCAGCCACAGCAGCCCCAGACAGATGGAGAGGATTGGGCAGTCTCCATGTGTCTGTGCACCATGCTGCTCACACTTCCCCTTTAGCTGTGCTGCTGCCATTGCACTGCAGTGCTTCTGGTATTTACACTTGGACTTGCAGTTTCTGCAGTTTTAGCTTCTGCTTCAGTGGGGAAAAAAAACCCATGCAGCTCTTCATATAGCTGAAGACACTGACAGCCCAAAAGTGACCAGCATATCAGAGTAATGCAGACTTCCACTCCCCCAAATTACTCGGAGTCCCAGGGTCAGGGAAGGGATGCTCCTCTGAAGCCTTATGTTAAATGGAAAGACTGTGGCAAATGCCACAACCAAAAGGAATCTTGCTGTGAGGCAAACAGCATGGCCACTTCCTCAGCTCCTACAGTCAGAAATATTCCCTAGTGGCAGAGACAACCCATGCACATTAGTCAGCCTCTAACATCAGTCCCAGGAAGTTTCCTTGTCCTGTGCCATCACGGCAGCTCCTCAGCCTGGGGGTGATGGCCAGCTTAGCTGCTGCAGAACTGCTATGCCTGCTCTTGTAGAAACCTCTCCTTGCTCCTACAGACGGTCCAGGTGAATTGAGTTTTAACACAGAAAGGAAACTGTGGTTGCCATAGAAGACACCACCAGCAAGAACTTGCTTTGGCCTCAGGAGTGCCAGCCTTGAGGCTGAGTATGGCTCTTGTTGTTCTGTAAGGCAGATGGGAGGCACCTTTCCGACACCATGGCACAGACTCTGGTGTTGTTGTAGAAGGCATTAGGAAAAGATGGGAATAAAAACAGAGTGTTCCCTGGACCTGCCTGCTCTCATAGCACCCGGCTGGAAAGCAGAGGACATATTTACCTCAATGCAATGCTCAGCTTCCACATATCTCAGAGCTGTGGAAGCCAGCCAAGTCCAGTGCTGTTATCCAAGAAGAGCATTTTCTCTGCCTTTCCTCAACAGCAAAATAAAAGTAGCTTCTTAGTCAAAAGGAGGCTTTTCCCTTTCAGATCAGCTCTCACTTTGCATCTCATAGAGCTTACTGTGTCATATTAGCAGAGGGAAGAGATAGTTCAGCAGAGGGAAAAAAACCCAGGATTAACTGCAACAGGGGTTATGTGATGTTCAGAGTTGCTGGGTTGCTCAGCTAAAATGCCTTGAAAAATAACAGCAATCATTAAGGTTGATGAGAAAAACAATGAGGACAGCTTAGCTTTTCAGGAGAAGGTAAAAGTGGGGGGTCAGGGTGAGAACATCCTCTGCAGCATGACAGCAGCGTGGCAGGTAGAATTTTGATGAATGTCCCATCCCAGATTCCTTCTCCTCGCTGTCTCTCTGCCCCAACAACCCTCTCCCAGGTGTCTCTGCTGCCTGCACTTACTAGCAACTGCCCTCACCCAGCTGCAGCACTCTCCCTCTTGCACTCCTCTCTCTCAGGGCAGCAGGGATGGGCAAGGGGGACACTGAGACCTGAGTTACCAAGGCAGGAAGGGACCTGTGAGGTACAGGATGAAACACCACATAGGAGCTGTCTTTTGAGGAATCCTGACATGTTTCAGTTATTGTCACGATGTCTGGGTCTACCAGCATCAGTTATCAACACACCATCTTAGTTGGACTGCATCACCTTGATCAAAATTTTTTATTCAGACGATTGTACCTCTACGCTTCTACCAGTGTAGAGGTACAAATATGTCACATGGAAGAATGGTTCTTTTGCTTTCCCAATATAGCTTTTTTTTTTTAAACAAAATCTCCTTTTCTAACTCTTCTTCCTTGAAACCGAGCAGACTACAAAGCTTCAAAAATTTTCCGGTAGAACTGAGATGTGTGCCTTCTGCTGATAGTAGGCAGATATTTTTATTTTTCTTTTTAGCTTGGTCAGCAAAAATATTGACACCCTCCACCAAGTGGAGTTGTGTTACAGTAACAAAGTGCTTGTGTCTGCAGACACGTACAAGTGTGCACAGGAAAAACCTATTTGGCATTTTTCTGGCTTTCTCTCCTGCAGCAGATGCTCAGTGCAAAAAAAAAAAAGGCTATGAGCCAGAGAGTCCTCCAAAAACTGTTGCTGAGTTGGTATAGGAGAAGCAGCTGGAGGTGTTTGGTAAGGTCTGGACCAGCTCATTCTGCTCCACGCTTTACTTTTCACTACCGGCACCAAAGCCACAAGGATTATGGCTTTGACAGCTGCAGCCTTGCACAATCGCTTAGTTTCACCCTAGCAGAAATCTCTGCGTTGCAAAACTCCCAGCACAGTAACTCATTCATAGTGGTGTCAGCAGTGAGTGGAATTTTCTCACTCATGCTTTACAACAGGGTAATTGTGGGACAGAAAGAAGTAAACAAATATACCTCCTGCATATGTAGTCTCTGAGAACAAAAATCTTCCCCATCTGTCCCTTACCTGATGCTTTTTTCCCCTCACCCTAGAGCACTTAGATTTTTAACACTTTGCTCTCTCAAACCTTCCATTCACCACTGCATGGGAACCTCTTAGATTTGCATCTGACCGTGCTTTGCCTAAGGAGGGAGAACAGAGAGAGATGCAACCAGTTAGAACAGGAAAATCACAGAAGTCAGGGCTGCATGAAACACTGGGAGATCATATGTACCCTGTCTCGAAGGCAGGGGCAGTGTCCTGTCCCACTGTTACTCTTACTATGCTGTTGTTCAGCCTGTTCCTAAGCCACTGCTTTCTCCCCAGATTCTCCTTACAAACCATCCCAGTGCTTCTCCAGACTCACTGCTAGTAAATTTGTCTTAATACTTAATCTAAAACTCTCCCGGTATAATTTGAGTCAGTTATTTACCATATCCAAGGAGGAGCAATTACTTCTAGCTGTTTTAAAATATTCTAATACCATGTTTTCCTTCAATCTTAACAGCTCATAATCCATATTTTTTCCTTTTAGGTCATGCTTTCTAAATTGTTAAAACTAGCCACTCTTCTTTTTTGGTGACTGCCCAGTTTTCCTTAATCCCTTTTGCATTACAGTGCCCAGAACTGGCAAAGCAGACTGGAAGATTCACTTGCCTGGGGTAGCTGTTTCCTTTTGCAATCATATAGCACTGGTGACTCACAATTCTCCTATGCTGCACATCAGCCCCAGACCCTGTTCTCCAGAAGCGCTGCCCTCACGATACTATGTTTGTGGCCTCATCTGACCCTGCCCATGTGCAGAAGTGGGCATTAAGTTGTACTTAATGCACTGCAGCCCATCACTGCCAGGCTTTTTTGCTTGTCAAGGTCAATTTGAGCAGCGATCCTGTTCACCAGTATGTTTGCACCCCTTCCCAAGGTGGTGGCATGTGTAAAAATGGAAAAATCATGCACCAGACCTTCATCCAGAGCAGCAAAGAGAGGCAAATGCTGGTTTGTGCCAGGGCAGGGCACAGCCCTGGATGCAGGATCCTTCTATGCAGCTCTCCTGTCCAGCAGTGATTGCTCAGGAGTTTGTCTGACCACCTGTGCACCCACATGAAGGTTGTTTCAGGTGCTCAGAAAGCTTGCTAGCTCTGAGATATGGGATACCACTGCTTTGTCTGGCTGGCATGAGGCTGAAAATGAGGCTGGTTTGACATAGCTGCCTCTTGGCAGATCAGTATCAGTTCCTATTCTTTTTATTTTCTTGCAGCCAGCCTATTGCTTCTAGTGCTTTCCAGCGACTGTAATTACACTGACTGGCACATAATTCCCTCTCTGGCACAAGCTGGTGGTTCCCCACCAGATTATCAGGGCTTCCTGTGCTGTCTGTCTGCCCAGTGCTCACCACCAGACCTTGGCACTGACCATACTGGCTTGGAGCAAAGGTGACCATTAGCCACCACCACCACTGCTGGGTCATCCTGCACCAGCAGCATCCAGTTGCAGCTGCTCCAGCCTGCCCAGCCCAGCCAGAGCATAGCTCTACTCCTAGCACCCAGCCAAGCAATGCCGGTCAGAGACCACTGAAAAGCACAAAAGACCTTCCTGCTGATGCTCAGGACTTTCTTTTCAAGGCTCATTGACCCTTCAGGTGGGAATTCTGTGAGCTTCAGCACAGAAACCAGGCAGGATTCTACCCCCACAGCCATGCTGTCTGACCCTGTGCAACACTTTTTGTTTCTGTGAATGAAGATAAACCAGATGCTGCTTGGGCATGGGTAAGGGCACTTAATTAGCTCCTTAGTTAAATGATTAGGCTGGTTCCTGGCAGGGTTTGGGCTTGGGACCATTGACACTATCTACCCTCAGAGAGTAGCAGCAGCAGCAAGTGGTGCTGACCACCAGAGACTTGTTCCCAGGTGCAAGCCCAGTGCCTTCCCACAACTGGGTGCCGGTGGTATTCCTGCAAGAGCTCACTGCCACACTGCAGTGGCTGCACCACTTCTGCCTCTCAGCTGGCCTCAGGCCATGCCATTCCCGTGGCTGTGAGGAATCGTGAGGCCTCAGGATGGGAGACTTCTCATGTGGGCACTGGTGCCCATGTCTGTCTCTTGAGTGCAGCTTCATTTTTGCCACAGAAGCCTCCTGTAGAAGCAACTCCAGATGCTTATCAGATTTTAAAAGGAAAAAAGGTTTTCAACACATGAAACCATGCTCTTAAAACAGGGAAGTCTGTGTGGTTTAGGACCGGTTGATGACTCAGGGACCCTGGATTCAGCCAGCCAGCCACTGGCATGCTGCTCTCAGCACGAGAGCAATCACATACCAAAATCTGGGCAATGATCCCATCCTGCTGATGCTTCCCATACAGACCACAGTGGCTACGATCTCAAAGCAGGCATCTGCATAGCATTGTTCTGTCTTTCACATCTTCCTTTAGGCTTCTGCCCTCACCAGGGGCATGAAAAGAGATTTTGCTAGGGTAACACACACCTGCTACACTGCTGTGGTCTGAGAGGAGGTGTGAAGAGAGCTTGACAATGCTGCTGATAAATCTTTATCTGAGTTGCTGGTAAACAGGAAGCTGATGAGCAGCTTTATTATTTTTCTTGGGTTTTTAGGTTCTTTTGTCTGGTTTTTGTAACTATTCTTTTTCATTTAGTTCATCTCAGGAAACACATTTTTTTTGCCACCTTTTGCAGGAAATGTGCAAGATACCCAAAGTGTTGAAAACCTCAAGGTTCACTCAACCCGCTCTAGGAGAGACGGTGAGTCAAAGGGCCTGGCAATGAGGGCATCATGATGGCATTGGCAAAAGCTGGAAGCTCATGGGTCAAGCTCACAACGGTGAAAGTAAGGCTAAAAGAGCAGAATACAAACACTTAACACACTTTTGTGCAGTGATTATACGTTCGGCCTGGAGGGACTTTTTACTGGTATCAGAAAGAAATTTCAAAATTTGCTGGTTGAGACAGCCAGGAACATAGCTCTCTACAGAGTTGTAGCACTGGTAGGCTATTGGGAACTCATTTTCAACATCAAAGACACACCCTGTCCACACCAGGCACATCCACCATCCACGCCACTGCAAACAAGCACAGCTGCTGTGCTGAGCCATGTGTTGTGGTAGAGGGAAGGCCAGTGCTCAGCACCTCAGCATGGACCCAGCAAGTCATCCAGGCACATCAGGAGCAAGCAGGACAGGCTGTTTAGCAGATACCCCCTGCTTGTCCTAGGCTGATGGCAGCAGTGCAGGTACTGAACCTGCAGGGATCAATTCTCACCGTATTTAAACTCTCTCCTGATCTTGCATGGTGCTGCTTGAGAGAACAAGCAAGTAATCAAGCCCCTGCTGCTTACAGAGAGACATACCAAGGTCTGCCAGCAGTAACACTTGTTGAAGAATGGGGAAGACAGGGGGAAAAGTGAGGCAGAGGGGAGGCATTCCTCACACCACAGCCTGAGGCTGCAAACGTGATTTTGGCCACAGCGCAGATGACCTTGCACTCACTGAAAGGAGTTTGCTTTTTGCATCAGCCCTTCTTTCTCCCTCTTCATCATAGCAGCAGGGAGGATCTCTTAGGCTACTCAGGGTAAAACAGAGCTCCTGTTCCCACCACCTACACCATCCTCCTTTCCTGTGGGCTGGGGATGGACATGCACAGCTCAATGAAGATGATAGATACAGCCCAAAATGTTTTGAAAAATACCACATCCAGCAAGAAGTTGAGTGAAGAGCAGGAGGGGTCAGTTTCTATCATGCAGATGCATGGTTCAAGTTTCCTTCTCATTGCCAAAATGCAGCTTCATGTTTTTCTGGTGTGGGTTTCAAATGAGTGGGATAAAACAGATGAACTTTTGCCACTGCATAGCTAAAATCTACATTTCCTTTTATGACACACAGATTTTCTTTTGCTGACTCTTTTCTGATATCCTCCAATAATTCCAAGGACCATCAAGCCTTCCTACCTTATAAGATGGTAGGCAAAAGAGTAAAAGGTCAAATGTTTCATTAACCTTTTAAGGATCTTTCTGAGCAGGACCTAACTCAAGACCAGCTTTTATAGACAGGAATAATGGTAACATGTGTACATTTCTTGGACAGAGCAAAGGACATCTGAGAAATCCCAAAGCCAAGAGTGGAGCCACAATGCTTTAGGGAATCTTAGAAGAAAAAGAAAGCTCTTGAATTAATCTCAAATAAGGTCCAAAAAACAACAGAAAAAGTGGTTTGGGTGTTTGTATTTCCTTAACCCAGAGTGCTCTCTACTTGCTTTATCTTTATTCTATCAAATATGTGTAAAGCCAGTGATTCCAAACTTGGGAACCCCTTCCCAGTGTTAGCTCTCTTTAAAGAAGAGCTCAGAGCATAGGTGGGGGCAGCCAGCACTGGGAAGTCTTTGCGCCTCACTTTGCCAATGATAATCGCTGCGAGCTGGGATGGAACAGAACAACCCTCCTTTGTTCCTGCTGTGTCAGGAACAGTTTGGGAAAATTGAAAGCAAAATTAAACCGGAAATTCTCCTCTGTAATGTAACAAAATAGATCCACAGTCCAAGGCAGAAAAGTGAAATCACATTATAAAAAAAGAAAGATGCATAACATTTTTTTGAGTTTTCTTTGCCCTTTGCAATGTGAATAATTATTCTGATAAGACATCAAACAGCAGCTGACCACATATACTACAGGAGGTTAACATTTAATGTACTTCCCAGTGCAGCATGCTATTAAAAAATATGAGTGTGCTCCCATCATGATTTCACTTATGCCCTCACTGTTAAGCTTGGTTTAAAACACACCTTTTTACTCCTCTATTGCACAAAAGAAGGAAGTGAAAAGGACAATTACATACTTGTCTCCAGGCTCTCTAAAAACCTGTGACAAAAAAGGTGTCATTAAATCACTTGTGTTAAAAATTCAGCCCTGGGAATCATCTGCAAGCCTGACATCCAGTCTTGCTTTTAATACAAAGTTGGTTTTTAGTTTATCTTATGTCTAGAATCTTAAACTATGGTCTGAGGGTGCTGATGGCCAGCAGGATCATACAAATGTCCTTCAGGTGTTACAGAACCATATCAGAAGTAGCATTCAGTACCCTCCATCAAACTGCTGATCCCAAGGGTGCTTGGTGGTCCTCCAAGAAACTTTTCAGCAAATAAATTTAATAGGCTTTTGGGTATGCACACAACCAATAAAAAACTTACCTGGAAAGGATCTGGGGAGGTCAGTCTAATGAAACACAGCCACAACTACAGTTAGCGCAGCTCCTGTTTCAGCATGGCTGTGCTGTCCTGAAGCATGCATTACGAGGGGCACAGCAGGGAGGTCTGCCTGCTCTGGCTAAAAATCAATCTAATGAAAAAAGAAAGGGCGTCCAATCTTCCAGCAAGCAAAAAGGTTTCAGCAGCATCAGCAAAGCCACTGGCTCACTGTGTGGTGCAGGGCTGAGCAGCAGACTGCGGGGAAGAGAGGCGGCTGGGCAGGCAGCTGCTGCCTGCTGTTGCCCTGACATCCCACTCTGGCTCCATCGTGGCTGCAGTGTTGTGGACGGTGCACTGAAAGAGGAGGTTTACCTGTGGTGTGAGAGCAGGAGGCAGGGAATTGCTGCTCACAGAGAGAAAATCACGCTGCCATAAAAAGTAGCTGGCAGTCAGGGACACACAGGTCTTACACTTCATTTGAAGTGTTGGCAGAGACCTAGACAAGTGAGAAAGGATCAGCCCTTTGGCTGTCACTAAGGTGTGAAGACACAGCACCTGAGCTGAAAACATCCCCAGTGTGCCTGGGTTTCAAATCCTCTCTCATCTCTGACACAGGCACTAGGAACTGGATTACAGAAGGTGAGAAGCACCGCAGAGCTGACAGATGCACCAAGTCACCATCACCCAGAGACATGGGTGCAAAAATACAGGGATCAGCCAGGGGTGAAGGACTGACCAACTTTCAACATAGTCACTTCCAAGACAGTGCAAACACAGCTGCAGGAGGAGGAGATGTGCAGCAGCAATTAGGCTTCCCAGAGTCCGAAAAAAACAGGCAAGTGTCAGAAGGAAAACAGCAGGCTGTCCTAAAGATAAAATACCACCACCAGTCAGTCCCCTTGTAGTAAAGCGCCAGATTTTGGGCAAGTTTTCCTCAATGCTGGGTAGCTAAAGCAAATTCCCATCCCTGTGAGCATTACCTACCTCCCAGCTCGGCTCTGCTTCAGTGTCCTCCTCCTCCTCAGCCAGCAGTGCACACTTTAGTGGGATCCGTGCAGGAGCCCTTGAGGGAGCAGCTTTCAGTGCTGCGGTGTGGGGCAGCAGCTGCTGGCTCCTGGGGCTGTAGGGATGCCCAGATGGCGGGAGCTGGAAGCTGGCATGGGGACAACACTTGTTGCCTTTGGGCATTGAAGTTTCCCCCTTACCAAATAGGCAGATACAATCCAGTTTTCTGGAGAGAGTGTTTCTGTGTCTTTCAATATATGAGGGCTGTTGCCTCCCTGACTGCTGCAGCTGTCACCCAGCTTCTCTGTCTCTAATTGTGAGATGGGGTCCTAGAGTGCCTACGGATTTCACGGTACACCATTAAAATGGGGAAAATGTTCCATGCTGGAGCAATGCCGGAGTAGGAAGCACAGTATGGATTCTCCAGTTCACACAACTACAAGTTAGGTGTTTCTACCCCTTACACAGCCTCTTTCCCTGTGTCCCATTTACCACCCTGAATAGTCCTTTTGTCTCTGCTGGACGCCACCATGGGATATCAGGGGCAATCTCAAGCAGAGGATGGTAAGGGGCATAAAAGTGCCCCAGGAAGAGTAGAAGGAGGAGGGATACAGACAGCATATGCTGATGGCACTTCTTCTGGGGTTCACCAGCCTCTGCTGCCCACAGCCTTCCAGCAAGGGATGTCTCCACAACACAGTGTCTGCCAGTCCACTGAGCACAGCCATTCCCCTGCCAGCTCCTGACTCGTGCACACAGCTTTCATTTGTCTGCTTTCGTTAACATGGGTTCAGCAGAGGAGTCAAAGAGATCTTTGCTCCTCTGTTCTGTCATCCCGGGTAGCCCATTAACCATGAATTGCAAAGGCAAAGATCTGAAATGAGCAATGAACTTGGGTAAAGAAAATGAAGCAACAGGAGCACAAGTTCATAGCATGTTGAGGAGAGATCTAGGGAGGACACAGGCAGGCAGTACAGGGCAGAATGGGCAGTTGCAGCACTGATAAGGAAACAGAAAGCAGGCAGTGAGGATGAACATTTTGTATGCTTCTTAACCTTGGCCACACTTGAGCAGATCTTTCTTTTTTTGTGCCCTGAGATGCTCCAACACCTCTTCCTCATCTGCTGCACCATGCTGACCCAAGGAACCAAGCTCTGCTGCCAGCATCACTGGCTGGGCATGGAACTGGTCTTCTGCAACCAGCTAACCCTTAATTTTACTTGTGGTAAACCGAGAGCAGGATCTGGCTCCAGAGCCTCTGGTTCCCCTTTGTGCAAAACCTATTTGACTATGTGCCCTGACTTCCATTTTTGGCATCACAGCTGTGTTGGTGTCTGGCTCTGCAGAGCTGGTGACATGCTTTCTGCTCTGCTACCAGCAGAGTTCCTCCTCACATGCTCTCCAGGAAAGAGGAGAAATCTTCCAAAACATACATACTTTCTCCCATTGCCCTGTAGCTCTCCAAAGTTATGCAGACAAAGTACTATGAAGATCAGACTTGCCCATGGTGCTCATCAGAGGAATCTGAGCCAGGTCATGGCAACCAAGGGTGCAAATAATCCTGTAAGCAAGTCAAACTCCCCCATCTACCTCGGACCAAGTTTGTTGTCTTCCTGCCTTGTACCTCACTCTCAACTGCTCGTTCTGCAGTGTAGTTTCTTGGCACCCTTAAGACATGTTATTTTCTCCAGGGAAGTGTTAAAAAATAAGCTGAGGTATCTCACAAAGAGATGAATTAGGGAAATCTTTGCAGGAGCTTTCCCTTCTGGGGACAGTTTCAGCTCACACCATCACTAGGATCCAGTCACAGCCCCAAAGATGAACAGGACATGGAGGCCTCTAGCTCTGATTCTAGTGGTCAAAATTAACTGAGGAGGAAGAGATGGGACAACCTGAGGCAACTCCAGCAAGGTCTGTGCTGTAGCATTGCTCTTGTTTTGGAGAGTTTTCCAAAGAGCCAACAAAACCGGTTTTCTAAGGTAGTGTAAATTAGCTGGACTTGGAGCCAGCATCTGGCCTGAGGTCCTGACTCCAAAACCCATCCTACTTAAGTGTCTTGAATGTTCACCATCATGCATTAGACTCTGATCGTCATCACAACGCAGTTTGTGTTGCGGCACATAGTGCAACAAGGAGCAGAGGTTGCAAAACAGCATGAGGAAAGGAAAGGGCCAGAGCTAAGATTGCAAGGGAAGCACTGGGTAGAGGAAGATGCATTGTGGTCCAGATTGTCCCTGCCCATGTTGCCCCTGCCTGGTTTTATTTTTGAAAAAGAAAAATTAAGAATATATATTTTTGTTCATCATAATGGCTCCAATTCCACAGCAGAATGCCTGTTAACTCCTGGGTAATTCTCCTCCCTTTTCATTTTTCCCGTTGCATCTCAGTGGATCAGAGAACCACAGGGTTAAATTTACCCACAGGAGTGCACCACTGACCACAATGATTTGTTTGTTGTTCTTATCCCACAAGCAGAACTGATTGCAACCCTAAGAGGTTTTAACGGGCAGGTCGTTCTTACCTAAGGTTTCAACTTTGTGGCTATCATCAGGAAACTGTGATTTGCTGAGAATAGTCTCTATTTTCCAATCTCCAATCCTGAACTCCAGCCAGCAGAGGTTAAGGTGTCCCTAGTGGCTGAGCTACCCAACCCTGCAGATTTGGAATGGCCTAAGACCCTCCATAGGGTCACATTGCTCAAGGGTGCATGACCACCTTCTGCAGCCCTGCTCTGAGAGGTCGGGGCAAGCTCCCAGACACCACCCAGAGCTGGACCACCCAGGCTCCCATGACACCCTCTCCTCCAAAATACCGCCTTGTAAGGAGCCATCCTAAAAGAAGAGGGACTGGTCAGATGTGTGAGCTCTGGGTGCAGCTGTCCCTGTCCACTATTACCAGCCCTGCCTGCACAGCCTTACACATCCCAGGAGGGGCAAGAGAAGACACCCCACTGCAGGCACCATGTGTATTTCAGCCAAGCAATTCACTCTATCCTGCAGAACAGCCTGTCCCATCACCTGGGTAGTCACCAAAGGCCAGGAGCAAGAAACCTTTGGCACCAAAAATTCAGGAAGAAAGATGAAAATGGGGTTTTCAAATTTCATTTCATTCCCAGTTTATTTAACTGCCCAGGCAGAAGAGGAGAGCAAAAAGGGATAAGTGAAATATGGTTTTGACAGCAACCCATTGCTGCACTTTGTCAGGTCCTCCTAATGTCCCCTAAACAGAGTACAAGTCAACTCTGGGGAAAATAGATGGGGGGGACAAAATGGGGAAATTGCAATATTTCAGCTAAGTCTGTTTCTCGGTTTCATGATGACTTCAGTAAAAGTGCAGGAAGCAAACAAAAATGTACTAGTCTCTGCTCCAGGAACATGCAGTTATGCTTTGACTAAGTTTCTAGAAAAGATGAGTGGAGTGTTTTTTCTTCAAGACAGTTTAAAAGCAGGTTTTAGAGAAACTTGTAAATGGTTACACTGAAGGTGATATAAAAGGCTTATATTAATTTAGTTTGATGGGAGGAAGGCATGAAGCTGATACAGAAATACATGAATAGATGAAACCAGATTTAAATCAAACTGAGATTTCACTTGCATAGTTCTGTAGTGCTTTAGCTAGATCAGCTCATAACCACCCATTTTGTGTATGGTTAGACAAAGCTTCATAACTTTTTCCCAACAGTTCAAATTCCTGTCTCTGATGGCCTGTGCTAAAGCAACAAAGGGGGGTGCTCAGTGATTGCTGGCAAAGCTAGGCACCAGTTTAAGTTGTGCAGCTAAAACCGCATGCAGAGACTTTGAAGAAGGAGAGTTGCAGAGGCTGCTTTGGTGGTGTTTTTTTCAAGATGTGGCTTTATTTTTGACTGGCTCTTTGTAGCAGGAGAGGTAAACCTGCAGCCGTTTTAGGAGATTTGTTCACTCTCTGCCTCAGCTGTACTGGGATTGAGAAGCCTGATTTTAATTGGAGAGGTCCCTGCCTCCCTAGGATCAAAGCTTTCTTCAACTCCAAAGTGGAAATAAACTCAAAACTTTAACAAACATGCTTTCTTCAAATCATTCCTTTGCCATTTGAGGTAGAGAGATATTAACAAAATCAACCTACACTCAGGAAAACCACTTCCACGATTAGTCATACTAAATCTGCCAGATATCAGAAGATCTCTACACTAAGCTGTAGAGCTTTCAAGAAAACCAGAACAGTCAAACCTACCGTGTGCTGTGGGCACAGGCAGAGTTTCCCCATCTTTTTTGCTATATTTAAATTTCTGAACTTCCATTACATCTAATAAGGATATACAAGCCGGAGTGCAAACTTTGTCATTTTTCCTCTGCCATCATTAAAAAAAGGTAGACCTTGCTCTTTCAGCATGAAAGAGCAGAATTATACCCTACTGCTCAGACACCTCCAGGAACAGTCCCATAAAATCCTAGATGAAGGACTGAAACAAAAATACCTAAATTTTGTTTTGTTGGTGTTTGTAGTGGGTTGACCTGGTGTACCCACTAAAGCTGCTCTCTCAATCCCCTCTGCAACTGGACAGAGGAGAGAAAATACAATGAAGGGTTCATGAGTTAAGAGCTGGGAGAGGTCACTTACTGATCACCGTCATCGGCAAAACAGACTCAAAGTGGGGATATTAATTATATTTATTACTAACAGCATCAGAGTAAAAGAGTGAGAAGTAAAATAATCTTAAAAACACCTTCTCCCCACCCCTCCTTCCTTCCAAGTTCTACCTCCTCCCCCCAGTGGTGTAAGGAGACAGGGAATGGGGATTATGGTCAGTTGTTGTTTCTGCCACTGCTCAGGGAGAGGAGTCCTTCCCCTGTTCCCTGTGGGGTCCCTCCAACAGGGGAGAGTCTTGCACAAATTTATCCAGTGTAAGTCCATCCCACAGGCAACAGTTCTTCATGAAACTGCTGTCCTGTGGGTCACTTCTCCATGGGGTGCAGTCCTTCAGGAACAGGCTGCTCCAGTGTGGGTCCACCACAGGGCCACAAGTCCTACCAAGAAAACCTGCTCCAGCATGGGCTTCCCATAGGGTCACAGCATCTTTCGGGCATCCACCCGCTCCGGCATGGTCTCCTCCACGGGCTGCAGGGGAATCTCAGCTCTGGCGCCTGCAGCACCTTCTCCCCCTCCCTCTGCACTGACCTTGGTGTCTATATTGTTGTTCACATGTTTTCACTCTGCTCTTCCCTAGCTGCAATTTTCATCTGCCCAACAACTTTTTTTCCCCTTCTTAAATATGTTGCCATGAAGGCATTACAATCACTCCTGATTGGCTCGGCCTTGGCCAACGGGGGATCTATCCTGAAGCCGGCTGACATTGGATCTCCAGGTCATGGGGGTAAGTGTCTAGCAGCTTCTAACAGAAGCCAACCCTGTAGCCCCCTTCCCCCCTCAAAACCTGGCCACACAAACCCAGTACAGTGTTACAAGCTGTGACGTGCCACTCAGTTTGGTAACTAGATATTCACAGAAAGTATTTAATTGGTTTGTCTAATCTCTTCTCCACTTGAACTCCAGTTGACTTCTGGCAGGGTTATTTACTTGTTATCTTAGAAGTATCACTGTAGCCAAGGGACTGTCCTTACACAGTAGATGACAACAGTTAATGACAACAGTTTTGTCATAATCCTTTTACCTCTTTTTGCTTTTTCTGTGTTCTTCTATCACCTGCCTTACGGAGATATTTAAGAACATCTTTAAGAATAATTCACTAATATTTTTAATAATTTTAAAGAATGTCAAGAATAATTTATTTCTTATTATAAGAATAAATTAGAGTATTTTAAGAATTTTAGTGTTAATCAGCAATGTGGATGCGCCCAGGTGAAACCCAAGATAGGGCAAGTATCAAGGTGTCTTTGAGAAAGGGAACATTGAAACCTAATTACCATGTTATCATGTTATGTGGTTTTTATCAGATAGAGTGTGAAAGTGGCTGTTGGTGGGGGAGCTGTAATGAAAGGACATGCTATCTTCTTATCTAAAATTCAAGCAAAAACATAACACTTTTGTCCATCAGGCTTGGGCAGGTGGTGCCTCTCATTTGAGACTCCTTCTCTTTGGAAACTGTGAGCAAGATTCTCCCAGAGAAGCTTCAGGCAACAATTTGTCATTCCTCCTGCCCAGGGGCAAGTTGCAGACAAGGGCAGTGAGGCACAAGGATGCATGGCTTGGATGCTGGAGCAAGGGCACCTTGCACCTCTCACGGAGCCAGGGTGGCCTTCACCTGCCTGAAGAAGGGGTCCCTGCTCCAGAGGGTGCCATTCTGGCCTGCCCAGGCAGAGGCAATGGGGCAGCACCCACCCTGAGTCAGCGGCATCTGCCACTGCCCAGCCACAGCCCTGCCCTGTCAGCCTTGTGCATGGATGAGTCACTTCCAGCAGCCTTCAGGGAAGTTGTGGGGGTGGGGAGCATTTAACAAATATTTTCAGCTGGAAAATAAAAATAAATAAAAGAAAAAAAAAAAAAGGAAAATGTTGTGAGACGTCAGCACGCAAGATTTCATCTTCTAAATGCAAGGCCTGCCTTTCTTCACGTTCTGCCCTTGCGGTTTTGCTTGAAAATGATGTTTGCACTTTGAGAAATGAGAACACCGCCGGTTAATTCTGCCTCCCCCCATGAAACAGTTTGCTCCTAAACATATGGGTGTTTTTCTCACTTTTCAGTAAGAATAAACCCCAAATATTTTCAAGTGTACCTGAAAATACACTCTTGCTGCTGAGGTTTCAGTGCAGCTTCAGAAACTGAACCATAAATTACACATGCAGATACAGCTAGTGCTTAGAGCCTCTCATGCACCTTCCAGGACAAACTTGACTGCCTGGGGAAGACCATGGCCACCAGAAACATCCTGGACAGGTAGTTTGAAGGCAGCAGGGAAGGAGGAAGTGAGTCAGCAGCAAGACGGCCAGCACTAGGCTGGTGTGATGGAGTTCCAGACTGGATAGGAGATTAAGTCCTGCAGAGGCTCATTGACAGTGACTGAGGGGAGTAGGGGAGGAACGAAACTCACTTCCCTTCCAGGAATGTCTTTATGGAGGGAACGAGTGTCACACACTAACAATAACTCCTACTAATCTCTGAATGTAAAACCTTAATAGGTAAAATTCAAAGCGATATCACATTTATTATTTAACAATAGCTTAAATTTTTTTGTAAAATTATAAGGTTCACTTGTAGGTAAAAATTCTTAAAATCCACTGTAGCTCACAACAAGCAGCAGTGCACTTTTTCAAGGAAATGCTGGGCAAGGGATTGAGAAAAGCTGAAAAATCTGACTTGTAACAACACATGTGCTGCTTGCATTGTCCCTGCCTCAGTGTTCACACACACTAGACAGAGGCAATCTGAAGGCAGCAGGGAAGAGGAGGTGAGACAGCATTAAGATGGCCAGTCCCAGGCTGGTGTGATGGAGCTTCAGACTGGATGGGAGACCAGCTCTTGCAGGGGCCCATGGAGAGAACCTGAGAGAAGTAGGGGAGCAGAGAAAGAAAGATCTTATCCCAACAGCACTGATGAAAAGCTTACCACCAGCACTCCAGTGCCCCACAAACAGCACAAGGGGCCGGGGCTCGCCTACAGCCACATGTAAGACCCGATCAAATCCGGTTTCCCAGCAGCCCTGCTTATCTGCTGCTGGTGTAATTGTGGATGCATCTGCCTGCTGAAGAGCAGATGCTCATCTAATACTCCCTTTGGAACAGAGCTGTGTCTATCAGGGGACCTTGGGCTGCTGAGGGAAGGCAGGGGTTAGCCCTGTTCAAGTGTGCCACCTATAGCAAACCATCACCACTGCACACAGCCTGCATCCTGCACCCTGCTCCCCTCTGCAGTCACTGCAGACACAATGGGTCCAGGGCTCTTGTCAAATCTGTTGGTCCTACTGCAAAAAAACAGACAAATCTCTTGGCTCACAAGCCTTTTTTTTTTCTACAGCTGTACTTACAGATCTAAAAAAATCAATAAAATCTATAAAAATGCTGCAAAACTTCAACAGACACACATTCATTAACCTGGATAGACCAGCATAGTACTGCTGTTGAAGGGCATGGGCAGGGTGATTTGTTGCCAAACAGGATGGTTATCAAAGCTAACAGCCCAGTAATCATTCTGGATCTTAGGGTATCTCCCACAAAGTGTATGCAGTCTAAGGAACTACATTATACCTGAAGCCATAGAATCATAGAATGGTTTGGGTTAGAAGGGACCTTAAAGATCATCTACTTGCAACCCCTCTGCCATGGGTAGGGACACCTACCATTAGACCGTGTTGCTCAGGGCCCCATCCAGCCTGGCCTTGAGAAGTTCGAGAGACGGGGCATCCACAACTTCTCTGGATAATCTGTTCCAGTGCCTCACCATCCTCATAGTGAAGAATTTCTTCCTAAGTCCAGGGAGGCACAGGTACAGTGCTACTAGCTCTTACACTTCATATTCTTACAGATTGAGAAATATTTCTAATTTTATGGGCACTGGTTTTATCTTTTTTATGCTTTTTTTCCTCCATTTATTTACACAAAATTATTTTTACTTTTATATGATTTAAGTGACTCAGTTCCCTGATTTGTTGGTTTTTTTGTTTTGTTTTTTTTTTCCCCCAACAGAAAGACAACAGAATATGAATGTGATTTAAAAAGGACAGGTTGCCCTCTGCTAGGAATCAGAAGGGCTCTGTACAAGTCAGAAAAAATGCTACCAATTTATTTCATCTGAGAAGCCCCTAATAACTGCCTCTTAATGGAGGACATGCCCTGGAGTTCCTCCAAAAGCTGCAGTTAGTGACTATCATGATCCATCCCTACTAATTTATTCCTTATAGTCAAGGCTCGGTTTTTGTATCCTGGATAATGTCTGCTACAGTCTGAGAAAAGCCCTTATCAGCCAGACTTTACCTGCAGCAATAGACTGTATCTTTTGCTAGAACAAGAGACATTGGTGGGAAAAGCAACAACACAGTGGATGGAGAGCTGAGCTGTTTGATATCTCAATCATAGAAGAAAACCTGAAAGTGAAGGACTCACTGAGATGCTTCTACAAGCAGAAAAGCTCTCCAAGCTTCTTGGTTTTTCATTCTGTGTCAGCTGGTTTTTAAAAACTTCCTTCTGCAAACCTCACTTTGCTCATATCAACCACCTAGTGTTACCAACAGCTTTGTACAACAGCAGCTTGCGGTAGGGGTCAGCAGAAGTTGGCCTTTTTGGTGCTGTGGGAAATTCCAAAGTAAGGAAGAATTGCAGTTTGTTTCAGGAAAAGAAGTGGTGGTTTGTGACAAAAAGAACCAAAACATAGAAATTGCTCTGAAATAATGCAGGTTTTAATTCTGGCTGAGATGGGAACTCTCACTTAGAGCTGAGGTCTGCACTTCCAGCCAGCTCTGGCATCCAGAGCTGAACAGGGGGCTTGGTGGTGCAGGGTCCTGACCCTCATCAGGGCAGAGTTACACAAGAGCTGAAACAAAGCTCAGGAGTGGTTCATGAAGTCTCCTTGCTTCATTCTACATGGCCATGACAGAACAGGGCTTTGTATGTCTTCCAAGAACGACAGGCTGCTGCAGAGCCCTGGGACCAAGTGGTTTGCCTTGCCCAAGTCCTTCATGTTTGACTGCCTCTTGCCCGGTGAAGGAGCAGCCTCTGCAGGCACACTGTGTGGTTTTGCAAATGCATGCTTGGCCCCACGAGCACCATGCAGCCTCACAAGTGTCTGCTGGGAGATGGGGGTTGAAGGTTTGCTCTTTGCACTGCAGTCAGCTCAGCTTCTGGAGAAGAGATGCCAACAAGTACGGAGGTACCTCTGGTCACTCAGGGTGGTGGCTAAACTACATAGCAAAATCCAAGAGTTTCGTCTCTGAGTCTTAAAGCCTCTGCAGGGGAACCTAAAAGCCTTGTCCTTCCTGGAGTTGAGACACCAGGGGTCTGATTCTTTGGACTGGGAGAGGGTAGGTGGGATCACATCCCAGCTTTGAAGAAGGAAATATATTTGTTAATTCTATGTCCAGAGTGGATTCTTCATGTCATCCATGGGTAATTAACCTGAATTGCCTTCTGAATTACCATCCATAAATGTAATTAAAATCAGTTTTAAGTAAGGAAAATTTGAAAAGGGGGCTGTTTTATAGATTATTTCACCTTTACACAAGCCTAAAGACTCGTGCTAACAGCTCCTCATTGTCTTACTGCCTTCAGCTTCTTGCCTTTAGGTTCTCTGCTCTTTAATTTGAGTGAAGGAGTTGGCCATACTTCTCAGCTCACAAACTTGAATTTCCTTGAGAGACACAACAGTGGTTGTTTAACATGGTTGGAGCATAATATGACTAAAGAAGAAGAATATGCCTCTGCCAGGCAAATTGAACAGAATAGATGGTCTGAGTGACTGGAGCTGTCTTGAGGTAAATATAGTGCAATCCAGGAGCTAGGGAACAGTTTTGGGAAGAGCATGCTAACCCTTGTTGCATAAAGTATTGCTTGCCCTCATTGCACTTACCACAAGATCTTGCCAAAGGGCAGAGGTGTTATGAAATGGCTCAGGAACTGTAATATTAAGATTTTGTCTCAGTTTACCAATGCTTCATGCACAGACCTCCTGATGTTACCTCCTGCTGTGGAATGCAGGCTACAGCTGACTTTTAGCTAAAGAACCCCTTATCTGGGTGGAGTTGCTGCTGCTGGCCACCTGCTTGCTCATACTTTGGTGCTGAAATATGTGCACACAAGCGACATGGTGTGGCAGATGGAAATGTGCAGATGCCTTCTGCAAAGCGGTAAAGAACTGCGAGATGCCTCTCGTAACAACAGCGAATCTTCAATGTAAGGAGATGAGCAAAATGCTAGAGAAAAAGATGTCAGAGTATGAGACCAAGTCAGGTCTAGCAGGATCCTAAGAATTGCTAGGCTCGGACTGAAGGTTTCAGCCAGCTGTATTTCAGCCCAAACCTTTGAAAGGAACAGCTGTGCTCACAGGGATAGCCAAGGGAAAGGATTTCTTTTCTGAAAAGCCTATTGAGAGGAAAGCATGCACTGAGTCTGTCTGCCAGGAGATGGGTCTCACCTGGTGGCATGGACCAAGCGCAGTCCAGGGCTATCTGAACTGCAATGAGTGCAGGATCAGCTTGAGAAGTCACTGTTGTTGCAGTTGTTCTGGGGAACTGGGGGAAAATATTTGAAGACATGGGTTCCCCTCTTCAAATGAAGCTTTGCAAATGCACCATGCCTGGGCTGTGCCTCTGGCCCGTGAGCAGACATGGCACACCAGGAGGAAGTTGCTGGTGTTTGGGGAAGTAGTGGCTAAAACAGCACAGGAGTGTTTTCGGTCGTGGTCAATTGTTTCTGGTGCAAGCTATTAATTGCCTCATTGTTAACGTAAACAGTGCTCTGAATGTACTATGTTTTGTAGGTTTTTTTATCAAATATGATTTTTTTTGCTTTGACTCATTAGACAAAGAGAGTTGGGAAACAGTGGCTGTGGTTTGGAAAGATCCTTGCACAAGGAAATTCCTCCTGCTCTGTCTTCTGTAGAACTTAATTTTAATTATGAAAAGCTTTGTTTTCCAAGTCAGTTTTCTTTTCCCAAAGTCTGGCTGAGCCAAACCCATCACTGAGCTACTTTCCCACCACCGTTTGAGATGCTGTTAGGTTATCAACCCAGTAAAGCCTCAGGCCATTTCTCTCTCCCGTTCTCCCTTGCAATTTTTTTTTAAAGCTGTTATGCTCCTGACCTCCCCTTATTTCTCTCTTTTCTCTGACTCCAAATTTAACCCAAAGAACAGTCCTGGCGTTTGGTTCTCTTCAGAAGCAGATGGTGACCAGGATCAAACAGAATATTTTGCAGCATACAATCTTCTCTAAGACCTGAAGGAAATGAGTGGTCAGTGGTGAGCAGAGTGGTTTCTTTTGTGTTTGTTTATTGTTTCATCTGGTTTTCTAGCATCAGCATCTTCACAGGCTGCAGTGAGAAGTGGCAATTTTGGGGGCCCAGTAATTCAGTAAGGGGTGGCAGCAGAAAGAGCAGCAGAGCAGCAGTAAGGTATGCTCAAATGCGCTTTATCTCCATGGCAGGTCCACAGCCTCAAGAAGACTGTGCCAAAGATTGCCTCATCCAAACTGCTGTCAGACCACTAACAGCTGCCACCTTAAGAAAAAGCAGGGACAGCACAGCAGCCAACAAAATTGACCTAGTGACAGAAAAATGCCATGATGTGACTTTCCTCATGTTGAACCACCTCTGGGCACAGGAGATTGCTCGTACATCAGGTCTTAGTCCTCACAGGAGCTGAAGTGTGTCCATTCAAGAGAAAAACTAGCAGTTCATACTGGTAGAAGAGGGACCGTCATACAGCCAATGGAGAGTGGGATACAGCGGTGCTTTGTTCATTGACCTGGCTGCAGCCCTTTGTTCTTCAGTCTCGCTTCTGCTTCTGCAAGAAAAGGCTCCCCTTCACTGTCTCAACTGAGTGCCATGCTGTGGGAAGTGTGCAGCAAGGGGTCCCAGGATAGCCAGGGCTATCCACTGGGAGAGGTGGAGACCCATAGGGTGATACCCACTTGTGTCTGGGTGCCAAGGAGCATCCAGGATCGAAGTAGGCAGTATCTGAGGCCAGCAAGTACCAATAGGGTAAACTCAGGTTCTGTGCTGTGCTGCAAACTGTAAGGGATGTGACGAAGGAAAAGTAAAACAAAACTGGTTACAAAGCAGTGACATACACAGTTATGTTGTTTGCTTCCTTATGTTACACCCAGCCTTTCATTTTGTGCAAACATGGCACAGTGGGTAGCATTTTCTCTCTTTCTCTTCTTTCTCTCTTTGGCTAAAGCCTTATGACTTTCCTGGACTTTGACATCATAATGGCTTACAAGTGTAAATAGCCTGATACCAGCAAGCCCATTTCATAGTCAATAAAAACAGAGATGGGCTGCACTGCAGGGATGAGGATAGCCTCTGTGACAAAGCCAGGCTCCTTGCAGCAGTGTTGCTCAGCTCTAGAAAACACACCTCCTTCTGCCTGCAACCACAGATGCTGAGGCTGTCCCCATCCCCTTTCCCCAGGTCACATCCCAGGGCTGCAGTCAAAAGCGTGGCCTCAGGAACAGGGCTGCACTCCCTTGTACATACTGGTCACATCAGTGGCTGACAGCGTAGTTTCTGTCTGTTTCAGTGTCATTCCTGCACTAATGGGCTCAGCAGGAACACTGGAAATCCCATGAAAGATGTGGTACATAAATTCTCTAGACATATGGCTTATAATCCTTCTGAATAAAAAAAGGTGCACATAGCCTAAATACACTAGTAGCAATGGAATTCCATAGAAAAATACAACCCTGTTCTTCATGTTGTCTCTGAGCCATAAAAATGAGTTCATGAACTTTATATGGAGGCTTGAGTTTTGCTAAACTTTAGAGTGAAGACACATGACTATTTTTCCCAAAAGTGTGTTGTGCTCCTTTGTCTTAATAGTTGTCTTTATTTTGCTACTGTGAGGATTTGTGAGAGAATAGAGCCAGCTTCTTTACACACATTTTACATAAAAGACTTCTTATTCATTTTTAAGATTGCTATTTAAATATAGTGTAGTGTCTGGTGAGATCTTTTAAGGACAGCCCTTGTCTTCCAGTACTTTGTCAGATGGATATATGTAGACCTGCACATAGAGAGACAAAAGTGGGTGGGTAGGTGTCAAGATTTTGTTGGCAGAAGAAACCTGCAGATATGTTCTGCTTTAACCAGAAAAATAAGAAGTGGATTTGCTTGGTTTCTACTGCCAACAAACCCAGCTACTAAGAACCAAAGTGATGCTCTTTTCACGGCCAAATAATGGAACATTTATATTCTCTATGGAGCAGATGCAAAAGTGATATGTCATGTCACTGCTGTCTGGCCTGAGAGAAACAAGCTAGTGTTCAGTGCCTGCCAGGAGTGTTACTATTAAGACAAATCAGAATTACATGTCAGACACAGGGATCAGTGCAAGCTCTTTGTTTGCAAAAAATATACTGTAAGATCTCACTCGTCTACACTGTAGAAACAAACAGACAATTTCTCCACTCAGAAAATCCCAGGAAGCTCGTTTTCCATTTCCTCACAGTCAGTTATTACCAAAAGGACTATTTCTTATCATCCCTGGGACATTCACTTACTCATCTCATCTCCACATGAACTACCAGTAAAAAAAAACCCAAACCCTGCCTGGCTGCAAGAAGGAAACGATGTTCTCCTTTGCACCATCCAGCCAAATTAAGGGGTTGGATTGCTCCTCGCCCTTGCCCTTGGGAACATGGGGAATACCCAGAGCTGGAACCACAGTGGCACAAAATCTGTTGGAGGAAACCACAGGCAGGATACCAGCCACCCTCGCTTCCACACAAGCCTCCTTGGCTAAGGTTGCTCCAGTCTGTGCTTTGTTGTACAGCTGCTGCCCAGCTGCTGCCCAGCTGCTGACACCACATCCTTTCTGACCAGCCTTGGTGCCAATAAAACCTACTGATCAAACAGATATGGGTTTGTGGTTTCATTGTTATGCACCACAGACCTCCAGATCATATACTCTCACCCCAGCACCCCTTAAGGGGGCACAGAGGACTACGTTTGTGCTTTGGACCAAGTCTACATAGCAATCAGGACTTCCAGGACTTTGCTGTCCATGTGACCCTGAGACAGATACCAGTCATAGTTAGGGTAGCAGAGATATTAATGTGTTTTAGCTTCCTTTAAATCAAATGGTTTCTCCATTAAACTGTTTGAAAAACTAAATTCTCTTCCTACCAGAAAAAGTCACATTTGGGATTTTTTATTCCTATCCCAATCTGGAACAAGAGATTGGCTAAGGAAGCAGCTACCAGATAAATTCCAGTTTAGGGGAACAGAAATTTATTTTCTGAGTCAACCTTTGTTGTCTGGGTAGCTAAAGTGCAAACCAGCCTACAAAACCAGATAACTTCCCCCCCCTCCCCGTCCCCCCCCCAGAAATCTGGAGAACAATTTGTGAAGTGCAGATTACTTTTTGAATAAAGTGATTAACAAATGCCATCAGTGTATGCCTTATGGTAGGGGGCATTATTTTCCAATTAAGATGAAATTAACCTCAATTTGCCTGTGTAAATGCAAGGAATCCTCTTAAAGGGGGCTGTCTCAGCTTCCCCTGCCTGGGGAGGAGACTGGCATAGAACAGAGTGAGGGGTGATGTGGCTCCTGCTAGTTCCTCTCTGACAGTCCCTCAGCTGACTGCAAAGTGAGCAGACAACTCCTCCCAGCCACTCTTTCAAATGCTCAGTTTGAAAATGAAATAAACTGATGAACAATATGTACCTTCAGCTGATGGAATTCTGACTGAATTTTCAAAGAAAAAGAAAATTGAACAGGCAGCCACTAATAATATCACTTCCCCATTTCTGTATTAGAATCTTTTCTTTTTTTGTGATGCCCCAAGGCAAAGCACAGCACTGCTAGAAAATGAAGGCTTCTGGAAAAGCAGTTTTTCTGGATAAGAGGGAAATGAATGTTGAATGCCTTGCTCTTTAGAAGGGCAGGAATGACTTTAAACTGTATGATGTGTTTTTCCTCTGTTCCTCTTTGTCTTGACAACAGAGAATAAGGTAATTGCCATTTTTCAGCCAACTTCTGCTCTCAGTTGTACCATAATATATTACAATGAAAACAGTTGCATGATTTGTATTTCCTGTTTGACGCTAACAGGTTTTTAGTCTGTTGATCCAACCACATAATTTTCTATATCCTTCACATTATCTTAACTGAAAATCCATACACAGTAGGAAGGGGGAATTAAAATACAATAGAGCAAACATACAGGGTTTGATTCTAGGAGTTTTGAGGTAAAAAGGAAAAGATCCAAGTGCCTTAGGTTCCTGCAAGGTTCTCCTTACCATTACTGACCTGATGGAGGGTTTCCCAGTTGGTATAAATGTAATATCAAAGCCCATAATCCTGATCAACTGTCAAGGAGGGCTGATGCTTTGTAGGTTAGAGCCTCCATCTGTAATTCTCTGGAGCCTACACCAGGCAATATGGCACAGCATGCTGTATCATATAGATCAGTTATAACTGAGCACAAAGTGCAAAGCTGTGTTTACCCTGAGAACGCTGAGCCACTTCCAATGGCAAGTCAGCAGTGAAGAGGTCTTGCCTGCACTGGGAGCACAGTGCAGAGGTATCATGCTCCGGGCAGCCCGACATCACTGTGAACAACTGAGTGCAACATCTGCAGGGCCTGGCCCTGCAGCAAACAGGAAAGAAAGAGACAGTTTGAACGATTTCAGGTTCCTCAGTGGACAGGAAGCAAGGAGGAAAGCTGAGGACACCATCTGGGAAAGGCACAATAGTTGAGGGAGAAAGAGCAACAGCTGAGGTAAGCAGAGGCCTTACCACCTCTCCAAGAGTGAGCTGTGGAGACGATGCAACCTCAAGAGGGCAAGGAGTTGGTGGGCACTTGGAAACTGAGGAGCTGAATGTGATGGTGGATGTTGCAGTGCACCTCAGCCTCCTTCAGACTACCTGGATGTCAAGGTGGTGAGATCTTGGCAGCAGGGTCTACACCTCGCTGTGTAGCTTTGCTCAGGCATGTCAGTAGCCCTCAAGTTTGTCTGCAGATCGACTGTTCAAATGCCTACTGTCCAGATTTATGGGTTTGGCAGTGACACTGAGGGAAAAACCCAAGACAGACAAATGAACTTGTTTTGTGAACTGTGGCATTATCCAAGACCTAACTTTGTGGCACTGAAAAAGAAAGAGGAAAAAGCTACTTCACAGAAGCATTTTTCTACTTTCTCTGGAAATGCTGGACACAAAATCAGTCCTCTTGCAACCATTCCTCTGGCTTCTCCCAAAGTGCAAGACAGAGACTTTTGAGTCAAGTGGGTAAGATGCCAAGGCACACAGAGATTTGGAAATGGAAACAGCAAGAGTTTCTGACAGTTTCCAGTCACAGCTAGGCACCTGCCTTCCTAGACACTCAACATCAGTGCTCTCAGGGAAGATGGACACAGGAAAATGGAGATTGTTTGGACTGTAAGAACTATTTACCATCTCCTATCATCTGAACTGTGAAGAAAATAGATGGGTTGATATACTTGTTTTATTTTGGCACTTAACTGTTACCTGACATAATCTCAAAATACCTTTGCAAAATGGTTCTTTCTCCCTTGCAAGTGTTGCTCAGCTCCTGACAACAAGCAGGAGGATGAGCAATGCTCCACAGCAGATATCTGGTCTCTAACCACTGCCTGCCCTTCAGCAGGGGTGAGAGGAGCAGAATAACTTGGGGTGATGCGGGACAGGACATGTGCAGGTCAGAATAACTCTCAGATAGAGGTAGGGAGTAGGGGCTGAGGTCTTTGTGAGAAAGTTCCCATGTCAGGGGCCAGCAGGAACTGCAGCAGAGGCAAGGAGCAGCCCAGCAACTGCCCTGTTAACTGTGTAGCTCCTGGCAAGTGGCAGTCCTGCTCTGGGGCTTACTGTCACTGAGTGGCCAGCATGGGAGGAGGGTGTAAGTGGGGAAGACAGTGGTCAGCACTGTCATCTCATCCATGGAGCACCTTAACAATTTGTAAAGAGGTTTCTTTTCTCCCTTAGGACTGTTGCTAAGGAGGAGTCATACCCCCCAACCTGAGCTGAAACAGGACATGATGACAGTCAGGACCTCAATCTAACCTATTTATTACTTAAGTGTCATCAGTACTACCAAGTAAAACCAGAGAGGATGACTGCCTTGACAAGGACTTATCCTGCATGCCTGAAGATTGCAGCATGGGGCCAGAAGCGTCTTTCCAGTTAGGACTGTGAATCTGATGGCAAATGTTCCAGGGTCATTTGCTGTCACAGTACTGAGTCCCACACATCCCTTGCCTCCAAAAGTGTGTGACCACATCCCAGTGGATAGATGGCCCCTGGACCTGTGCTGCCTGTGCTACTTTCTTGCTGAACTGAACCACCTACCCCCATGTATGGCATTAAATTAAATCAGGATCCAAACATGGTGGTAAGCCTTCATCTGGGATAAAGTGAATTTAGACTTTGAACCATTGGTTGGAGCCATTATTGATTTTTCTGGACCTATTTTTTAGCTTAATTTCATAAAGAAATGAGGCTACTGTGACCGTGTATATTCACCTGATTGTATGCCATCTTCTAATAGGAAGGCAGCACCTCCAGAAAAGGGATTTGATGTGATCTTTGCTCCTGTTGCACCCTGGAGAGTCAGTAGGCCACAGAGATGCACAGAGAGCCCAGTATGATGATGCTTCTGCCAAAGCTTGGAGATGTTTAGATATCAACAAACCTCAGGACAAAAAACTGTAAGAAACATGGCTTTTCCCATTCTTAGTGCTTACACTTGTTGATACTGGTACTGCTCAGCTTTTCAGGTTTATGCAGTGCTGAACCTCGATGTCAAAGAATCACATATACTATTAAGTGCTTAGGAGTTTGATACCCTTCCAGAAAACTGAAAAAACAGTAGCACATTTGAAAGTCTTGGCACCTCAGATATTTACATCAAAAAACAATGCATCCTCATCCTTCACACGGTAGAAACTTAATAAATGACAGTTGTCACCAACCATATTGGTTCAGAAACATCTTAGTTTCTGACTTCTTAGGCAATTAAGATCTTGATGTTGCTTTGAAGGTAAATTTTTTGTATCTATCTGGTCATGCTCTAGTCATAAGAAGAAATGAATCCTTCTTCTCCCAAAAACATGACAAACAAGGTAGTTTCACTGCTTCTTTTTCTATCTTAAAACAGAAGCCTCCACAATGGGAGTTTAGTCATTGGATTCATTTTCACAAAAGGTTTTGTTTGATTGTTGCGGTCCTGTGAAGTAGCTGCTGGAGAACAGTGCAAGATTTCCACGGACAAATGGATGAAGAATATTATTCAGCCAATTTAGATGATAATTACTCATATGAATACATTAATGAAAGCAATACCTGTGAAATGGGTGACTATTTCATATTCAACACCCATCTCACTACCGTCCTCTACACTCTGGTATTTTTGCTCAGCCTGCTAGGAAACACTTTAGTGTTATGGATCCTACTCAAATATGAAAACCTTACATCTTTAACAAACACCTTCATCATGAATCTTTGTGTCTCTGATTTGGTCTTCTCCTGCATGCTGCCTTTTTGGATAGTGGACCAGTCTTTCGGATGGATTTTCGGTGAGTTCCTTTGCAAAGCGGTGAATGCCGTTTTCTCCATTGGCTACTACAGCGGTGTTTTCTTTTTGACTCTCATGACTATCCTGCGGTACGTATGTGTAGTGAACCCCCTTTCAACTTTGAGATCCCAGACACGGTGCTACAGCTTTCTGGTGTGCTTGGCTGTTTGGACTGTTAGCATATTAATTGTGGTTCCCGAGGTGATTTACACCACAGTGCAAGAAAACTCTGAAGGGAACAGGACCTGTGATTATGCTGACTGGAAATGGAAAAAGGTGGACATTTATCTGAGAAACGTACTCTTCCTGTTTTCCTTTGGAGTTATCGTATTCTGTTACTTCAAGATACTCATAATCCTGCTCAGAGCAAGATCTCGCAGAAAGCACAGAACTGTGAAACTCATTCTCATTATTGTGGTGGCTTTTTTCCTGTGCTGGGCACCCTACAACGTCCTCAGCTTTCTGATTAGCTTTCCACCATCTACGTGTCAGTATGCAAGAGATTCCATTCTTGCCTTTCACATCAGCCGTAACATTGCTTTCTCCCACTGCTGCCTCAACCCTGTGCTCTATGTATTTATTGGAGTCAAGTTCAAGAAGCATTTGGCACAGTTATGCAGTCACTGCTCACACTGTGGCAGTGGTCAAGTCTCCAGCCCCAGGATCTGCTCTCAAGGTAAATTCCAGCATGAAGGTGCATCCATCTACTGAAGCAAGACCTAACTATTAGGACTAGTCCTGGAGGAACTTTCAGATTTTGCATGCCATATGGATAACCTCTAATTCTTAGAGGCACTTGCCTGAGAAAGACACACAAATTTACTCTTTGTAAACATTCTGTGTATGGAAAATAACAAAATGTATTTGCAGTGGGATGGAGAGCTGAGAATGCTGAGAAATTACTTCATTGGTCTGTAAATCTTAACTTCAATTTTTTTGCACAGTGAGATGGATTTTCTCTCACTTATATTCTGTTTTTAAAAGAAAAAAAAATTGCCTATTCTTTTGGGCTCTAAAACATCAAGTTTTAACATAAATATTGTTGCATATCTCTTTCTTGCCAGACTTAAAATACTTGGATTGTATATAGCAATGGACATATAAGTATTATAATAGCTTTTAGTGCTTTTCAGTGCTTATCAGTGCTAAACTCATTGGGCTTTCTGGAGGGGGCTTTGAGGATTAACTGTCCTGACAATGGCTACAAGACCTCTGAATTTCTGAAGTTCTCAGTGCAAATGTTCTTTTCTCTTTTGGTAGACAAATATATATATAAAACTAGATCAGTATAAAGGCAGTATTTTGGGTCTGAAATGGAAAGTTTGGGAGAGTCCTAGAAGGAACACAAGCTGTTAAGAAGATACTTCAGTAAGGTACTAGTTTTCCTCCTGTTACTGCTCCTTGTTTCAGGATTCTTCCAGTCTTTGAATACCCCCTTCAGGTGGTTGCAGCAGATTGACAGCCCATCTCCTGAGCAGTGCAGGAACATATTTGCCTCTAAATGCTCTTTCCCTCCTTTTCTCCCTTTGCAATGGTACTGAAAAAGAATTAAACTTCTATAGTGCAAGAACAAATGGCTGCATAAATAGCAGGATAGAAATAGCTTGCTTTATTTGTAAAATTAATGTCTGGCTATTTTTTTTAATGGAAACTAATATTCTTCTTCCTGCTAGCTCAGTAGGTCTTTTTTCCCCAGGGAGGGTAACATATAGTGTGTACTCCAGCATAGCTGAATGACAAAGCCCCTGGAAACCAGAATATTTCATTTCCTAGCATTTGTATAGAAAGCCAAGGTAGTTTTGCTGTGGTATCAAGCAATGATTTGGCACTGGTTCTAAGCAACAATTTGGCTTTTTGGGCATCCATCTTAAAATGTCTATGCTTTTTCTGCACTATTTCATTTGATCTCTAAAGATCATCTGGAGCAGACTGCAGATTCTTCACAGCTGTTCTATAGTTTACAAAAAGCAGAAACTCAGGTATGCCCATAGTACAATATCCTATTTATGAGTAAATCCAGAAGCAATAATACCTAAGGAAAAGCCTAAGAATGGGGCAAACATATATGACATAATCCCAAATAGTCTTCCTAGGGCTTGCCCACGGTTTCTAGTTTGTGCTTCAGTTTACTTGCCAGAACAAAGTGATCATATTATGTCCCTTATCATCAGATGAGCCTTTGTGAACAGATCAGTCCTGGTATTCCATTACTACAGTTACAGACTAAAACTTAAAAAATTAGAGAGGTTACTAATTAACACCACAGGGGAACTCACTCATGTTCAAACAAACCACAGAAAAGTAGTTGTCATTTTTACTGGCTATGGTAGAGACTTGCCTTTGGATCTTACCTCCTGATAAGAAACATTTGAAATTAATGTGTTTGCCTCTATGCACTTCAAGAGACTTTGGACTGGGGACTCAATAGCAGAGATAACCTATTGAAGGACAAATGAGTCCAAATTCTTCTTCTGTTCTGGTAAGCCAGGACCACTTCACAGGCACCAGCAAAGCTCTACAAGATGAAAATACTGTGACCATGAGCATAAGAAGGCCTTGTGCACCTACACCATTTCAACAAGCTGTCATTCAACTCATAGACCTAGAGCCACACAACACTGAAATCTTTACTGTCAATACATTTTATATTTATCTTTAAAAAGTTGAGAAGTATAACAGAAGCATGGAAGACTGAAATGATCCTGCTCCGCCCAGTTTTTAACAAGTTATTTTAATCTATTTGTTGCTTGAGTATATTTTGTTACAGTGTATCTGAGCATGTAAAGGGGATGCTTAATATTACCTGACTGTATTGCTGCCATAACCAAAGTAAGTCAGAATGTGGATATTTTGCCTCCTGATATAATAAAGTGGTACTAATAAACATTCAGAAATTCAATGGAATACTACATTCTCAGTATTGTTCTCAGCCTTTGATAACTGTCTATTATAAAAAAGTTATTTTTAATTGAAGAAGCAATTATAAATTTTCATAGCTTAATTTGGCTTGGAAGAGACTTTTTGAGGTCATGCACTCCTCCATGCTGCTCACAGAAGTTTTGTCTTTCCTGTCAGCAAAGGTTACTCGGGGCCTTGTCTGGTCAAATTCTCAAGATCCCTAAGAACAGGGACTCCATAATTCCTCTGGGTCCTTGTTCCAATGCTTAACAACTCTTAAGGTGGAATTTTTTCCTTCTACACGAATAAAATTTCTTTTCCTGTAACCTGGTGACATTGCATTTTCCCTTGCCTTCTCTCTGTCTTCGCATTATGTAATGGAAAAGAGCCAACAGATCTCCCCTAAGCCTTTTTTTTTCCTGGGACTAAACATATCCCAACCAATCTAGTCTCCTCATACGTCATGTACGTCAACTCCCTGTAAGGCACTTGGAGCTGTATCCACTGTCTAGTGGAAATCATGGCTAGGCTTCGCGAACGAAGATTTGGGAAATATGTTGTTGCTCATACACATATGCCACTAAAGATTTGTATTACTAAAGCCACTGGGTATGTCTGGGGATTGGTGGTCTGTGCTACTCTCTCCTTCTGGGAACTCCAGATGTTTGGAAAAAACAGACTGTTCTGGATACAACATCATGCTTGGGACCTTGAATGTTTAATTTCAATCAACTATTATGTGGTCTGAGCAAATGCAGAACAGAGAGAGAGAAGTTTGTGAAGTGAAAAAGGAGAAACAAATTGCTTTTGGAAGCCTATTTGGGGAGCAGTGTCACATTGAGCAGTGACAGTACTACAATTACTGTATAGTGTCAGGGGGGCCTTTATGCAGGATGGCACCACTAACCTTAATTTCAAGTTACAATTAAATAGATACGCTCTTGCTGCTCTGGTTAAGTACATATTAAGTTCCACCCAGCGGGAATGGCAGAGCAACAGCTTCTCTCACAAGCAGCTTAGCTGGATTAGGCCCTTCCCTACCTGTATTTTCGGCAGGTTAACACAAAACTGACCCTCACTGCTACAGCCTGTTGGAGCTCCCACCTTCTGTGCAGCCATGGGAGCCTGTATCAGTCAATGATCTGCCAGCAGGGAAAATCCTCACTGGTAAGGGTTAAGGCAGGTAACCAAATTAATCCTTTCCATCGCTAATGCAAACTGTCTTAAACAAAACAAGCGAACTTAAAATCCACATGTTTAAGAAAGCATCCTACTCAAATCAATGATAATTTTGCTTTTGCAAGAATCAGACTCATAATATGCGCAATGCATTGGCAAAGCACAGCATGCACTTCTTACTGCCAGAAATATTTTCACTGAGAGTCAGGATATCTTCATTTATGTATCATTTCCAAATATTGAGTTTATTGAAATCATAAATAAAATTCTATTTTATCTTCTCCTTATGGTTACTCAGCAGTTCAAAATGCCCTTGCTCATCCAGTGAAGCAAGAAACCAAGAAGAACACAGGAAAGTGCAGGGAGTGGAGTACTCTCTCCATATTCAGGAACTGCTGAGGTAACAGAACTAAAATATTTTTGAGTTTGTTGAGTTTGTTTCATACCTCCAAACAATGCTGCTTTATAAGGTCAAGTTCTGTTTCTTGATGGCGGTATCATTCCAGTCACCATAATTAGCTCTTAATCTCCTAAACCTTAGTGTGCTCTTTGTCCGTGTGCCATCCAGCTACATGCACGTAGGGGACTTGGGTTCATTTAAACTGCACAGTTCAGAGTCCACATCCTGGCTCTCCCATATCATTGCTGATTCAGCTGAATCAGCACCAACAGCTCAAAATCTTGGTACCTACTTTGTCTGCACAGGAGTGAAATGCAGCCAGCCCTAAGCGGTGATAACTCCTAAGCCCAGTGTGCTCTGGTGGAAGTCAGCCTCAAAATCTGACCTGATATTAGCAGAATACTCCCCCAAGCTCCTCAGCCACCTTGTCTAAAATGCCATATTTGCTTCTAGAAGTTTTCCAGAGCTTTGCTGTTTCTTTTTATGTTGTCTGTTTCCAGCTTTATACCTACTGACAATTATTTGTCCACCTATTCAAAACAGAATGCAAACAAATGCAAAAAGTGCTTCCAAAGCTTTCTCCCCACAGTCAAAGAAGGTCTCTGATGATGAACAGCAGCCTGTTGTTCAGTCTAGCTACAATGGTATGTTAATCCACTGAGGGTGACCAGGGAAACTGGGAGTTTTCCTCTCTCATAAAATACCTCAAGCTCCTAGAGGAAGCAAAACCCTCTCCAGTCATTATATAACATCAACTAACTCTTTAAAAACTCTAAAGAAAATATGTAGCACATGTAACAATAATGTGAGACAGATGGAAAGAATGTATTCTATGGACACATACTCCGAGACCATGATGAAATATTTCCAGAATCTACTATCCACAGGAGACCACATTTTTTTTCTGTTATTCCTTGTTTGTTTGTTTTTTTCTTTTGACTTTTTTTTTTTTTTTAATAGATCCCAGTTATTTAGAAGGTTTGGTAAAGACCTGCTCTAGTCAATGAGGTACCAAAGTGTTGCCAGCATTAAATGGTTGATGACAGTGTATGATTTTTTCATCACAATTAAAACTAAAAGATTCTATATTTATTCGCAAACTTTGTATAGAAATGGTGGCATCTAGTGAAATGGGAAAAAAAACCCCACCCAAACCCAAACCCAAACCAGCCAACATTCAAATTGTATTTTCAGAATCACTCTCAAAGAACTGCATCTAATGTTAGATTTAACTTCTGATGTCAGAAGTCAGTTTCAGCCCTGAAATATTTATCTTGGCCTACATTTCAGCAATATGGAACAGAATGTAAACACGATCTTTAAGGATCCTTAATATATGTTAAGCAGCAATTTAGTTATTTGAGTTGATTGAAGTGGCTACCTCTGTTACATTCCACTGAGTAGTGAAAAGATTTTTCCCAACAAAGGCTTTACTTTTGCTGGGATGACTGACATTGCCTTTCCCAAGCAAGTAAAATTGATAATAATCTCCATCCAGCTTAGCACAGTTTATGAAGAAGTTATTAAATAAATTTTATCAGAATAAAAATAAAGGAAAGCATCACACATGGAGCAGATAACGCATTTTTTTCTAGTGCAGTTTCCAAAAAGGAAAAATCTTGAACTTCTTTTATTGTTAAGAAATGAGAAAATATAGAAAATTATAAGGAAGTGTTGGTCAGCTATGGACCTAGTTGGAAACGGCATATTTTCCACTGAAGAAATTGATGTGTATGTAAACAGGCAATGATTCAATAATTAATGTCAATAATTAAATATTTCAGAAAGTAGTTTGTCACTACATAATTAAAAGGAGGAACAATTCATTCTAATTGATTATTTTTAAATGAAAAGTAGAATTGCCACTGACTTTTTGAAAATACGTTAAAAAAATGCATTGCAGTGAAATTATATGGGATTTGATTTACCATTATTTGCATCTGATGACTCTGAGATTACTTTTGGAAGACAGCCAGTTGTCTACAGATCAATGGAAAACAAACATTTGTTTTCAGTAGGTGCTCCTGGCACTGTGCTGCATGATTCAGCAAAGCATGCCAAGAAAATTCAGCTTGAAGGTTCCTTCCAAACTATGTAAGGCATTCCATTGCATTTCACAAGTCATGTGCCCACAACATGTGAAGCCCTATAACCTGTATTTCTGAGGACATTAAAATGCTTTTGAGCTATTCAAAAACTATACATTAGATTAATCACCAAAACTTAAGGTCACTTAGTCATTCTTCTGCATGGAGGATGAAAAAGTGAGGATGATGGAAACCATGTACAGTGACTATGTACAAAATGTATTTCCTCAAGAGTCTTGAAAATGGGATGCTTTGATCTTATGGCTGCCTAAGCTGAAGTTCATGAAACTAATAAAGTCACAAGCATTGTGGCAAGAATTGATGACAAACTGCTTGCTCACAAGTTTTATTTAAAATCATTCATTTCCCAAAGCCACACAGAAAAAAAACAAAAAAAGGAACTTAGTTTTCCAGTACACTTCAAGTATAAAATCAGCATAGCCTATTTCAGATGCTGTGAAAGAAATGTCCTTTCAGAGAATCATATGCCTTATGGGAGAGTTAAAATCTGAAGAGGGGAAACAGTCTGCTTGTAGAAGGAGCTCGGTGCTGGGAGATAGTGTGCTGTGAGTGTTAGGAACCCCATGCCCCACATACCCCCCACACCCTGGCTCAGAAAGCACCCTCTTGTTCCAGTTTCAAACTCGCTTTCTCCCAGTCTTTTACTTTCCATGGCCTTTATTAATCCCTACCTACATCTTTCACAGAATCACAGATGCATTCATATTGGAAAAGACCTCTGAGATCATCGAGTCCAATCTTTGACCAAACACCACCATGACAACTAGACTATGGCAATAAGTGTCACATTCAGTCTTTTCTTAAACATTTCTGGGGGTGGTGACTCCACCACCTCTCTGGACAGCCCATTCCAGTGTCTAATTACCCTTTCTGTGAAGAAATTCTTCCAGATGTACAATCTGGCACAGCTTGAGAGTATGTCGTCTTGTCCCTTGATCTTAGGGATGAGGATTTTCCTTCTGCCAGCCAACGAGGGAAGAAGAGGGAAGTCTGCTGCTAGATTTATTGAACCTGACTTTCACATTTGCTTCAGTTGTCCATGCAAAGAGCTTGATGAACTCAACTAGCAAACCAGGAAAGAAAACAAAAAAGGAAAAAAAAAGAAAAAAGAAAACTCATCCATATTGAATAGTCCTAAAAGCAAGCAAAAGTTGGTATTATATTAAAAAGTTATTGTATTAAAACAAACAACCAAAAGTTATCATATGAAAAAAATCTTTTCGGTGGTGCCTAGCAATAGGATGAGGTGAAACGGTCATAAACTAAAACACAGGAAATTCACCTCAACATGAGGAAGAAATTCTTTCCACTGAGGGTGGCAAAGCACCGAAACAGGGAGGTCGTGGAGTCTCCCTCTCTGGAGACATTCCAAACCACCTGGATGCGTTCCTGTGTCACCTGCCCGAGGTGACCCTGCCTTGGCAGGGGGGTTGGATTTGGTGATCTCCAGAAGTCCCTTTCATCGCTAACAATCCTGTAATTCTGTAAAAAGCGACCTTGTCTGAGGGTACCAGCAACACACCTCCTGAGAGGAAACCACCCCAACCCTGCAGCTGTAGCCGAAAGCAGCGATTTTCCCCCCCACAGCCACTTAAACCCCTTCTGTTTTCACCACAGACCTTTCCCCCCACGGCCTCCCGGAGTCCCGGGCGGGGCTCCAGCCACCGCCCCGGGGGTGGGGAGGCCCGTCCAGC